>NC_044306.2:90342539-91012295 GCF_007474595.2 Lynx canadensis
GACTAGAAATAAAGGCACCTAGGTGGCTTACTTGGTTAAGTGTCTGACTTCAACTCAGGTCATGATCTCATGGTTGGTGAGTTCGAGCCTACATTGGTCTCTGTACTGACAGCTCAGAGCCTAGAGCCTGCTTCAATTTTTGTGTCTCCCTCTCTCTCTGCCCCTCCCCCCGCCCATGCCCTGTCTCTCTCTCTCTCTTTTTCTCAAAAATAAATAAACATTAAAAACCTTTTTAAAAAGATTAGAAAATAACAAATGTTTTGTGAGGATGTGAAGAAAAGGAAACCTTGCTGGGATAGCAAACTGGTGCAGCCACTGTCGAAAACAGTATGGAGGTCACAGAAAAAATTAAAAATAGAACTACCATATGATGAAGAAGTTCTACTTTCTTGTGTTTATCTGAAGAAAAATGAAAACACTAATTCAGAAAAGATAGATGCACTCCTATGTTAATTGCATCATTATTTATAATAGCCAAAATATGGAAGCAACTGAACTGTCCATCAATGGATGAATGCATAAAGAACTTGTGATACATGGGGCGCCTGGGTGGCTCAGTCGGTTAAGCTTCCAACTTTGGCTCAGGTCATGATCTTACAGTTTGTGTTCAAGCCCCGCGTCAAGCTCTATGCGGACAGCTCTGAGCCTGGAGCCTATTTTGAAATTTGTGTCTCCCTCTCTCTCTGCTCCTCTCCTGCTTGTGCTCTCTGTCTCATAAATAAATACATAAATAAATAAATATATATATTTTTAAAGTTAGAAATTGTGATATGTGTATAACATGGAGTATTATTAAGCCATTAAAAAGTTAAAATCTTGCCATTTTTAACAATATGGATGGGCCTTGAGGTCATTATGCTAGGTGAAATAAGTAAGACAGAGAAATGGAAATTCCATATGATCTCTCATACGTGGAATCTTAAAACAAAATAAAATAAAACACAAGCTCATAGACACAGAGAACACACTGGTGGTTGCCAGAGGCAGGGGTGGGGGACAGGACAAATAGGTGAGTTGTTTTTGCTTTTTAGTTTAAATAAATTGAAAGATAAAAAAGGAAATTCACAATAGATTATGTGAAATGCTCCAGATCAGAGGTTTCTGGACACTCTACTGATTAATACACATCCTAATTGACCTCTATATGTTAGCACTGCACCTTCAGAAATGCATGCCTCATCACCAACATCTCCCTCCACTTCTTGCCCTACTGTGTTCTTGATAGTTTTAACTCTGTATAATTGTGTGTGTGTGTGTGTTTGTGTCTGTGTGTGTGTGCACATGTATGCATGTGTGTGTTCACATGTGCTGTTGAGAGAATTGTAAGTATGTCTTTCAATCAAGTGGCTGAAAGACAAAAAACAATTCACCAAAATGTCAATTCACTGTGTAGTATTATTTTGTAAATAGCCAGTTTGTTTAGTAACACATTCACTAAATAAACAAAGCTTTTTATATTATCTGCATAAAGGTTTAGAAGAGTTCATGGACAAATGTATTTATTTCCAAAGTATATAAGTATCAAGATGTTTTTTCCAGGCTATATTTGAAACTGTCATTTCACCAAAATTGGCTACATTTTGGGTGCTTTTATGTCTTTTAAAAGTTATTATAGAAGAAACATTTCTGAAGACATAGTGAAAAGAGTTGAGTGAAACTGCAGTTTCATTAGATGGAATTATGAATAGGTATTGCAGAACATATTGAAGTAAATTCAGTGAGTAGCATCGTAGTAGGGTTTGCTTTTTGGATGCTGTTTTTGCTACACATCTAAGCATACTCTCTCCTTTTGTGTCCATTAATTTTGCCCATAGTTGATAACATCACCTTATTTTCTTTTTAATTTATATATATATATATATATATATATATATATATATATATATATATATTTGCTTATTGTCTATCTTTCCTACACTGAAATGTAAGCTTTCAGAAACAGGAAGCTTTTTTTGTTCAGTGCTGAGTTCCCAGTGCCTATAAATAGTATATACTCAATAATAAAATAATAACTGTGGTAGATAGTGTTCCCAATACCTATTCACTCCTTTCAGCACACCCTTTTGTAGGAGAATTGTATACTTCCTTACTTCTTGTTATTGAATTTAGTCACATGATTTGCCTTGGCCAAAATAATATGAATAGATTGTTGGCTGGCCCATTTTAAAAGGGTTTTAAATGATCCGTAGACCAGTGAACAAACAATATTTTTTTAAAGTTTATTTATTTATTGAGAGAGAGAGAAAGAGAGCCGGGGAGGGGCAGAGAGAAAGAGAGATCTCATGAATTGCAAAATTGAGAGGGACTCAATCTCATAAACTGCAAAATTATGACCTGAGCTCAAATCAAGAGTTGGATGTTTAACTGACTGAGCTACCCAGGCGTCCTAAGAAATAACTATTTTTTGTGGTAAGTCAATGAGTTTAGGGTAGTTATACTGCATTATCGAAGCAAAGGCTACAAAGTACTGTAATTTATACTTATATAATGTTTACTATAAACCAGATACTGTTCATGCTACATTACATATTTATCATATATATAGTGAGGATAACATATTCAATCTATCAGTGAGGTAGATACTACTATCAGCTAAATTTTACATATGACAAATCTGAGGCATAGAGTTTATTTTACATACTTAGGTTTATATAAACTATCAGTTGTAGAGCTAAGATTTCAACTAAGCCTTTTAGTCCAGGATTAAGGTTGTCAGATTTAGCAAATAAAAACTTCAGGGTGCTAGTTAATTTGAATTGTGTATAAATGATGGATGAGTTGGTTGTGTGTGTGTGTGTGTGTGTGTGTGTGTGTGTGTCTGTTTCTCCCAAATGTTGTAAAGGTGTCCTGCATTTTATCTGCACTCTTATCCCAAGTTCTTTTTCTTAACCACAATTGTATTATTTCTTTATAAATATTTGTAAAACAAATGGATGACCAAAAATGATAAGAATGCCATTTGTGTTAGGACTCAATTTGTGTTTGTGTTAATTCTCTTAAGATGTTTATGGCATATACTTGTTGCTTGTTTCTAAGTCAGCAAGCCTCACTGCATCATCAAACTATGATCAGACTTGTAGGTTGAATCCATTGTTTCCATTCTGTCTTAGTGCATCTGGGCTGTGTTGGACACAGCCAGCTAGGAGACCAAAAGAATGGCTTTGGGAAAGAGGCATCCATGGGAGACATTCTGAGTAGGCCATCGACCTCTGTGTAGGGAAGGATGGCTCATATGTTAGGTGCTTGTGGACCACTGTGTGAGTATGGGAACACTTTGAAAATACTAGTTGGTCTAATGTTTGAGGAACTGTGCCCAGCACACTGTGACAAAGAAGGGAGATGAAGGACTGCCACAGTGGGCTGGCCTCTACTGTGGGCTATTCAGTTGGATTCTGATGCCCAAAGAGAAGTTGAAACTCAAATCAGAAAGTTAGAAGAGCTGAGGTTAGAGAAGGACATGCGGTTGTCCATCGCTACTCTGGCTTCTGAGCTGGCTTAGGAGGTGGGACAACAAGAAATTAGAGACCTTAGCATGCAATTTTCAGATTAAAGTCTAAGCATGTGTGATAAATCCTGATTAGGATGCTAAAAGGTGGAATCCCTGGGCAAGTGATGAGGAGGATGTTATGGTGATTGATAAGGAAAGGGACCAAACACCCTGTGCCATGCGACCCTAAGACAAAAGAAAGCAAAAGCACAGCAATAGCAACCCCAGCCAGTTTATCAGCTCCAATTGAGGAAGCATTTGTGATGAGAGAAAACACTTCTGCCTAGTTTATTGGCATAGCTGTCAAGTTCCAGCAAAAGGCTCAGAAAAGTATCCCAACATAGTGTGGCTATAGGCTACAGGGGGTGATGGCATATCTCTGACCAGGCAGAAGGCAGAGAAAATGAGCAACATGCCATACACCCTGCCCTCTGCCAGTGACTGCATGGCTCTTGGGATTTCAAGGTACTTACTCCCTTATGGATTGGATTATTCTGGCCTGCAGGGAGGCTTGGTCCAATGAGGAAGTTCTCCCTGGGCATGTGGACCCTCACATATTATAGAAGAGGTACAACAAATCCTTAGGGAGTTGGGAATAAGATAGACCATTTACACCCCTGTCTTTGAAGGCCCTGATTGGTCCGCATTTACTGCAAGAATGAAGTTAAGATACTCTAGTCCACCCCATCACTTTGTATAGTACACTGATATCCATGCTGAGCCCAGTTATGGGACAAGGCATTTATGATGTTGGACACTCCATTGCTGATCTGGGAGAAACTGACAAATCCTAGAAACAGAAAGGGCTATGGTAAAGATTCGAGATAGAATGGGAGTTTTGGAAAACCAAGGAGCTATTTGAATCAGCTGTGAAGGGTTTGGTAAAAGTAACCCAGAGTCGAAGGTAGTCTGACCTAATTGCTGCCAGGGCCCCCCCTGAATAGAGAAACCAACAACCCAGTACTATATTGGTTGACCTATGGAAAGCCTTACTACCTGAACAGTTCAGACCTGTCCCATTGGCCACTATCATCCTTGATGCTCTACATGCTTCTACATAGGCCTTATAGATACAGTCTTGTTTGGGGTGGGTGCCTCCCATACCCCAGGTATAAGATACAGGCCAAGGCTGGAGGCCTCATGTTGACCTTACTACTTACTGGTCCTCCAGGAACAAACAAAAGGTGATGACTCTGGTGGCTATGGGAGCCAAATGTGCTCTAATACACAGTAAGCCTTAGAAATTTCCTGACCCTCTCAGTATAATTGGTGGTTATGGAGGGCAAAGAATGATGGAAGGGAAGGTCCTTTGGCCCTGCAAATTGGGCATTCTCTCCACCAAGAATATGAGGATTTTATCTTCTCAATACCAGAGAACATACTGATATTCTATAAGGTCAAACTAGAAAACTTTATTGGTAAATTTCACCTCTAGGTTAGAATAATCAAACAAGCGCTGAGGGGAAATGCCAACTGGGAACTGGTAAGCCCGCCGGCCCTGTGAAGAGTGTGGCAGCTGTCAGACAATAGTATGCCTGAGGGACATAGGGAGATAGGAGAAACCATCCAAGAACTGCACTGAGTGGGTATTATGTGTCCACCTGTTGTGCTTTCAGTAGCGGTATGGTCAGTAAAAAAGCCAGATGATTCATGGCAGACATGACGACCAAGGACATAATGACGAAGGACTACCCAGAATTGTATAAGATAGTGTTCCCTATCCATGTGGCTGTGGTCAACATCGCCACCATCTTAGATATATTGGCCATGGTTCTAGGAGTATGCCATACTCTACTGGACTTTACAAATGAAGTATATCCTTGGCCATTGGATCACAAGATCAGTTTGCCTTCATTTGGGACGGGCAACAATAGATCTTTAAACTGCTTCCCCAGGGTCACTTGTAAAGCCTCACCATATGTCATGAATGGTAGCTTGAGACTTCTCCTTTCCCTTTTCCTACATCAGTAAAATGGGGCCTATTACACTGATAATATAATATTAACATGTGAAGACTTGCCTCTGCTACAGGACAATCTATAGGCTCTGCTAGAACATCTACCAGGGAAAGGATGGACAGTGAATCCACAGAAAATGTGAGGCTCAGGCCCTACCATAAAGTTTTTGGGAGTCATCCAGTCAGATGAGTATTGTCCCAGAAACTATGATAAGGTGCAAGTTTATTCAAAACCTTGGATAACTTGAAAGAGGTGTAGGCCTTTGCAGGGATTTGTGCATTTTGGAGGACTTTTATTCCCCACCTGGCACAGTGCCTGAGTATCTTACCACCTAGCAAAGAAAGGGAAACATGGGACTGAGGGTCAGAGAAGAAAGTTACCTTTAAAAAAGCAAAAATACTATTGAAGCAGTTTAAAGCTCTGGGTATCTCCCAGGAAGAGCTACCTTTTGAATCAGATATATCTGTGATTCCAGAAGTTATGGGTGAGGCACTATGGAAGAGAAAACAGAAGGGGAGAGTGCCCTTAGGATCTTGATCTCAGCTCTGGAAGGCTCCTGCAGGTATAAACTGTCACACAGGAATAGCATACCATCATAAGAACTTCCCTACCTATCAAGGGGGTAGGTTGAGAATATGACCCCCTTCTGCTATGGCTCACATTCCTACTTTGCTAAATGCTATGCCTATTTGTAACAGGGAAGCACCCTGTCCACTGGCCCACTGTCTAGCAATGCAAGCACTACTAGGCCCCATAGAAAATGTAGATTGTCCAGGGACACCTGGCTGGCTCAGTCGGTTGAGCGTCTGACTCTTGGTTTCAGCTCAGGTCATGATCCCAGGGTCATGGGATCAAGGGTCATGGGATCAAGCTCCACAGCAGGATCCATGCTGAGTGAAGAGCCTGAGCCTGCTTAAGATTCTTTCTCTCTCTCCCTCTGCCCTTCTCCCCCTCTCGTACTCTCTCTCTCTCTCTCTCTCTCTCTCAAAAAAAAAAAAAAAAGAATAAAAGAAAAAGTGTAGATTGTAAAAATCCTCCACCTCTATCCTTGTAGTGGTTATGACAACCTGTAGAAAGGGAATGGAAGAAATTCCTACTGATGCCTGGTATATAGATGGAGATAGTGGAGGCAACCTGGCCACTGGGATTATAGTTGCTATTCAGCCCAACACTGACACCATTTGGGTGGAAACAGGAACAAATCACAACAGCCAGAACTCAGAGCAATGTGGCTGGTGATCTCATGAGCCCCGGCTATTGACCCTTTTCACTGACAGTTGTACTATTCTAAAAGGATTAACCCTTTGTCTTGGACAAGCTGATGACTGGATGATCATGAATAACCTTCATGGAGTCAGAATATGCGGAAAGACATTTGGAAGAGAGTCTGATGTAGTCCTCTCTGTTTTCTATGTCCTTGCTCATAAGGCACTGACAACCCCTTTAATCAGGAAGGTGATGCACTGGCTCAGGTACAAGCCCTAGCAACCCATCCTTCTGTAGCCATGAAAATTGAGTGCATAGAAAGAGTGGCCACTGCAGTGTTTGGGTGAGATGGCAAATTGCCAAGAATGCTTGATTGCCCTTGAAATACAGTGACTTGGTTAATGCAGTAACAGCGTGCCTTCTGCGTTTTAAACAATATCCAAAGCAACTGCCAAAGGAGTCTGAGGCCACCTATTGGAATTTCCAGCTGGTGAGGGATTAGCATATTGATTATATTGGGCTCTTCCCTCTGAGTGAGGGTTCTAAATATGCCCTGATTTGTGTGGACGCAGCTTGTGGTTTAACTCAAGCTTTCCTTTGTTGCTTCATAAACCAGGCTGCCACTATTAGGGGATGACAGAAATTAAGTGCCACATGTGGATATTCTCATTAAATGGATAGTGATCAAAGGTCACATTTAAAAAGTCATGATGTACAAGACTGGGCAAAAGAATATGATATTGAATGGAGGTTCCATCTCCCCTATGACTCATAAACAACAGGACTGGCATAAAGGAAAAATGGAATATTAAAGCATATTAAAATAATAACAGGTAAAACTTTGACCAGGTGGACTAAAGTAGTGTCTCAAGATTTCATATATTTGAACGATCAACCAGTGAGGCCTACTACTGCCTTACATGCCAGACTGGGGGTCTCTGACAAAACACCTAATTCTGTAAAGGTATCGAAGACTCAGACCAAAGCCATTGCCACAACGCTCACCATGGATCAAAATGTTATGCCACTAAGAACACCAAAAACCATCATAAGTGTGAAATTAAGTTGCAATGGGATGTCCCACTGGGATGGGTGAACTACTTCATCTCCACTAGGAGCTTGTTGTCCTGCTGTAAGCTGGGCATGTTGAAATGTATTCTACCTGAAATGGAACATGTGCCATTGAAAGCAAAGAGAAGATGAGAGTCTGGATCTGGCAATGTGGCCAGTGCTGCCTCCCCTGGCAAATATGAATGGTATGTATGATCTGGCCAAATTCTTAAAGCTGCAGTCACACTGATATCCAAGGATCAGGATACGAGTATAATTCTTTTAGAAGGGGAAGACCTTCCCACTCAAGTTCCTACTAAATGTTTGTCTGTTTTGACTCTAGATTCCTGCTGTTTCTGTGGTGTTCAGACGTGGGATGGACACCCAATGGAAATACTTTATTACAGCGGGTCCACTCACTTTCCTGACAAAGAAATAAATCCAACTGCTAGGCATATGGGCAGCTGCCCTTCTCTAGCTCATCAGACTGCCATGATGAGTATATCACAAATCCAAGGAGGTGACTAGAAGGCCCTAAAGCAGTGTATTAAGAAAGAACAAGCTAGATTTAGTAATCTTAGATATTACCAATATTGATCCAGAGACCTCATGTGTCACACACTATTAATAACATTGGGCATGGGTATTCTTTTTCTGTCAATCAATCTACATAGGCAATCTGTTAAACTTCTGACTGGAAGGGTCCTAAAAATACCACTATTCGAGCCATGGGTGGTTATGCTCAGATTTGGGATGGGTTTATATATCTTATCCTAGGTTGTGGGTATTTAAGCACCCAGGCACCTCTATGTTGGAAACAAACAAACAAACAAAAAACTATTCTGAACAGAACCAACCCAATTATACCAAGAATATGGGATGAAAATGAGCAGAACTGCATTGTCATTCTGTATTATTAAAGAATGGCAACTGGTTTGGCACTCACTGGTTGCACCATCTAGGTATTTATTGGGTTCTCCTCAGTGGAACCCAATGGTTTTGTAATACAGATCTTTGGCTGTGGCTTCCATGTGGGTGATTAGGCTGCTGTACCCTGTGTTTTCCCTAGGCACAAAGGAGATTCCATCCCACGGTAACAACAATTGCTAATTTCCCTCTTCTCAAGGCCAGGTGGACACGTTCTGTATTCACTAACACAATCATTTAGTCACCATCATTGTCCCCTCCATAGGCCTGGATGATATTATAGAAACCTTTACTTAGGTCACCCAGAAAGTCTTAAATAATAGGCCACAAAGCCTGTGCTTACTGAACACTGAAATGTCTCCAATGAGAAAAGCTGTCTTCCAAAATAGGATGACCAAGGTCATTTACTGCCCACAAGGAGGCACTTGTGTCATTATCCAAACAGTATGTGTGTGTGTTTATACCTGATGAATCTGCTAATGTATCGTCTTTATTAAATTACACGAGGGTACAAGTGAATACCCTAGGTGATCCAAACCCCAGGTTAGCAAACTTAATAAATCAATGGTTTGAATCATGGGACTCTTGATGGAAAAAGTTGTCACTGATTTTTGGAATTATTGTCTTAACTCCTGTTTTCTCTTGAATGTGTTTGTATTGTTGATACAACATTTGCCTCGAAGGCAGCCAAATAGCTAACAAATGAGCCACCTCACATGATGGAGAGAATGAGCGAGCTCTGTATGCCCTCTTTTATATGGGCCCTAAACTCATTCAGGAGGGTTCCACCCACATGAACTAATCACCTTCCAAAGGTCCTGCCTCCAAATACCTTCACACTGGGAATTAGCTCTCTCTCTCTCTCTCTCTCTCTCTCTCTCTATATATATATATATCTTTTTTTTGGGGGGGTGGGTAAGGGTTGGGACAAAAACATTCACTCTATAGCACATTTCAAATAATACATTGGCAAAATCTCATCATGGATATCAAAGAAATGTTTTCCCAAATGGAAAAAGATAATGTTAATTTTTCTTTTCTTTTCTTTTTTTTTTTTTTTTTTTTTTTTTTGCATTGCACATTCATGTCTTTTAGCAATTCAAGAACAGGTGTAATAGAAAAAAAAATAGCACACCCAACAATTTAGAGCCCCAAATACTCAAAAAATAAAATGAGATTAAGATAAATTAATATTGTTCTTAGCTTCTTTTCAAATATTGGTAGCTCTAACTGCAACTACAATAACTTAGGTTCAAGCACAACTTTATGTATTACATTTGTGAAAATAAAGTTCACTGAGTGATTCATAATTCTTTACCCCAACATCATTTACTATAAACTAAATAATGAATGAATATAGCTCTCTTTACTCATTTTTTCATCCAAAAATACTTTTTTCAAAAGTTAATTCTATGGGTAAGGCACTATTCTATAATGTGAAAATATAGCTTTCTGTCCTCAGAGAGTGCTAAAATAATAGTCCTTTTGCCTACCCTCAAGGATTTGACTTGAAAAATATACACATGCACATCTAATTATAATATTTATATATTTATATAATTTATATATTTATGTAATTTATATATAATTTATATATGTATAATTTATATATAATTTATATATATATATCAGATGGTAAGTAGGTATTTTAGAGAACTTTGGAAAATGTGGGGAGGATTAATAGAATGAATGAGAAAAGACTTACTGATAAGTTGATATTTGAATTATACCTTTAAAGAGTAGTAGATGTTAAAAAACAGAGATTCTTAGTTTTCAAATGTATGGAAAAGCAATATGATATGTTATGTTTGAGGAATGTAAAGAAGCTGAGTGTGGCTGAAGTAAAAGGAGTTTCTTTTTTTTTTCTTTTTTCTTTTTTTTTAATTTTGTCTTGGGAAATCATGGAGGATGAGACTGACAAAAATACCTTGTTTGTAAAAAGATAGATAGATGATAGTAAAAGGATTTTTTTTTTCTATGTCATGGGAGGAAACATAGATCCATAAGCAGGTATATGCCATTCTAATGTATGTGCCTGGCAAGGAAAATGCCAAATCCATCATGGCACCTCATGTTTACCCTCTGAAATGACCTGAACCCCAGAGCAGAAGGCATTCTAGAGTTTCTCTGATTATATCAGTTTAGTAGCTTCAAATGAAATTTAACAATGTGACATATTTCTCTGATTCATAACATCTTTTAGTATTATAAAGACTGGAATATTCTCTGAGAGGAATAATGGGTGTTTCTGTAGAACTGAAGTGCAGCCACTCCTGTGGCTAGGAGGTGACATCCTGTCTGCAGTATGTAACTGTAGCTGTATTCTGCTGCTGGGATTCCTTAGGCACTCTTAACCTGGGCATTGGTTTATTGGTGGTGATTTTAAGATCAGATGAAAAGTTGTCAACCTAAACATTTGAATAACCTTACTGATTATTTTGAATACTTAGGTGCATGGGTTCAGTCAAAGAAGATGAATAAATTATTTTGCTTCCTATACACCTCTTATATGTATTTATTTACAGCAAATATTATTACATAAAATAATAAATGTTGCTTAATGAATCAAAAGTAAATTAGATAAATCTTAAGTATATTTTAATAAAAAAGTTAGTTTTAAAATATACTAGTCTTTGTATTAATAATGTGGTATTAAAGACATTTCTTATTCACTCTATTCTATGAAACCAATTGAAGACAAGAATATGATTTAAAAAAAAGATAAAGCTAGCTTCAGTAAAACTAGAAAGCATCTCAGATTTCATATTTCAAACTAAAAAGAATATTTTAAATACGATGAATCACCTCACGCCAGTCAGAGTGGCCAAAATGAACAAATCAGGAGACTATAGATGCTGGCGAGGATGTGGAGAAACGGGAACCCTCTTGCACTGTTGGTGGGAATGCAAATTGGTGCAGCTACTATGGAAAACAGTGTAGAGGTTTCTCAAAAAATTAAAAATAGACCTACCCTATGACCCAGCAGTAACACTGCTAGGAATTTACCCAAGGGATACAGGAGTGCTGATGCATAGGGGCACTTGTATCCCAATGTTTATAGCAACACTCTCAACAATAACCAAATTATGGAAAGAGCCTAAATGTCCATCAACTGATGAATGGATAAAGAAATTGTGGTTTATAGGCACAATGGAGTACGATGTGGCAATGAGAAAGAATGAAATATGGCCCTTTGTAGCAACGTGGATGGAACTGGAGAGTGTGATGCTAAGTGAAATAAGCCATACAGAGAAAGACAGATACCATATGGTTTCACTCTTATGTGGATCCTGAGAAACTTAACAGAAACCCATGGGGGAGGGGAAGGAAAAAAAAAAAAGAGGTTAGAGTGGGAGAGAGCCAAAGCATAAGAGACTCTTAAAAACTGAGAACAAGCTGAGGGTTGATGGCGGGTGGGAAGGAGAAGAAAGTGAGTGATGGGCATTGAGGAGGGCAACTTTTGGGATGAGCACTGAGTGTTGTATGGAAAACAATTTGACAATAAATTTCAAATAAATAAATAAATAAATAAATAAATAAATAAATAAAATGAATATTAAGTGCTTACTTTGTTCCAGGTACTTTTATATCATTCAGGATATATCAGAAGGGTTAAAAAAAATTAGGAAAAGATTCCAACACTTGCAAAGCTTGCATTTTAATAAGCGGTAAACAAACAATGAACATAATAAGCATTATGATCATGTGAATTATATATTATATAAAAAGATGACCAGTGATGTGAAGCAGGGAAAGTATAGCAGGGTAAAACTGGATGGGGGGTTCCTGGTGGTGTCAAAGAGAGATTGCATCTGACAGAGTTAAATTGACAAGGGAGACTTCATTTTAGACTATTGCTGTACGTTATATCCCCAGTAGAGGAGAGAGATTGAACTCAACTGTGTTGAGACAAATGCTGAGGTGAGCTAGTGGAAAAGTGCTAGAGGATATTGGAAGAATTGTTGGTCAATGACATTAGGCTGTCTGTGTTGCTAATTGGTACTTATTGATGTCAGGCTCCTACTCTCCCACAGAGACTGGTAGGTAGTGGCACTATCTTGATCATTACATTTCAAAGGGATAGCTCCCAGGTCCTTGAGAAAGATATTTTTGTGTTGTAAAACTAGCAAGAGCTGGGAGAAAATTTACATCTTTAAGGATCAGAGAGTACACTTACAACTGTAGGTTTTGTAAAGTAAATGTTCTAAGAAAAGGCAAGTCAGTGGCCTCTCATGTGGAAAAAAAAAAACAAAAAACTTCTCTACAATTTAGTCCAACTGAGGAGAATTTTAAGGCCATCAGTGGTTTGGAAAGGTAAGATCTAAGTTGTAATCATTATTAACAGGAGAGACATTGAGAATGGCACAGATACACGCTCTTGGAAAAGGTGTCTCAGCAATTGTGGTAGGGAAATTTGGAAAGTACCTATATTAAAGATGCCTGTGGGGGGCGCCTGGGTGGCGCAGTCGGTTAAGCGTCCGACTTCAGCCAGGTCACGATCTCGCGGTCCGGGAGTTCGAGCCCCGCGTCAGGCTCTGGGCTGATGGCTCGGAGCCTGGAGCCTGTTTCCGATTCTGTGTCTCCCTCTCTCTCTGCCCCTCCCCCGTTCATGCTCTGTCTCTCTCTGTCCCAAAAATAAAAATAAAAAAAAGTTGAAAAAAAAAAGATGCCTGTGGAACCCACTTGTTCTCCTCAACCTGAACTTACATTATGGTGAGCAAGCCAGAGGTCCAGGGAAACGTGGCCTCAGACAAGGATGAGAGAAAGAGAAGGAGCATGTTCATAGACACTACAAAAAAGAAAATTAAAGGTATAAAAGGATCTAGCAAACAATGTTGGTTAAAACACACACAAGGAGGGCCTAAAATTGCAGAGTGTATTTCAGAAAAAAAATTCTTGGTATCTCAAAGATATATTGTGGTTTTATTAGCTCATAGAAATGGTGCAATAAAAAAATGAGAGTCATGGAAATAAAAGGTATAGCATATGAAATATAGTCAATGATATTCAAATAGATGGTAGCTACAGATGTGGTGAGCATAGTGTAATGTATAGAGAGGTTGAATCCCTATATTGTATATCTGATAATAATGTAACAGTTATGTCAACTATACTAAAAAAGTACATATAAAATTAAAAAAAAAAAGAACTTGGGATGCCTGCATGGCTCAGTCGGTTAAGCATCTGGCTTTTGACTTTGGGTCAGGTCATGATCTTATGGTTTGTGAGTTTGAGCATCTTGGGATTCTCTCTTTTTCCCTCCTCCTACCCCTCCCCCACTCACTCACGTGCATGCTCTCTTTCTCTCTCTCAAAATTGATAAATAAACTTAGAAAAAAAAAGAACTTAAAAAATAAAAAGAAATGAAAGAAAAATTAAGCCCGTTATTAACCTCATTCCATTAGTGAAGCAACTCAGAGTTTAGGTTAGGTGGCCAGTATCCCCCAAAGGTATGGTTTTGTCTTATAAAGTTAGAATTCTGGGGCCAGTGTTCCAAAGCCTTGTTCTATACAGTTTTACCTATTCGTTTGGATTAGACATCTTGATAAAGTTCATTCATTGGTGAATTAAACTCAAACTAGTGAAACTGTGTATAGAAGAAAGTTACCAAAGCCTGCTTAAGACTGCTAATTTTAAGGAAGTCCTGCTTGCAAGTTTGGCCTGTGGCGGGCATATGGAAACGTGGATTTCAGGAGGATTCCAACTATTTGCACAACAGACAAGAGTTTGCTTAAATTACGCCTAAAATGTTGGTGCAAAAAATATGGTTTCATAGTGAATATAGTGACTACTTGCCTTCCTTCTGGGAGTCTTGAATTTTGGTATCATTCTAAGCACAGAGTTCCTGTGTGGCCAGTCCCCTGTAAAAACACTGGACATTCCACATGCGTTGTCACTACTTCTAGCTTGAAGAATTAAACACATTTTTTTTCAATTTTTTTAATGTTTATTTACTTTTGAGACAGAGAGAGACAGAGCATGAACGGGGGAGGGTCAGAGAGAGGGAGACACAGAATCTGAAACAGGCTCCAGGCTCTGAGCTGTCAGCACAGAGCCTGATGCGGGGCTCGAACTCACGGACCGCGAGATCATGACCTGAGCCGAAGTCAGCTGCTTAACCACTGAGCCACCCAGGTGCCCCTAAACACATTTTTTTTAACTCGACGGGGGGAAGCCTCTTGGAAGCTAGCATCTAATATCCTCTGGACTTGGCCCCATCTACCTTTTTTCCCTGTGCTGATCTGGCTTTGTATCATTTGACTGTAATGAATCGGAGCTATAAGTGGGACTATCTACTGAGTCTTGTGAGTTCTTCTAGTGAATCATCAAACCTAGAGCTGGTTCTGCAGACCCCAGAAACACTGTAGTTTACCTGGTATATTACATGTTTATAAATCTTGAAAATGCTTTTGTTTACTTTTTTGAAATGTTTTATTTATTTTTGAGACAAAGAGAGAGCGAAAGTGGAGGGGAGGCAGGCAGAGGGTGGACAGACATCTGAAATGGACTCTGTGCTGACAGCAGAGTCCAATGTGGGACTCGAACTCAGGAACCCTAAGGACAAGACCTGAGCTGAAGTTGGATGTTTAACAAACTGAGCCACACAGGCATCCTGAAAATGTTATTTTGAAAGCACATTATTAAAAACAGTGAATATGTGTAACATTTGTGAAACTTCTTTTTGGGAACATACCTGACCCGTTTTCCTTATTATGCATACGAGTTTATTAATCACAATATCCTCTATTGTTATTCTCATCAAATAAATAGTAAAGTCACCTAGTTAGGGTAACTGTAAAACTGTATTAATGACAAGTATAAAAATTTATTAATTTTCCAAATTTCTTAATTTTAATCATTTAGGGTTGAGCTCATCTTGCGTGTATCACAAAGAAACCCTGTCTATAGAGGCAGATAAATAACCCACAATTTAAAAAAGAGATAGGTAACAATCACCGATGTAGAAAGATCAAGAGAAATGAAGAGAAAGGTTGAGTTTGAACCTTTAGTTAAAAGAATAAAATTAACAAAATGCAAGTCTGGGAAAAGAGACATGAAAGTTACTATAGACAAGTTGATTGTCTCATTTTTCATTAAAGGGCTTTAAGAGATAATTTCTCAAACTTATAAATAAAAGGTCAGATTTAAGGTATCAATTTAAAGGCAAAATTTAACATTGGATTGTCTGAAACACTAACTTGTAGTTTCACAAACTTGTGAAACACAGTTGTATATGCAAATGTATAACTTTGCATAGAATAAAAGGAAAATCATTTTAATATATTAATATAATTAATATATTGCAATATATAAAAATTTATATGGTACATGGAATACATTTGATTATCTCTACTTTCCTTATAGAATCCAATGAAATATGAAAAAGATATTAAGTACATGGAATAGAATTTGTTATCTCCACTTACCTAATTAATCAACTAAAAATATGGTAAGAATAAAAATACATAAAACTCACAAGAATAATGAAAAAGGAAAGGACAAACACAGGAGATAAGGAATATCAAAAAAACTTTGGAAATAGAAGAAAAATGGCAATTTTTCAGGATTTACAAAGTGATTTCGTCTATTACCGAAGGAGAAGCTAACAAGACTTACATAAAGGGGAAGTCAAAAAATGCCAAGTCTTAGAAAGTGAAGATACAAGGTAACATTAAAAGTGAATGATGTATGGAGTTAACAGTGGAAGTGAATTATTGTACAAGGAATAGACCTTTAAATGCTCTCCTTCATCTCTTTGTGTCAAGACTAGAACCTCTTTGGGGCACCTGGGTGGCTCAGTTGGTTAAGCATCCAACTCTTGAGTTGGGCTCAGGTCGTGATCTCACAGTTCAGTTAGTGACACCGAGCCCCATGTCCGGCTCTGCACTGACAGTGAAGAGCCTGTTTGGGGTTCTCTCTCTCTGCCCCTCCTCCATGCTCCCTCCCCATCTCTCTAAAAGAATATAAATAAATAAACGTAAATTTTTTTAAAAAAGACTAAAACTTCTTTCCCATTATGGTTAAAGTTAAGAGATTTAATTTCTGGTGATACTGATCCATAAAAAGTAAACTAAAACAAAATTCTAGAGATGAGGCTATCAAGAAAATGGGGAAACTTGATCTAAGTATCATTTTATTTTTTATTTTTATTTATATTTATTTATTTATTTATTTATTTATTTATTTTAACGTTTATTTATTTTTGAGACAGGGAGAGACACAGCATGAACACGAGAGTGTCAGAGAGAGGGAGACACAGAATCTGAAACAGGCTCCAGGCTCTAAGCTGTCAGCACAGAGCCCAAGGCGGGGCTCGATCTCACGGACCGCGAGATCATGACCTGAGCCGAAGTCGGCCGCTTAACCCACTGACCCACCCAGGCGACCCTGTAAGTATCATTTTAAATACTTGTAACATGCATTCCTTTAGTAAGAGAAAACCTACATTCTCTTATTTCCTTTCTCTCCATTGGTGTCTCAGAACTGGGCCCCCAGTGCAAACTGGCCAGTTAAAGGAGGCTATACTGCCATAGTGAGGGCCGGTTGAATGGTCACAACTTTATTGAAAACCCCTTTGGTTATTGCTTACTTCTCATGCTTCCCAAATAGTTGTTAAAAAAAAAGAGCTTTAACATGAATTTGCAGAGATCAAAATGGAAGCAAAAATTCTGAATGCAGAGTAAAACTTCAAAGAAACTTAATTAATATCCTCAGAGTTCAAAGAAGATATTGTAACCATAAACAAAAGAGTGCTATGTAGAAAGGAAAGAGAGGCATTTCATGAAATAAATAATTCTTGAAAATTAATTATGTCATTAAACCTTAAAAATCATAATATTCCAGTTATGGAATGAATAAGTCACAGGGATGAAAAGCACAGTATAGGGCATATAGTTAATAGTATTTTAATAATGGGGTCTGGTGACATATGGTAGCTACCCTGTGGTGAGCAAAGCATAACACATACACTTGCCAAAACACTATGTTGTAAACCTGAAACAAATGTAACATTGCATGTCAACTATACTTCAATTAAAAACAATCACAATAATAATTGAAAGCTACTTTCACTCAACATACAATGGAACTAATTAGGCATAATATATATATAAATTTAGGAACCAATACGGCTGTTCTAAACTGATCTATGGAAATTTCAGAAAGTGAATTTACTGGTAGAGGTAAAAATGATCGAAGAAATACAGTACTGGAAAATTGTTCAGACTGAAGGACTCGATTTCCCAATTGAAAAGTGTCCATAAAAGATGCAACGTAATGGATGAAATAAAACTAACACCAAGTTACATAATTAGGAAATTTCAAAGCAAGTATGTTTTAGAATATGTTCTAAGAGCTTATAAATAAGAAAAAGAAAACAGCACAAATGCAGTATACAGAGAATGACAATGACACAAATTGCTATCAATAATGGGAACTAGAAATAGTAAAGCAATTCCTGCCCAAACTTGAGTGAAAATTATTTCCCATCTAAATTCTTCACCCAGCTAACACGTGGTGGAAATGTGATGGTAAGATAAATATATTTTCAGCCATAGATCACTCTCCACGCTCCTGCTCACTGAAAACTATCGAAGGCTGTGTTTTATTGACGGGAACAAGAAAAAGGGACTCATACAACTTAGGAAAAAAAGGAACTCAGAATAGAATAGGCTCAAGGGTATTTCCTAGGGGAAAACATTTTTGTGTGTGCAAATCTGAATATCTGCAGAATTGTGCCTATATAAATGCTGAAGGCTAATTTAAGCAAATTTTATAATCATGGTTTTTTGAGAGGTTTAGAGAAATACAAGTGTTGTTTGTTTGTTTGTTTAATAAGAGTTTAAAAAACTTACATTTTTTGGGGCGCCTGGGTGGCGCAGTCGGTTAAGCGTCCGACTTCAGCCAGGTCACGATCTCGCGGTCCGTGAGTTCGAGCCCCGCGTCAGGCTCTGGGCTGATGGCTCAGAGCCTGGAGCCTGTTTCCGATTCTGTGTCTCCCTCTCTCTCTGCCCCTCCCCCGTTCATGCTCTGTCTCTCTCTGTCCCAAAAATAAATAAACGTTGGAAAAAAAAAAAACTTACATTTTTTACATATTAGGAAAAATATGCTGAAAATGGAAAAAATAATGTGTATTCTTCTATAAATGTATTTATTTTTTAAAACAGTTAAACAGTAAAAGAGCAAACACATTGTTCAAGATAAATATTTGTTTCTTCCATTTAATTTTTAAGTACACTGAAATAAATGCTGCCCCAGTTTCCTGAATATTCAATACAAAGTTCTAATTTTTATTTTTATTTATTTAAATTTTTTTAACATTTATTCATTTTTGAGAGTGAGAGAGACAGAGCATGAGTGGGGGAGGGGCAGAGAGAGAGAGATACACAAAATCCGAGGCAGGCTCCAGGCTCTGAGCCCTCAGCACAGAGCCCATGCAGGGCTTGAACTCACGGAGTGTGAGATCACGACCTGAGCTGAAGTCAGACACTTAATCGACTGAGCCACCCAGGCGCCCACAAAGTTCTAATTTTAATGATCACACACATTCCTGTAAACTCACTACACTTTTAACATCTCTCCAAAATTAACAACGTTATATGAAATAATTGTCCCTCACTTTTGAAACAGATAAATTAGACTAATAAAATCAATTTCCAAAAATAATCCTCAAGTTACCCTGGCTCAAAAAAATAGGGAGGTGGTAATTTCTTTTCCCAAAGTAAACATCACAGCCTTTAAATTTTATTCAGAATTATTTAAAAGTTTTAAAAATAGTTGGTGCCAGTACCATGCCATAGAAGCTTACCAATTTATAAACAGTTTACACTCATGCAGGGTTGCACTGCCGGTGTTTGTAAACTGTAACTCGATATGTTGATTCATTGAAAATGGCTTGCAAAGTGCTAGCTGCATAAAATGTGTGTACAAATAATTTCTAACTGTAATGAAGCCAGCTGACTGGCATTTCACAATGCAAAATATATACAGAAGTTATGTGCCATAAGTACTTCCTATATGCTCCATCAACAGAGTGCATGAAATGAGTCGATATATATATCCCTATTTCTTTTGATTAGCATAAATTTTAATTCCTTCATAAGCTATAATATTGCTATCTTAGCTAAAGGTCTCACTGAGCAGATACACTCTCCAGAATGTTAGAACTTCGCTATTTTATATTCAGAAAAATCTTGAGCATTCTTGAACAAGAAAGTAGTAATACAAGATAAAGTTTACTGGAATTACCCACAAAGAAATCCATATTCATCAGGCAGCCATATCGCCCTCCTCTCTACCTTACTCTATTTACAGCTCATTGTATGTTATTGTCATTAAGTTTTGTTTTCAAAGACTATCTAAAATTTTAGCTACATCATTCTTTATCAAATTAAAAGTGGTATATATAATTCTTTATCAAATTAAAGGTCATATTTCACTTTGATATAATTTAAGTAAATATCAAATAGATGGCTGGGTTAACATTTTAGGCAACGGTGTTCCTAGAACTCCTAAAAATACATGACATAGGCCAGCCACACCTATTTAGCTAAGTCAGTTCTTTATGAAGCATTAAGGGAATCATCATTAGACAATAAAAACTGGCATTTTTGAATGGTGTGTAGTAAGATCCTATAAACCATATATTTAAATTCACTTAGAATGTGTCACATATTTAGTCTTTGAAGGCTAATCTAGTAATCATTGGTCTATGATTTTTTTCTTTTCCTTCAGATTGCTTTAGTAAATAGTACTACAGTGATCTAAAAGAGTTGCATAACTCTGTGTTTTTTAAATACTTGGCTTAATATTTAGGGCCCATGAGGTATTCTGGAATTTCTTACTTAAGCAAATATAATTAAGTTATTAGTTGAAAATTAAGTTACTGGGGTAGTTACTTAAAAAATTCTTGATGTCCGTTCTATTCTCTTGAAGCTAATCTATAGTGTCTAATGATAAGAAAGACATTCTGAATCAGGACTGGGCTCAACTACAGTCAAACCCTTATTAATCTGCTAAGGTACATATAAATGTGTAGCTTTAAAATGGAAAAATGTGGACAGCTGTTACTTTAATGTAAAACTAAACAGCAGACCAAAATTACATCATAGCTCTTTAAGCTATAGTCAAAACAATTTCTGTATTCTATTTTACATTTATTTATTTATTTGTTTTGAGAGACAGAGGCAGAGAGAGAATCTCAAGCAGGCTCCACCCTGCCACTACAGGACCCTACATCGGGCATGAACCCACAAACAGGGAGGTTATGAGCTGAGCTTAAACCAAGAGTTAGACTCTTAACTGTCTGGTCCACCCAGATGTCCCTAAACAAACCAATTTCTTACACAATGACTACAGTATCTTTGAATTTAAACAAACAAACAAACAAAAACAACAACAACAAAAAAAACCCTGCAAATTTCCTGCAAAGAAAAAGTTGTTTCCTTGTTTACTATTCACACAGAAGGATAAACAAGGGCAAGGATCAGCTCACAACTTAGACATTTGACGTTTAACATGCGCAAAAAAATAATTGTACTTATCAGTCTGGGATTTTTTTTCAAATAAATCTTACATTTTAAACCTTACATCTAATTTGGTGCATTCTAATCTAATAAGGTTTTGACTTCTGCATTGCCATTTCTAGTTTTGAATTGCATGCTACTTTATCCTACTTATACATTTTAAAAGCTGAATATGTATTGGTTATCTCTCACAAGTTATTTTTAAATGTCATATAGTCCACAATACCTATGAATTTCTGTGATATCTTTTACCTTAAGATAATTGGCCACTTTTACAATATTCTGGACACTTCTTTCTCACAACAGTAACATAATGTTTTTTATAAAGCATTGCCTAACAGTGACCATAGTACTATTTCAATCTGAGAACTTTCCCCGTCTTCAAAGTTGTCTTAATCTAATAGAGCATGCCAAGTCTCTGAGATTTTTGTTTAAATTTTTTTAATGTTTATTCATTTATTTTGAGAGAGAGAGAGAGAAAGAGAGAGGGAGAAAGAGAAGAGCATGAGCAGGGGAGGGGCAGAGAGACGGAGAGAGGAGAAGAGAGAGAGAAAGAGAGAGAGAATCCCAAGCAGGCTCTCTGCTATCAGCACAGAGCTTGAACCCACAAACTGTTACTTCATGACCTGACCCGAGATCAAGAGTCAGATGCTTAACCAACTAAGCCACCCAGGCATCTCACAATATTTATTACCATAGTTCTAGAATATGCTCAAGTGTTTTAGTTAAAATCTAAACTTCTAATATTATTAATTGATTATGTTTTGAGACACATTATTTCTATATATTTCCCCAGAGTGAGTTCCATAACTCCTTTCTGGAAGTGAGGGAGTGATTAATCTCTCTCTCTCTCTCTCTCTTTGTTTTTGTTTTTGTTTTTGTTTTTGTTTTTGTTTACCAGGACAATAGGCATATGAAAAGTCTTTAATATATAATCCTGTGTTGAAGTGAATACTCTTGGACCATGACACCTACCACCTTCTAATATAAAGGTGATAGCATCGTGGACACACACACACACACACACACTCAACACAAATGATGAAAGAAAGAATATGAAGTCTGTCTATTAAGGTCCACAAAGAAACAAACAAGGATAAGGTAAAATATGGTCCATTAAAAGTAAACAGTTAAAATGATGTAATCTTTAGTGTAGGGATTAAGTGAAAGGCCCCAGGCTAAACTGCCTGAGTTTCTTGTCTGCAGTCAAACTCTTACCTGGATGTGCCATCATGGCAAGTCACCTAATATTTATTATTTCTCTTTCTTTTTTTTTTATTTTTTTTTTTATTTTTATTTTTTATTTTATTTTTGGGACAGAGAGAGACAGAGCATGAACGGGGGAGGGCCAGAGAGAGAGGGAGACACAGAATCGGAAACAGGCTCCAGGCTCTGAGCCATCAGCCCAGAGCCTGACGCGGGGCTCGAACTCACGGACCGCGAGATCGTGACCTGGCTGAAGTCGGACGCTTAACCGACTGCGCCACCCAGGCGCCCCTATTTCTCTTTCTTTAAGTGGAAAAAATGCCAATAGTAATTTAAGTACATATTTGTTAATAGTGCCATGTCAAGCCATATTGGATGGAGTCTGAAGCAAAAGGAAAAATCAGTAATATTGAAACTGCCTTTATTCAAAATATTGATATTTTGTTCATTTTGAGTATTCTTGCATTGATTTTTATTTTTCAGTATTGCAATAAAATATTACTTACCTTAATTACTGATTATTTGCATGACCTGTTCTATATTGCACAAAGTTGAGGACCTCACTGGTCTGACCCTAGCTCTGGACCTGTCTCCTAAGATTGTCCTAAGATTTAGACAAATTAAAATATGTAAATCACTTACATGAGGCATAGCACATACTAAGTTTTAACAGAATGGTCAACATTATTATTTAAAATTTTGAAGACGTTAATAACTTCAAGCATGTAAAAAGAACAGAAATTTATAATACATGAAATACAGTTATCAATGTGGCTTTAATATTGCAATTCTAGATGTTTTGTTCTAGTTATAATCTTCATAACATTAATTCTGAAGTATTTCTGACTTACTTCTCTAACTGAAAGTCTTAAGCCCTTAGATAAATATCTGTTGGAATTTAGGAGAATGTTTAGGAAAAAAACACACATGTTTTGCAATAATGGGGCAATTTTTAAAACACTTATTTTTATAATTTGTGGAATCTAAAACACACAAAACAATGAAGAATAACAAAAAGATATTGAAAATCATTGTTTTAAATCACAACTGTAAGCAGTAGCCCTATAAAAATGATATATCCCTAACATTGCACACACATACACATGTGTGTATATATTACTATTTTTAAAAAGATATTCATATTTTATACACTTTTTCTTATTTTTTCTTTGGAATTTTTTTTTTAAGTTTCTTGATTTTAAGAAAGAGAGTAAGATAGGAAGAGGGGGAAGGGCAGAGAGAGAGAATCCCAAACAGGCTCTCCTTTGTCAGCATAGAGCCCAATTTGGGCCTCTATCTCATAAACCACAAGCTCATGACTTGAGTGGAAATCAAGGGTTGGATACTTAACCAACTGAGCCATGCAGGTGCCCTTTTCTTTGGAATTCTTTAAGACTATTTGCTTGATATTAAATGGGGCGCCTGGGTGGCTCAGTCGGTTGGGCGGCCGACTTCGGCTCAGGTCATGATCTTGCGGTCCGTGAGTTCGAGCCCTGCGTCGGGCTCTGTGCTGACAGCTCGGAGCCTGGAGCCTGTTTCAGATTCTGTGTCTCCCTCTCTCTGACCCTCCCCCGTTCATGCTCTGTCTCTCTCTGTCTCAAAAATAAATAAACGTTAAAAAATTTTTTTTTTAAATAAAAAAAGACTGCTTGATATTAAATATTCTTTGAAAACGGTATTTAAATCATTATATTATATCGCTTTACTAAATTTGTTTAATCATTTTCTGTGTTTTGACTAAGTTACTTCTGAAATGTATCATGCTGCTACCCCCAAGTTACAAAATCTCTACACATAGGAAGGATTTTTAATTGAAAAATTAAATTTAATTGAGTTTAATGTACATATTTTTCAATCTCATATTGGTTAGTATTAGTCAGTCACTTCATGTAGAAAAAATGAAAATAATGACATAGATATACTCTGTGCCCTATGAGTAGAAACCAGGAAAATCAGTGAAAGGCTGACTTAGTACTTTTTTTTTAATGTTTATTTGGTTTTGAGAAACAGAGAATGAGTGTGGGAGGGAAAGAGAGAGGGGCGGGGATAGAATATCCACAGTAGGCTCTGCACTGACATCAGCAAGTATTATGGGGCTGGAATTCACGAACTGTGAGATCATGATCTTAGCCGAAGTCGGAGGTTCAACTGACTGAGCCACCGAGGCATCCCTGAATGACCATTTTAACTATAATATATCCATGTAATTGGCAATTGGTTTTATCTAAAAGGTTTTTTTTTAATCAATGAAATACACATTTTAATGATTCCTTAAACTTGTTCTCACCCAGTTACTGACTACAGAATCCCTTATGAGAAATATAATAAGGGTCAGATTTTCTTTAATGTTTATTTACTTATTTTTGAGGTGGGGGAAAGGCCGAAGTAGAGGGAGAGAGAGAATTCTAAGCAGGCTCTGCACTTTCAGCTCAGAAACTGACTCAGGACTGGAACTCATGAGCCATGAGATCATGATCTGAGCCAAAATTAAGAGTTGGAAGCTTGAACAACTAAGTCACCCAGGAGCCGAGGTCAAAATGTTTGTCTTTTTTTTTTTTTTTTCCAAGCCTATGCTTGAGTTGACCAAGAAATGAACTTGCCAGTTCTGTTCAACTATAAACCTCTTCTTTTACTGTAATTTCAAGAAAACAAAATCTTTTTTTAGTGACTATGTTAAGCAGGATGACTATCCTAAATTATACTCATTTTTTTTTTTATCTGCACTGTTTCTCCATTTGTAACCTAGGGATTAGCCCCTTTGTTGCTGTTAACTTTGTTATACATTAACAGTACTTTCTGTATCTCTGTCATGTAACTTACTTGATTTGTCTCTGTCTTCCTGATAGGAAGTTTGTTATCTATTTTCTAATCTGCACCAAAAGATCTTTTAAGTTAAATCTCTCACTCTTTTGCTTCTTCTATTTTCTGTCCTTATCTCTGTCTCTCTTACTCTGCCTCACCATCAATTAAACACCCAGTCTAAGATTTGGCACTAATTGTTTGCTTATTCAACAAACACTTGTTGACTGCTTACAATGGTTATAGATGCAAAAATGCATCTACAGAAGAACAAGCAAGGATACATAGTTTCATGGAGTTTATGTTCTAAAAACATGTTTTTTAACATTTTATTTTATTTTTGAGAGACAGAGAGAGACAGAGCACGAGCAAGGGAGAGTAGAGAGAAGACACAGAATCTGAAGCAGGCTCTGGGACCTAAGCTGTCAGCACAGAGCCCGATGCAGGGCTCGAACCCACAGACACAAGATCATGACCTGAGCCACAGTTGGATGCTCAACCGACTGAGTCACCCAAGCGCCCCATGGAGTTTATATTCTAAAAGAAGACACAAGCAAAAGCATTAAGAAAAATATATTGTATGTACTATGAAGATTTATCCTAAGAAGGGAAGGGAAAAGGGAATATTGGAGAGGGGAGTTTCAGTTTTAAACAGTACTTTGGGCAGGTCTCTTTTATAGGAATATATATACATACATTTATATATGTTATATATTTATATAGGGGTTGCAGCATCACACAGCTTCAGAGAGCATCATTCACTCTGTAATCTACGTGAACAATGCCTCTGGGTGTGCAGGCCACAAACTATGCAGCTGTAAGTAGGGCCATGATAAAGATGTGAAGGAGTTCAGGGAGAAAGCCATGCACTTATCTGGAAAAGAGAATTCTAGGCAGAGGACCCAAATGTCTTCCTTAAGAAAGAAGCAGGTTTAGATGTTTGTGTATCATCAGAGAAGCCAGTGTGTCTGAAAGGTGCTCAGTAAATATTTGGATACATTTAAATATCATCCACAATCAATTATGTTGATTATGTATTGATCCAAATTGACACTTCTAACATTCTAGAACACTAAAAAAGAAATTATTCTGTTTATTTTTTTCTGCACTATGCAACTCAAACTTAGTCACATTGAACATTTATCATTACTAAGATTGCCATTTTTGAAACCAGATGTAGCTAGATAAACACAGATGACAAAAAAAATACCACACATTGGGATTTATATATTATTATTTCATTTAGTATTTGAGAAGAAATATTCTGCAGGTTAATTATATTCATCTTGTGATCTGTGCAATGAGGTTGCATAAACAAATCCTGAATTAGTTTAGGAGTATGGAAATAAGTAAGGACACACATTTTGCACACATTAATTGCTTTGGATTTCTTTCTAGATACTTACATTGTGTAGCATCTTATTAAAAATATTTCTGAATTCTGTGGAAAGCTGCCCATACTCCGAAGAAATCTAAAAGCATCTGCGTAGTGATTGAAAAATAAATAGAGCTGTGGTTTCTTTTGAGTTGATGCCGCACTTCTTCCCATCTGGGACTTTTAGCTCAAACAAAACAAAAGGGATGTTTTGGAGAGAGAATAAAAGAAGTCTTCTGAGCTTTTTCAGATACACTGTCTGCTTTAACCCTTTTTGAGTTTCAAGTTTTAGATCTCTTTTCCCCCACCCCAGATATGTTCTAGGGGAATTGTAATTCTTTGTTCCAGTCCCAGAATTTTCTGTTTTTCCAAAAGAGTACTTTAAATGTCAACAACACAAACTAAGCCACCAATTTTAAAGCAAAAAATAACAGCCAGTCCTCTCTAGCCTACACTTTGGGATATTAAATTCTAAGTGTATTGTGAGCAACTCATTTCAACAACCAATTACTGCTTCAGAGACACAACGAAGACTAAGTAAGAAAGCACCATCCACCTCACATTTCTGAAGTATATGTGCTCTGTGTGCGCCAAACCCCATGAAGCGTTGAACCAAACAGCCACAGCAGGTTCCTATCCTCTTGGTTATTCAGCATTAATTTCTTAATGCCTGGTTGGGCTTGCTGATGAGTGGCCTCTCTCTCTCAGGTATTCTGCAACATTGATTTCCAGCCTCGGAGTGAATTATTTGTTCGTTTTCTCTTTGCATGATTTAACACAGTGGGATTGCTAGGAAGGGGGGGTGGGGAGGGAAAGGAAGCTCTTGAATAGATGTGCCCTACTTGAGGCTTCTGTTTAGTAATACTGATGTGAATGTACATGTTTTTGAAAAGACTGCTAAGATTTCTTCCAGGTACAAAGTTTTAACATTTTGCATTTAACTCTCAAATGCTTATAATTAAGAATTTTCACACCCAACATTTACACATTTACAGTTGACAAGATCACTGTGGTAAAATTAAAAAAAAAAAAAAAAAAGAGGTCCGTCCAAACAGTGAGTTTTTTTTTTTTTTTGGGGGGGGGGAGTTCCAGCAGAAATGTTTTATTAATGTATTTTTCCAAAATAGTTTCTAAACCAGTTATCGCTATCTTATACTGTAGTAAATCGCTTTGAGCAAAATCGTCATGTTTTCAATCTGTTTTGGATTCTTTTTACTTTAACACTGAGTAAGTGCTCTAAAATTTTGATTACTACATCTGGATAGCATTTAGGCACCAGTGTTTTAATATTTCAAAATTTTTTATCTGATATACAATTATTTAGAAATGAAAACAGTACACATACAAAACGCATAGTGTATATTTCTGAGTAATAGCCAATTTTATTGTTAATGTTCCTATTTTCATCATCTGACCATCTTTATCAACATATAGAATTTTTCCGTTGAAAAATAAGGTTATTGATTATACATTTGAAAATAATCATCTGCGATTAATATTGTGTTTTATTAGAAATTACTGTGCCAAAAAAGAAATTACTGTCCATAGTATATATAAACATACAAAATATATCTAAAAATTATTCTTAAAGAGAGTTATAAAAAATCTTACGTACTTCTAAAGGAAATCTTTACTGAGAGACGTGATGAATTTTTATATCAATACTCAGTAACTTTCCCAATGTCTCTCCAAATATAATTCTACTTTCAAAAATTTCAAATAAGTACTTAAAAGTAAACATATATTTCTGAGCACCAAGAATGGTATAATACCTAATTGATATTTCATAGTAAGAGAGAAGATTTCTCACCTTCAGATAAAATATTTAGAACTTCTGGTTAAACAAAAGTGTAAATTGTCTTAGTAGTTTCAGATATGTCTCTGTATCAGATTCCTTCTCAAAAAAGGTACTATATTGCTTTTTAAAGCCAGGGTCAAAACATTTTTAGATGAATGAAGTTTCAAAATTTCCCTAATCTACCAATCCAACAAATTCACATGTCATGAAGAGTTAGAAATTGAATACAATTGCATGTTATGCTGAACATATTAGATTCATCACATAGTCAACTGGTCAACTAATTCTTCTGAATTTCATAAAACATAGTAGAACCAAAAGATGGAAGAGAGGCTGTCTTCTGGTGAACGCTGTAATCTTAACGCTAGATGTTAAAGCGGGGAAAAATATCATTGTGACCTGGTTAATTATTTAGCCACCAGAAAGGTCAACCAATAAATCATAAGATTGATATTTCAAAAATCTGTACATATTTGATAATTTTTAACACATTTTGCGTAACTTTTATATCATTGTATGCAAAAATGTCAAATGGATATGAGTTTTAAATGACCTATGGACATACGTAAGCACTTTTACTTGTTTCCAAAAAATGTTGGTCAATATGCTTGTTAATTTCAATCACCACTCAATTTTTCTCATAATGTTAAGAACATTGACAATAACAACAGCAACAAAGTCATCAACAACAGGAAACCACTAAAATCAGAAGCACCTTTGTGCTTTTCTATCTGTGAAGGACATGCATGTATGAGTATGGAGATGAAAGAGAAGGAGCCTCATAAACAAATCCATCATACACAGAATCATAATTATAGATTTATTAAAATGAATTTAGTTTTTAATGGTCAGTCAATATGCCAAAGAGTATTTCTAATTATCCCGTAAATTGTTTGCATCTGTGACTAATCCTACTGTAATATATCTTTGCCAATCAACTCACACCATTTCTGACTATTGCTTATTTATTTATATCTTCACCAGTGTTCATTGTAATTTTACACAACACATTCACATTTTTCCCTTCTGCAATTATTTTTCACCTACTGTACATATATAGCTATTGCTTTTCTAAAAAAACATGCAGGATTTAAATTACATTGTTATAACTTCTGAAATAAAGTTGTGTTGGGCTTAGTTTGCTCTTATTTTTAGCTTTAGAAGCATAAGTGGAGGCCATTTATGCATGTAACTAAAATCCAAACATATAATTAAAACATCCATTAAAACGGGTAATATTTGAACGTTGTGAAGTCAGCATGTGAGGTAACTAAACAATCCAAAGTTCTGAAATTTATCATCCACTGCAAGACCTGGCAATTCTGTTTGGAGAAAGAGAGAAAGGTATTATTTTAGATCACCTCTCAAAGGTCCCTTGTAAACCTGAAATCCAAGGAAAGGAAAAGCAAATTTCAGTATTAATAAATAAACCAAACCTTCCTGTGGGGACTTCTGCTTTCAAAAAGGGGAATAAAAGGATAGCTTGTACCAGGCAAAATCAATCTATAAAGTGCTCTCTTAGGCCTATAATGAATGATGGAGAAAGAAGCTACACTCTTCAAACTTGCTTTTTTGCTAAGAGGACATTTACTTTAAAGTTTCTGCCATTTTTTATTACTAACAGATAAAGTTCTTACGACGTAAGTAGATAGGTAGAATTTAGTTAAGCTCCTTAACAATGTTTGAGGTATGTAAAGGAAGTTCCAGAATTTTGTTTGACATTGGGGAAAGAGAGAACAGAATAAATTAGGGAAGCTGGGAGGAACTTTCCACTTCTGGACCCAGTCTAAGTGAAACAGGTTGAGAAAACAAAGGAAAGAGATTCCAAATCAGGCATACCCTGTAGTTGAGGTGACCATGAGACTTTTAAGAACAAGGGTATTTATTATTTAATTTTACTTTTTAAAAATCAGCTATTTGTGATAATGTAACCTCTGTATTCAGCCCTGCATTGTTGGCAAAGCTTTCCACAGAGAATAAGCAAGCACTAGAAGTTCTTTGGAAGGGCTGGTTTCCAGAGGAGCCAAGAAGTGACAGAGAGGTAGCATATCTGGAAGTAAGCTAAAATAAATATGGAATATTCACTAGAGGTAGAGAGTAAAAGTAGAAATTGCTCAGAAAAATAGAAACATTCAAAATATCCTTCAGGAAATTGATAGAAATGTGTGCTTTCTTAAAAAAAAAAGTGGTCTCATGACAATGGAGAGAATTAAGAAAGTGAAATTGTGCAATAATTTGAAGCCTTCTCTGAACACAAATAAACATTTTTGAGTTTTATCCTAAATAATTTTTTTTTAATTTTTTTAATGCTTATTCATTTTTTGAGAGACAGAGACAGAGAATGAGTGGGGGAGGGGCAAAGAGAGAGACACACACAGAATCCGAAGCAGGCGCCAGGCTCTGGGCTGTTAGCACAGAGCCTGATGGGGGGTCTAACCCACGGACCATGTGATCATGACCTGAACTGAAGTTGGACGCCTAACTGACAGAGCTCCCCAGCGCCCCTTAGCCTAAATAATTTGAGTAGAGATTCACCAAGAAGATAGTAACAGGCTTTCAAACTTAGAGGTATTGGCTAATTTCCCAATTATATATTCTTTCAGTTCCTACATTCTGGAACAAGGTTATAACATGGGTACAAAAGAAATTTCAACCCTAGAGAATATTTGTAGTTAAGGGAATTGTAGCTAGTAATAACTTGAAATATAAAAGAGATATCTATGAGTTCTAATTCTATGACCCCTTGTCTGGCCGCCGTTTATCACTCCCATGCTTTTACCAACCTCTTTTCTTAAATCACAAGAATATGGAAACTGCTACTTCTGCCCACAGGTCATTGACCAGAGCAAACCACAAGGTCAAGCCAGATAACAAGGCCATGGGAAAGAATGCTCCTTCTGTAGTGGTGCAAAGGTGGTGTAAAGGGGTCCTACTATAACTTCCAACAAAATATGTATGTGGAGGGTTTCCTTTTGAACAGTGTATGATTGATACATTTTTTTTTTTTTTTTTTTTAGAAATGGAGAGATCTTTTTTTTTTTTTTTTTTAATTTTTTTTCAACGTTTATTTATTTTTGGGACAGAGAGAGACAGAGCATGAATGGGGGAGGGGCAGAGAGAGAGGGAGACACAGAACCGGAAACAGGCTCCAGGCTCTGAGCCATCAGCCCAGAGCCCGACGCGGGGCTCGAACTCCCGGACCGCGAGATCGTGACCTGGCTGAAGTCGGACGCTTAACCGACTGCGCCACCCAGGCGCCCCTGATTGATACATTTTATTGGTATACTTTATTTGATGTGTTCCTGAAGGTTGAAATTGTTCTAATTGTATTGTATTGTTGACTGTGAGAACAATAAAAAACATTTTATGACTAACATTCTGAAAACTTTTGATGTGAGCATACCTAAAATTTATCTTTCTAAATGGTTAATATGACTTTGTTACCTTTTTTCCTAAAATTTTTTTCAAAGAAAATTTCCACTCATAGGCTAATATCTATGTTCATTTACCTGATCTTAAGTTCATATAATTACAAATAGAGCTTTAAGGAATAGCTTGCTCAAACAAAAATATATCAGCTTTATTTATATCACAAAACATGGTATTATTACAATAATGAATACACACATCCTCAGGACAACAGAAGTTACCATACTCAGTAAATCAGATATCTGGTTTTACTTCTCCCCAAATTAACTTGTTGACCTTATGTAAGGCAACAAAGCATTCTCAACAATTAGTTGTCTTCATTTATCTATTTGTAAAGAGAACTATTTTATATTAGTGTTGCAAGGAAAGAAAAAAAAGACAAAAATCCCATAAAAGATGTAAAGTTCTTAGCACAGTGAGTGACACAGGCAAAAATGTTGCTGATGGCCTGCATGGCCACGGTTGTTATAATTTTGACAATTATCATTTATGATTACTTAATTTTTGTTAGGTAATCTGTTAAGCAACGTTTTAAGTTTTTTTTTTTTTTTCATTTATTCACCACCCCTTCCCTTCAAATAAACACACACACACACACACACACACACACACACACACACAAATCCTCAACGAGATACTAGTATTAGCCCTATATAATAAATACAGAAAAAAAAAGAACACAAGGGAGTTAATTGGCCAAATTTACACAGCTAGTTATGGTATAACTGGGTTCTCTGATAGCCTCATTACAATTTCTCAAGGGCGAGGTATGTGAACATTTAGCTCAGAAATAGCCACTACCCTATGCTGTGCCCTTGCATATGTCAATAATTAGCGAAGAAGTGCTTATTCATTTAGCCCACAAGTGGAAAGTCTTCTTAGCACAGGCTTGCAAGCAGCCACTACCAATTAATCAGAGTTTGTATTCAATTGGAAATATGTTTATCATCTGGCTCTAAAAGGATATAATTCTGTTAATGAGCACTATTGTATAACTACTAACTAGCCCACTAGCTCTAGCCAAACCCATTCATATTCTGTATTTGGTCTAGTTTCAGGTGGGATTTTAAAACCCAACTGCATGTGAAATAGTGAAAGACGGAATTGATTTGGCCATGAATAAGGACAGCAGGAGAAGTGCTTCCCATATTTTAAATTAATGCTTTCTAGTCATTGTTTTTAAGTGGAGCTTATGTACCCTGCCATCATTTTGTATTAGGAAGGTTTCTTATGGAAAAAAATAAAATATTTTTTTAAAAGGTGGATTATTTATGGAATTACTCTTTGCTAGTTAAAAGGACTCCCAAGAAAAACTAAGTCGATATTGTCTATTTCCAGAAAATGAAACTTTATTTCAGACATTTAGAATATGAAAAGGAAAACCAAACTAGGTTCATCAATAAGTGTCTATATTCATATGAAAAGATGCTCAACATCACTCATCATCAGGGAAATCCAATGAGATATCACATCACACTTGTCAGAAGGGCAAAAATTAACAACACAGGTATCGGCAAGGATGTGGAGAAAAGGGAACCCTCTTATACTGTTGGTGGGAATGCAAACTGGTGAAGCCACTCTGGAAAACGGTATGGAGGTTCCTCAAATATTTAGAAATAAAGCTACCTTATGATCCAGTAATTGTACCACTAGGTATTTACCCAAAGGATGCAAAAATACTAGTTCAAAAGGATACATGCACCCCAATGTTTATAGCAGCACTATCAACATAAGCCAAATTGTGGAAAGAGACCAAATGACCATCAACTGATGGATGGATAAAGAAGAGCTGTACAAACACACACACACACACACACACACACACACACACACACACGAATATTACTCAGCCATAAGAAAGAATGAAATCTTGGCATTTGCAAGGACGTGGATGGAGCCAGAGAATATTATGCCATATGATTTCACCCATATGTGGGATTTAAGAAACAAAACAAATGAACATAGTGTACGAAAAAGACAGGAAAACCGAGAAACATACTCTTAACTCTAGAGAAAAGACTGATGGTTCACTGGAGGAGAGATGGGTGAGGGGATGAACTAAATGGGTGATGTGTATAAGGAGGGCACTTGTTGTGATGAGTACAGGGTATTGTATGTAGGTGATGAATCGCTAAATTCTACACCTGAAACTAATATCACACTCTATGTTAACTAACTGGAATTTAAATAAAAACTTGGAGGGGCACCTGGGTAGCTCAGTCGGTTAAGTGTCCAACTTCAGCTCAGGTCATGATCTCACAGTTTGTGAGCTGAAGCCCCACAGCAGGCTCTGCACTGACAGCTCAGAGCCTGGAGCCTGTTTTGGATTCTGTGTCTCCCTCTCTTTCTGCCCCTCCCCTGCTCATGCTCTGTCTCTCTCAAAAAATGAATAAATATTTTTTTAATTTAAAAAATAAAAACTTAGAAAAAAAAAAGAAAAAGACTACTCATAACTACAAAAACGTGTCTATATTATAAAATTAGAGTGCAGAAACATTGCAAATATAGTAGCAAAGATGTCAGGGATACCATTAAAATAATCCTTACATCTTTGCTCTTCTTATTTAACACCATTCTCAAAATACAGTACTTGGAGTATAAGCATATGTAATGGCATAAAGGTGGTGTTTGTAGTATAAGAATAATTCTGTGAAAGTTGGTCCCTGGCAGTTCTGTAACATCACACAGATGTATGACCTGTTCTCTTTACTATGATAACAAATAAACCCTAACCTTAAAAAAATACCATTTCAACTTATAGTGCTAATGATCCCAGGTAAACCAGCTAAAGGTACCCTTATTATACCTATGAGAGCAGTATAAATAACTCCCAAATGAAGAGAAAAGGTATATGATCCTCTGAAGAAACAATGAAAACACAGCAGTCAAGTACAAGGGTGTAGACAAATGCCTTTGGTGCCCTGCATTACATACCTTTGGCCTATCTCTGATTTCAGCTCAGCACCTATAGATGATGTCCTGTGAATTCAGATTCATCGCTCTTTGATCGCATCCTGCTTCTAGCATCATTGTGATTGTGGGTCTTTTTACTTTCTCCCTCAGAGACTTTTCTGATCATGTGGGAGCCCACCTGGCTTTTGGACACATGAGCCTTAGAAATGAGAGGTGATTATAGTTCACAAGGGGAACGATTCTGGGTAGCAAGCCTTGACTTGCCAAGGGTCCCAGAGTGAATGAGTCCCTGTTACCTACCACAGCAGCTTTGACAACTTCACACTCGTATGAAACTTTTCTCTTTTAGCCCACTCTATCTGGACTTCTTGGGATCACTTCTCATACCTACATCTGGGTTGGGTACTGTCTCAGAAGAACACAAACTAAATTAGAGGATTGTATATTCACTTGATTAATCAGTGACATTTTTTGCCTAAGAATAAAATGAAAATCTTTATACATTATTGGCACTTATTTTATTTTCTAGTTTTTATCACAACCTCTTATACCAGTAAGTAATATGACTTATTTTTCTCTTAAATAGTTTTATTTTATTCCATGACATAAGAAAAATAGAAAACACTGGTATAAATTTGTGTATGATTCATTTCTATACCACTATGCCAGCCGTTCATGTTTCTTGTTCTATTAAGCATGAATGGTTGTATGGCCTTTATGTGAACCTTCTGTGCCCCGAAAACACAGAAGAATTTCAGACCTCAGCAAATGTGTCTGTGATGTTCTAAATATGTTTTCTTCAATAGGCAACATTATAACTCTTCAAGGAAAACATATGTTTCCGATGTGTGGCTTCTGTATATCTTAGATGGGAATTGTCATCTGTGGTCAATTTGTACCACTGGTCATGTACAGAGATGAGAAACTGGTGCAGAGCACAGAGCACATTATTCTACACCTGGTGTTGACAAACTATGATCTATGGACTAAATCTGGCCCAGCACTGGTTTTGGAAAAAGTTTTATTGGAACACAACCACACTCATTTGTTTATATATTGTCTGTGCTGCTTTCACATAGCAAAAGCAGAGCTAGGTAGTTGCCACAGAGACTCTGTGGCATAAAAGCTAAATAAATAAATATCTAGCCATTAGAAAAGAAGTTTGCTGGTGTGTGTCTATAACTTTGAAGTTGCTTTTATTCTTCATTTTGTTGCTACCTGTTCATTGATATGTTATATCACAGGGAGCTGTGGATTTTTATCTTATTCTCCGATTACAAACCATAACATCATTCATCTTTAATAATGTCTTCCCAGGATGGAAACCTTTGAAACATTTATGAAACAGAGGATATTCCAAGGCAGAAGTAAATTGTGGCTATTTTACAATCCTTGAAAGTATCACTATCCTTGCTACAGCAACAGTACAAATGTTCTGATGAGATCTCTCACGGGAGATCTTGCTTCTAGGTGAATATGTAGCTAATATGCTATCAGGTACAGGATCCAACATGGCGTATAAACCAAGCACATAAGACGTGCCCATGCTCTCCCCAGACTGCTCCCAGTCAATGTCTGAATTAGCATGAGTACTAGAGTTAGCCTCCTCTACTAGATAGTTTTTGCTCTGAGGCTCCTCATAGAATCGGATGAGCATTTCTCAGAATTTCAACTGCAATCTAAGTCTCTTCCCATCCACCCCCTTTTACCCCTCTGCTCTTTCACAGGTGCTAGATGCACGCACATTGTTTTCTGAAAGCTCTCTCTGCCTAACTCTGTTTCTTTTTCTGTTTATCTACAAAAGCCTTTTCTTTCAACAAATATCTGACATGTCTAATTCTGACTTGATATCTATTTTTGGAGGACCCAAACTTACATTTCTACTTTGTTCTTTTTTCCATTTGCCGTATGTTATCATTCTACTCAAAACAAAGAAATAAAAGCAAAAGGAAAGTTATAAATACTATCAAAATAAAGCATATATGGAGAGTGACGGTTTCTAAAAATCATCTATCAGATTATAGCTTGGAAAATCTGTTGGGAGATTACATCTATTAATCTCTTGTGTTTCCTCACATCTTGTAAGCGGGGACATTATTCTGCTATATTTTTGTGAACTACATTTTCAAGGCTGAAAATAGGGATAATTTCTCCATGTGGGGGATAGTAGATTTGATGGCTGTCCAGGATAATAATGATAATCTCTCTCTCTGGGACAAACATTGGGCAGGATCTCTGGTATATCCTTTATTTTATTTTAGATTTTTAAAATGTTTTCAAGATTTTTTAAAGTGTATTTATTTTGAGAGAGAGAGAGAGAGAGAGAGACAGAGAGAGAGAGAGAGAGAGGTAACCCCAAGCAGGCTCCACACTATCAGAGCAGAACCCAACATGGGGCTGAAACCCACAAAAAATGAGATCATGACATGATGTCAAAGTCAAGAGTCAGATGCTTAACACTCTGAGGCACGCAGGCACCCCTATGGTAGATCCTTTAAAAGACTGGGATTTTCTAAGTTTCTATTTCTTTTTTTTTTTATTTTTTAACGTTTATTTATTATTGAGAGACAGAGAGAGACAGAGCATGAGCAGGGGAGGGGCCAAGAGATGGGGAGACACAGAATGTGGAGCAGACTCCAGGTTCCGAGCTGTCAGCACAGAACCTGATGCGGGGCTCGAACTCACAAACTGTGAGATCATGACCTGAGCCGAAGTCGGACGCTCAACCACCTGAGCCACCCAGGTGCCCCTTAAGTTTCTATTTCTTAGTTGTGACACAAACCAACTGTGTGGACAGCAGCCACCTAGGTAGCTCCACACCATCCCATAGGGCACAGGGAACAAGAAAAATGGATGCAAACACGCAGCTCCTGCTGTATTCAGTGCCATGGATAATAGTCTTTTGTTTCTGACCAACGAGCCTCTTCCACAAACCACAAAACTGACAGACTAACTTGCTAGCACACAAAATGCAAAATCTTAAACCCTCTCCAGTTCTTAAAAAGTCTAATCAAAACGCTTAATTTAAAGAAAAATTTTTTAAAAAATAATGATTTTGTCAAATTATTGAATGTGGAACAAATAACCATTAAACTCCCTTTCCTCAAGTACACGTTTTGCTATCTTACCTTTATGAAAAGGTAAATGTTCCTTCATTGCAAATTATACTTTAACATTTGATAGACTTGTGAAAGCCATTTGTGGTTGCCACTTGAGAATTCGGGAAGGAAAGGAAAAAGCGTTTGCAAGCAAACCTATAAAGACGTCACTTAGTTATGTTTTCAAAATATTTTTATCAAGCAGTGTGCCCATTGATTTAGGTAAATAGATCACTTCAGTATTCTTATTCCTTCAAAAGCCACACCATTACTTTAAATGGCCCAGATTTGTGGTCTAAATTATGGCTCTAGCAAGTATTGAAGAAATGAATGAGAGGACAGTACCTCATGTAGGAGTCTCCTTGATTACCCTTCAGCAGTCTAGCTGTCTGTATGTTCAGCTCATGTTCAGCTATGATGATTATTTTATGCTAATAAGTAATATTATGTAGTTTCTACTGAGACAGGAAAAAGCAAAATGAGCCTGGAGAGGACTCTGCAGCTGTGTGGATTGACTGTATATGGTCCTTGGGGGATGTGATTATCAGACGACTGAATCATCATTAGGATAATTAGTGTCCTTGGCAACTGCATTAGTGGAATTATTGTCATTGCTCACAGCTTGTCAGTGCAGCGTTTTTTGACTTGATAAGATTCATTTTTATAAATGCAACTGACCATATGAATGAAATCAAGAGAGGTAAATACTTCCATTTTTTCTATTCAGTCAGTTTAAGAGTGAGTCAAGGAAAAGTGACTTGTAACCTGTTAACTTGTAAGTTTCCTGAATGTGAACTTAGAACATTAAAACAAAAACATATTATTGTTTATGAACAGATTGTCTGTTTAAGTTAATTCTTCATTACTAGTTGTGAGTTAATTCTTAACAGATAAATGCTGAGGCCATTCTTATATATCTTTGCTCATTACTACTTTAATGTTCTTTGGGTCGGCCATTATTGTTCACAAGTGGCTTCCACTCTCTAGATTACATTTTGGAAAAAAAAATCATACCTTGAAAAGTATAAAAGGAATATTCACATATAGTTAGTGCCTGTTGTTGTTTCTGTTTGTTTAATTAAATAAGCTGGATTTCTGATTAAGGATAACTCATCTCTAAATATTATGATGACCCATGACAATAGATCAATGATGATTCAGGTTTGGTAAAGTCATCTCTTCTGCCATTAACAATGACAACCTTGTTCCAGATAATGTTTGAGATTTCTTTTGCCAAACTGAACCTTAAAGCACAAAAGTCTCCTGTTGATCTCCAATTTTGTTTCTTTCATGGGATTGATTGGTTGAGATTACACTGTACGGAAACGCAGTTTTTCCAACTTCTCATCATGTTTAACCATCATTTCTTAACAAGGAAATGAAAGATCAAGTGTCTGTCTTTACTGAAACAATTTGAAATATTGCTGGAAGTTTTATTTTATTTGTTTTGTCATGTACATGTGGGTCTTATATACTCCCTGAGCACTTTTTACTTTCCATTGTTTTCATTTCTCCTGTCCTTACAAGAGTAGTGAGACTTGGCAAAAGTCAAAGAGCTGACTTGTGTTCAAGAGACAGAAATTGGAAGAAGCTCCTTGACATTAGTCTTGGTAATATTTTTTTTGAATATGATCCTAAAAATAAAAACAACACAAGCAAAAATCAACAAATGGGACTACATAAAAATAAAAAGCTTTGACACAGAAAAAGAAACAATTACCACAATGAAAAGACAACCTACAGAAGAGAGAAAATCTTTGCAAATCATATTTCTGATAAAGGGTTAATATGCAAAATATATAAAGAACTTAGACCAATCAATAGCAACAACAATAAATCCAATTTTGAGATGGGCAGAGGGGGGCTCCTGGGTGTTTCAGTCGATTGAGAGGTTCATGGGTTCAAACCCCACATCAGGCTCTGTGCTGACAGCTCAGAACCTGAAGCCTGCTTCAGATTCTGTATCTCCCTCTCTCTCTCTGCCCCTTCTCACTCATGCTCTCTCTCTCTCTCACAAATTAATACACATTATTTTTTTTTAAATGGCAGAGACATTTTTCTAAAGAAGACATCCAAACGACAAACGTGTACATGAAACAAATGACCAACATGTTCATTACGAGTCATCAGGGAAATGAAAAGCAAACCACGATAAATATCACTTTATACCTGTTAGAATGGCTATCATCAAGAATATAAGAGACAGTAACTATTGGTGAGAGTGTGTTTTAGGAAACTTTGTGCAGTTACTGAGAACATAAATTCGTGCAACCATTATGAAAAACAGTATAGAAGTGGCTCAAAAAAATAAAAATAGAATTACTATGTGATCCAGCAATTCCACTTTTGTGTGTATAATCAAAGAAAATGAAAATAAGATCTCAAATAGATATATGCACTCTCATGTTTATTGCAGCATTACTTATAATAGCCAAAATATGGAAACACTTAAATGTGCATTAATGGATGAATGGATAAAGAGGATGTGGTGTGCGTGTGTGTGTGTGTGTACACACACATCTATGCACACACACACACACACACACAGGAATATTACTCAGTTATGAGAAAGAAGGACATTCTGCCATTTTTGACAACATGGAAAGAGCTTAAGCACATGATGTTAAGTGAAATAAGTCAAAAAACACAAATACTATATAATATCACTTATATTTAAAATATAAAAAAATGTATAAAAACAAAAAGTAAAAATGGTGTTGATAAGGAAATGGGGGATTGAGGGGTAGAACAGATGGTGTTTCAGGGAACAAACTTGGAATGAGTTTGTTCCTAGAGATAAATCCTAGAGATCTAATGCACACTATCATGAATATATTATATCATGAATTGTGCATATTGTATTATAATTCCCAACTTGCTAAAAGAGTGGAACTTAAATATTCCAACCACTAAAAATAAATGTTTATTATATAATGTGATAGAGGTGTTAATTATCACTGTAATGGCAGCCATATTATAATACATGGATGTGTCAAGTTAACATGCTGTACACCTTAAATTTAAATTTATATGCAAGTATATTTAAAAAAAGAATAACTGGGCAGTTGGGTGGCTCAGTTGGTTAAGCATCCAACCCTTGGTTTTGGCTCAAGTCATGATCTCAGAGTGTATGGATTCAAGCCCCACATCACGCTCTGTGCTGACAGCCTGGAATCTCCTTGGGATTTTGTCTCTCCCTCTTTCTCTGTCCCTCCCCCACTCTCTGTCTCTCTCTCTCTCAAAAATAAATAAAGTTTAAAAAAAGAACCTGGAGAATCTAGCTAATGGTACTCAGGAATATCAACACCCACTCCTCTAACTTATTATCTTTTTTATGAAAGATTAAAAATGTAATTTACTGGATTTTCTCCTTTAAATTGAATCCAGTATGTGCACTTGGAAAAAAGGTTTTACATTTTCTCCTAGCAAAATAAAGATCCCAACAAACAAATTAATAAGAAGTTAAATACAGATCAAAATTCATTTCCAAAAGCTTACTAAATGATTTTTTTTGAGTTTTGAGAAAAAAATAAAAACAGGAATAAAACATTGGAAAACTAGTCAAACTATAACCCACAGATGATAAACATTATAACTCATTATAGGAAAATGGATTTGAAGTGGGCATATGACATAATTCTGTGTTCCCGGGCAGGAAAGGAAGATAAGCCTAAAGAAAACTCTACCTTTTTTCCTGTTTCTTCAAGCATTATTGAAATGCAGCACGTTTTTACCTTCTCTTTTTAACATCACCTCCTCAGTTCTACCATTCTTTATAAAATCTCTATGCCAACAGCATTCACAATACCCGATTTATTATATACAATAAGAGCTTACTATAGTCAAGGGAAAATAAAGAACATTCAATAAACAGCTCTATGTAATTTAATTAATATTAGCTTTGAAAATCCAATGGCAGCAAAAGCAGAAGTATTTTCCCAGAATGAATTGTTTTAGTAGACATGTCAATACTTAAAAGGTAAATGATTTAAAAAGTATTATGTCCAAATCACTGCAGGCTACTAAATATTCTACTCAGAATAACTGCATTTCATTTTAAACCGCTCATACTTGTTACTATTAAGAGTTTCTATTCAAGAAAAGTGTTATTTCATTAGAGAGAATTAATCCTCTTGATAAATTCCTCCTATACTTCAGGTACTTGGGCAATGTAATTTTTATTTCAGTTAATCTTTTCTTTATTGTAACTGTTATGTGTAATGGATGAGGCTAGAATATTTTCTTTCTCTTTACTCTAAGGCTGGGAAATCTAGACACAAATTCCACAAGTGAATGGGGAAGATACATCTCCCTACATTACTTTATATACAGAATTATTAAGCATGTATAAGAGGTTTCACAAATTCATAACCTAAATCTAAGATAAAATTTAGACAAAGTTCAAGTAACAAATATCTGTATAATCTATGAGTTTGTCGTAATTCAGATTTCATTGATAAATTGATGGTACTGCTGGGCTAGCATTTCATCCTCACAATTATAGACAGCTATTCTGGCCACAGTTTTGTTTTTCCTGCTTTCAAAGTCTTGGCTGGTGCTTCTTCTATTCAGGATTTTATATAACGCTTAATATATGGGTCACAGCACAGCATCTGACCAGGGAATCCACTTTACAGTGAAGCAGGTAGAGGAGTGGGCTCATGACATTGGAATCCACTGGTGGTAGTATGTACCACATCATCTCACATTTGCTAGCCTCAGAGAATGCTGGAACTCTCTCCTAAAGGTGCAGCTCAAGCACCAAATTAGAGGCAACATTCTGAAAAAAATAGGGTGTCATTGTTTAGGATACAGTTTATTTGTTAAATTGAAGATCTCTACATGGTGCTGTGGTCCCAACATGGACAATACATGGGTCTGAGAAATAAGGATTGGAAGCAAGTGTGGCCCACTTGTCATCATTCACAAAGACCTAGTGGGGGGTTTTGTGATTCCTGTTCCCACAACTCTGACTCTGCAGGGTGGGAGATCCTGATCTCCAAAGAGGACTCACTCTTCACAGGGGGAAAATAAAGACCTCTCTGAATTCTAAGTTACAGCTGCTAGCAGGGCACTTTAGATATCTTGTGTTCATAGACGAACAGGCAAAAAGAGGTTCACCATCATAATGTATCCTGATCATCAGGAAGCGGGAGCAGTGGTCTTATGGAAGACTGAATACCAAGTAGAGACAATCCACTTGTGTGGGTGTTAGTACTCCCATGCCCCCTTGTAACTGACATGGATATGTGCAGCAACCCCCAAATGGGAAGGGTATATTTGCCAAAGCTTCAGACCCTTCTGGAATGGATATTTCAGTCACACCATCAGATAAGTCACCAAGACTGTCCAATATCATAGCTTAAGGTGGGAGAATCTAGAATGAATGTGGAGGAAGGAGATGTTAACTCCAGCTGTGGCCCAAAAGTCAACAGTAGTGACTAGAGCAGTATTTCATTCCACTAACTTCCTTTCTCTGACTTCCTCCTTAGGAAGACAGGCCCCCTAAAAGGAAGATCCATTCCCTTAATGTTTAAGAAGTAAATTCTTACTGTGCAAAGGATGGACGCAGGTGGCAATGGCATGGGTCTCATAGACCTCCAACAATGGGGGGCACAAGTGGCCCAGGACCCCAGGTGCTGCATTCTGAAATCTGTCATCACCTTTTTTCTTTTATTATTGTGGTTAAAAACACATAACATGAAATCTACTTTATTAAAAAACATTTTAAGTGTACAGTATTGTTAACTAAATGCTCATTGCTGCATTATTCACCATAGCCAAGAGGTGGGAACATTAAATGTCCACTGACAGATGAATGGATAAAAAGTATATGGTACACACACACACACACACACACACACACACACACTATGGAATACCATGCATCCTTAAAAAGGGAAATCCTGTTATATGCTGCAAACTGGAACCTTTAGGGCATTATGCTAAGTGTAATAAGCTAGATACAGAAAGCCAATTACTGCACGGTTTGCATGGAAGTCATGCTCCCCAAAGGCTGCTCCTGTTCCTGCAAGACATGGGATTTCTTTGACAGCCGAATTTGATTCTCGAAATTCCCAAGTGCTTTGCCAAACCTTTTTAAATGGTGCGACAGTCTAGGATTCCTCCCAACTATCTCTAATTTCTTCCTTTGGAATCATACTTGAATTACCGTCTGGGGCTCATCCAGTCTTATTGGCTCCTTCCCTAATTTCTCTCTCCAGTATTTCTCCTAATGTAAAATCTATGCACTCTAATCCTTTCTTGGCATCTGCTTCTTAGAAGACATGGAGTTACATACATGTTAATTAAAAATTGTGGTAAATTGCACGCCTATGCTGATGAAATGATTATTGGAGAAAATTATATTGTTCAATTGGGAAGGAAAGCTCAGATTTAAAGAGTAGACAATATAGGATTAATTATGCTAACAAAAGCAAAGCCTTCTTTCATAATACTTGTTAAAAGGTGTTAAAAATGAGTTAAGCAAGGTCACTACAATCTTGAAAATACTGCTTACCTTAAAAAAATGACAGCTTGGGGCGCCTGGGTGGCTCAGTCGGTTAAGCGTCCGACTTCGGCTCAGGTCATGATCTTGCGGTCTGTGAGTTCGAGCCCCGCGTCGGGCTCTGTGCTGACAGCTCAGAGCCTGGAGCCTGTTTCAGATTCTGTGTTTCCCTCTCTCTCTGACCCTCCCCCGTTCATGCTCTGTCTCTCTCTGTCTCAAAAATAAATAAAAATGTAAAAAAAACATTTAAAAAATGACAGCTTGGTGTGAACTATGTTTGCCACAAATATAACTGTCAACTGAAAACATTGTTATTAAGTAATCCAAATAAAATGCAAAATTATGAGAATGACAATTTTAAATGTGTAGAATTCTTAAGTAGACAAAGAAATTGAAAAAAAATAATATGGGGGACTAATTCAACTAGTAATAATTTAAGAAATAATGAAAATATCAAGAGATAATTTGTTGGCAACCAGTTTAGTGTTTAGCTTTCATTCTGGGCTAGCATCTAGTGAGAATGACAATCTGATAATACTTAACAGATTATACTTTCTATGTACAATTTAATTTATTTATATTTATATTATAATTTATTTTCTAACATATAATTTTCAAGTTTTATCAAGGACTAGAAAACATTTATACCCTTTAGCCGAACTATTTTTTTTCTTGAATATCTTTTAGAAATAAAAGATTTATCTGAATGTATATACAGCGGTATATAAAGCTACATATAATCAAAACATGAATAACAAAATCAATGTCTCTCAGGAATGATGTATTTGTATCGTTTACAATGAATTGCCAAACTCAATATTGGACTGCAGGGTCCAGGAGGGCCTTATCTATGCTTATTCACAACAGAACTGTAGAACCTGACAGTGCCCGAAATATTAGGAGCAATCAATACATAATTATGGAGCAAATTCATAAAATTGTAGTGATCAGTTACTGAATATTAGATCATATAAATTGAAACAAATGTTAGGAAATAGTATAAACTGTGACTACTTTATGTCTAAACATATAAATACAAATACAGAGTGTGAGCTGGCGGGGGGGGGGAGGGGTTGTGGGCAAAGAGAGAGAGAGACAAGGCCTCAGAATCTGAGGCAGGCTCCAGGCCCCAAGCCGTCAACACAATAAAGCCTGGTGAGGGGCTCAAACTCACAAACTGTAAGATCATGACCTAAGCTGTGATCTTAAATGACTGAGCTACCCAGGAGCTCTTGAATTGGTATTTTAAAAATAATGTATATATTCCTCCTTTCACTTTATCCCATGTCTTTCCTCACCCAACAAACTAATGAAGATTAAACTTGAGTTAGAAAGCAGTACAATTATATGTATCAAAAGAAAATGCATATACAAAATATTTCTTTATGTTTATGTGATAAATAATTATTATATGGCTCTTCAAAATAAGTTAAAATATTAAGGAAATAACTTATAGAATAGCCAGTCCAACAATGTCAGTTTTCCTTTATACAAGAGAAAACTGAGAGTATAGAAACAGACTATCTCAAAACCAGGATGAAAACAAAATAGACGTTTAAAAATTTCACCAACACAAAATAAAGGTTTAGAAATTTCACCAAAATAAGCAATCTTCTAAATAAGAGCTAAAAAATTTGGTAGAGAATGAACAGAAAACAAAAAAATAATATACATTGGAGAAGAATCGTTTTAAATGGAGAATCTGAAAGTTAAAAACAGATCAGTTTGATACATAAAGTGAAACACCTTCACCGTATGACCATCTAGCTGTTTACCTTAGAGAAATGAAAACTTACATTCACACAAAAACTGGGCATGAATGTATCTTCATAATCACTGTAAAATGAACACAACGCAAAAGTCCTTTATCAAGTAAGTGGATAAACAAACTGTAGAACATCCATGCAATGGAGTAAAACACAACAAGAAAAGGGAACAGACTATTGATAAATCCAGTATCAGACGTGAATCTCAAAGGCACTTTGCTGAGTGAAGGAAACTTACCTCAAAATGTTGCCTACTACAGATCCCATTTATATAATATTCTAGAAAAAGAAGAACTATAGGGGTGAAGATTGACAAAGGTTAGTTTGGTTGACTACAAAGAGACAGTGAAAATGAGTTTTTTGGATTGTAAAACTCTTCTGTATCCTAATCATAGTGGTCACTAGATAAAACCTATACACGTACTGAACTCATACTTATACACCAAAACCAGTCCATTTTAATCCATATATATTTAGGGAAAAAAACAGACATAATGGAAAAGAAAGGAAGGAATGGAGGGAAGGAGAAGAGGGAAAAAGAGAGAGTGGGAAAAAGAGGAACGGAAGCAATAGTGTTGTGTATTAAATTGGCAAATCTGTGGAAATCCTTCTTTAGTTATTCCTAAGAAAATTTCAAAGTAAAGCATACAAGTTTGTTTCACTTACAGTGTCCAGATGTTAAAATGATTTATTTTCCTAAATAAGGTGGAACAAAATCTGTTTTTTAGGCTTTTCTGGGTAGTTAACGTAGAGTGTAATTTTAGTTTCAGGTGTACAATACAGTGATTCAACACTTCCATACAATGCCCAGTGCTCATCACAAGTGCCCTCCTTTATCCCCATCACCTATTTCACCCATCCCCCCACCCACCAGTTCTCTATAGTTAAGAGTGTGTTTCTTGGTTTTTATTGCTTATATTTGGTGCCACCTAGTAAAGTATGCCAGCCATTAACTCCAATATAAAAACTAAAAATATCTTTCATTTTATAAAAATAGTTTAAAATTGAGATTTTGATATACATTTTCAGCACAATAACAAATACATTTTAATAGTTGTACTCTTTCAAAACCATTACTCTCAATAAGTGTTTTTATGTTATAAATCCAGACCATTATAATAGCACTCAACTTTTTTATTGATTCTCATAAAATATCATCATGATTTTGATTGATATAAAATAGTTACTGAGGTTTTGGGTTCAGGAGATAGAAAACCTGAATGTGAAACATGTCTATGCCCTTGCAATATGGGATGTTGATTTAAAAATGTAAATTCTTTTTTTTAAATTTTTTTAAATGTTTTATTTTATTTTTGAGACAGAGAGAGACAGAGCAAGACCGGGGGAGGAGCAGAGAGAGAGGAAGACACAGAATCTGAAGAGGCTCCAGGCTCTGAGCTGTCAGCACCCAGCGGACGCGGGGCTCAAACTCACAGACCGTGAGATCATGACCTGAGCGGAAGTCGGAAGCTCAACCGACTGAGCCACCCAGGAGCCCCAAAAATGTAAATTCTTGAAACTTAGTTTCTTTTGTTATAAAATATGAGTAACCATAACATGAATTGATCCAGTGATTGTAAAGTTAAAAATGCTGCTCTATGCAAAATAGCACAGTTCTTGGCACATAATAAATTTTCAGTTACTATGAACTACTATTGTTGTAGTTATTATGATTGTTGACAAAGATAGCTGTATTCGATACATACTCTAAAATATGAATAAATCTCTTAAATTCTTAAATTCTCATTATGCCAATAATAACTCATACCCCTTACAATGAAACACATTTGATATTCTTACATATTTAACTATGTACTTTATGTATGTAATGATTGAGTGTATTTTACTGTTTATGTGCATAAATGTATTGGGAGTAATTCAGAAATTACAATGCACCATGAACAACATGTACATGAACTTCAAAAATTTTATTTTTGTAAAAATATTTGTATTGCTCTTGCTTGGAAAAATGTAAGCATTGATGTTTCTTTCTCTACCACTAGAGGCCATCATACCCTTTCTTAAACAAATAAGTACATATGCAAATCAGACTTTAATTAGAGAGGCATTTATAAATAATCTAGAAGAATTCATATATGATATAACACAATAGATGCCAGATAGATTCAGGGTGGATCACTCTACTCTGCTATTTGACATACTCGATTAGATAAGTAGCTGTAAATAAAGGCAACATGATTTTCTAGTAGAAGACTAACTTGTTATAGCAAATTCCAATAAATAAATAATTAAGTAAAAATAGCATGAGAGGATTTTAGAATTAACCAAAGATTTTTCATGTAGATTATTTTTGGTTGCTTTTTTGGAATGTGTTGAAGGACAAGATGTCAATCAAATGAATGGAAAACATTAGAATTCTTGGAGTGTGTTAATTTATCAAGTGAAGTGATGATAACCTACAAAGTTATTACAATTATTTCTCTTAGGAACAACTGTGTGAGATATTTTTAAAATAAATATATATTAATATCATGCATGTGTAAAGTAAAGAAGTATGCAAATACTGAAGTAATTCCAAAAGTTAGCATGTGGCTTTATCATCAAATTGTTCTTATTTTAAATTTTACTTAACTTAGCTTTTTATGGTGTATGTAATAGTCCCTTAAGCTCTTCCTCTGAGGTTAGAGCACAAACTCAAAAATTTTGTTGCTATTTTTCCTTTATCATTAAGTGATTTTCAAGAGCTAATCTAACCAGGATTTATATAAATAAATTCATGACACACTCCTTATTTGCATTATGAAGTTAGTTTTTCCCCAAAATATATTGTTAACTTCATAATACACCTAAATCTAACATCACTAAAAGCAATACCCATTATAACATAATGTATGTAGAGTATGTTTGGAAGGTCAGACATAAGAATTAAACCATAAAATAATAATTACAATATGTAACTATGTTTTGAACATAATCTAAAACATTATTGCAACGTATGAAAATCATTTGAAATCATGCTATTATTTTTAGCAATTAATGAGCAGATAAAAGAATAAAGAAAAGATATGTAAATCTGATTATCTGTTTCCTCTACTGAAGTCTATTTATTTTCATTTCCCCTATATTTTTATATAAGAACAATGTAATTTTTGATACCAACTTTAAACAAAATGAAAACATAATCAGGGAAGTTGTATGTGATCATTCGTATTGATGACAATGTAATTGCTACTTGTCCTGAATTTTAATTTTAGTTGCAAAAATATTTGTCCTTATGTTACACTTTTAAATGTTAAAACACAAAATAGACTTGTTGTTTAATAAAATTAAGATATATGATTATCTCAAAATATTACCCTAGTACTGTGTAGTGTAATATAAAATAAATGTTGTCTCCCTTAGGATTTAGCATGTCGTTTCCTTACAGGTCCATATATTCAGATTGTTTTCACATGTCATCCACCAGGGCACTTTTCTAGTTCTATATTTAATTATGACGATTCTAAAAAGTGATGTAATCCTTGACGATTTAACAATGATCAATAAATGCTATGCATGTCGTAAGGTTAAGGGAATTTTGATTCTTGGAAAATGGTTTCCATTCTATGTGGCAGTATTATCTTCTCCATTTATTTTACATATTGTGATCTTTAGTTTTCTTGCTAAGTAATCTAAATCAAGCTAATGGACATTATACTTGGGGAAATTAGTGGCTTAGACCATCAACAACCAAATCTAACAGGACTAAACACAGTATAACAGGGAAAACAAGAAATGATATAGCAAGAATGGAAGGACAAAGACAGGAAAATATGGATGTATTTAGCAGTTCAATGAAAACATTTTATTAACAAAAGTACTAACTAAGAGGAGCCTCAGTGTCTCAGTTGATTGTCTGGCTCTTGATTTCAGCTCAGGAACTATGAGATAGAATCCCACATGAGGCTCTGTGCTGATGGTGTGGAGCCTGCTTAGGATTCTCTCTCTCTCTCTCTCTCTCTCTCTCTCTCTGACCCTCCTTTGCTCTTGCTCTCTCTCTCAAAATAAATAAACATTTTTTTAAAAAAGTACTATCTTAAATTTTTATTTTCACTGTAATAAAAAAAACATTTAAACCAGGAAAAAGAGAAAAAAAGAATGCTGTTGCATGAATGTTCTGAATAAGAATTAACAACTAACCACATATAGAAACTAACTCAATCAAGTCAGCAAATATTCTTTGCATGCTGCATTATAGTCAATGATATTTCAATGATATTGGTTCATAAAATTGTTTTGTAGTTAATTATTATACTCAGTACGAATGCTATACGTTTGTTTCCTTCCACTTGCCCCTTTATTTTAATGGAAAATAAGTATAAACAAACATTTCTCTCTGCTGACTTTATGCGTTTACATAAATAATTTTGATACTGATTTAGATGATCGAGGCAAATATGGAAAGTCAAGGTTGCCAGTTACCTGTTAATAGTTTCTGGAATTCTCTGCCCTTTCTACCCAAACCTTGTTAGTTCTTTTCAGAGAACTGGGAAAATTGTTGATTTTTAACCTAACTTTTTATAAGGCTTCAGGTGATGCTTATCTTTAATATTAGGAAATAACTCTGACTTTCATCAGTTGGTCCACCTAAAATATGGTACAAAGTTCATGGAAGCATCAATAAAGATAATTAAAAATGTTCAATAGCAAATGCACTGATTTCTACTAGTATCTTCAGCTATGCATTTACCTTTGTGTAGACATTTCTCCATTGCTCTGAGTTGGGCAGCCCAAGCTTAAAGAATAGATGACATTTCTTATGATATTTCTGTGTTTTCTAATCTAGTCAGGTATGATTCCAGATGGAAAAAGAAATGACCTAGTCACCATCTGCTGCCAGAGCCTTGTCATTCACTATCTTGGGGGGTGGAGTGATCTATGCTCTTTTGTGGATTTGTCTACATGACAGCAAACTAACACTTTGAAATTAATTAACATGAACATATGGAAGTGGGTGTTAGTTTCATAACATACAAACTGGTTCAATTTTACAAAATGTTTCATCCAAATATTTCTTCCTGTACAGATAAAATAGGCTCCTAGAATCATTTGGAAACTGGTGATTCAGACTTACTAATTACTATAGAAGATAATACATCTACATGAAAATATTTTCTATTTTAGAAATTAAATAAGAAATTCTAAGAAAAAAGAAAGAGTTCACCTTAAATTACCCAGATTTACTTTTAAAGATCAACTCATGATTTTTATATTAATACATGTTTACATGGCAAATAATCTAGTTTAAAATTTTCTTTTCTGTATTTTTAAGCTTTCTAATTTTTTTTTTTATATTGAGAAAGAGAGAGAGAGAGAGAGTAGGGAAGGGGTACAAGGAGTAGGAGACAGAGAACCCCAAGCAGCCTTCACACTGTCAGCACAGCAACAAGGCTGAACCATGAGATGAAATCAAGAGTTAGACATTTAACCAACTGAGTCACCAAAGGGCCCCTGCTTTTGTGTATTTTTAAATAGGCAAAAATATTAAATTGAATTAAGTAAAACATTTCAAGTTACTGAATAACTGTAGGATATTTTTACATTTGCATATTTTCAAATAACTGATTTGATTATATTTTCCATTTTGGATGAGAATTTACTGGTAAAATTGGAAAATATGTGAAACATAGTTCAAGTTAAAAAAATCATTAATTAAAGTTAACACCATCACAGAATAGCACAGAATTAGACACCAATTTTGCCTGTACTGTAGTTGGATCCAAAGTTACTCACTAATTTTGCTGACATATTTGTGATAACCTATCAATACTCTACCTCTGCATGAAGATACGATACATCCACTCATAATAATCCATGATCTGTTTAAGGCAAGTTTCACAAGAACTGTTAACATAATATTATTTTCAGAAATATTACAGAGATTTGTATCCCATAATATTATATTTTTAAAGGGAATTATATTGATAGTTAATTGATATATAAATTAGTTTTTTAAACAACTTCTTTGATATCTTCAAATATCCTTGTGTATTGGTTCAAATATGCCCTCTTAATATCTTTTCAATATGCTTTCAACTAGATAGAAAAGTTACTTAAACTGGCTATTTTTAACAGAAATAATATTTTAACTTTACCAATGTAAAAAATATATAAAATATAAAAAATTTAAAAAAGTTTTCCTTACTAAATTCTAAAAGAGCTTTTTAAAAATATATATATATATATAGATACTAGAATCTATGTAAAGATTATTATAAGTCTATGACAGGTAAAAATGACGTGCAATTTTAGAACAAAGTTGCACATACACCTTTTTGATCAAAAGTTAGTTTCCCCAATGCAAATTAAAACCATAATATATTTTTACCATTGTCTTCTCTGAAATAGCTGATGTTTTAAAATAAAATTGTGCTTATTATAGTTTTCTCTCATTTTTTGGTAAGATTTATGAATCCCAAATAATTTTCTTAGTGCATGTTAGAGTAATAGAATTCTCAGAGCTTGTAAACACAATTTAAAATTTTCCAGCCTCTCTGGGAAAAAGAAATATATTAATTACAACATTTATTCTCATCTTTTCCTACAGCCACTAGAACTATTTTTGTCCAAAAATTGTGTCTTTTTAAAATCTTTTTTTATGTTTATTTATTTTTGAGAGAGAGAGAGGCAGAGGTGAGTGGGAGAAGGGCAGAGAGAGATACACACACAGAATCCAAAGCAGGCTTCAGGCTCTGCGCTGTCAGCACAGAACCTGACACGGGGCTGGGACCCACAAACTGTGAGATCATGACCTGAGCCAAAGTCGGGTGCTCATCCTAATGAGCCATCTGGGAGCCCCCCAAAATTGTGTCTTTTATGTGAAGAGAAATATTTCCCAATACACTGATTTTAAACATTGTGTTTGTAGAGGGCCCCAAACACATGGAATCTATTTCAGGGATTACCATTACTCCTGATTTCTTCAACTTCACCAAAACTCGGATAGCCACAAAAGCAATGACAAAGTATTCTTACACAAAAGATATTTTTTAAAGAAATAGGTACTGTCTCTTTCCCAGAACTACCAAGAAAATGGGATTATTTTCTAATTATTTAACCTCAGTGGTTTTGTAGGATATGAATAACAATAATGTAATTTTAATACATAATATATTTATTTCTCATTTCATACAAAACAAGTGTAACTATTGCTACTTAACCAGTGGAAATTGTAGCAAATCTCTAGCCAATATACATATAGAAAAAGAAATTTATGAAGACAAATTCATTCTCCATACAGTGAGTGACATAAAGAGCCTTTGTCATAGGTCTGGCACCATAATCATTTCCTTTGACAAAGAATGTATATGTATGTAACATTATGGAAATGCAGGTTCCACTGTTAAGGACAAATATCATTGAGCACATTTTCCAAGGAGACAATAAGATAGGTGATGAGGAAGCACTTATTTCAGCTACCAGCCCCTTGAAATTCTAAAGCTCTAATCAGATGGGCTGCAGGACACCTAACCCTGGGACATCTATTTGTTCTAGACTGAGCCTATCCATAGAGACTTGGAGAATTTGTGACTTTGGTCTGCAGTCAGACAGCATATACATCACTCTACATTTGAGATGTATGCATATCTTCTATCCCACACTCTTCTCTCCTTCAACAGTTTTAATTTATTAAATGCTGCTGTGTTCTCTGAGGTAGATGTGAATAGATAAATTGGCATATATGGGCCATATTACAATTAAACAAATATTTATGCTGTGCACTTTTAAAGTCATTTTGTTTGAAATAATCTTTATTGCTTAATAGAGTTTTAGATTCATAGAAAAAAATGGAAAAGATAGCATACAGTTTCCACCTACCAATTTTCCCTTCTATTAACATTCTTATAATGCAGTACCTTTGTTATAATTTCCGAACCAATATTGACACAATACTATTAGCTAGAGCCCATGCTTTATTCAGATTTCCTTAATTTTTGCCTAAAATCCTTGTTCTGTTCCAAGATCCTATCCATGATATCACATTACATTTAGTCATCATGTTTCCTTATGCTAATGATTCTTGGCTGTGTCAGTTTCTCAGATTTCCCTTTTGTTTGATATTTACACTATTGAAGAACACTGGTCAGATATTTCTTAGAAGGACTATATTAAAATTTTGTCGATATTTTCTTATATTTGGATTTGGGTTATGGGTCTTTAAGAGAAAGGACGCCCAATAAAATCCCATGTGGGACACATTATATAAAGGGTAAACACCAACAATGTGATTTTCACTATTGATGTTGACTTTGATTACCGGCCTAAGGTAGCATTTGACAGATTGCTCTACTGTGAGGTTACTATGGGGTAAATTTAGTCTGTGTATTCCACTAAAAAGTTAATTTTTCTCTTTCTCCAGTGTACTTTTTAGAAGGAAATTACTATGTGTAGCTCACACTTACAGATTGGGAAGTTATGCTCTACCTCCTTGAAGGCGGTATATGTAAATTAATTATTTAGGATACTTCTGCATGGGAGCTTTGTTTTTTCTCTCTAATGTATTTATTCATTCAATCATTTTTATATATCTATATGAACTCATGTATATTCATTTTATCTTTGGGTTATGAACAAAAACTAATTTATTACTTGTTTGCCCAAATTGTTCTGGCTGTTGCTGCTAGGACCTCTTTTCAGTTGTCTGTTTTATGGCCCTTTAGCATAATCCCATCAGTGTAGAATAATCACTAGTGCACAATGATATAAAGAAATTTTTGAATAAAACAGTGAGAGAGTAGAGACAAAACTCTAGTCAGAAGAATTCCAAATAATTTATACAGATATCTGTCTTCAAGGAGATGGTTTCCGTGGGTTTTGCATAGTGACTTCCTTCCAAAGAGTCAGTATAGAAAAAAGAACAGAACTAAGGACTTTACAGTGGAAAATCTGAAAAACACTATCTACCCAGATAATCAAGGATAATATTATGGGAAAAGAAAACTGGAGACCAAAATTCCTCTTGAACTTAGATGTAAAAAATTATTTTTAAGAAATAGCAACACTTCAAGAAACCTGAAGTTGATAACTACTTTATGATCAAGGTGGATTTTCTTGGAAATTTAAAGTTGTTTCAGCATTCAGAAAATAGTAATTGTAAGTCACTAATATACAGACTAAACAACAAAATCTATATAATCAATTGAATTGATAGAGAAACATAAAATCAAGAACTTTTTTTTAAGTTTATTCATTTGACAGGGGCAGGGGGCAGAGAGAGATGGAGAGAGAATCCTAAGCAGGCGCTGCCATATGTGTGAGAAGCCTGATGTGGGACTCAAACTCACAAATTATAAGATTATGACCTGAGCTGAAGTTGGACACTTAACCGACAGAACCACCCAGGTACCCTGGAGAAAAATAAAATTATAAAATCCAAAGTTGAACTATCATTGTTGATAAAAAAAATTGTCAGAAAATTATGAACTGAAGATTTCATTAATATGATAAGGACCATCTACAAAAAAATTACAACTTATATTTTTATTGATGGCAAACAGATGAGCATTTTACCTGTGATTAGGAATAGGCAAGTGTACCTGCTCTCCTCATTGCTATTCTACATTGCAATGGAAGTTCTAGCCAATGTGATAAGACAAAAAAAATTAAAATGCAGACAGATTCAAAAGAAGAAATGAATGTATGTATTCTCAGATGACATGATTTGTTTATGTTGGTAATTCCAAAGAAACTACAAAAAAAGTTATCAGAACTCATATGTGAGTTTAGCAATATCACAGGATTCAAGGTAAGTATTTTGAAAATCCAGTTCATTTATTTAAAATGGAAATTAAAGTAAAAATAGTACCATATTGTGTAGGAGAAAAACTCTCTTGTTTCTTTTCTACTAGTTAAATCATTTCATTTCTGTGACCAGAGGTATGGGATTTTTTTTTCCACACTAATTCTCTGACACCAGCTGAGTGTCCTATAATTCAATTTGATTCTGACACTCTCTAACTGCAGGTAGCATCAGATCCCAGGAGTTAAGGATTCAGTCTGAAAAGACTGCCCCACTTTAGATGCTAGTCATAAATCTCAGGTCATCGCATGTACTTCTGACCAGGCAACTAAATTCAAGTTCCCACAACTCCCTTTCTGAGTTCAATAATTTTCTAGAATGGCACAGAGAACTCAGAGGAGCATTTACTTATGTTTACCTGCTTATTATATAATAAAATATATGATGTAGGATACAGAAGTTTAGACAGATGAAGTTATATACAGGGCAAGGTCCAGAAGGGTCCTGAGTAGAGGAGCTTCTGTCCCTGTGAATTGGGGTGTCAATGTATTCACCAAACCAGAAGTTTAGGGATTTTATAGAAGCTTCCTCATGTAGGCATGATTAACTCAAGCTTCAGGCCTTCTTTTCTCCGAAAGTTTCAAACTTCTTTTTTTTTTTTTTTATGTTTATTTATTTTGAGAGAGAGAGAGAAGAGGGGAGGAACAGAGAGAGATGGAGAAGACAATCCCAAGTAAGCTCTGGACTGTCAGCAAGGGGCTTGATCTATGAACCTTGACATCATGACCTGAACTGAAATCTAGAGTCAGCAGCTTAACTGACTGAGCCACCTAGGCACCCCTGAAAGCTGCAAACTTTAAATCCTCCTTGGTCTGGTGGTCTGGTGGCCAGTCCTCATCCCAAAGCTATCTACGAGGCCAACATAAATTGCCCCATTAGAACAAATGATGCCCCTATCATCTAGGAAATTCTAAAGCATTTAGGAATTCTGTGTCATGAACCAAGGTCAAAAATCAAATATTAGAATAAAAGATGTTCCTAACATTTTTTTTTTAATTTTTTTAACGTTTTATTTATTTTTGAGAGAGGGAGAGACAGAGCATGAACAGGGGAGGGTCAGAGAGAGGGAGACACAGAATCTGAAACAGGCTCCAGGCTCTGAGCTGTCAGCACAGAGCCCGACGCGGGGCTCGAACTCATGGACTGTGAGATCATGACCTGAGCCGAAGTCGGCCGCTTAACCGACTGAGCCACCCAGGCGCCCCCCTAACATTTTTATTGTTTAGGAAATTACAAAGATTTTAGGAATTCTGGCCAGGAGCCCAAGATGAAAACAAAAATGTATATTTCTTATTATATCCCAATATCACACATAGAAAATATCAGCCAGAATCATTAACTACTGAGGTATAAATCTAATAAAATAAGTGAAATGTATATGAAAAGAAAAACAAACCTACAAATTGTGATAAAACAAATCCAGCATGATCTAAATAATTGACAAATATAAGTAGAAGACACATTTGTTAAGATGCTAATTCTTCCCAAATTGATCTATAGATTGAAGGCAATATCAATAAATTCCTTGGAAATTGTTTTAGTTGTTGTTGTTGTAAAAATAGAAACACTAGTTATAAAATTAGATGGAGATTCAAAAGAACTAACTGCATAAACAATTTTGGAAAATAACAGATGATTCTAACTGTCTGATTTCCAGATTTACTATAAAATTTCTGTAACCAAGACAACGTGGTATAGAGGAAAAGATAAACCTACTGGTAATGGCATTGACTCCAGGGTTCAAAAATAGAACCCACACATACAAGGTAAAGTGATTCTTGATAAAGTTGCAAGGCAATTCAATGCAGAAAAGATAGTCTTTTCAGCAAATAATCTTGTAATTATTGCATATTAATATGCAAAAGTACCCTGATCCATACCTCCAAATTGACTATAGATATAAATGTAAAATATAAAACTTACATATTCCAAAAGAAAACATCTGTAAAAAATTTTGTGGTGTTAGATTATAATTTCTTAGATAGGACACCAAAAGCTTGATACCTAAAGAAATATATATATATATATATATATATATATATATACACACACACATTGGATTTAATCAATATTTAAAATTTCTATTCTTTGAAAGGCACTATTAAGAAAATATAAATACAAGACACAGACTGAAATTATTTGCAAAACACATATCTGATAAAGCAATTGTGTGCATAATATATAAAGAACTCTCTGAACTCAAACATAAGCAACTATATAAAAAATGGGCAAAACTTTTGCATAGGCATTTTACAAAATGACCACCTGAAGATGGCAAATAAATACACAAAAAGAATTTCATTATTATTGGTGGTTGGGAAGATAAACTAAGATGTCCTTCACTTAGTGAGCGGATAAATTCCCCTCATTACAATCAGACAATGGAATATTATTCAGCACAAAGAAGAAATGAGCCATCAAGCCATGAAAGAAGTATTGAAAGCATATTAAGTGAAAAAAATCCAGTCTGAGAAGGATTCACACTGTATGATTCCAATATATGAGATGCCAAATATATGAAATTATGAAAAGACAATACTGGAAAGAATAAAAAGATCAGTGGTTCCAGAAGTTGGGAATGAGAAAGATGAATGAACAGAGCACAGAGAGTTTTTAGGGAAGTGAAAATGCTCAATATGATAACGATAAATATATGTCATTTTATTCTTGTCCAAACCCACAGAATGTATAACATCAAGATTGAAGGTAAACTATGGGCTTTGACTCATTTTAATGTGTCAGTGTGCTATATCTTTCCAAAAAAAGGTACCATTCTGAGGGTGCCTGGGGGGCTCAGTTGGTTAAGCATCCAACTTTTGATTTCATCTCAGGTCATGATCTCATGGTTTGTGAATTTGAGCCCTGCATCAGGCTCTGCACTGGCAGTGTGGAGCCTGATTAGGATTCTATCTCTCTCTGCCCCTCCCCTGCTGTCTCTCTCTCTCTCTCTCCTTCTCAAAAATAAATAAATAAAATTTTTCAAAAGATAAAAAAAGTGTACCATTCTCGTGAGTGATGTTATAATAGGGGAGACTGTAAATGTGTGGGGGCAAAAAAATTGTGGGGAAACTGTATATCTCCCACTCAATTTTGTTCTAAACTTAAACCTTCTCAAAATAAAAGTCTATAGTTAAACAAAACCAACTACTGTAAAGTACATATTGCTGAGGAAAATGACTTTCTTTGTTATATCGTGCTGAAATTTTCAGTTTCACTGCAAATTTGAGTTCACACTCAAATTTAGTTCACACTCACAATAATTCAAAATGCTGCTGTTACTTATGTTACTAATACTCCAGATATCCAATGCCTGATCTAGTTTCTTTGATAAGCACTAATGATAATAATAGATAATGCCCTTTTCAATTTGGGAGAAACTAGCAATATAAAGTGTGAAAATTAATAAAATATATTCTTGTGCATGCCTAATTAAATCACCTACATTTAGGGGACCCTGGGTGGCTCAGTCAGTTAAGCATCCGGCTTCTGCTCAGGTCACGATCTCATGGTTCCTCAGTTTGAGCCCCACATCGGATTCTGTGCTAAAGCTTGGAGCCTGGAGCCTGCTTTGGATTCTGTGTCTCCTTTTCTGCCTTTCCCCTGTTCACACTCTGTCTGTCCTCTCTCTCTCAAAACTAAATAAACATTAACTAAAAACACCAAGATTTATTTAAATTCAACTTTTAAAAAAATTCTTGTTGCATAGTGTATTTAGGATATCAGAAAAAAGTTTTATTTTTGCTAGATTTTAAGTTCAATAGTAAATAGAAATTCTAGGAAGAAAAAATTTATTATTTTACCTGTATTAACTTTATCTGGTAATACAATAGCCTTTCAAAATTACCAATATATGATATAATATATACTTATATATTATACATAACATCTGTGGATATTATGTATTTTTATTCCCAAAGCCAATGTTATTGCTTTTTCAACAAATCCATGTTAAGACACACTTTCTAATTTATAAGTTGTTCATTAATGTGATTGATGTGCAGTAATATCATGACACCAATGACCAATTGAATTGTTTACTTGAAAGTTACTTTAATAAGTGTATTTCCTTAAAAAATGACATTATAATATAATATTAGAGAGTTTAGAAGTACTATGAGATAAACTAGATTTAAAAAGATTACAATTGATACTGATGAACTAAAAAAGAAGTAATCTACCAAAAGACTATTGCACTCCTGAAATTATTCCAATGTCTTAAAAAAAAAGATGACTAACTAAAATATTTTAGTTAAGAGTAGATTTTTTAGGTTAGAGTATTATAATTTTATCATTTTTTTCTTTTTACTGATCTCTTAAGCTTAAATCCTCCTTTAAAATTCATGATGACAAAAGTAAAAATTAATTTGCAAGAACCCCAATGTCATTTTTAGCTAAAATAATAATTTACTCGAACTTAATAAAGTTGCTTCAAATGTTCAAAATATTATTAGGCATATCACTTAAAGAATTCAAATGAATCTTGAAAGTGCTAAGCTTATGAGATTTGCAAAATTAACTTTGTAATTACTGCGTGTCACAAAACAGTGCTGATAGGCATTTTCCAACTGAATGAAGCTCAATTTAAGCAATGAAGACTTTGCACAGCAGAATATCAGTAGATAATTTTGGCATCACCAAAACTTACTTGTAAGAGTGCATCAGAAAATAAATATTAAAATTTTGTATAAAATCCATACAGTTTATTTTATTATCTGACTTGGATGTTCCACTGAAATATCTACATTACTTATGTCAAGTTTTTTGAATAATGCATGCATTGAATAACAACAAAAATGTTTAATTTTCTTTCTGAAATTTATTTTATTTTTATTTGAGTGATTATACTAGAGCTGTCTTGAAACATGTTTTGTCTGTATTGATTGGTATACTATTTTTTATTTACTAAGCAGATGATACAAATAAACCATTATAATTCAATAAGAATTTGCTTTAACTACTGTTTTACTTAATTCTAGAATAAACATGAAGCAAACAAAATACTACAATTTTTAAATTGTATACTTTATTTGGTGATTTTTAATATGTTTTAATTGTTTACTGACAAAATACTTTTTCTAGATCTTTGTGTGATGCAACTTATCTGCAAAATATAATAACAAAGCCATTTTCCTATTTATAATCTTGTTTTCTAATCTTATAACCTTGCATATTAAAATGGGACATCTAATAGTATAACGTGAAAATAATACAAATTTTAAAGTTAATATTGAGGGGCACCTGGGTGGCTCAGTGGGCTAAGCGTCTGACTTGAGCTCAGGTCAAGATCTCGAGGCTGGTGAGTTTGAACCCTGCATCAGGCGCTTGGCTGGTTATCAGAGAGGAGCCTGTTTCTGTTTCTGTCTCCCTCTGTCTCTGCCCCTCCTCAGCTCATGCTTTCTGCCTCAAAAATAAATAAAAAGATTTAAAAAAATTAAAAATTAGTCTTGAAATGCAGTTCAAATTGGGTGACTGATGTGAAATAGTGATTCGATATTATTTGAAGAAACTTACTTTACCTTGTTTCATTTTAAATGTTTTTAAATATGAAATAAACTGTAAAGAAAGAGTTCCCATCATGCAGTCTCATTATCCATTTCTTTCCTAATCAGCTAGCTGGACTTTAAATTTCAGTAATGGTTACCAGCATAGATAATATCTTTAAAGTAACCTTGATTAAAGTTTTTGATATGAGCTCCACAGGTGCTTTATGTGATCCTGGAAAATGTAGTTAGATATCACCAGGATTCAAATGAGATATTGATAGATAGTTATTATGAGAACACCATAAGTCATGTTAGCACTATATCCTGACCTACATCGGAAAAATGCAAGTAAACCAAATCTTTCTTTCACTGAAAGCTCAGGTCATTTCTGGAATAGAGCAATATCCCTGTAATTCCAAAACACTTGAAATATCCGGAATAAAACGTCAACTCCTAGGTGTTTTCCATTTCTGTTTGGAATTTATAGACCTACACTTTCATAATTGGTATAATAACAATTAGAATTGTATAGTTCATAACTGGGAAGGCATAGGGTGAAATAGAGATGTAGTGTGATTTTTTCATGAGCTGAATAATAAGTGCCATTCTTAGGTAACAATGATGGCTTAAATATAATATTTCTCAGGTCCAGACCCTACAAGTTCAAAGAAAAGCATACAGAGAAAAATTATACTCAAAAATAGAGAAAGACAGTGAGCATTGTTTATTACATGTTTGTGATCATACACATGACCTCTGTGTATGTTCTCCTTACATTTTCTAAAACGAAATTTATTTTGACATATGCCTTCCAGTAGGCAATAATTACCTTTAGGGACGCTTTCTTTAGAAACCACTGTTAGGTAATGACTAGAGTGAAAACTTAGAGTTAACTGAGTTTAAAAAATTCTCTCCTTCCTAAATCCTTTCTATTTTTTGAATAAGCTCTAACAGATGCAAAGTTGCAAAGAAATGTTCTTCAAATAGATTTGTGGAAGATTGAGCAACTGAAACAGTAATTTATCTACTTAGAAGATTTTTTTTTTTAATTAGTTAGGGTTTAAAATGTACTGGACAGGGTTGGTCCCTTCAGAACCACTACTAGGACCAGGAGTCAGAAAGACTTCAACGTCAATACACATGGTTTAGGGAGTGGGATTTACTGAGACAGGAGAAAAATCACAAGTCCAGAATCAGCAAGACAGAGTTGCACGATTGCTCCGTCTCCCCATCATTCAACCGGGTGGCGTGCCAGGGCCAGGGTCCCCGGGGTAGCTGCAACTTTGATTCCAGTAGAGAAACCCCACATTGCTCTTTGGGTTTCCTTAAAATGTGAAAAAACAAAAAAAACAAAAAAAAACCCAAACTGGTCCACCTGGCTGCTTAGTGCCATTTAGTCTGGAGTGCCTGCTACTTCCAGGAGTTGCCTGGGAACTCCAGCTATGGCACATCTGAGGAACTAGATTCTGTGGTGCCTGTGGAGTATCCCAGCCCCGTCCACCTCAGCACCTGTGCTTAAGGACTGACAGCTGGAAAAAATGTGGTGTTGTCCAGACCATCCAGAGTCATTCTTAGCTCATTCTGCTCCCGGCATAATTAATGTTTTTTTTTTTTTTTTCTTATTTGACTAAGTAACGCAATGACTGTATAGTAAATTGGGACGTGAAGAGCCATTTCCCATGAGTACTTTGGTTAAATTATTATGGTTCAACCTTGAAAAAGATATATATATATATATATATATATATATATATAATCATTGAAGCTTTATACACACTACAACCCCTATATCTGTCAGCATCTAATCTGACTCTCACGGTACCATTGGTGCTTCCAAACTTTCGTAGATGTCATATCCTCCTATTTTAGCAGCTTAAGTGGCTCCCCACACATTATGTGTTCTATATGGGAACTGAGCACTGAAAAGAACAAATTAGTCTCTCTTTCTTCCTGGTCACGTTAACTATACTATAGCTGCCTGGAACTAACCTTCTCAAAAGTCCCATACCAGAGACCCAAGTTAGGGGTGGCCCAGGCACTGTTTATCTTTTCCAAAATTTCTTCTTCTTTTCTGCTGAGAAACAGCCAAGCATCATATATTTTTCCTTTTTATTTCTTCTTCAATGCCTTTCATAGTCTCATAAGGCTGGAGAACTTTTCTCCAAAGGCTTTTCATGAAGCTCTAACATTTCACATGTGCTTAATACAAAAAGAAAAAAAGAAAGTTAGGAAGCAAACCTCAAAGTTGAATTATTTTTCCTTGGAGAGAATAAATCAACTCAAATACATTTCGTATGTTAGCCTAGCAAAAGCACTAAAAAAATCCAGTCTAGTAGAATCATTTTAAATTGAGAAGAAATAAAGACCTAAGAGGTCAAATTCCTCAGAGAAGTAAGAGACAGTGGAGAAATTACATCTTTTTGACTGCAGGCCCAATATTCTTCCATGTCTCCCAAGAAATTCTAAGATCCTGTAGACTTTGTAGATCCTGAGGCTAATAAACTTTTGGAAAACATTTTTATATGAATTTTCATCTAAATGCATTCACCACACAGGCAAGCATGTTTAAAAGAAAGTTTAAAGAATTTTATGCAATGTCCCTGCATAGCATTCTCAAGTTTATGTTGTAGAAAACAGCAACAAAAATACCATGCAACACTAACTAACCAGGACAATGGAAAAATGGAAAATCCATTTCCATTTTTGGACATCAAAGGAAACCCATTTTCCTCTGTTGAGAAATCAAAACTCTAGAGCCTTCTCCGGTGTGGGAGGCTTTAATCTTTTCACCTTGCTAAGGAAATAAATAAATAATAATAATAATAATAATAATAATAATAAAATGTTCTTATCTATAAAATCACAGATACATAAACCTTAGCATTGAGCACAAAATCCAAAAATTCTAAAAAAATATGCAGTTAGTCAATAATACATGATTTTTTACACTATCTTTAGAGTCTCATGATGCATTCACACATCCACATTTGAGAAATGATGTGTCACATATTTTTAAAAACTGATAAAAGAAAAATTAAGTTATATAAATATGAAATAGTAATAAATGCACAATGCACATTTTTAGTACTTGGAAAGACTTTCTGGTTTCACTGTTCAACATATTCATAATTCTCTTATTACTACTAAGATCCATTTAAATCCATAATTGTCTCATTTTAGCTCAGCATGGTTACCATTTAAAACCTTTTTTTTTAAGGTGTCCATACTGCTCTAGTGCATAATAAGCTGTTTGCAATCTTGTGATAACATGATGAGACCCTCACTTGAGCCTGAAATGATTGCATCTTAGCTCAGTATGAATGCTGGATTGATGCTTTGTTTTTCATGCTTTGAACAAAAGAAACAATAAATTAAAATAGCAATTGAAGCCTGATATATTAGTTCAGATTTCAAACCACAGGTGTTCTAAGTGCCTTAAATGCAAAGTGCTACTGAAAGTTTATCTCATATGGATAAAGAATGATGTCATTAGAACATGTCTTTCATTAAGAAATCATAGTTATTTATGATGATATAAAACCAAATAAACAATTTTGGTTTTGCTTATGTGCTTTTATCTTAAGTAATTTATTGGTTATCAGTTAATTATATTTGCAATGTTACCTGTAGTTCCAGAGTACTTTGAATTCACCATTTTTGTGGAATTTAAAGAAAAAGTAATTAAAACAAATGCATATACTCAACTGACTTGTAAGAAAATAAAATAAAGCAAATATTTTGTTAACATATATAACTATAGCTACATATTTGTATACTTTATTAACCTATATTTTAAAGTCATTTCAGTTTTCCCTAGAATATTATTTTTAAATCATTTAATCTCTTAAAATATATTTCAATTTAATCACTGATAGAAAATTTTAGTTTTTTGTACAATTACAATTCAGAGAATGAAAAAGATGGGCAATGCAGAAAGGTGTATTTTATCACTAGTTGGCATTAACCACAAATTTGGTAGTTGGCTTGTTTCTTGAATAAGTACATTTTTTACAAGATCAATACCTAAACTAACTGAATCACACTGCTTTAATTAAGGACTATACAAAAATCTAGCGTTCATTATTTAATATAAATCTTTTAGATAATTTATATTATAAATAAATGAAGTAAATGGAGTATCTATTTAGGAAACTTTCTTTATCTGACTCTTATTCACGGTATGACTCAGTGTTTAAGAAGATAAAAATCATCTGAGAATACTTATTCAAACCAAAAGACTGTTTTTGGAAAGCATACATTTGTGTTTCTCATATAAGAGCAGAATATAAAAAGGCACTTTCAAAATATGAATTTTATGTAATATACATGCAAAAAAGTTTCAGCTTATCAAAGCAAAATTATTTGATGTTCTCTTTTAAAATATACGATTCAACATATTCATTGAGCTTAGCATCACCTATATAGTGCACAATAACACACCTCTTTTCCTTCTTTAATTTCCTTATATTTATGTTTTAATAGCTCATAATTCACTTCTTCCTACCCTTTGTCTTATTCAGGATTTAGTACATATAAGCAAACTTTGTTTATTTATAAGACATGTAAAATACTAAAATTAGTTACTAGGGAATCTTATATTAGGGGTGCCTGGGTGGCTCAGTTGGTTGAGCATCCGAATTCCACTCAGGTGACCGGTACTAACAACTCAAAGCCTAGAGCCTGTTTCGGATTCTGTCTTCCTCTCTGCCCCTCCCCCGCTCGCTCTCTCTCTCTCTCTCTCTCTCTCTCTCTCAAACATAAATAAACATGAAAAAAATTCAAAAGAAAAGAAAATAGTCATAGTTCTAAACAACTAATAATTAGTTGTTTATAAAATACATACAACAAATAGTATGAGGATATATTTCTAAAGTAATTTATAATCCAAGGTTTCTGAGACTCAAAATGTTTAAATGTAAGGCATATTCTTATGTATTTCAAAGGAAAAAATTTCAAGAGTAATAGGTAACCCGTTTCCAGTGCTCTTGTTTTTGTTTTCAAAATGTTGCTATTAATTTGAATGGAACATGGTAGTACTTTTCAAATTATTAAAGGGGCCCATGTACATTTACATCGAATGTATAAATAAAGATGCTTTATATTCATTTAAATTTCCTTTGCAGTTTCAAAAAGGTTTATACTGGTCTTCATTCTCAGTAGGGATCATTTTGATTAACTAATTGTTTGGCATTAATACTAGAGGTATTCAAAATTTACCTTTCAAACACACAACTTGTGGTATAACAGAAAAGACAATAGGAAAGATAATGTGTTTAGAAAACATTCTGCCTTTTGAAATAAATTGGTGGCAAAAAAGAATTATTTTACCATGTAATGGATGATTATATTTTATCAGGATGTTTCACAATCCTGCTTCCATTAATATCTATTGAAAATATAAAACAAACATAAACACCATGATTTCTAAAACAACACTAACTCTCCAAATTCTATCAATATGTTCCAAGCCCAAAGAACCTAACTGCAAATATTGTTTGAAGTTTTTTCAAAGAAAGCCAAATTAAAAACAAAATCAAAATTTGAGATACTCCTAAAATATTTTGTTTCACTACCTTGCATGTAGAACTACTGTGATTTTTTATATTACAGCAGCTCTTATAATATATGAATAATATTTAAAATGAAATATTAGTTACTAGATTATTTGACTCATAAAAAGTTAAGGCTTTTTTTAAATAAGATTTGAGAATGAGTTATATTTTTAAAAGATATATATGCAACAGTTTAAATAGTGATATTTTCCAAGTGACATCACAAATAAAATAAGATCATTTTAACTACATGCCTCATTATGCAGTTTAATTTTAATTTTAATCTACGGTTAGTGTGAGTTTCTTTAATGTGCTGCATACAGGATTAGACCTTATACCACGCACCAGATGTAAAATAGCATTTTCCCTCAATAAATTATAGTTTATATGCACATTTTATTTCCTGATAAATGGAGTACCAAAGTTACTGTGCATAATTTCTGCATAATATCTACAATTGTATTATTAAAATTTAACTTAATTTAATTCCATTTTATGGTTAAAATAAAATATAATTCAGTATACTAATGGGAATAAATAAAACTAAAGATATTCCTTAAGGTGATTTTTAAAAGGAATGGAACTATATAAAACCATATTAAAACATAGCTACATTTATATTGAGAAATAAATTCCTTCTTTCTTTAGATTTAGAGGGTATAAATGCCTTGATAAACTGCTTTTTTCCCATTAAAAAGTGGATGTTCCCTCAAGTTAGGCTTTAACTATTGATTTCAATACTATGTTTTGTGTTTTGATATTTCACAGCTCCCCAAATAACATCTAGTTACTCAATATCAATGCTTGGAACGTGATAATTTTCTTTTTAAATTATGCAAAATGAAGAATATTAACTTTGCATTAGAATAAATCTTTGTAAGTATTATTTCCAGACTTAGAGTATTATTTTGTATAAACTTAAAAAATAACAACTGCATAAAATACATATTTAATAAAAAAATCACTACATCTATTTTTATGAATATGCAACATATAAATAAGTTATAACTGTAATACATGTCATAATATAGAATTTAGAAAATACCTTTGTCTAAATGTGTTTTCTTTCATGAAATGGATTTGCACTTTGAAAAATTAGACAAATGTCAATTTTAAATTATTTAAATATACAAAAAAACTATTACGAGGTTTCTGCTTCCTAGTAGGTAAGAAAGAATAAAATTAAAGTGAGCTGACAGATCAAAATTGGTTTGCTTCAAATTTTAACATTCTGAGACTACTGAAACTAAATAACATCCCAAGTTATTTTATTATTGGCATTATTTTCTTTCAAAAGGAAATATCAAGTAACATTCTGAGTCCCATCTTGCTTGATCTCTAGCATTTGGCACTATTGACTATTTTCTCCACCTTGAAATTGTTAATAACTTCGATTTCTATAATAATTCTATTTCCTACTTCATTATTAATTCCTCAATTTCAGTGTTTTATGTCCCTTACTTAGATCTTAAATGGTATCTTTTACATTCTAATATCCCAGGGGCGCCTGGGTGGCTCAGTCGGTTGAGCTTCCGACTTCCGCTCAAGTCATGATCTCATGGTCTGTGAGACTGAGCCCCACGTCGGTCTCTGTGCTGACAGCTTGTGGGCCTGGAGCCTGCTTCAGATTCTGTTTCCCTCTCTCTCTGCTCCTCCCCTGCTCACACACTCTCTCTCTCTCAAAAATAAAGGTTTTAACAAAATATTCTAATCTCCCAGTTTTTGTAATTTTGTTTACTCATTCTACATGAGATCCCTTTAAAGTTTCTACCGAGCCTGATATCATCCCACAACTCAAATGAATACAGGCAGAACCTTGCCTGATAATGAACAGTTTCTTAGAGTGCACATGGAACATGTATATAATATCCCCAAACTAACTCAGTATAATTCTCCTCAATATAACTTTCTTCATTTTATATTATATGCTTGATTAATGACAACACCACTGGAACATTTACCAAAGAAACCTGCTACAAAAATTTATTATAAAATCACTTCTTCAATACCTGCATTCAGTCACTTACTTGTCTTGTTTCTACTTTCTTAACAACTTTTACCCCTGCCCTTTTCATCACAAGGACCGCTGCTTATTTCTGATCATGACTTACTTCTGCTGTTAACAATACGAAAACAAACGATAGAACTACAGGATAAAAACACCTGGTGTACTGGGTAAGAAGCTACTTAATGTATCCTGTGGCTCAGGCAGTGTTCTAATGGCTTTACACGAATCATCTCAATTTATTCACAAAACTGCTCATGAGTTTGGTTTTTATTATCTTTTTCACAGATGAGGAAACTGGGACCTGAAGTGATGAGGTGAACCACCCATGGTCACTCACAGAACAAATGGCAGAGCTGAGACGGGAAAGGAAGACTCTGGAATTCTAGTCCTGAACTCTTGAACCCTCCTCCAGATTAACTATCAGTTTCTTTATTTTTTTTTATGTGTTTATTTATTTATCCATTTTGAGGACTCGAGGGAGACAGAGAAACAGAGAGACAGAGAGACAAAGAGCATGGGGAAGGGACAGAGAGCAACGGAGAGAGAGCATCCCAAGCAGGTTCCGTGTTTCCAGTGCAGAGATGGACCTGAGCCAAAATCAAGAGTCAGGTGCTTAACCTACTGAGCCACCCAGGCACCCCGAGATTATCTATGATTTTAAAAATCTAATTTGCTTAGTGTAAAGATCTTCCATAATTAAACAGCAACCTCTCTCTCCTATATAATCTGATAATATTCTCTCTTGAGACTTTCATCTCAGGCATTTCAACCCCAAATATTACCCCCAGTATTTAACATTTTTCCTGTCTCCGTATGTTTATATTTGTTGTTGCTTCTGAAATATCATGCATTTTTCTCCTTCCTCTCTGCTTCTTGAACTATTCTATTTTCTGAATACTGCTTCATTACTTCCCAGTCTGTGACTTCATCTTTGAGAATAAGAGCACAGTTTATCAAGTTTTTCTGTTGCTTTCACTATATCTATGCTCTTATAGCAGTGGACTTATATCATTTACATACTTTTCTGATTCATCTATAATACGGCACAGGAACATGTTATGGTTTATTTATTTATTTTTGCTCTTGTATACTATAGAGATTTAATATATTTACTAAATGGTTTCCAGTCTTTTAATTTTTTTTTTCTCTAGCAATAGAACAGGCACTGCTGTAAAATGGGGCTCCTTAGAATTAATGTGTTTCTTATATTTTAATCACCTAACAATGTTAACTCATGAGAGATAAGCTATGTAGGTGAAAGAATCAGAAGCAATGAGTTGAAGGGACCTACCCATCATATGGTGAATATGAAGCACCTGTGTTCTGACATATTCCTTTTGTCATATTCATGGTCTACTTTACTTTATTTTGTCTCCTTGGCTTCTGATACGATTTTGTTCTTAATCTGCAAAACGATATATTCTTGCCAGCGATTATCACATTGGTCTTTCCAACCTTCAGTAAATTTCCAGGACTTCATCACTTCAGCCAGCAAGCAAAGGTCAAATATAGTTTCTTTAATAATGCACATTCTCATTTGTAACACTATTTGAAACAATTGGCAGTTTTATGCATTAAATATGTCCAGTTTCATGAAATCCCAAACTAATAGTCAGGATCCCAACAGGGAATAAATGAGCTCATTATGAATAAATGAGTCATATAGAAAGGCAAAATTGTATACATTAAATAGAAACTAACTTAACTTATAACAAATTATGATACATTAGTGTTTTTATCCTCCACCATTTCGAATATAGCCACCTGGAAACTTTTATATTATACTATAAATAAATATTAAAATTAACAGTTGAACAAAGAGATCATTTGGATATTGCAGCAGTTCAGCTTTGTTGCAAGTCTGAGAAGCTAAGGCAATTCATTTCATTGTTTCATTAATTTTGCAATTTAAATGTGGTATTATAATACTTATCTATAAAAACAAATGAGTTTTTGCTTTCTTAATGTTTGGGTTATTAAATACTGCCAAACAAACTATCCAGAAAGATTTTGAATTAAAATTACAATCACTTGGGGTGCCTGGGGTGCGAAGTCGGTTAGGCGTCCAACAGGTCTTCGTGGGTTCGTGGGTTCGAGACCCGCGTTGGACTCTGTGCTGACAGCTTGGATCCTGAAGCCTGCTTTGGATTCTGTGTCTCCCTCTCTCTCTGCCCCTCCTCTCCTCTCTCTCTCTCTCTCTCTCTCTCTCTCTCTCTCTCCAAACTAAACACTAAAATAAAAAATAAAAACAAAATTGCTATCACTTTACTATGTTTCATAATTTTGTGGCTCAGAAAATTGAGCAGTACTCAGCTGGACAATTTTGTTCCAGGGAGCAAAAGCTGGGTTCACTTAGTGGTGTTCAGCTGGTTCCTGGTCTGGTCTGGAGGGTCAAAGACAAATTAACCTACAGGCCTGACATCTTGATAGGTATAGCTGGATGGTTAGGTTAGCAGGAACATTTTCTTTCTCAGTTTGATCTTGAGGCCTCTTCTGGAATTCTCTTCAGGGTCCACAAAAGCCTCTCAGGGGTAAGAGTGAGTACTCCATGAGGCCAAGGGCAAAATTGCAAGATTCTAGGAACCTAGGCTCAAAAGCTCCAGAACATCTTACCTACCACATCCAGTTAGTCAAGCAAGTCCTTACTCAAGGCTTGATTCAAGAGAAAGGGGGAATAGACTGTACATCTTTTTGGAGAAATGAGGTACATGTTTAAGAAGAGAAAAAAATACTGATGGAAATCTTAGAAATCTGTTACCATAGTTTAAATTACTCATAGCAGTACATCTATAAGAACCACGACCCAAACTCCAAGATTCCACTAACGTTGCCCTGTAATCTTACTTTATTTTTTGTCAAAATTATGCATATTTTACCAGTTCTTGCTCTAATGAGCAAGTTATTGCCGTTTTCTTCTAAGGAATGTGCTTAAAAATTAGCCCACATGAAATAAATAAAATGGTAGTCTATATTTACTCAATTTCAACTTGCTTTCAAACCCCACTCCTTATTATCTGATACATTTCTATTCTCTGTCTCCTTGGGATACAGATGGCTCAAGTTTCAGGGACGAAGATTTTGATTTTTTTTTTCACAAATAAATGCAAGAAAAATTGGGATTAAGTCTGGAACAGCAGAAATAACTTGTTTTGTTTTGTTTTGTTTTCTTCCTATCATGTACTAAATCCAAAACTGTTTTTGGCCACTGGGAGTATTTTGAGGATGGGTTTAACATCAGTGGAGTAGATTCCTAAAACTCTTTCTTATGCTTTTCAAGATGGGTTATTTTCCAAAGAGTTAGATTCCACTTACTCCTAAGGTTTGATCATTTGTTCTTCAATATTTTCACCTATGGGTCCCAGAATTTCTCTTGGTTGATATTATTTCAAGCAAACTTTATATAAAATCACTTTATAACATGATTTAAATTTTTGTTGGGTGAAACAAAACACTGACTGCTAATTTAAATGTATTTCTTCATCAATAAATTAATTGCATGTGAGGAAAGAGGGTTTAGCATGAACAATTAACTTTAGAATATACTGAGCTTGAACCCTGGAGTAATTGAAAGATCCCCACTTACTAACTTTAGAAACTTTATTCCAAATATTAGGATCTTTGTGTTGTAAAAATACATCCACATGATCACTTTAATAAAAATACTCATTGTACTAAATTTCCATTGTATCATCCCATTCCTTGAGTAAATCCAACTTAACCAATTCATTGTTTCTTTTTAAAATTTAACCTAGGATGGATTTAATATGTAAAACTTTTGTTTAGGATTTGTGCAACCATGCTTCTGAGTGAAATTGCCCTTGTCTCGTTTGGTAGCGAGCTCACGTAAGCCTCATGTAAAAAGATGGGAGCAGTTCTCCCTTTTTGCATTTTCTGCAAATGCTTATATAATATTGAAATTATTCATATATTCATATATATGTAGTGTAAATTGACAGAATCCCTTCTTTGCACAATGTCTTATTTGTGGTTTTTTATCTATTTTTAATGATCTTTTTGTTGGGCTTTTTTAAAAAATTTTTTTAATGTTTATTTATTTTTGAGACAGAGGGAGACAGAGCACGAGTGGGGGAGGGGCAGAGAGAGAGGGAGACAGAATCCGAGACAGGCTCCAGGCTCTGAGCTGTCAGCACAGAGCTCGATGCGGGGCTCAAACCCATGAACCGTGAGTTCATGATTTGAGCAGAAGTCAGATGCTCAACCGACTGAGCCACCCAGGTGCCCCAATTGTTAGGCTTTTTATATCTTGTTGTTTCAATATCTGTAAGACGTTTTAAAGGAAATTATACATGTTGTATATAATATTTAAAGTTACTCAAAATTAATTAATTAAAATATTCCAAAGGACTATATTTTACTGTAAAATTGTTTATATATATATATATATGAGAAGAAATTACATCATCACCATTTAAAGGTAAATAATAAATGATTCCCATCACCCAGCTGAAAATAAAAGAGCATTGCCGAAATCCTTGAAGCTGCTCTTCTGCCCTACCTTATTCTCATGTTCCTGTCCCCACAAAAGTAAAGTTACATAAACATAGAGATATATATCACACCTCATTTTATTTTATGCTATTAGTACATATGTAGCTAATCATATAAAGTAACAATTGTTTAGGTTTTCCTTTTATATATTTGGCATTACAGATTGTGTGAGGTTGATGATACTGCACAAAATTAGTTTCGACTCTATGATGAGAAGAATGACACCCCAAAGATGTCCACAGTCTAATCTCTGAAACCTGTAAATATGCTACATGACAAAAGGGACTTTGCAGACGTAACTAAATTTATGGACCTTAAAATTGAGAGACTTCCAGGATTATTTGGGTGAGCCCAATTGAATTATATGAGCCCTTAAAAGCTGAGAACTTTCTCTGGAGTCAGAAAGATGTGGCTCAAGAATTCAGGGACCACAAGCCAAAGAAGGAACCTCTGTGCTGTCGCTGCTTTGATGATGTAACAGGGGACTATGTGGAAAGCATAAAAAGGAAAAGAATTCTATCAATAACCAGTCAGCTTGGAAAAGGATTCTGAGCTTCAGATGAGAATTACAGCCCTAGCTTCATTTTAATTTAAACCCAGTAAAACCACATGTACTAATTGAACCTCCTAGACTTCTGACCTGGAGAAATTATGAGATAATAAATGAATGTTATTTTAAGCCACAAAGTGGTGACGATTTTCATGGTATAATAGAAAATTAATGCAGATTGATTAACGGTAATTCCTGTTTCTGTGTGTAATTAATTTTACGGAACAATATTCCATTTTTTTGACAATTCTACATCATCTATCCATCCACCCATTGATGGGCATGGACACTCCTTCCATTTATTTGGTATGAGGAATAATGCATATATAAATATTTGCACATTTATCACATATATGAAGTGTTCCTCTAGTATACAGAGAAGGGAGGAAATGTTAGATTATAGATCTCACCTCTATTAAACTTCATAATTCCTAGTAGTTTTTTTAAGTGATGTGAAAGTTTGCACTCTTACCTTTACAACAGTAGATTGCTTCACATCTTCTATGACAACTGACAGTATCTAACTTCAGTTATGTTGTGATGCTGATGTTTATGTAAGGATACCCTGTTAGGATTTTAATTTAATTGTCTTGATTACTAATAAGGCTAAGAATATTACTGGGAAATACCTGTATAAACAATTTCTACCCTCCCTCCTTTAAAAAAAAAGTCTTAATGATTTGAATGTGCTCCTAAATATTCTGGGTTATAAATTTTTTTCTAGTTATTGATATTTTCTCCTAGTTTGTGGTTTGTCTTTTGCTCTCTTTATAAGATATTTAATAAACAAGAACACTAATATTTATTTTAACATAAAAAAATGTATTTATATCTTCCCTTGTAATGATCAAGTGCTTTACTGCAGAAAGATTATCTCTATCCTAAAGTCATACACTCTTTAATGTATTTTTATAAAATATTTAAAATTTGTTTTACAGCCAGTACATTTTTATATCTGAATATGAACTTTTTTGGTGAAGCAAAGATCAATTTCCATTGCTTTTGAATATGGATAAATGGTGATCTCAGTAACACATATGCAATTTTCAACTTTTTCCCTGTTAGTGTTGGCATTATAAACTATGTGTGCTATTAATATTAATTACTCTATTTATCTATCACTGCAACAACAGTATACTTTTTAAAATTACAATAGCTTTATACTTTACATTGTATCTGGTACAACAAGCTCTTACTGTTAGTACTTCAAGAGAATTTTACCTTTTCTTGTAACTACTCATCCCCACAAATTTAAATATCCATTGTTAATCTCAAGGAAAAGTTCTACAGTCATTTTGTTATATGCTGTATATCTATATCTACCTTATCTTTATCTATATCAATTCTTTGAGAACATATGATAAATTTACAATATTGAGTCTTCCTTTCCATAAGCTTAGTATGTCTTTTCTAAAGAAAACTATTTATTAAATATTTAAACCAATCATATGTTCCCAAATACTGTATCATTATTGTGCATTACTTTAGTTCTTACTTGTGTTTTCTAAATGTACCACAGTTGCACGTTATTGTTATTTTTTGATGCAGTGATTTAAAAAAAAATTCCCCAGTGTATGATGATTTATTTTCTCACCATTTCCTCGTACATCTCAGAACATCCTTGTTAGATCATCTTCTATGTTTCTGAAGTATATCCTAGAAGTTAACTTAGTGAGGTTCTGTTATTGGAACATTCTCTGCATTTTGACCTATTTTTGAATGATAATTTACCAGAAATAAATTCCATTTCACACAGCATTTGAAGACACTTCACTGTCTTGTGTGTTTCAATGCTGCTGCTCAGCTGGCTGGTGTCAGTTAAATTGACATTTCTTTGCAATCATCTGTCCTTTCTATCCGGCTTCTTTTAAATATTCTTTCCCTTTTGTGTTGAGAAATTTTTCTAGGTTGTATGAAGGTATGCCTCTCTCAGTGCCATACTGGTAAAATAACTCAGCAGAGAAAATCCCTTGACCTATACTGTTTATTGATTTCCATTGTGTAAATATTTCCACCATGGTGCATTCAAGCTACCAATATTTTCAAAGATTGGCTGATAAATTCCTGAATATTTAACAAATGACTCTCATGGAACAATGTGAACTGGCTCCAGCACACCATTGCTTTTCTTTATCCTGTAGTGTGGCCATTTATTTACTGACTCTGAGACTTCATGAATTCCATCAATTTTGGAAAATCCTTGATATTTCTTTGCATTTTTATTTCTGTCCCATCCTGGAACTTCAGTTAGTGTATATCAGAACTTTTCATGCTCTCAGCCATGTTTCCCATGCTCCTCCCTTCTGTGAATCTTCCTCTATGCTGCGTTTTTTTTTTTTTAATGTTTATTTATTTTAGAGACAGGGAGAGCACAAGCCGGAGTGGGGCAGAGAGAGAGGGAGACACAGAATCTGAAGCACATTCCAGGCTCTGAGCTGTCAGCACACAGCCCAACACGGGGCTCGAACCCACAACACATGAGATCATGACCTGAGCCAAATTTCAACACCCAACCAACTGAGTCACCCAGGCGCCCCTATTCTGAGTTCTGAATAATACATTTAGAAATGTCTTTCTGTTAAATAAATTTATTTCCAACAATAATCTGATGAATTACCTATATACTATTATTATTTATTTCATTTTTAATTTAAAGATTGAACTTGGCCCTTTTTACAAATACACTGCCACATTTTCATAATCTTATAGTTTGTATTTGTTTTTCATTCTGTCTTTATATACATATATTTTTAAGTGTATCTGTTTCCTCTATTATCTGATGTTCTAGTAGTCATATGTTTTGATATTTTATTCTGTTGCTTGATATTTTATTGGCCTGTAGTTGTATAACTAGTTTCCTTTTTGATTGAGGGTTCACATTTGCCCAATCTTATGAGAATCTTAAAGAATATGTCTTTCAGGTGTTCTACCACAGAAAATTTGTGTTTGTTTTTTCCATGTGCCCCATGGCAAAACTTCTTTTGTTTCTTTGGTCTTCGCCTTCCTAGACCAAACATACCAAGAAAATTGAAGTACCAAACCCATGTGAGGTCAGACTTGTACCTGCAAATCCTCAAGGGAAATTATTGACCTTCACAAGTTTTTAGGCCTAAGATATACAAGTTACCTTGCAGACTTCTTTTGTCAATAGATTTTTCTTTTACTCATTTTTTTTTTCATTTAGGTTGGAGTCTACTAGTGTTCTTTTTGTTTGTTTGTCATGTTGTTGTTGTTGTTGTTTTTTGTAACATTCACTATTACAACACCCCAAAAAGTGATCACTAAAAATTTTATCTAATAAGTCATCATAAACTCCAAGGTTCCAAGTTACTGACATCACTAGAAATTTGCAGGATTACCTTTGTGTTTGGCTTATTTATTTTTGTTTGTTTGTTTAATTCTTCGTAGCTCTTTCTACATTTCTCTCCTTGGTTAATATTATTCTTGCTTAATTATGAATACAGTCAGAAATATAAAACTGTGTTTGTTATATCATATTCAGCATTTCTAAGTATTTGCAATAGGAGAGTTTCAGAATATTTAATCTGACAGATTGCCAAGAGTAGAAGTACTAATGTGTTTTTAAATGCAAATAAATGACAGGTAAAGTAAAAGGGAAAATTACACAAACAATAACAGTCAGTGAGTGATGTCTATGACACTGCCTTTTTTCTAAACAAAAAAGGTAGGAATAGTATACTGCTGCTGGCTTTTCTTTTATCCATTATCTATTTATTATGGTATAGTTACAGATTTGGTAGTTCACTTGAGTTTAGGTTACAATTATTTATTTAGCACAAAAAGTCCAAATTAGGTTTCAATGTCAAGATTGTTTTGGATGGCATCCTAAAAAGCCAATGTTTAATATGAGCAATATATAAAGATACAAAGAAGCTCAAGTGGGAAAACCTGTAAATGGGTTCATTTTGTTTTATAAAACAGTTTGCATTCATGTATAGGACCCATCTTGATGAAACATACAGGTTTTTTTTTTTCTTTTTAAGACATGATGTATTATTCTAAAATTCTCTCTACCTTAAGAGGTATAACTTGTTATTTGCAGTTACTGGGATTTTTATATTTTAGTTTCGCTACTCTATGTTGAGCCCAAATACACTCAGTAGAAAACATAATAGCATTTCGTATTTAAGAGAATTTTATTTTATGTAATTAGCATCATTTAGAGACATGAAACTAAAGAAAAGCAGGATTTGATATAAAGGTCTCTTTGTTTGTTTGTCTGTTATTAACTTGATATATATCTTGACATCAACGTTCTGAAAGGTAACCTAGTGAAAATAAAGTACTTTTTGCAGTCTGTTGTTTTATGTCTTTTATTTCTGCACCTGATACATGGAAGTGAGACAATAAGTTATTGTGGAAATAAACTGAATATATAGTGAGCTATTTACAAATGCCTCTTAAAGATAATCTAATGCTATTTGAAAAGGAAGCAAAAAAGACGTATCAAGTTGTACTTCCTCAAATTATTTTCATAGAGTGTATGACATTTTCAAAATCAACACTGTCGTGGAAAAACAAAGTACTTTCTTATATTCTGAATTATTAAATTTTGCTTAGTGGTTCTAATAGTGAAAATGTTTAACGGTCTTAAATCCAGATTGTAATTATATGCATAAAGCATTTCTCTAGAATTAACACGGAAGTACCTTATTACTGAATTAAAATTATAGGTCAAATAATTACAGAAACAATAACCCTCAAAAATCCTAATGTAAACTCCAGTGGATTATATTGCATTTTTAATTCCTGGAGCAAGGTAGATCAGGCAGATGAGACCCTCATATATTGATTTATAAAAAATTCAATAAATCTTACCGTATTGCCGTTTGAGCTCCTGATAAAGTTAGAATTTTTTGAAAAAGGAATTTATTTTTGCCCGTTTTCTAATCGTTTGCATATTCCTCTTAACAGCTCTTTTCTAAATTCAATAGTAAAATCTGTGCATTGTGAATATCTACATTGCCTTTATTAGAGACCTCTGGGGCACCTGGGTAGCTCAGTCAGCGAAGGGTTCGAGTCTGACTACAGGTTTTTGCTCAGGTCATGATCTCAGGTCCTGAAGGTGAGCTTTGTGCTGGGTGTGGAGCCTGCTTAAGATCCTTAAGATTCTCCTTCTCCCTTTCCCTCTGCCCCTCCCCCATGCAGTCTCTCTGTCTCTCTCTCTCTCTCTCTTTGTCTCTCTCTCTCTCAAAAACAAAAACACAAACATATTTTCTTCATATTTTTGAATCTCTTTTAAAGCCACAATATGAATTGACCACAGTGAGTATATGCATCTACCTGGATCCAGAATGTACATTTTACATGACTTCACACCTTAAGAGTTTTAATCCAAATTTTCTTATTTTATTTGCTTTTCTTATTTAGCAGATATTCATATAGCTTAAAATAACTGTTTTAGTTTACAACTTAGTGTACAATGCATAATTTAGTGACATTTCATGCTTTTGTGATGTTGTGCAACTACTATGTCTGTTTTCAAAACTTTTCACCACTGCACAAAAACCACTATCATTCTTCATCCTTTTCCCTACATCCTGAAAATCACTCATCTACTTTGTGTCTCTATGAATTTGCCTATTCTGGGTATTTCATACAAAGTAACCATAAAATTTTTGCACTCTTTGTGTCTGACTTCTTTCACTTAGTATAGTGTTTGGGGGGGTCATCATCAGTGTTTGAGGATTCCTATTTTTTTTTAATTTTTTTTTAACATTTATTTTTTTTTGAGACGGAGAGAGACAGAGCATGAACGGGGGAGGGGCAGAGAGAGAGGGAGACACAGAACCGGAAGCAGGCTCCAGGCTCTGAGCCATCAGCCCAGAGCCCAACTCAGGGCTCGAACTCACGGACCGCGAGGTCGTGACCTGAGCTGAAGTTGGACGCTTAACCGACTGAGCCACCCAGGCTCCCCAGAGGATTCCTATTTTTCAACACCCTTAGCAATATTGTTATATTTTTATTATTATTATTAAAGTTTTCCTTGTTAGTCTGAAGTGTTATCTTATTGTGGTTTTGATTTGCATTTCTGTAATAGTCATCTTCTTTTTGTGCTTATTGGTTATTTGCACATTTTCTTTGGAGTAATCTCAAAGTCCTCTGTTAATTTTTAAAATTGTTTTATTTTTCTTTTCTGTTGGTGAGTTATAAGAGTTCTTTATATATTCTAGGTACTGAGTCTTTATCAGATTCATTATTGCAAATATATATACATATATATATTCCATTCTATAGGTTATATTTTTACTTTTTTGATAATATCTACTATAGACTGAATGTTGTATGCCACCCATCCACCCTGAAATAAATTCGTGTGTTGAAATTGAATCTCCAATGTGATGGTATTTGGGGTGGGAACTTTGGGAGGGGATTCGGTAATGAGAGTAGAGCCCTCATGATGAGATTAGTTTTTTTATAAAAGAGACATCACTGTTTTCCTTACCCCTTCTGCCCTATGATGACACAGCAAGAAGTTAGCCATATATAAACCAAGACACTCATCAAACACTTAATCTGCTGGCACCTTGATCTTTGACTCTCACCCTCTAGAACTGTGAAAAATAAATTTCTGCTTTTTAGAAATCATTTCATCTATTGTACTTTTTATAGCAGCCAAATGGTTTAAGACAATATCCTTCGAGGCACAAGTCTTTAATTTTACAACATCTAATGTATCTATTTTTTGTTGTTGCTTGTGCTTTTGGTGTCCAAAATAATCCACTGTCAAAATATGGGATCATGAAGATTTACACCTACTTTTTCTTCTAATGCTTTTTATAATTTTAGCAGTTATATTACAGTTGTTCGTCCATTTTCAGTGAATTTTTGCATATGGAGTGAGGTAGTGATTCCAACTTGATTTTGTTTGCATGGTCCTATCCTATTGTCACAACACCATTTGTGGCAGAGATTATTCTTTTCCTCCAGTGAATGATCTTGACACATTTTCCTAAATAATTTGACCATAAATATTTGGGTTTATTTCTAAACTCTCAATTCTATTTTATTGCTCTGTATGTCTATTCTTATGCTCACACCATACTGTTTTGATTACGGTAGCTTTGTGGGAAGTTTTGACATCAAGAGTGTGAGTCATTCAAATTAGCTTTTCTTTTTCAATATTGTTTGACTATCCAGGACATCTTCTAATTCCATATAAATGTGAGATTCATTTTTTCTATTTCATTTAAAAAAAGGCATTGGAAATTTGGTATAATTGCACTGAATGGGCAGATCACTTTAGGCAGTATTACAATCTTAACCATATTAAGTCTTTCAATCCATAAACATGGCATGGCTTTTCGTTTCAGTATTCTTTAATTTTGTAGTTTCTAATATACATGTCTTTCATCTTCTTGGTTAAATTTATTACTAGGTATTTTATTATTTGAAATACTATTATAATTCAAATTTTTTTTCTTAACTTCTTTTACAGATAGTTCAATGCTTTTGTATAAAAGCACAACTGATTTGTGTGAGTTGATTTTGTACCCTACAACTTTGCTGAATTCATTTATTAGCTCTAGTAGCTTTTTTGTGGATTGCATCAGATTTTCTATATATAAAATTATGTCCTTTGTAAGTAGAAATAGTTATATATATATGTGTGTGTGTGTGTATATATATGTATATATGTGTGTGTGTGTGTGTGTGTGTGTGTGTGTGTTTTGCAATTGGGGTGAGTTTTATTTATTTTACTTGCCTAACTGCTCTTTCCAGAACCTCCAATACAATATTGAAAAGTAGTGGTAAAAACACTACAAGACATTATTGACTTGTTCTTGATTGTAGGAGAAAAGTGTTTCCTCTTTCACCATTGAGCATGATGGGGGATTGGGTTTTGCAAAAATGTTATATATCATATTAAAGAAGTTCCCTTTATTGTTAGTTTTCTAAGTGCTATTTTTTTAAATAAAAAATATTTTTTCTGTATCTATTAGAATAATTTTTTTTCTGTATCTATTAGGATAATTATGTGTTTTTATTCCTCCATCCTATTAATGTGGTTTATTAACATTTTTTTAATTGAAAATCACCATTCTTCTGAAATAAACCTTACTTGATTAAGATGTATAATGTATTATTATATTGGGCTTGGTGGATTTGATGGTGTTATTTGTAATTGCATCTATATTCATAAAGCATATTAGTCCCTAGTTTTCTTTCCCTGTGTTATCAAGGTAATGTTGGCTTCATAAAATGTGTTTGGAAATGTTCCTTCATCTTTTATTATTATTATTTTTTAAAGATATTAAGTGGAGTTGGTTTAATTCTTCTTATATGTTTGTCAGAATTCGCCAGTGAAGCCAGCTGGTTGGGAAGTTTGATTACTGATTATGCTTCTTATTATATGTCTGTTGAGACTACATATTTCTTCTTGGTTCAGTTTGATAATTTTTGTGTTTCTAGAAATCCGTTCCTTTCTTCCGGATTATCAAATTTGTTGGCATACAAGTTTTTTAATATTCTCTTGTTATTCCATTTTTTTCATAATGCCAATATTTTTGTATCTTTATCTGATTTTAGTTATTCACTTCTTCACTCTTTTTCCCCCATTGATTTTAACTAATTGTCAGAGACTATCCTTGAAAAGGCCAAGACAAAAAACTGCTAGAACTGATTCATGAATTCAGCAAAGTTGCAGGATATAAAATCAATGCACAGAAATCGGTTGCATTCCTATACACCAGCAATGAAGCAACACAAAGACAAATCAAGGAATTGATCCCATTTACAGTTGCACAAAAAAACACAAAATACCTAGGAATAAATCTAACCAATGAGGTGAAAAATCTATACACTGAAAACTATAGAAAGCTTATGAAAGAAATTGAAGAAGACACACCAAAAAAAAAAAAATGGAAAAAGATTCCATGCTCCTGGATAGGAAGAACAAATATTGTTAAAATGTCGATACTACCCAAAGCAATCTACATATTCAATGCAATCCCTATCAAACTAACACCAGCATCTTCACAAAGCTAGAACAAATAATCTCAAAATCTGTATGGAACCAGAAAAGACCTCAAATAGCCAAAGCAATCTTGTAAAAGAAAACCAAAGCAGGAGGTATCACAATCCCAGATTTCAAACTATACTTCAAAGCTGTAATCATCAAGACAGTATGGTACTGGAACAAGAACAGACACTCAGATCAATGGACCAGAATAGAGAACCCAGAAATGGACCCACAAGCATATGGCCAAAGAATCTTTTAAATTTTTTTTTTCAATGTTTATTTATTTTTGGGACAGAGAGAGACAGAGCATGAACAGGGGAGGGGCAGAGTGAGAGGGAGACACAGAATTGGAAACAGGCTCCAGGCTCCGAGCCATCAGCCCCGGAGCCTGACGCGGGGCTCGAACTCACAGACCGCGAGATCGTGACCTGGCTGAAGTCGGACGCTTAACCGACTGCGCCACCCAGGCGCCCCTGGCCAAAGAATCTTTGACAAAGCAGGAAAGACTATCCAATGGAATAAGACAGTCTCTTCAGCAAGTGGTGCTGGGAAAACTGGACAGTGACAGGCAGAAGAATGAAATTAGACCACTTTCTTACACCATACACAAAAATAAACTCTACATGGATGAAAGACCTCAATGTAAGACAGGAAGCCATCAAAATCCTTGAGGAGAAAGCAGACAAAAACCTCTTTGATCTTGGCCAGAGCAACTTACTCAACAGGTCTCCAGAGGCAAGGGATACAAAAGCAAAGATGAACTACTGGGACCTCATCAAAATAAAAAGCTTCTGCACAGCAAAGGAAAGAATCAGCAAAAGTAAAAGGCAACCGACAGAATGGGAGAGGATATTTGCAAAGGACATATCAGATAAAGGGTTAGTATCCAAAATCTATAAAGAACTTCTCAAACTCAACACCCAAAAAACAAATAATCCAGTGAAGAAATGGGCAAAGACATGAATAGAAACTTCTCCAAGGAAGATATTCAGATGGCCAACTGACACATGAAAAAATGCTCAACATCACTCATCATCAGGGAAATACAAATCAAAACCACAATGAGATACCACCTTATACTTGTCAGAACGGCTAACATGAGCAACTCAGGCAACAAGAGATGTTGGCGAGGATGTGGAGAAAGAGGATCTCTTTTGCACTGTTGGTGGCAATGCAAGCTGGTGCAGCCACTCTGGAAAACAGTATGGAGGTTCCTCAAAAAACTAAAAAAATAGAACTACCCTATGACCCAGCAATTGCACTACTAGGAATTTATCCAAGGGATATAGGTATGCTGTTTAAAAGGGGCACATGCACCTCTATATTTGTAGCAGTACTATCAACAATAGCCAAAGTATGGAAAGAGCCCAAATGTCCCTCGATGGATGAATAGATAAAGAAGATGTGGTATATATATACAATGGAGTATTACTCACCAATCAAAAAGAATGAAATCTCGCCATTTGCAACTGCGTGGATGGAACTGGAGGGTATTATGCTAAGTGAAATTAGTCAATCAGAGAAAGACAAAAATATGACTTCATTCACATGAGGACTTTAAGAGACAAAACAAATGAACATAAGGGAAGGGAAACAAAAATAATATAAAAACAGGGAGGGGGACAAAACAGAAGAGACACATAAATATGGAGAACAAATTGAGGGTTGCTGGAAGGGTTGTGGGAGGGGGGGATGGGCTAAATGGGTAAGGGGCCTTAAGGAATCTACTTCTGAAATAATTGTTTCACTATATGGTAACTAATTTGGATGTAGGTTTTAAAAAACAAAAAAAGAAAATTTAAAAAAAAAAGAAAAAGCCAAGGCATTAGACTTACTAGTAAAAGAATTTAACATTTAACATACTCGTTTAAACATCCTTAAAGAGCTATAGTTAATCATAGACAAAGAGCTAAAGGAAACCAGGATAATTATAGGGAATATCAAAAAAGAGAAAGAAATTATAAAGAGGAAACCAAATGAATACTATTGAATTGAAAACTCAACAGCAGGGGCGCCTGGGTGGCGCAGTCGGTTAAGCGTCCGACTTCAGCCAGGTCACGATCTCGCGGTCCGTGAGTTCGAGCCCCGCGTCGGGCTCTGGGCTGATGGCTCAGAGCCTGGAGCGTGTTTCGGATTCTGTGTCTCCCTCTCTCTCTGCCCCTCCCCCGTTCATGCTCTGTCTCTCTCTGTCCCAAAAATAAATAAACGTTGAAAAAAAAATTAAAAAAAAAAAAAAAAGAAAACTCAACAGCAGACAGGAAAATTATCAGTAGATAGGACTGACAACAGAGTTGAGCAAGCACACACACACACAAAAAATAGCAAAACTAATGATAGGACAGTTGAAATCACCCACTCTGAAAAGCAGAAAGAAGAAAAACTGAAGAAAAACAGAATGCAAGACACAGATGGGATACCATGAAGTATACCAATATACATCAATATGCACTATCTTCTTATTTACAATTCATTAATAATCTACTCAACTCTATATTCATACATAAAGAATAATTGATGCTTGAAGGTTTCTAGGTCTATCCTCTGTACTTTCACTCTTTTTGATTTTATTTTGAGAGAGAAAAAAGAGAGTTAGAGAGTGCAGAGGAGGGCAGAGAGAGAGAGAGAGAGAGAGAGACAGACCCAAGCAGGCTCTGTACTTTCAGCCTAAAGCCTAACTATGGCCTTGACCTCATGAACTGTGAGATCATGACCTGAGCTGAAATCAAGAGTTGGACGTTCAACCTACTGAGCCACCCAGGTGCCCTTCTGCACTTTCATTCTTGTTACTTATTTTTACTTCAAAAAAAAAAAATACATACAGTCAATACAGGCATTATGGAAAATAGAAGTTTTAAAAAGTCTATAATCTTCTGAAAATGAAGAAATACTGTACAAATTTTCTATTGTATATGTATACCTAAATATTTATAATCAAACAAATAACCTGCAAAATTACTCAAATTTAATAATTTATTTAAAATTTACTGAATAAGTTTCTTAAAAAAGAGTTTAATATAATTAATATACATAACAGAGCCTATATATGTAATTAATTTATTATTAATAAACTTTAATTGTAAGAAGCACATATTTGACATTTAACATATAAGCTACCATGCTATTTATATTAATTAACACACTTATCAAATGTCAATTAGCAGTTTAAGAATTAATTGCTATGAAATTGATTTGCCATAGACTACTATTTAAATGTTAATGTCTCAAAATTCTTTGCAATTACAAGGCAAGTATGAAGTTTAGTCAAATGAACGTTTATTATTTATATGTGAAATAACACAATAGTAACATAATTTTCTGAATATTTATGAATCAGTAACAATATTTATGAATTTATATTTAAAAGTTGTTTTAAAATAAAGTCTATTCTACCAAATAATCATATTTTATATCAGTTTAAAAAAATTGTTTATGTTTATTTAGTTTTGAGAGAGAGAGAGAGAGAGAGAGAGAGAGAGACAGAGCACGAATGGGGGAGGGGCAGAGAGAGACAGAGACACAGAATCCAAAGCAGGCTCCCGGCTCTGAGCTGTCAGCACCGAGCCTCATGCGAGGCTCGAACCCACGAAGGATATCATGACCTGAGCTGAGGTCGGATGCTTAATCAACTGAGCCACCCAGGTGCAGTCACTACCTCATTTTTTAAAGAATCAATACCTTCTTTTAAATTATCCATTATATCATATTTTTTATGATACCAATTATTCTAATACTTAAAGCAATGGCAAAAAAAATAAGAGGGAGGCAGAAGGTAGGCTTATGTAGGAAAGAGTTAACAAGAAGCAGGACAGAACTTTGGATTTAACTTGTAATCTTTTTACTGTGTTTTATTTATGGCCTAGAAAACAGCTGCTCTGTATTGAAATAGGCATTGCATTGAAACTGCTTCCACTGCAGCAAGTGATAAGAACCCCAATTCAAACTGGCTTAGATGAAAAAAGCATATGTGTAGCCTTATGTAAAACATAATGGTGCCTGTGTTCACACAATATCACAGCATTGGGAGATTAGGAGTCTCTCTCCCTCTCTCTTCTAGGTTTGGCTTCCCTCTAGGTTTTCATCACCCTTAGGCAGGCTGTCAACTTCATAGCTGTTTTCTGACTCAGGCTTATACTTTCCTGAGAGTTAAAAACTGTGCATTTGCTTTTCATCCAATTGATTAAAATTCTCCAAATTGAGTTTCATTAATGTGAATTAGGTCATATGCTCATCTCTGAACAAATAATTATAGCCAATGAATAAAATACTCTTACTTATGAGGACTAAGTCACATGCCCACCCCCAGTGCTCCTTGAAATTCATAGGATTAAAAACCATGCCAATGAAGAAAAAGACGTTTGTTCAAAAATATTCTAAACATTCGCCATAATTACATATATATGCATATATACATATACATGTGTATATACATGTATACACATATATATGTATATACATGTACATATATATATACATAAATATATATACATATATATGTAATTAATATATATGCCAGGCAAGCCACAGATGTCCACTACAAGAAGAGGTCTCACCTAGCCATTTCCAAAACCATAATCTAGGAAAAAAAAAGCTCAGTTCTAAGTTGAAACAGTGATAGTGTAATACCCTGTGGACTAATAAAACACAGTTGTAGGCTGAAAACTACATGGGCGGCCAGTTGAGACTATGTCATAAAAGTTCTAGAAAAAAAGCATGCGAATATATATTTTAGTTTTTCTTATAGTAGAGAAATAAATTTACAGACACTCGACTAATGCGAGGAGATGAAGTAAATCAGAGTACCTACTTATAGGACAAAGGTAAAATGTGATATAGACAGGAGGTAGGATATTGCTCATGACTAAAACTGAATGTACTAGATGTATTCAACTAATATAGATAATCCTCAAAATGATTTTGAATTTAAAGTCAGGTGCAGAAGATGTACAATATGATATAATTTTCATTCAAAACAATAAGAGTACTATATAACCTGTGCAGGTAGGTCATTGGTTATACAGTATTTTTGGAAGAGCAAAAATGTATTAGTTGCATTAGTATCCATTAAAAAGTAACCAACTAGGGGTGGCTGGGTGGCTCAGTTGGTTAAGTGTGCAACTTCAGCTGCTCAAGTCATGATCTCGCGGTTTGTGAGTTCGAGCCCTGCATCGGGCTCTGTGCTGACAGCTCAGAGCCTGGAGCCTGCTTCAGATTCTGTGTTTCCCTCTCTCCGCCCTTCCCCCCACTCTCACTGTTTCTCTGTCTCTCTCAATATTAAGTAAAATATTTTAAAAAATTAAAAGAAACAATTAACCAGTTAATTAACTTAGTAATTTTATTAATTAATTGCTTTTAATATGTAATATTAACTTAAGGATTATAAGTGGAACACAAGAAGAACCTGTACACGGGAAGAGAAGGTGAGTTATAGAATCCTAGGGAAACTTGGAGTGTATAAAGAGAAAGCTGGAAGAGAACACAGAGTGGGAAACAGAAGTATCTGAGATATAGCAGAGCAATGTCAATCAAATGTCTATGGATGAAAGCTGTAAGGTTCAACGTGTGGTCAACAGTGACATGTTTTAAAGAATGAAGTCTTTGAGAATAGAAGATCTAGGAAACCAAGGCAAACAGTTGGAATAGCGATGGCAAGTCAGATTATTGGCATTTTATTTTATTTTTACTTATTTATTTTTATTTGAGAGAGACAGAGAAAGAGTGCGAGGGGGCAGAGGGGCAGAGAAAGAGAGAGAGGAAGAGAGAGAGAGAGAGAGAGAGAGAGAGAGAGAGAGAGAGAGAATCTCAAGCAAGCTCCAAGTTCAGTGGAGCCCAGCTCAGGGCTTGATCCCATGAGCCTGGGATCATGTCCTGAGCTGACATCAAGAGTCAGATGCTCAACCGACTGAGCCATCAAGACACCCCAAATGACTAGTATTATAAATAGCAGGTGAGAAGTGAGATAGCAGAGTCAGTAAAAGCACTCTGGTTGTTTTAATAGGTAAGGTTACTTGAACTGTCCATACATAATTTTCTGTGTAGCCTTTGGTTCATATATATTAAATGCTCACAATAACTATAGGAGGTTGGTACTGTTATTTTAGATATGAAGAAACAAAGGTAGAGTGAGATGAAGGTACCTCCCTCAGGTTTCAGAGCTAGTTAGTACTGGTGCTGGAAGCCAACTACAAAGTCATTGTTTTTATCACTAAGTTATATTGAAAAATTCAAATTCCAACTGAGATAAGGAGAGACTGAGTCATGAATTGCATTGGAAGCATTTTAAATTCTACTAACAGATTGAAATGAATTTTGTCTTTATTTGTTTTTCTGAGGGGGAATTTATTTTTGGTCATAGTAGATTAGAGAAATTATTGAAAAAAAACAAAAACAAAAACAAAAACGAAAAAAAAAACCCAAAAAACAGAAGGTCCAGGAGAACATTGAAGTAAGACCTGGGGTGTAGATTAGGAGATGGGACCACAAGTCTAAGTGGGGCAATTAGCTTTGTGGAAGAGAAGGAAGAAAAGGGGGTAAGAGATTTATGCAGTCATGAACTCTGAGAAGAAAAACTAAAGATATTCACAGGAGATGGCTGCTATCTTCTCCACAAAATGGACAGTGAATTTGTCTGCAGAGAGTGAGGGTGACAAGGTTGAGGAGAAGGTTCATGCCTAAAATTTGAAAAAATATCTGTGGGAGCCAATTAGAGATTATTGTCACTTGTTGAGAATAAAAGCTGTGGATTGAATAGCATGAATATGTAATGGAATCAATCAGGCTGGTTTTGTTATTTTTGCTAGCATTCATTCATATTATTGCAGCGTTAATCTTATAAGAATATTCAGTGAGAAACCAAAAATACACTCCATGTATTAAACAAAGAGGATGTGATTTTCAGTAATTTGTAGGTTTTATGAAAATGATATGATTTTCATCTTACATGGTGTCTCCTCATTTACTCCATTATTTAGTCTGTACATTCTGCCATATTATTACTTAAACTAAATACATCTTAGTTTCCTAATGTTCGGTAACATATTTTAATAAAGTTGAATTAAAAATTGATCTTCCAGAGTAAAGTAGTTGGAATTTTAGCTTCATAATAATGTGTTTGGTTTTAGTAAGGAAATAGATTTACTTTTTGATATATATTTTATGGAAATATTAAAAGGAAAGGGCTATTTAATTCCTTTTTCTTTTATAAATCTCTTTTTGAAAAACTTAATATATTTTGAAAATTAAATAAATATGCTTTTAACTACTGATATATTTAAAGAAAAGCCTTCAGGAAAGCTTAATTAATGCATGTTAGCCTGAAGCAAAATTACGTCTAGGAAATTCAAAATATTGAGTGTGAGAGTTCAAAGTAAAGGTATTTAACATTAATTGAGATTTATTATGCCTTAAAACATGTGTCAGGAAAGAAAACATAAAATATCAGATTATAAACTACTTGTAGAATACCCTTAACTTCATCACATAAAGTTGTTATTAAGCATCATATACAGATATTTGAAAATGGTCAACAGTATAAAATCTTGATGGATGGGGGCACCTGGGTGGCTGGATCGGTTAAGGGCCCAACTCTTGATCTCCACTCAGGTCATGATCTCGCAGTTCCTGAGATGGAACCCCCGAGTTGGGCTGTGTGCTGACAGTGCAGATACTACTTTGGATTCTCTCTCTCCCTCTCTCTCTCTGCTCCTCTCCTGATCATGCTGTCTCTCAAAAAATTAATTAATTAAAAAAAAACATTGAAAATATTGATGGATGAATCGATGCATAATTTTCCAATACATTGTTTGTCAAATTACAAAAAGAGAATGCTTAAAAATAAACAAACTTAACCACTATATCTGAAGAAATACTACTGATTATGTAAATATTTGTATGTTCCAGCCAGAGGACAAAATATTGGATCCTGAATTTTATGCTTGTATGATATGTTTGCTAATGCAGCTCTGTATGCCTCCATGTTAGACGATTTGTACAAATATTTAGCTTCACATAAAGTTAAATGTCTCAGCAGGCAATATACATATTTATATATTATATATTTTATATGATATGATAGATATATAAACATAAGATAAATAAATATTTATATATGTGCACACACGCATCCTGTTCCCTGACTGTCTTCATGGCACAACTAGATTACCTTTGAGAAATAGGCCAGCCAGGTTATGACTAATTTCCTAGAACTGCCACTCCAGCCATCTCCTGCAAATAGTGCAGGTTCTTGATTCTTTTATTTATTTAGTTGTTTATTCTTTCAGCAATTGCTGCCATATTCAAACAAGATGCTGGGTGCCGGAAATCCAATACTGAGTAAAAATAGACAAGCTCTTACTGAAAAGTGTAGGGTCTATGATAAAATAACTTTAGCCAGCAATTAGAAAATAGCAGGCATTTTGGTAAGTGCTTTGCTTATAGTAATTCAAGCATCACCATAACAGGGCTGTGATTTATATGCTGCTATCACCCTCATTCTACACAGTCGAAGTAAAGTAAGTTCAGTGACTTGCTCCTTTAGAGAGCCAGGGAATAGTAGAGAGGGAAACAGGGCAGATCGTCATTGTCCCACAAGGGCAAATCCTCATTGTCCCCCCAACAAGACACTTTTCACCAATTCTTACATGGCTGCCTTTTGGGCAGTGTCTCAGGCTCCCTTTGAAGATTGCATTTCCCTTTTGTCCCAAAGGTCCCTAATTATTTGTGCCAAAGTACATATGCCTTCAATGTACAGGTCTTCAAATTTCTTTGAACCTGTTTTCCTATCAGCGCAATAAAATTTGAATACAACCACCTAGCATGTATACGTTTATTATAAATTAAATACACATAGGAGTGCTGCAAACACAAATCATCATTTTCAAAGACAGAGCTGGAATTCTTTTAAAAATATTTAAATTTTCACAATCATAGAGATTGTGAATTTTGATGTTATCATAAACTAATTTTTCTCAATGCAAAACACATTTGAAATGAGGTTCATTAACAATAATGGATGCAAATCTTTATATTAAATCATCTTCTTAATTCTTTGAGTTTCAGATCCCAGTAGAGCAGTGCTTTCACCTTGCAGAGAGACTGATTGTGAACACATAGTTATGTGTAGAAGTGTGAGCTCTATCATTGTCTTTTCCTGGCCTTACATTATTGTCATCTCCACCCCAAAGTATATTTACAAGAATCTTTAGGGGCACCTGGGTGGCTTGGTCGGTTAAGTGTCCGACTTCGTTCGGCTCAGGTCATGATCTCACTGGTCTGTGAGTTCGAGCCCCGCATCGGGCTCTGTTCTGACAGCTCAGAGCATGGAGCCTGTTTCAGATTCTGTGTCTCCCTCTCTTTCTGCCCCTTCCCTGTTCATGCTCTGTCTCTCTCTGTCTCTAAAATAAATAAACGTTAAAAAAAATTAAAAAAAAATAATCTTTAAAATCACCTTTGCATCTAATGGTGTTTAGTTTAATATAAAGCAGATAGTATAATACATATTAAGCCTGGATTTGCAACTGTCAATATACCTGCCTGAAGAACTCTTTTCTCAAGTCACCCTGAGGACTGTTCCTGAAACATGATTGCCCGAAATACGGGCCCCTCTTATCATTGCAAACTCTTCCTCTATTGCTTTTCTGTATCTCCTCAGATCTTCCTTAAACAGATCATTTCATTTTTCTGTATGTACTAAATATCCATGGCAAGAACAAATTCCATTCTATCAACCTATTCTGACTAAGAATGACATCCAGGGGCGCCTGGGTGGCTCAGTTAGTTAAGCGTCAGACTTTAGCTCAGGTTGTGATCTCACCACTCGTGGGTTTGAGCCCTGTATTGGGCTCTGTGCTGACCTCTTGGAGTCTGGAACCTGCTTCGGATTCTGTATCTCCCTCTCTCTCTTTGCCCCTCCCCCAATCACACTCTGTCTCTCCTCAAAAATAAAAATAAAACATTAAAAAAAAATTAAAAAAAGAATAACTTCCATTTTTTTAAGTAAATACCTAATGAAAGTTTATATGTGTCAGGGATACAGTAAAAATATATTACATTATTATTATTATTATTATTATTATGTATTTTCCTTAAGAGAAGAAATCATGCTGAATCTATTGTTACAAATGAAATGAGCCACATGATAATTTTATGTGGAAAATTTTGCCTTCACAACTATGATTTTATCTTTGTAATATTTTTTAATGGAAATTTTTACTTATATAGACCAACCTCACAACATTGAGAATTTCGGCTGCAATATCTAAATTCTGCCTAGAGTTTGCAAATCACTCCTCAGAAGTGTTATTAGAAAAAGAAAGAGCTACAGCCATAAAAAGACTGAAATCTTGCTATTTGTGATAGTTTGGATAGATCCAGAGGGTATAATGCTAAGTGAAATTAGTCAGAGAAAGACAAATATCATATGATTTCATTCGTATGTGCAACTTAAGAAGTAAAACAAGTGAACATAATGGGGGGAAAAGAGAGGATAAGCAAGAAACAGACACTTAACTATAGAGAACAAACTGATGGTTACCAGAGGGGAGGTGGTGGAGGGTAGGTTAAATATTTGATGGGGATTAAGGAGTGCACTTGCTGTGATGAGCACAGGGTGTTGAACATAGTGCTGAATCACTAAATTGGACACCTGAAGCTAATATTACACTCTATGTTAACTAACTGGAATTTAAGTTAAAAAAGGAAAAGAAAGACCTGAAAGGTAGGGGAAAGAGACAAAATCACAAGGCTGGACAGGAACATATTATTGTAATAAATCCAAGGAAACAGCAAGGAAAGTGAAAAAAGAAAAAAATGGAGAACTCACCCACGTACCTCTGAAACAGCCGACATGAAGGAAGCCCCTCCATCAGCCTGAGAGTGGACAGTTTCTACATGAGAGCTGTAGGTGTAAGATGATGGGCTCAGGGGAGGCCTAAATCACAGGGTTGATCTCTACTAATCACAACATTTGTTTTAAGGGAGAAACAAATAGCATTAAGGATTCAACAAAAGTAAGACAAATTAACTGAAAAGAAAAGCCTTAAAAGTTTTTAGTAAAAAATAGATTATAAATTTGATTGCAGATTCAAGGGACCATTTTGCTGATTCTTTGGTTACATTGTAGCCAATTAAAGATGACTTACAAGGGATTACTAGAACTTTATGAAAAATCATCTCACTCCTTTGACAATATATTTTAAGGTTTTTTTTTTTTGTTGTTGTTTTTTAAGAACCTCATACTACTTGAATTCATAGCTGTAATTCAATAGGGCCTCTAGACACATATCTAGAAAAAGGAACGGAGTATCTACTATGCTTACTTTATATCTAGCCATTCTTAATTGTAAAATCTAAGTGACATTTTTCTTATAGAGATATTATCACCAGAGAATTTCATGAGCCAATAGTTCTTATATACAATGCATGTTTCACATATAATTTTTAAGTGTTGCTCTGTAGTCTGAACTTTTTGTAGATTTGAAATTCATTTACTCAACAAAGACTTATTTTGTTGAGTTCTGGGCCAACTACTGGGAATTTCTATGTTGAACACACTAGATGTGTTGCCTGCCATAAAAGAACTTAGCAACTACTGGGGGAATTGCTTCTAACTCTGAAGTAAAAAGGCAATTACAATACGGGACACTACAGTGGCTCATATTTCCCGAGAAGCCCATTTGGTGGTTAATAATGGCATCTGGGAGGAAGTAGCGTCTAAAATAAGATCAATCTAAGATGAGTAGGGTTAGCTCATAGGTTAGGAGGAGATGAGGAGACTATTCCTAGCAGAATAGTCAGAGCAAAAGTTTACAACAAAGGCAAGGATAATAAAGGAACTCAAAATTTGCCCGGATGAAGCAGAAAGAATGGGTGGTCCCTGCCGGAGATAAGCCAGAGTCACACAGAGAATGTAGGGGAAAAAAACAAGGGAAGGTCATGAATAATGCATGGGAATCCTGTTAGAGCCATTGGGTGCTTCAGATTGGTGCCATTTATTGAGATGGATAAATTAGAAGGACGATCATTTAAGGAACATGTCAACTTAAGTTTTTGTATGTACTAAGATGAAGGATTTTGTGATAATACATATTGAGTTGATTATAGGTGCTCAGGTATTTCTTCCTGGTAGAAAATTGAACTGGGGAAAAAATGTGGGACTTATCAACAAACAAATGGTAAACCAATTTGACAATAAATTTCATATTTAAAAAAAAGGTAATTAAGTAATGGATGTAGGTATATTTCTGCAAGGGTTCCGTAAAGAATGAGAGAATAGGATTTAGAATATAATTCATATAGCACCAATATTTATATTTAATTTTCCTGTAAAATATGTTTGAAAATTAATTGTGAAAATAAGACACTATACTGTTGAAATTTAAGCATGAATTTAAACACATTTTTATTGTATGCCACTACTGATAGGCTTATATCTCACAATTTATTAAGATAACTTTACCAAGTTACCCTAAAAATACAGTGTGGGTATATAGCAAACATATTCTGAATTGTAAATAAATTTTGCTTGATGATATGTATTTTTAATTAAGAATGTTTAATTTTAAAAAGTGATTTTCATTTAGCCAGATATTAATGTATTTGTTAAAAATAAATAATTAGAATATACAAATTTAGATTTCAAACTCTTCTTGTAAAATGACAGGGTGATTACTTTAACTTGACTCATTCATGTAATTGTTTCATCTCTTCAATTTGCCTGTGTAGAAATAGCTTTAGTTTCTCCGTCTGCTAGAGATCTGAGGATTAAGTCAAAGCATCTTTTCCAGTTTCAAATCTCTAGATACAAATATAGTTTCATTGTACCTATTAGTTTAGTGAAACAGTTTGATTGTTATAACTATATCAAATATATTATAGTGAGAAAAAGTGCACCCCACTGGTATAAAGTTAAGAAATAATATTAAACCATCAAATTTGCAAAGCCTTTGTGTCCAGCATATTAAAAGTATGTTTCATCTGTACTCTGGAGTATTTTTTGGGAAATGAAAAATTTTATGTCACACTAAAATTAGATACATTCAATTGTAAAGATTCAAAACCTAATAAGTACCAAATGATAAAGTGAAGAATCAAAAAATATTTTTTCTATTTAAAATAAGGAAGACAAAATAAGCATCAAATACTAACTCAAGTTTTCAAAAATAGAATGGTAATAATATACAGGTTAAGTCTTATGAATCTAAAATAATACACTTGCTCATGCTTTTTTATATAAAGAAGAATATAGAACATATATATATATATATATATTTAAATTTATGAACATTAAATTTATGTTGCTCCAAAAATACCCTGGTCTTTATAACAACTTGAATATATTAGTAAAAATCTTAAACATGGTATAGCATACATTTTAATTTCATATATAAATGTATAGAAGTGAATACAGTAGTACAATTTCCTTATATGTAAACTTTAAAATTTCATATGTTGGTGAATATTTGAATACAAATAATTTTTATTATTTTCTGTCAATATATTGTACTACAATTTGAATGCTAGAATTCAACATCAAAATACAATTTTTAATAAAATTACATATCTTAATGCACATAAAGGGTACATTCTTTTTTCTTAGGTAAAATTATCTTGACCATTTTATCAGTAAAATAAATACATGCAAACCCAAAATGTATTTTAACTCTATAACATAGTGGCACAAGATGTATGTAATTGATCAAACTATCACATATGATTAATTGAATATTAGTTAGAGTCCCTAATTTTAAACATAAATTGTCTATCCAGACTTTTGCAAGAAATGTGTTTCTTAAATTTTTGAATGTAAGTTATAAACTAAGCCAGTATATTTTCCCATTTCTACTATGCATTTTATTGATCAAATAATAATAAAAGAAAGAGTACATAAATTTGGTTTTAGTATAGGTTTTCTCAAAGTTATAAAAGTTTATCACTGGGTTTAGTAATAAACTTCAAAGTGCTGGAGGTATAGAGAGATATCATACACAAACTCACAAAGAGACTAAAACTCTTAACTTTTATTTTACTGTTTATCCTTAGTTGTCACAGAAATAGGTATAGTGGTTCTGGTCATATCTATATAAGTGTCATGGAGAAGTATCTAAAATAAGTTATTATTTATGTTTTCAAAAATATTCACTCTGAACCTACTATCTATATTAAACTGTGCTAAGTAATATTGTACATATAATGAAGATGAGACATATGCACGCAGATGGAAGAACCTAACAATGTAAAATATATATATAGCATGTACGTGTGTGTGTGTGTGTATATACACACACATACACACACACACACATATATATATATATATACACACACACACACTCACACATGTATGTATAAAGCAAAGCCATTTATTTTTCATGAGGAAATACATAAGAATAAAATTTTGTGAATTTCAGAATTACTTAAAATGCAACTATATTCTAGGGGTGGCTGGGTGGCTCTATAGGTTAAGTGTTCCACTTTTGATTTCGGCTCAGGTCATGATCTCACAGTTTGTAAGATTGGGCCCTGTGTTGGGCTCTGCACTGACAGCACAGAGACCTCTTGGGATTCTCTCTCTTTGTCTCAGCTCCTCTCCTGCTCGTGCTCTCTCTCTGTCTCTCAAAATAAATAAACTTTTAAAAAATTAAAAAAAAATAAAATGAGAATACATTATGAATATCTGCTCATGAGATATTATTCACTGGAATAATAAAATACATATTATTTATGGATGAGTGTTCAAACCAAATGAGTGGTCAGACCAAATTATTAAATTTCCATTAGTCTGCATTCATCACTCCCTAAACAACAGAAGTTAGGTTTATTTATTGAGTTTGCAATATTTTCCCCTTTCTTCAGATTGTATAGTTAACACAATTGGATCAAAACTCAGAATTCGGAAGAAGGAAAGGAATTCCATATGAAGTCTGTTACATGGTAAAAATTGCATGCATTAATTGCTTTTTAGTCATTTTGGTCTTACGACCTTTCCACAAAAGGATGCAAACTCAATTTCATTTCCCTTTTCCAAAACGAGCACGCAGGTCTTTGTGGTCTTGAATTAGTATCCTATCACTTTGTTTTATAGGCAAATATAAGCTTTTTATTAAATAGTAAAAACATTTAATAATGATTTAAAGTTCTAGATTGTATATTAAATGTTCTACATGATAATTTTATTTAATTTCCACCACAGTCCAATATGATTTACCTTCCCTATTCAAAATTGAGAAAACTCAGAATTAGAAATCTTGTGAGATTCACTCAGCATTTTTGTATCCTTTGGGCAAATACCTAATAGTGCAATTGCTGGCCATAGGGTCGCTCTACTTTTTAAATGCTGATTTGAAGGGGAACATGCACCCCAATGTTTATACCAGCACTGTCAACAGTAGCCAAATTATGGAAAGAGCCCAATGTATATGTACTAACAAATAGATGAAGAAGATATGGAATATATATACAATGGAAAGTTAGTAATCAAAAAGAACGAAATTTCCCCATTTGTAATAGTGTGGATGGAACTAGAATGTGTTATGCTAAAAAAATAAGTCAATAATTTTACTCATATGTAGAATTTAAGAAGCAAAACAGATAAACATAGGGGATGGGAAGAAAAAATAAGGTAAAAAGAGAGAGAGGCAAACCATTAGAGCCTCTTAAATACAGAAAACAAACAGGGTTGCAGGAGGGTTTTTGAGACCGGCTAAATGGGTGAAGGGCATTATGGAGGGCACTTGTTGGGGTGAGCACTGGATGTTATATGTAAGTGATGAATCACTAAATTATACTCCTGAAACCATTATTACATATATGTTAATTAACCTGGATTTAAATAAAATTTTTAAACAGAGATTCAATCAGAAAGTTATGCTCTTTCACACTATCGTCTTCATCATTTTATTCATCTTCATCATTGTGAGGAAAGAAATTATATATATATATATTTTCATTTTTTTAATGTTTATTTTTGAGAGAGCGAGAAAGAGAGGAACACAGAGGGAGACACAGAATCCGAAGCAGGCTCCAGGCTCCAAGCTGTCAGCACAGAGCCCTATGCGGGGCTCGAACTCACGAACTGTAGGAACTGCTAGTTTGTGACCGGAGCTGAAGTCAGATGCTTAACTGACTGAGCCACCCAGGAGCCCCAGAAATTATATTTTATATAACATGTAATTTTACTTCATTTTATTTATTTTTATTTTTTTAATTTTAGAGAGAAAGAGCATGTGAGTAAGGGGGAGGGGCAGAGAGATAGTATCTTAAGTAGGCTCCACACTCAGCATGTGACCTAACATGGGGCTTGATACCACGACCCCAGGGTCATGACCTGAGCCAAAATCAACATTCAGGCACTCAACAGATGGAGCCACCCAAGTGCCCTGATAACATGTCATTTTAAATACAAAATGTATGCATATTCTTATAATAAATTGCAATGGCTAAGTCTAATATTATGGAAATAGTTTGGTTCTTTTGACATCCTTCTTTGTTACAAAAGTAAATACTGATAAAGTGTTATGAGAAATAAAATTCCATTGTTAAAATAAAGAACCATTTTGAAAATGAGAGCATTTGGACTGAGTCTGAAAGGTGACAATGAAAGAGAGCAGGGATATATATAAACCCACCTCGAAACCAAAACCAAAAGTCAGATGCTTAACTGACTGAACCACCCAGGCACCCCAGTATTTTCACTTTACAATGAGACCACTAAATAGTACCTACCTTATGGGGACATTGTGAGGATTTCAGTGATTTAGTATTTGAGATTAAAAATAAAAACAGCTTAGAACTTAGAATTTATCACTTATTAAATATTCTGTAAGTATGAGCAATTATTATCTAGCAGTGAACTTTGTGATCTGACAATAGGGAATATAGTAAAAATAAATAGCTCAGAAGATAATTCACAGACAGATAACTTTTGGTAGAAGATGTCTAGTGCCCATCCCTACTCTTGGAAATAAAGATATAACCCCAAGTGAAAGAGGAGGTAAGTCCCACATCAAATTAGGTAAAATTTCTGCAATTTTCATGGAATGGGGAATTGAAATAATTTAGTTCAATATAAAAATAAGATCTATTTCATCCATCCTTCAGTTTGTGAACTAAGTTAGTGCCCACGAAAAGATTTGTGAGAATTACAGGAAACATATGAATTGCACATCAGGGAGACCTAACTTAGTTTCAGACACCGGAGAATGCTTCACAAAGGAAATTATTATAAGCTCAGTCCTGGAGGATAACTAAAAATTCTCTAGGCAACAAGATATATATATATATATATATATATATATATATATATATATATATATGTATATATATATATGTACACACACATATACATATACACACATACACACACACATATATATCTACATATATATGTGTGTGTGTATAATACATACACACACACACATACACGCAAGAAAACCTATAAATTCTTGTGTAGATGACAGCAAAAGAACTATAAATCCTAACAGCTGAACAAAATCCAGAGTGTCTTGAGGCTAAGGTATTCAGGGAAAAGAAATCTATCATTTCTACTTCCAATATTTATTTTAAATACATCAACTTACTTCCATTTTCACTGCTAGCAAACTGGCTTCTGACCCAGATTTCTAGAATAGCCATAACCGATCCTCATGCCTACAGAACTGCTCTAAAAGAACCCAGTTCCCAAATTACAGCCAGGCAAGGACCTTCAGAAATATATATCTAGTACTTTTCTTTTTTAAATGACTCAACAGCTCCCCAGTGTATTTAGGATTAATTTCAGAAGTTCTGATAATGACATAAAAAATCCTTGAAATGCTGATTTCTTTTTTTTTTTTATTTAACTTTTTATTTTTATTTATTTTTATTTTTTTTATATATATATATATATATGAAATTTATTGACAAATTGGTTTCCATACAACACCCAGTGCTCATCCCAAAAGGTGCCTTCCTCAATACCCATCACCCACCCTTCCCTCCCTCCTACCCCCCATCAACCACCCTCCCCTCCCTCCCACCCCCCATCAACCCTCAGTTTGTTCTCAGTTTTTAACAGTCTCTTATGCTTTGGCTCTCTCCCACTCTAACCTCTTTTTTTTTTTTTTTCCTTCCCCTCCCCCATGGGTTCCTGTTGAGTTTCTCAGGATCCACATAAGAGTGAAACCATATGGTATCTGTCTTTCTCTGTATGGCTTATTTCACTTAGCATTACACTCTCCAGTTCCATCCACGTTGCTACAAAAGGCCATATTTCATTCTTTCTCCTTGCCACGTAGTACTCCATTGTGTATATAAACCACAATTTCTTTATCCATTCATCAGTTGATGGACATTTAGGCTCTTTCCATAATTTGGCTATTGTTGAGAGTGCTGCTATCTCAGAAATGCTGATTTCTAACCCTCCAGCTCCCTTGTCTCTCTGTGCTCTGGCCACAATAGATTGTCCCCCCATTAAAGCCCATTGTCAAGGAAGGCAAAGACTGTAGCTCATCCAGTGTATCTCAGGACTCATGCACATGCACTGTATCACCAATGACCAGCAAATTGCCTGGAATAATGACATGATGGATAATTTTTTATTTATATGAGTAAGATGTTCATGCCCACATATTGTTCCAGTGTACCTATTCATTAAAACCTTAGGAGCAGAGGCTCTTCCATATTTTAAAGACACTGTTAGTTATTTTATCTAAATAAACCTAAGTGAAAACATGCTCCTAACTTGTTATATGCAAAATAAAAATATAACAAACCCAACTACTTATCCTTGCTACAAATGGCAAGAAAAAGAGGAAAAGGATTTAATTATCCATGTGCTAAACTGTGTGGTAGGTTTTACACTTAATCTACATTAAGTAGGAGTGACGAGAGAGTTCATTATAATTTGTTTTTGCATTATTTTTCAAGAAGTGTTTGTAAATAATTATTTGCATATTTTATTTCTAATATCAATAAGATATTATTAATATTTAATGATCAATTTGAACAAGAATCATGATGTTTTTCATTGTAGATAACTGAATAGTGTAAAATATGTATTTATTTAGCTAATTAATGTTAAATAATCAGTCTGTGTCATAAACTGTAGTACATTAAGAGGTTACAAACAAACTTGAGATGCATCCACTGTAGATTTATTTGGTATGTTATGAACATTTAAAAAATATCAAAAGCAGATGCATTCTTCTTTTACTGTGTCTTTTTAATGACCAGTTATTTACTAAAGGTACAGTTTTTGTTCTCTTAATTCTGAATAATAAAAAAAATGAGGAGTTTGCATATTTTATCCAGATTATTTGTAAAACACATATGAAATTTTTGACTATTTCCAGTGAAAGAAAATAATAGAAATGTGATAACTAAGAGGCATCGATGCAGAGAAAAATAAAAATATATTAAAATATTTTTTCTCTGATTATTTTTGTGATTTCATGCTCTATCCAGTCTTTGTAATTTCATCCTTTGGGATTTAGTGAAAACAGAAATCCTAAACTTTCTGAAGCGAGAATTTCTTCAAATGTAAGTAATAGTTACAGACCAAATGGAAAGATGGTTTCTCCTAGACTTCCCAGTGACTTGGACATACACGGAACAATTCAGGAACTTGGGAGGGAAAGAGATCTGAGAATCCCAAGAAGATCAGGGACTTAGAGGTAGCAAGAGATCCAAAAGGAATGGCATTATGTTATGATTGCCATATTTAGCAAATAAAATTCAGGACACCCCATTAGGTTTGAATCCCAAATAAACAACAGATAATCTGTTAGTGTAAGGATGTCCCAGACCATACTGGCACATCCTTTACTAATGCATTATTTACTGTTTAGTAAAATTCAAATACACCCGCGTGTCTTGTATTTTATCTTGCAATTTAATCCTGTTTCACGTTTAGATCCTGGATTACCAAGAAGATTTTCAACAAAGATTTACATAGTCTGAGTTTGGTAATAACAATAATGCAAATTTATAGAACAATATCAGCCCTCAGTGCATTTTTAAGAAGTCATATACACAATATATCCTTTAATACTCATAAGAATCTTATGGATAAATATTATTATTATATCCTACTTCATAGATGAGGAAATATGGAAAAGAACAGCTAAGCAACTTGCCAAAGACCCTGGTGCAATTAGTACTGTAATATGTCAAGTACCTTTGAATAAAGGAGAGATTCAGGGAATAGCCAAGCAATCTAACCACACCATGTTGGAAGAATGGCCAATGTAGACGTCTAAGTCATGACAGCAGGGATTCTCCCAAAGGATTAGAGCTTGCTCTAATGTGCTGATATCAACACATAGCTAGAAAATAGGGAACTTATCTACGCATGCTAGAAATTCTCTACTATGGGATGTTTATGTGGTATTGGATAATGTAATTCCTAAAGTCATCAGAAGGACACCTGCAGAAACCATATGTTGGGGAATGCCATAAAAAAAAATGACTGCCAGTTGACTATGAGCTGGACCCAGACACTGCAAGATTCTTCAACTCCTCCGCTATCCTGAGTCTGTGGGTTCTGCTTGCCTTTCCTACTCCCAGAGGCTGCTCCAAGGACATAGCCTTGAGATAGTAATGTGGTATTGACAGTATATGTAACTAAACCCAGGTAAGATCTTTATATAAGCTTTTATGATTTGGCAGGCAGGTGCAGTCATCCATTTGTCTTGCTGCCACCCAAGACAAATCTCATATGTAAATTCCCTTTGTTTATTAAATCTGTTACCTACCAACCTGAAGTAGCTTCCTTCTTTCTTCATAAGGGAGTTGGTTTCAGACTGCACCAAGGAAGCTCTAGAGAGGGGAAGAAAACAACATCATATAATTGTGACACCTCAGAAGTCACTGCTGATGTGAAATATCTCAGTGGACTATGAAAATACTTAATTTAAATGTAATTGCAGATTGCTCTGAAGGTAATCAGCAGGAAGAAGTTAGAGGTACAGCATTGTTTGAATTTGCTTGCAAGAGTCATTTTTCTGAAATTCCTGTAAGGTCATTTACTTTTACTGGAATGGACATTTAACATTCTTATGCTTTCCTCCAATTTTCTAACAACAACAAAAAAATTGATCAATTATTCAACAGTCTAAATCTGACCATACTTCTGGAGGCTGGGTGACCATACTCAAACAGACTGTCAGACATATATATTGCTCATGTTGAAATAGTAATGTACCCAAAGTGAGTTTCTTTTTTGGTGATAGGAATACTACAGTAGAATCAGACTTGTCCCTCCCTTCTTTCCCTCCCCATCTATCTTTCCTTTCCTTTCCTTTCCTTTCCTTTCCTTTCCTTTCTTTTCCTTTCCTTTCCTTCCCCCTTCCTTCTTTCTTTCCTTCCTTCCTTTCTTTTCTTCCTTTTTTCACTTTCTTTTATTTTTTTTTTAATTAACGTTTATTTATTTTTGAGACAGAGATAGACAGAGCATGAACAAGGGAGGGTCAGAGAGAAGGAGACACAGAATCCAAAACAGGCTCCAGGCTCTGAGCGGTCAGCACAGAGCATGACGCGGGGCTCGAACTCACGGACCGCGAGATCATGACCTGAGCGGAAGTCGGCCGCCCAACCAACTGAGCCACCCAGGCGCCCCTTTCACTTTCTTTTATTTGTTTATTCAATAAATATTTACCAGGGTACTTCCATGTACTTAGTATTATTTTAGGTGCTTGAGATAATCTATGGAAGAAAAGAGACCAAGATTCCCATACTTGTGGAATTTACATTCTAGTGGGTGGGTACAAAAAATTAAAAATAGATGCAGGTACCGAGGGTTAGAAATGAATAAAGTCTAAAGAAAAAAAAAACTTTAGAGAAGGTTTAAGCTCTTAAAAGATAAGCTTTACTGTGAAAATCACATATAAGCAAAGCCTAGAAGGGGATGATGAAGTTAACCTTGTGACAAACTGAAGCTGGTAGAATGCTCAGGGGCTTATTCAGAGTAGGGGGTGTTGTACATGAGGTTGAGTTTCCAGAGTGGGATGGGTTAGGATGGGATCGGGAAGTAGGAAATTCACTAAACTTCTCATCTCCTTAGTCACGAAGATCCAAAGGAAATAAAACACACTTAGCCTGCCCTGTGTGGGAGACTTGCTGTCCTGCCTGGACTGGGAAATAAATTCTCTCTTTGACACTGCCACTTTTTTTGTGAGGAGCATGTGGGAAAATAATGCATGATACTATTAAGTAATTTGTCTTCCCATATTGCCCTGAGTCTCATTACATGCCAATAGCCAAGGCTTCTAATTTATTTTCTCCAATGTTTGTGAAGGAGAAAAAGCCAAAACAGGTGATGTTCCATCTATTGTTAAACCTAAGCTTATAAAAGGATTAAGTTGGGAATACTGGGGGGAACGTGGGTTGAAGTGAGGAAAAACTTTTGAGATCCAGTATGTTTTTGAGAATAAAAGGACCAATAATACAAAGGTCTTTTGATACCAAAAATTGTGGTGACATGGACCCAGGTCCCTGAAACACATCATATATGAAAAGTACACAGTCTCACACACACCCTGGGAGACAATTTCTTGGGGTGACTCCACTGTCTTTAAGGATGATAGTGGCTGTTCTAATCTCTGGATCGCTTCACCATTTTTGTTTGGATCCTCATCAATTCCATTTGTATAATGAATTTTTTAAAATTTATTTTTAATTCTCTGGTAGTACATAGTGTGTTTTTTTTTCTTTTCATTGTTGACTGTGCATTTATTTATGGATAGTCCAAAATGTCAGCGAAGAAACTAACGTTAATGGTGCTTTCTGTTATTGTATGTATGTACGTATGTATGTATTTATATTTTTCTGTATTTTTCAGAGTTGAGGAATATCTACAAATATAACAGAAACAAGACAGACTGTGTATAACACCAGTGGGTTACCAAAGTCATATTCAACTGAAGGAACTTTAAAGTAAGAAAATGACACCTCCCCTCCCCTCAAAGAATATGCAAACAAAATATCTGTAATATTAATAAAGCCCTGAGACTTAGTGGTGGTGGTCAACAAAATTCAAGGTACAATTTAAACATCTTCTGAGAAAGAAGCATAAAAAAATGCAAGCCTCATTATAGGCAGATTTTAATAGTTAATTGGAAGAACTTCAATTCTAGATGCGAAATACTGATAGTTTTTATTTTAATCAATTAATTATTTTGGGAATACTTTTTTTTTTTTTAAAGAAGGACAGAGTCAGAGAGCTGGGGAGGGGCAGAGGGAGAGGGAGACAGAATCCCAAACAGACTTCATGCTCAGTGTGGAGCCTGATACTGAGCTCCTTCCCATGACCCTGGGATCATGAGGAGAGCTGAAATCAGGAGTCTGACGCTTAACTGACTGAGCCACCCAGGCACCCCTGCAATACCAATAATTTTAATGAATGATTTGGAAATTACTTCAAAGAAAAGTGCCATACTAATTCTAAAATTGTGGGCACCAAAACTGAGTCTTTACTTAAAGAAACAATCACTGAATGAAAACAGAATATATAGAATTTTATAAAACATATCTGAAACATGAGACTTGTATAAAAGACTATAAAAATATAATACTATTATGTGTATGAAATTAAAAAAATATGGCAGCTATTCAAATATAAAATTCAAGGATGAATATTAATGCATTAAACTGTAAGGCAATCTCAATGTTGCTCACATGGTTCAGGTTATAGAGTTATTTAAAGATGACATTGAGGCCTTTAATATACTTGTAAAAATGTACCTTCATTAGGAAAACAGGTTACATGCATTAGCTTGAGCCCTAATTAAATAAAAAATATTATATTGGTGAATACATGTTATTAGATGAGTATTGGAAAATATGGTGAAGTACACCAAAAACTATATCTTCGCTTTAAATTTCTTATAAGTAAACTTAAATATAAATTATGAAGAAGAAATACTTCAAAATAAAGTTATTAATGGTGTTTTCAGTTTTATATACTCACCTCACTTATGTCTTACTCTTTCCTTTCTAATGTTTTCATTGTGTCTGGAAGTTAGTTACTCAGATGTAAATTTCCACTAAAATTAGTACTAAGTGAATGTTTTAAAGGACTAATGAGTTAATTTTATCTTGGCATCTGACATTCTTATTATAAAATTACCAAGAGTATTCATAGCTACTAAACTTAAATTATTGCTTGAATTCATTTTGCATTTTGAGAATTCCTTTCGAGTTATTCCAAGTAGTCTACATTATGAAGCAGCCATATGTTCTTTCTTTGGATAATTTTTCTTCAAATAAGATTAAAATACACATAGTTTTTAATATCTGTTTTACTTTAAAAATATTAGAGTGATAAAATCTATTTTCTTTTATATAAAATTAACTAACTAGCGTATACACACACTCGTTTTGTATATTGTCTCTATTCAAAAGTAATGTGGAATGTGAAAGGAATTTGACCACTGGTTTTAACAATTAACAAAAATCTAGGCAAATGCTCTGCTTTCAAACTTTGCCCTTTAAATACAAAAATGTATCACCATTTTTTCTATTGTATGACATTTGGGGTGTGATTATATTACATGAGAACTGCCTGCATTACTTCATACTGGATTTATTCTGTATCACCAAATAAGAATCAAAAGATAGTTGAGGGAGAGGAAATTCATGGTTATGCATACATACATACATACATACATGTAAGAACTCTTATCAGTTGTATTCCATTTATGATAATAAAAATGTAAAATATTAAAACTGGTGGGTTTTAAATATATATCCACAATAGAAAGTGACCAAAGATAATATATAAGAAAAACAAGATTTTTTTTTAAAGAAAAGAGGCTCAAATGTGGAGAATTACAGAAATGAGTAGTTGCAATGGAAAAAAAAAAGATATTATATACATAATAAATCCATGATATTAAAAGATTTACCCATGAGGTTCAAATTCAACTTAAAACATTTTAGTTTAGATGATATGGTTTACAAAATATGGTGCAGAAACATGAAAATGTAACTTTAGAATTTTCATGAAGGCTCTGGATTAAAATATCTTTTAATTGCCTCCATATTGTTATTACAAGTTTTCAGTAAAATATTAATAAAAGTAGGCCAAGATGTGTATCCATAAAAATCTTGAAAATTAAAAGTCATAATATAAATACACCCAAGACCTAAGAGGAATGTTTTAGACTATGCAGATATAATCTTCATTGTCTAAAATAAATAACTCAATAGTCTAAAATAATTCATAGTATAAAATGACTCAATATATACTTTGCTTACAGTTTGTGACCTTTTTTCCAGAAGGAGTACAATGAGATGCTAATTCTCTCACTCTTGGCTGCATTGTATCAAAAATGTAATATTTCAAATCTCCACGTGGACACTCTTTTGGGTTACCGCCTTATTGTAAATTTTACGTCGCCCTCTTCCCATGCCTAATCAATATTACTATTATTATATCTATTCAAAATTCACAGAAAGCAATGATTTAAAATGTGGAGATATCATCTTTGGAGATGAAATTGTATGAATAATGTTTTGAGACAAACAGTCCTGAACCCACAGAGGAATGCATTCTAGTGTTAGGGATTTACAAACCCTTGACCAATTGAGAAGGTGAAGGAAAAAACTGGAGCATGACTCTACAGAAATTTTGCCAGGTATTGGAAATTATTCACTGCAATGTTTTTTTCAGTTGTAAATGAGAAAAGAACTTTAAACACAACTGAAATATAAAGTAAGCATGACCAATATCTGGAAGATTTAAAGCAGAATAATACATTTAACATATATTTATTTAGAATCCAGGCCAAGCAATATAATATTACCCCAGAGATGCCCCCACTATATCATCTTCATCACCTTAATTTCTTGGGGTATCTTAGTCTTTGCTTTTTTAGAATAAATTAGAGTAATCTTCTTATCTCTCCCCCAAATGCTGTGATTTTGTTTGAAATTATATTGATCTGCAGATCAGTTTGAGAAAAACTAATATAATGATGATGTTAGTTTTCCTAGAAATACCTATTTAGTTATATTTCTTTAAGACTTTTTTTAAATTTTTTTTAATGTTTATTTTTGAGACAGAGAGAGACAGAGCATGAATGGGGGAGGGTCAGAGAGAGAGGGAGACATAGAATCAGAAGCAGGCTCCAAGCTCTGAGCAGTCAGCACAGAGCCCAATGCGGGGCTCAAACTCATGGACGATGAGATCATGACCTGAGCCAAAGTCGGATGCTTAACCAACTGAGTTACCCAGGCGCCCCTCTTTAAGACTTTTAAACCACTTGTAATAGGGAGGGAAAATATATATACTCATGATATAGTTCTTATATCTCACTTTCTTAAATTTTTTCTCTATCATATAAATTTTATGGATATTTTAAAAATACTAAGGTTTCTGTTTGTTGCTGTATTCAGTGTGCATGTGTATACATATGTATCATTAAGTGAATATGTACCGAAATATAATTTTGGTATAAAATATTGCTAATTATGAACATTATAAAACACAAGAATTATGAATAGTATATTTGCAACTCCAATTAAAGATGACTTAGTAGTATCTAATAAGATAACAAATGTACATACCCTTTGCTTTCTATGAATTTGGAATTTATTCAGTCATTATCCTTTTTTATATAAAATGGAAACTGTTATCACCAGAGAGAACTCAGTGAAAAAAGCAGGGGTGAGAGGAAAACATTTACTGTATTTTTTCTGTACTTCTCAATTTTTGACCATGTGAATATCTTCCTTATTCAAAAATATGATAAATATTTTCATTAATTTCTATCAAAAATTATAAAGAAAAAATGCAGATGAGAAGATAATGAGTTGTAATAAAAACAAAAGAACACAATGATGTAACACATCTAGGTTAAGAAAAGAGATAATTACAGAAGAACTGAAATCTTACAAAAGCAATACAGAACAGAACTGATAATGTAAAATATTAGAGCAAGGATATAGAAGACACATTTTTGTACTGTTTTAAAAATCTTGGAGGAAAAAAGACAAAGAGGTGGAGAGGATGGAAGAGAACAACAAATGTTGAAGGTAGAAACTAGAAATATGAATCATAATTTGTGAGTGTTTATAAATTGCTACATAAACTTGTCCTAATTATTGTGAAATTGGAAATGAGGATCCAAAGCGAAAAATAAAATCTCATTATTTTTCCTTTATCTATGAGAAAGCTGCCAATGAGCCATGTATAAATCATGTGTAAAGAACTCTGTCAGGATCTATCACAGTCTTCCATTGACTTCTCATGCCATCACCACCATCTTCAATACATACAAGACACTGCAATGCAAGGCAGTGAAAGGGTGTATTTGGAATGTGTCATTGGCCTAGTTGGGAAGTTGTGGTTTCTACAAAGAGCGCTTGTGTTTCGGATACAACTTCTAGTCAAGGGAGGCTGACTACTCTCCAAAAGAATCATTTAAAGAGATGGAAGTTGACACTTGAGGAATGAAAGCATGACATTTCATTTAACAGTTGGAAGTCTACTTACCCGATAGCATTGATTAGCTGTTCTATACCTATCTAAAAAGTTGGAAAGATTATTGAAGAGAGATAGAAGGATAAAGAGAATTACTAGCATTGGAGTGTCCTGCTTTTTTGCCACAGCAAAGATGCATCATTTCCCCTCGGATCTAAAGTTACTAATTGAATCGTCCTGATGTTTACCCAATTCAAGAGAATGGTCTGCTTGGTACAAAGGAAGAATAGGTGGTAGAATTGGAACCAGATTTTTTTTTTTCAGGAAATAGTAGTTACACCACCCTCTGGTTTCACATGAGAGAGGTAGAGTTTAAATGTTTACTGCTCAGAAGACATTACTGCCAATCAGTGTTGGCTAGAGATGCAACAATAGCAATCAAAGATAAAGCAAAAACACAAACAGGAAGTGAAAGAGAATTAGCTCACATGCTTAAGATCTTGAGAAAGGAGGAAAAAGAAGTATTCCTGAAGCAGCCCTTATACATCTCCATCTAACACTCAAAGAAATGGAACTATAAGCGGGATTGAAAAGGTAAGGACAATACCCATTTATAACTCCAAGATTCCAAGATTATGTGTATAGCTGGGGGTTGAAAGGAGAAGAGACGGATTAGTTTTGAATAGGACATAAATTTAGCATTTGAAAATGAATGGATATTTTGGCATAAAATGTAATTAATAAGTATGCCATCTGCCAAAAAATTGCTCTAGGGGTCAGCAATTAACATTCTGGAGAGCATGCTTGCAAGCAGTCATTGGAGAGATATAAAACTGCTTCGAGTTTATATACCTCAAAGTTTAGACTGCTAAATAAATTAGTTACCCAAGGAAGCAATAGGAACAATTGGAGCAGAATGCCAATAGAACCATGCCTGAAGAGAATAATTCAGACCTGAAAAAAGTAAATCACAAGTTCACATTCTTGAAGGGGTCAAGAATCTCTTGAAAACCAGTGCGTAGTACTTGAACTGTGCTTTTGGGTTGTCAAAGCCCCCAGATATGGACATTAAAGCACCTAAAAGAAACTTCAGGGAGAGGCAAGAGTAGTTATAAAATGAGTGTAGATCAAAGAGAAAATATCTGAGTATCGTAGGCCTGGAAGAGCTACAGCCATTTTGCCCCATCAATAAAAACAGTCTGAGAATGAGGCTAAAAATATGAAAAAAGTATAAGAGAATAAAAGAAAAGGAAGGAGAGGCCCCGAAAAACAAACAAAACAAAACAAAGTAAAACAAACAAAAAATATTCCTAAAGCCAGTGGCATTTCTAGTGTCAGGAAAACATTCCTAAAGCAAAGGCCCTGAAAAAGGAAAACAAACAAACAAACAAACAAAACAAAATAAAACAAAAACACAACAAAAAACAAAACAAAACAAAACAAAACATTTAAAAGCCAGTGGTATACTTGTCTGGAAGGATGGAAAAGAAAAACACCCTAGTTTGTAGATTTTTCCATTATCCAAAGTATAAATACTCTCCTCATTGCTAATCTCAAGATACCATCTTGATGTTCCTGACTATAGAGCTAGAAAGAGATACTAACAAATGGCTCTCACTATCTGATAGGACCTGGTTCCAGCACATCATTGCCCAAAACTCACCTTGCTTCTAGACGTTTTCAAATGAATGGGAGAAAATACTCCCATTATAATTTAAAGATGGTGGCCGTATGATGATATATCATTCAAAACTAGAAAAGTTTTAAGAATGAAAGTATGGGGTGCCTGGGTGGCTAAGTCGGTCAAGTGTCCAACTCTTGATTTCAGCTCAGGTAATGATCTCATGGTTCATGATATCGAGACCCACATCAGTCTCTGCTGATAGCATAGAGCCTGCCTGGGATTCTCTCTCTTCCTCTTTCTCTGCCCCTCTGCCACTCATGTGCACTCTTTCTCTCTCTCTCAAATAAATAAATTAAATTAAAAGGAAATAATAAAGGTGTTGCTACTATTAATTTTGTGGAGACATAAGGCTTAAATTTGGACTTTCCAGACAAACTGAGATGTAGGCCCACACTGAGGGAGCAAATTTGAGTTATGTGCTATGACGTAAATTATGTAAAAACATTTTCAGTAATTCTTAAAATTGAAGAATCCAAAAACAACTATGTTTCACCTGATAGGCCTGTAATTATACTGCAGGAAAGGATCAAGGATCTAAATCAAGGATTTAGGTGTGAAGCTGTTAATTCATAGTTACTTAAAAAGTTTTATATACCACTATTCTCACACAATAAAACATTTGCCAATGCAAAGACCATAAACTGGTAGCCCTGTAGGTCACTTACCAAATACAAATATGCTCTGTATGGTCAATAATATGTTAACTAAGTTAAATATATTTATTCTTTAATCTTTATTCAATATTTATATTATGGAAAGCTCAGAAGATCGAATACTGCTGTTTGTTATGTTTACTCATTTTCTCTTACTGTAGATTTATTACCTTGGTTTTGTTTTTGTTTTTTATAATTTCACATTTTGAGCTAATCTTATCTGTGGGAAACTAGTCCCTCCAGAGCCAATTTGCTTTAGCTACTGCCTGCATTCCAGCCACCTCACCAGCCCAGGGCCACATTCTATGTTAGTTTTTTGACTGGAAAGTCTCTGACCCATGTGGGTTGTTTAAATGTGAATTGCAATTTTTAGATTTATAGTTAGAAATTCTAAGGGCTAATTTCAAGATCAGACTAACATAGTGCTCCAGCATGTATACACTTTTTTTTCTAGTGTTATTTTGTTGCTGGAGAGTAACTTTAATTTCTTGAAGGCTCAGTATTCATTTAAAATTATTTTGATATTTGGATAAGGCACCTGAATGGCTCAGTTGGTTAAGCTTCCAAATTCGGCTCAGGTCATGATATGCAGCTCTGTGGGTCCGGGCTCTGTGTTGACAGCTCAGAGCCTGAAGCCTGCTTCAGATTCTGTGTCTCCCTCTCTCTCTGTCCCTCCCCTGCTCACTCTATGTCTCTCTGTTTCTCAAAAATGAATAAACATAAAAAAAATGTTTAAAAATAGCTCGATATTTGGTCATTTAGGGCATTCGGGATATTTTTTATGTCAAAACTAGGAATTGAAACTGATATTTAAACTGCTATCAGTCAACTCTCAAGTACGACCTAAGAAAGGAGCAAGAAAGCACAAAAGAGCTCACAGCCGTTATTGAACACCTTATGTAATCAGGTGATTATCATGCAATAAGAAATTAAGCCCATGGTTATCAGATCACCTTGGACCAATGTAGACCTTCTTTTATATTTGGGAATACCCTATAAATTGGTGTGAGGGTATATAACACAATGTCTATTATATGTAGTCTGAGGATTTTGTTTTGTTCTGTTTTGTAATATAGAAATAAACATATAACCGGAAAGCAAATATGAACTTGTGTCCATAAGAGGAAAAAAAAATGAGAAGGTTCTTAATGTCATGGCCAAAATCAGAAGATGAAAAAATGTCATGTACTTCATTCTCAAATCATTGCACAAAGCAATATACCAATAATATACCCAGAAATATGATTTATGGGTGAATGCATAGAAAATTATTGTCTTGTATTCAAACCATCAGAAGAAAGGGCACCTGTGTACCCATTCTTGAACAAATAATTCAAACATAGACTACAGAACAATGAATGATTAATTAAAACGATATGCTAATATACAGGATAATCATGTTATCAGAGAATGCACACAGGGCATTTGAAACATCTATAAAAAGAAATTGAAGTTGCAACGGTAACTATAAAGCAGTCTAAAGAAATCAGCAAATTGGGGCGCCTGGGTGGCGCAGTCGGTTAAGCGTCCGACTTCAGCCAGGTCATGATCTCGCGGTCCGTGAGTTCGAGCCCCGCGTCGGGCTCTGGGCTGATGGCTCGGAGCCTGGAGCCTGTTTCAGATTCTGTGTCTCCCTCTCTCTCTGCCCCTCCCCCGTTCATGCTCTGTCTCTCTCTGTCCCCAAAAAAAAAATAAATAAACGTTGAAAAAAAAAATTAAAAAAAAAAAAAAAAAGAAATCAGCAATGTTTTTGATGAAGCTGGCCCTATGAAAAAAATCATGGTAAACTCCACAATGGCTCTTAAATAGTCTGCTCAGAAGACACACAGGTCACTTTGGCTCATATTTCATTATCCTCTCCCACAGAAGGACGACAAATATTTGAACAATCACAATATCACATCAACAAAGTCCTTATATAATAAATGTAATACATTGTAAAGAATGTTTTGACTTGTATATAATTGCTATCCAATGGAAAAATAACATAGTTGTAGTAGGTAGCATTTTAAGACAGCTCTAAGATTTCCTGCTCCCCTCTCTCTCCTGTATAAGCCCTGTATGATTCCCAACTCTGGATATATGATTGAATTTTTTGAATATGATGAAATGTCATTCCTGCGATTATGATATTTCACATGGCAGAAGTGATTTTTTTTTGGATGTATTTAAGGTCTCCAATTAGTTGAATTTGAATTAATCCAAAAGACATTATCTTGGATAGGCCTGATCTAATAAAATTACCCCTTAAAAGAGACTGGAGAGATTTGAAGGAAAAGAAATTATACTGCTGGCCTTGAAACAGCAAACTGCTCTGCTATGCACAGGGCCACAAACCAGGGACGGGGGTAGACTATAGAAGTTGATAAGAGCTGTTGGTTGATAGCCAGAAAGAAAGTGGGGATCTCAGTCCTATGACCACAAGGAACTTAATTTTGTCAACAATATGTGAATGTGCAAGAGGATGCTTAGCCTCGGATGAGACTGCAGTCTGGCTAATACCTTGCCTGCATCCTTGTGAGACCCTGAGTAGAGAACCCAGCTGATACATTTAGATCCAATTTCACGATCCATAGAAATGGGAGAAAATAAGTGGGGTTTGCTTTAAGTCCCTAAGTTTGTAGCATTTGTTTCATAGAAATAAATTATTAACATAATTACTTAAAGAACTATGATTTTTTTTTTAATTTTTATTTATTTTTGGGATGGAGAGAGAGCATAAGCAGGGGAGGGACAGAGAGAGAGGGGAACAGAAGATCTGAAACAGGCTCCACGCTGACAGCAGAGACCCCAACATGGAGCTGGAACTTGCAAACTGTAAGATCATAACCTGAACCAGACAGACACTTAACTGACTGAGCCACCCAGGCATCCCAGTGTTAATAATTCTAACAGTAGTAACAACTGTAATACCAATGTCAACAATTAAATTTCTTTATTTTATATTCAAGATGGTGTTGCTGAAGTTCTATCAGTTTATGCACGAAAACACATTTGATTAGCATCAACAATTACATAATATGTACTGATTTTTCTCCTTAATAGCATAAAGAATGCCTATGAGTTAGGAGAACAGTGAATAACCCATGACTTTATTTTACTAACACCTTCAGCAGATTTACTCACATTTTGTTTTATTCTTGTTTTAATTAAGGTTGTGTTTTTTTTAAAAAAATTCATTTTGCACTTGTTAAATAATACTTGAACTCCTTTATTCTCTTTTCAGTGTTAGAATAAAATGAAAAACAATGGTCAGACTAAAATTAGCTGTAAACCTCTTTATTGATAATGTATGTTCATTTACACATAATGCCAATAGGCAATATCAGTACTTTATTATATACACACAAGGACTTTCAGCTTCAATTTAATAAGGAAATAGCTGGAATGAACATCCCCCCATCTTGACAAGAAAGAAAAAAATCCATAAATTATAACTTGTCTTGAATCCATCAAAGCACTGAGGTCACTGGTCAGTTAGGCTGAAATACATGAAAAACATGCTTAAGATGAGAAAGAGGAATTAAGACCATAAAAGAAATCATAAAAAGAAGACAGGCTGCTAGATAAGTATTTAAGTGAAATGCTGCTAACATTTTTGACAAATTGCTAAGGGCTGAGTGTACATTAGAATGAAAGTACAAAAGCCCAGGTAGCCACAGACATAAGGGGAGTATCCATCTACCTGTAGACTTGTTTTCAAGGTCATCCAGGGAAAGACTGAGGGCAGGACGAGGAATAGAAAATCACTGTCATCTGTGAAGTATACACAAAGGAATGTGACACCATCCTGCCACAGGGTGCAGTAGCTGCTGTAGGAAAAGCTCGAAGTCCTACCTGAGCCTTTTCCTCCATGAATCTAAAGACTTGAGCTGTGGGAGGGCAGTAAACGGCCACACATAGAGCGAGGAGAATACCACCATGAAGAGAAAAGGAAAGCTACTCTCTAAATTCAGGAGGGAATAGGGAACCATACTGGGTCCAGACACACAGAGATTTCCCATTTCTGGGGAAGGGATAGGATGACTGAATAGCCCCTCATCCCTGAGACCTAATGTTTGCTTCAGACTGAGGTTACAAAAGTAACAATAGAGCATCCCCTCCCACCAGCCTTCACAAAGCTAGCAAGCACCAGGTAAAGAGAGAAAAGTCACATTGGGGTAGGGACGAGGGTGTGGAGGGAAATTATTTCTGAGGCAGAGATGCATAGGAAAGTGTAAAGCTGATAGAGAAGCAGATATTGAGAAACACCTACTGGCAAATAATTGCCTTGCCCTGAACACAAGAGAATGCTAGGAATGTCGTGATCAGTTGCAAGCATGGAAGATAACAACTGCCACAATAAACATGAAACACAGTTGGACTCTCACATACTAAAAGCTTAGCAGAGAGGCACCTGGCTGGCTCAGGTGGTTAAGCATCCAACTCTTGGTTTTGGCTCAGGTCATGATCTCACTGTTTCGTGAGTTCAAGTCCCACATCTGGCTCTGTGTTAGAAGCATGTAACATGCTTGGAATTCTCTGTCTCCCTTTCTTTCTGCCCCTTCTCTGCTTGTGCTCTCTTTATCTCTCCCAAAATAGATAAATAAATTAAAAAAAAAAAAAAGCTTAGCAGAAGAGTTATAACACTCTCCAGGAAAAACACTACCTTTGTCTCAAATGCCCTATACATTATGTCTGCCTTTCTAACAGAAATTAGAAAACAATAACACATACACGCTCAAAAGACAGAAACACTCTGTCCAGAGACAAAACATCCATAGAACCAAAGCCACATGTAAATGTGAGAGAGAAAATTTAAACATATGATTAACATGTAATGTACTAAAAGCTTTGCATGAACTGATGGTGATTTTCAAGCAGAGGAACGGAACATTTAAGATAATCAAAGTGAAATGTTAAAAAAAAATGCATTAACAGAAAAGAAAAAAAAACTTTGATGTATTTATCAGTAGACCTGAAGCAGCTAAGGAAAGAATTTTTGAATTTAAAGATAAAAACATTACCCAAACTAAAAAAAGAAATAAAAGTTAAACAAACAAACAAACAAACACAGAAAATAAAGCACTGAGGGGCAAAATCTAATGATCTAGCAAACTTGTTTTTGGAATCCCAGAAGGACAGAGGAAATTCTAGAAAAAAGAGACAGAGAATGGGCAGAAAAAATATTGGAAAGCAATGGCCAAAACTTTTTGAAAGAAAGAAGAAAGAAAGAAAGAAAGAAAGAAAGAAAGAAAGAAAGAAAGAAAGAAAAAAGAAAGAAAGAAAGAAAGAAAGAAAGAAAGAAAGGAAAGGAGGAAATGAGGGAAAAGAAAGAAAGAAAAATAAAAGAAAATGCTAAAAACACAAATTCAAAAGGTCAGAGAACACCAAATTGACTAATACCAATAGAAAGCATGCAAACACACATGACTGCATATTACATACAAAGTACTACTATCCAAATTTAAAAAAAATGTTGAAAGAAGCCAGGAGAAAAGTAACATTACAGAGAAAAAAAGATAAGAATTGTAATTATGAAAATTATACACAAAGGGAAAGAGATTTTCATAAATCACTTTTTACCTAAAAGCCAAATATTTTATGAAACATACGAATGCCTCAGGAAGCATGGGTAGGTCAGTCAGCTAAGCATCTGACTCTTGATTTTGGCTCAGGTCATGATCTCTGATTTGTGAGAGCAAGTCCTACGTCAGGCTCACATTCATTGTGGAGCCTGCTTGAGATCCTCTCCGTCTCTCTCCCTCTGCTCCTCTCAGGCTTGTGTACCTGCACTCAATCTTTCTATCTCTCTCCCTCAAAAAAAAAAAAAAAAGTAAATAAAAAATGGTTCAAAGGAGAGGGATTTATAACCCTTTTTTTCTTAAATTATATCACCTCAATATGATTCCAGTAGCTGGAATCTGGTAGCTTCTCTACCAGAGAAGAGGTAATATACCTCCTAGGAAAACACAATAAATTTACATACTCTACCTCTGAGAAGTTTTCATATAATTGATAATAATTTTAGTGTGTACTATAACATACACACGAAGCAATTCCACATATTATCAAATGAACTCCTTGTAAAACAGCAGATTAGATTGGTAGCATAATTCCTATTATCGAAATTAAAGATCATAGTTCAGAGAGTGACAACGTGCACAGCATCAAATCATAAGTGACTGACGAAGGATTTGATTCCTGGTTTTTATCTCCAAATTAATCATTCTGCTCATCTAAACTTATTCTATGATTTTTTTTTTACAAGGATTGCTTTTCATTTAAATGTGTTACTTTGGGCAAATGCATTATTGTATGCAATCTCAACAAAATGTCAACATTAGTAGGTCCTTTTAACAGTCCAAACAATATTTTCCATGAAAACTCTTCTATGTCTGTGAAATTAACAACTACAAAAGCGAGGTACAAAATAATTTCTATAAACACATGATATCATAAGTTCGTATTGCTTTCAGATCGCTTGTATGGATGTTATGGAAGTGCTGTAGTGTTGTCCATGGTCTTGAAGGGGTATTAGTCCTTTCCAGGTTTAGGGAGTTCTGTCTGTGTATCAGGTAAAATATGCTCTAGGGTGTGGGTGGGACATGCAGAGATATAAACATGGCCTTAGAAGTTGCTTAATTTGTTTTCAGTTGGGTCCTATTCCTTGGTTAAAATCTTGTGGTTCACATAGACTCTATCCACAACAACCATTCTAGAATCTACATATACTTGAAAGATAATTAGGGGCATAGAAACTAACACAATGAATAAAAAGTAGTAAACTCTAAATGGATATATTTTATGTATAATAGATGTGTATATATGTATCGTTAGGACAGCAGTGGCTTGTGCTGTGGATTCAAAAACATCTTTTCTCTTAGCCCTGGTTCATCCCCTGCCAAATACATCTTAATATAACGGGTTTATGGATGATTTTCCTTATGCTTTTGTATGCCCTTAGGGTATTTTGTAAAAACTGCAATAAGCATATATTACTGTATGTAATCATTAAAATAAGCTTGCTTAAACTGAAATGCACAAGAAATGCACATGCACATGATTCAGTTGTCTTTATAATTCGTTATAATTGTCAGTGTTGAATGATTATTAATTTCAGAATTGGTTGTTTAGCCTCTGAATTAAAAAAAAAAATCCTTAAGTGTAGCACTACTCTGCATTAAATTAAGTGAAGTTTGGTTAGAAAATCATGAGACCATATGGGACCAAAATAGCGGCATTTCAGTGAACCATTTTCATTAACTTCAGACTGCAACTATGACATTGGCTAACTATGCTATGAAATTTGACTGCAAATATGTATAGAAAAGACCTCATGTAGTATCTGATACTTTGTACCTACTCGAAGCTCCACCCTTAGCTACAATGACTTCGTAGTAGTACATCAATCAATGAAAGACGGGAAGAGCTATAATTTAACTAAATTTCAAATTTTGTTACAGCAATATTTTTGTAAATTTTTTGCATAAAGAAGTCTTCAAATTTGTAAAGGATATCACAATTTACGTTATTTATTATTGTTGTTGTTATTGTTATTATTATTATTTACTCTAGACGACTTCCAGTGAAATGTCAATATTTTCAAAATATTATACTGCATCAGTTTTTACTCATGGTAGGTATAAAGTCAAACAGTGACATGAAAAAAAAAAAAAGTTGGGGGCGCCTGGGTGGCGCAGTCGGTTAAGCGTCCGACTTCAGCCAGGTCACGATCTCGCGGTCTGTGAGTTTGAGCCCCGCGTCAGGCTCTGGGCTGATGGCTCAGAGCCTGGAGCCTGTTTCCGATTCTGTGTCTCCTTCTGTCTCTGCCCCTCCCCCGTTCATGCTCTGTCTCTCTCTGTCCCAAAAATAAATAAACGTTGAAAAAAAAAATTAAAAAAAAAAAAAGGTTGGTAAATAACTTTTACTTGATTTTTGGTAGTTATCTTATTCCAAACTGTCTATCATCCCTTCTTTAGGGATCTGACTTTGCCTTACTTCTTGTCCCAAATACAGTAGAAGCAGCCAACTAGAGCTGAAGCTACTATGCCACATGTTCTATAATTTCAGTCTTATACGGAGAGACAAAGGCAAAGGGACCCAAAGTAATTAGAACTTAAAAATCAAATGAAAGTCCTCTTCTACTTAAGATTCCCAAGAGACACCCAGATGCCTGTTTTTTTCCAAAGATTTCTTGTTTTTCTCTTCTGTTGATTTCTGAGTTAAATGTAGCATCCTTTTTCTTACCAGGTTAGTCAGCCTTTGCTTCCATTGCTTGCATACACATTATCTGAACTAATTCACAGTCCACCATACACACTCACACACACACACACACACACACACACACACTCACTTTGTGTAGAAAATTTTTTTCTTGGATATATAAAAAGTGAAATTATTAAAAATCATTATTTAAAATCACAATATATTATATAGATTATTAAAATCATGCTGCCATGTGGTCTGGTTAAGATTTGAGTTGGACACCTGGTAGAAAGTCCATCAAAAAAAAAAAAAAAAAAAAAAAAAAAGAAGTCTATTAGAAAGGAGGTCCAGGAGAAAACACAATGCTACAGACTCATATCTAAACTCAATCAAATGTTATCTATGGTTATGTTGTAACTTGGCCAGTTAGTATTTCTATAAAGTCTTTATTTTAGAAAAATGCCAATTACATGATTAAACTTCTGAATGGAATAAAATCTAGGCAAAATGCTTTAGAACAGGTCTTTCAAAATATTGATCTTTTATCAGTGCAGAGGCTCTCCTTCTGTTCTTAGTTGTGCTTTGACTACTGACCTATAAGAACTACTCATCTTGACTGAATACTAGGATACTGGATATTTAAACGTACATCCTTTGCTCTAATATCAATGTGGCTAATTACACTTTTAGTCTTCCCAAAGCAAAGGAATCTTTAATACTTATAAAAGAAGCCAAGAATTTACTATTCTTGTGCAATTTTCAACTTATTTGGATTCCATCTGTGATAATAAAGACTCTTCAGTGAAAATTATTGCCATTTCCTTTACTCAGTTTGGAATTCTAATTATTCTTATGGGGACTCCTGGGAGGCTCAGTTGGTTAAGCGTCCAACTCTCAATTTTGGTTCAGATCATGATCTCATGGTTCATGAGATCGGGCCCTGCATTGGGTTCTGGGCTGAGTATAAGACTTCGTGGAAGTCTCTCCCTCTCTCTCTGCCCATCCACCACTCACACTGTCTCTGTTTCTCTCAATAAATATGTAAACATCAAAAAAATTTTTTTAATGGATTATTCTACTTGATACAAATGGAAGACTGAACCAGTCTAAGTTTCAAATAATAGCAAAACTGTATTAAGTTCATGATTATATGAAGTGTGATTTTTGTGAAGATTATAAAAATAAAGTTCAGTACTTTTAAAAGTATTTTAAAAAGATTTTTGAAGTATTTTTAAATGTTATTCTCTTATCCCTTTTAGTAAATGATTGACAAATGGTATTAACATATAATTGTATCAGCAATGTTTTACACATACCAAAGGAATAAATGTCTCAGGCTTATTAAATAGCACACATTTAATTCTCTAGGCATGCAATAAAATATAATGACATTGTTATAATTCCTTTTATTTCCTATTAAAAGGCCTTCCATGTGTGCATAAAGATAATTGGCTTCCAAGATATTTGCTAATTTTATGTTTTTTTCTTAAAAGTGTTTTTGATAAACATCTGAGTTAAAAGGATAGAAATGTTATACATGAACACTGACTATAAGGTTTAAGTGTTCCCATTTTTAACTTTTAGAATGGTATTGATAACAACATGACAGAATTTTCTCAAGACAATTCTTAAAATAAAAAAAAAATAAATAAATTTTTTAAAAAGGAGGGGAAGGAATGCCTGGGTGGCTCAGTTGGTTAAGCAGCCGACTTAGGCTCAGGTCACGATCTCGTGGTTCCTGAGCTTGAGCCCTGTGTTGGGCTCTGTGCTGACAACTCAGAGACTGCAGCCCGCTTCAGATTCTGTGTGTCTCTCTCTCTGCACCTCTTCTGCTTTTGCTCTTTCTCCCTCTCAAAAATAAATAATAAAACATTAAAAAAAAATCAAGTACCAAAATAAAGAGCCCTTTTTAGGAAGATCATGACAAGAAAGCACATTTTACAGCTAGGCTGTGTCTCTTTATTATTTAAAAAATTGCTATTAATAATTTGTGTATTTTGGGAGGGAGAGGGTGACTACACAGCATATGGAAGAAAATTCATAGTCTTATAAGAAAATAAATATTAATACAATTAATGAGGCAAATATGCATATCCTCTGCTTATAGCATTATAGAGCTATGTATCACTGAATATACCATTTAACAAAAATTATTTCAGAAACATAAAAATAAATTAATCCTTGACTCATGATACATTATCATCACTGGTCTACACGTAGCCAGTTTTCATTTAATCTTTTATATCTTTCTAGTTAATGTATTCATTCATTTTTAATAATATAATGAATACCTCTGAACTCAAGATTTAACCAAGGCCTGAATCATTACCAGTTGCTTGTATTAATTTGTGTTTCCCTCCTACCTTCCACCTACACAAAGTTTAACTTCTGTCCTGAACTATTAATCATTTCTTTTACTTATATGTAATATTTGAGTATATATCAATCTGATTAAACCTTTTATTATTTCATCTTGCTAGTTATAGGACATTATTAAATAGTTTCGTGTTATACATAATCATCTGGATTTGCTTTAATATATTCAATATTATATTACAAGATCCATTCCTGTGTGTGTGTGTGTGTGTGTGTGTGTGTTAAATTTTATTGTGGTAAGAATACTTAGCACAGGATCAACCCTCCTGGGAAACTTTTAAGTATACATTATTGTTGACTAAAGGTAAAAAGCTGTACAGAAGATCTCTAGAGTTTATTCAAGTTACTTCATATATTTTGCATGTGGTGTCAGCTTATATATATCATTGTTATATCTAGATCATTGTGTGAATATATGACCATGCATTTGTTCGCTCTGATGCCAATGACACTTCGTTCAGTTTCCATTTTTTTTATTACAAAGTGTGTTGTTAAAAGTATATTCACACACGAAAAGCATGCATATGTGATTATGTCTCTTGGTGTCTATCTAGAAGTAGAAATTTTTGAGTCACAGAACAGGAAATATTTCAAAATTACAATGGCAATGGCAATGACACAGTGTTTTCCAAAACTGTAAAAGAGATTTCATCAATTTGCATTTTCTCCAATATTATTTTCAGATCACTTAATTTCTACAAATTGAATGGGTACAAAATGGTTTATTGTGGTAGACCCATTCAACTTCCATTTTCCTGATTATGAAAATATGAAGGTAGAATGCCTCTTCATAGAGCTTTCAACTGCTTCCTCTTCTATGCAAAGGTGGTTCATGTTTTGTCCATTGCTCTTTTAAGCCACTGTATTGTAGGAGTCCTTCTAATATTCTTAATATAATTTTTTTGTAAACTCTACGTAGGTAAATAGTCACTCAATTTGGTGTGGTGATATACTTCATAAATAAAACACATAACCATTAACCGTGAAAAAATTAAATCTAACTCCATGAAGAATAAGAAATTCTATTTATCAAAGGACACTTAAAGAAACAAAAGTCAATGTAAAAAGATAAGCTACAATGGGGGAGAATATATTTTCCACATACATAAATAACAAAGCTTGTATATCAAAATATTGGAAAGATTCCTTGGTCTATCTTTAAAGGAGGTGAAGAAATTCAACCTGAAACCAGTTTTACCATATATGTTACTAATTAAAATTTAAATAAAAATTTGAAATAAAAAAATGGAAGAAAACAGTATTGGTATGACACAATGGACTTCTCTGCCACGGATTCGATTCGTAGTATACTTATGAGATAAATGCTCTAAAGTTGGGTATAATATATAAAAAGTGAAAACAAAGAAAAAAGGTCAATGTCTATTGATGGAATTCACAGATAATGCCAACAAAAGGAAGAGAAAATGATTTTAGAAGGAAGATAAGGAGTTCAGTTTTAGACACACTGATTTTTCTATAGACTATGGGACATTCAAGGGAAGATACTGGATCGATCATATTTGGATAAAATTGAAGTTATTATTGATATGTGGATTGGTGTACAGATATAATCAAATTTCTTATAGTTTTAAAGATTGCCTAGATTACTATAGTGAATATTTATTATAAGAACATAAAAACAAAGAAATGAACAAATACAGGAAAGAACTGGGAGAAACACAAACATTTTTCAGCAAAAGAAGTTTAATAGAACTCATGAGAACATTTGGAATGAAAGCAGGAGAGTTGTAGTGTAGAAAAGCCAAAGGAAAGTATTTCATTAGCCAGTAGTCATCAGTACCACAAGCACAAAACACTGGATGTTTTAACTAGGTAAGCCCTAGGGATGTCTGTATCCTTGAAAAAATCATCTGCAATTTTAGTGGATTAGATATGATTGGTGGTAAGGATAACATAGTCATTCATTTCCCCTTGACATCTTTAAAAAAGTAAATGTACATAATAAATATATTGAGTATTTATCAGATACATATGTGTGTGTGTGTGTGTGTGTAATTCTTCTGCTCTCAGCTTTCAACTTTTCCTGATTTTGTTTCATACAGATTTTGTAAAGGTATGTTATTTTGTGCAGGTATTTTAATATAGGTAAGCATGTTGATGGTGATTTCAAAAACACATAACTTATATTTAATAATACATTATATGCATAAATAAGTAATACAGTGTAAATATATTAGCTGAATTATCTTCTCTACTTGTTTAGAATCCTTTATGTATTTAGGTAACAAACAGAAATAATAGACGATCTATTATTTAGCAAATTGTAGAATCCTAGCATTTTGAGAATCTAATTTAAATTCATAGGAATAAATAGCAGCTATTTATAGTTTCAAATAAAAGAAGTAATAACTTCATACGTTTAGCTGAATATTATTTGGATTGTTCTGCAACCCTATTATATTATGTGGAATGAGTATAGAATAATGATAATGGAATTTATTTATTCATTTAACAAATATTTACTAAGTACACACTTGTGTTTTAGGCATTATTCTAGTTTCCAGGATAAAATTGCAAACAACGGTGAAAAAAATTCTTCATGGAATTGATGATCTAATGTTGGATATAGATACAAAAGTGGTATACACATATACACACACTCATTCACACATCCACATACATACGTGTGAACATAGACTTACATATACATATGCATGATACTTGCTATGAAGACAAATAAAACAAGATGAAGGAATACTGGATGATGTGAGTTTGTGGTATGACAGAGATTGCCATTGTGGAGGCATGGCATTTGTGGAGAACAATGAGGGAGAGAACCAGCAAAAATCTTGGAAAAGAATTTTTGAGGGAGTGGGAACAGTACTTCACCCAAGACTTTTGGCTGAAGGAACCAAAAGGCTGAAAAAGAAAAGAAAAAAAAGAAAAGAAAAGAAAAGAAAAGAAAAGAAAAGAAAAGAAAAGAAAAGAAAAGAAAAAGTCCTAAGACAAAAACGAGCTTTCCATGTTGAAGAACTGCCGAGATCAGTGTGTTTAAAACATGCTGAGCGAAGCAGAACCCAAGGGAAATGAAATCATCATGGTAGGTAGGAAAGATCACATATACTTATAGGCTACAAGAAGAATTTGGATTGTCTTCCACATGAAATAAGAAGTTACTGAAAATTTGCAAAGGGAGTAATTATTGCATTTGGAAATTCATTGTAGAAAATATAGTATGGGGGATAAAATGAGGAAGTGTAATTATTTGGGTGGCTTTTGCAAATCTCCAGTCAATGGTGATTTTGCTTAACTCAGCATGACTGTAGCTGTTGTGGCAGTGGCAAAAAGTGGTAAGGTCTGAGAAGGATTTTAAAGTTGGAATTAATGGGATTTTCTGATGGCTACATGTAGATGTGGTGAATGACTCCATAGATGTTTCACTTGGATAAGGATGACACCATTTACAACTGTGGAGTAGTTTGAAGAATAAATGTGTAATTTGTTTTCTTGTTTGTTTCATCTTGTTTTGTTTTTGTTTTTGTTTTTTTTTGTTTTTCAAGTAGTCTCCACACCCAGCTTGGAGCTCAACACTGGACCTCAACTCACGACACCCTGAGATCAAGACCTGAGCTGAGATCAACAGTTGGACAGTTAATATACTGAGCCATCGTGGCACAGAGAGTAAGTTTTTTTTTACAAAAGAAATTAAACATCTGTTTCATAAATGTTAACTTTTAGATATTATATTCATAGACATGTTCTATGCTATACTTCAGTGGTTAAGTATAGCATAGATCTCAAATCCTAGTAGTTTAGTAAGATCCCAAATCTTAATAGTTCATCACATAATGGTAAATTTCTCTCACAGGAGTTAGACAATCAATATATAGGCCTTGACCACACGGGCTGAAGCAGACCCCACCTTGATATCCATAGCATATTGACAAGGCCTACTTGTTCTTTAAAGCAGGAGAAATGAGTACATGGGACTTTACTCTCATTCTCCTGAACTAAAAGTCACACACATTTATTTCTTCACTTAGACTACTGGCTAGAAGTACCCACATGGGTTTGCCAAAATTCAACGGCCCTAGGCAGAGTAGTCTTTCATGAGCTCACAAGAAGGATATTGAGAATTTATTAGTAACGTCTACTGCAGATACCTATTAAATATCTGAAACAGTAGGCGGGGGGGGTTGGGCTGGAGATACACAAGTGACATATATTAATGTATAAATATTATTTAAAAAACGTTTTTGAGTGACTACTCAGGTAATTCATGTAGATAGAAGGAGCAATGACTCACTTCCAGGTACTCTCTCCTTTAAAGCTGAGAAAAGGAAAGGCGCAAAATAAGTGGAAAACCATCTGGTGAGCAGCTGGTGAGGCACAAGGAAAGCTAGGAGTCTATGGTACCCCAGAAACCAAGTTTCCTAGCTCTTTCCATCACATGAGGATACAAGAAGTCTGCAACCCAGAATAGGGCCCTCACCCAATCATTCTGGCACCATGATCTCAGACTTCCAGACTTCATAACAGTGAGAAATAAATTTTTATTCTTTATAAGCCACCTAGTCTGTGGTATTTTGTTGTAGCAGCCCCAATGGGCCAAGACAGTATTGGTGGACAGAAATACAAAGAAACAGAGCAGAACCCTGTAATTAATGATGATAAATGCCCTAGGGATTGGTGGGTAACAAATGAGTGGGAATGAGGCACACAGTTCTGAAGCATGTCATTCAACAGAGCTGGATTTTTTTGATGTAGGAGGGAGAAAAACATGAAACCAGCTATTATGAGCAATAACAATGCCTACATCTGTCCCAGGGACTGTGTTCATTTACCTACAGGAAAATTAGGAGTGTTAATTTCCAAGTGCCTGGGTGGTTCAGTCAGTTGGGCATCCAACTTTGGCTCAGGTCATGATCTCATGGGTCTGTGGGTTTGAGCCCTGCATCAGGCTCTGCACATTCAGTGCAGAGCCTGCTTGGGATTCTCTCCGCTCCCACCCACCGCCCAGTCCTTCCCCCAATTTTGCTCTCTCTCTCAAACTAAATGAATAAGCTTTTTTTTCTTTTTATTTTTTTAAAGAATTAATTGCCAAGAGGACTTCAGGGAAAGCTAAATACTCAGGAGACAGCCAACTGCATCTAGAATGAGAAGATAAAGAAAATATTCCGAGAAGTAAAAGGTGATTTTGTCAATGACAGATTGGAGGCTACCAGATGAATAGATTAACTATCTGGGGGTAATAAAGGTGGTTACAACTTAAACTGGATGACCTATGCAGAGCTCTGTGATACAATTATTGATAATCAGCCTCACCCAAAAGACGTGGATGTCTGGTTTTGAATGAAGTAAAGAGGAACGTGAACAAAGAATTACAACTTATAGACTCTGTGGAGAACGTTGGTAAAAATTCTAAAAATGTCCCTCTCCTGGAATGTGAGGCATGGGTAATGATGAGGCTGGTAGAGACTGGGGTGGCTGGACAGGTATTGACAATCTTTCTTTGGTCTTGATATGAGAACAGGTCTACACAAACCCTGCCAAAACCCTGTACCCTTCCAAGGTTGAGGAAAATTTCCCAACCTCATCCTTTTTCCTTTCACTTTCTGGGCCGGTCTTGTATTTTCTCCCCTCAATTGCACCTTTATCCTGCCTTCATGCTGTATCTACAAAGAATGAAAATTAATTCTATTAGCCTGTCAATGTTTACTTCTTCCCAGTCATCATACTGTATGTCACCATTGTGTCTGCTTTGCATCTCTGTCGTCCGTGTAGTAACCAGTTTATAGCTGCTTTTGATAAATATTTATTGAAATTTCAAATATTTTTATCTAATTATTTATTATTTCTACAGCAGTCAAGAGTACCTAACTTGTGAAAATGAATGTTAACATGAGCTCCATGAATGCCAAGGGAATTAAAATATGTGATGTGCAAAGTTATTGCCAAGACAGAAATACCCTTCATTATATGTCAAAAAATATAGATTTTTTTTTCTCAAGTAAAAAACAGTGAAGACAGGTTAGAAGTGGCAGCTTTATGTTCCTTTGGAATAACACTAGTTCTATAAAGTATTTGGAATTTTCTTTGGAGATATTTTCATGGTTCATTTTCTTCCCCACGGTGTAAGATTTATGCAGTTATTTTTATAATAAAACAAATTTTATAATTGAATGTATTTTAATGAAGCTTCAATTGCATTTTAGAAAAATAATAGAGAACAGCCCCCAGAAATGCTAATAATGCTTAGTTGTGTTCTTCCCAGGGGCTCAGAAGATTTCTATCTTGTTTTAATAGTCAGTTCTTTATTCTAGCATTATATAAGTTAGATTTAAAAGGATATGGTGCATATTTTTTCACGCATAGCATTTGAGACATGCAGGTATTCCTTTGAACTCACATATTAAACTTTTCTTAAGTTTTTATTCAAATCCAGTTAATTAACATACCATGAATATTAGTTTCAGGTGTACAGTTTATTGATTCAACACTTACATACAACACCTGGTGCTCCTCACAAGTGCACTCCTAAATCTTCATCACTTATTTAATCTATCCCTCCCCACCCACCTCCCCTCTGGTAACCATTAGTTTGTTCTCTATAGTTAAAAGTCTCTCTCCTCTTTCCTGTTTGCTCATTGGTTTTGTTTCTTAAATTCCGCATATAAGTGGAATCGTATGGTAATATGTCTTTCTCTGACTTATTTCACTTAGCATAATACTCTCTATAGCATAATACTATATATATGTATCACCACTTCTTTATCCACTCATCAGTTGATGGACACTTGGGCCATTTCCATTATTTGGCTATTGTAGATAATGCTGCTATAAACATCAGGGAGGATGTATGTCCTCAAATTAGTATTTTTGTATTCATTTTTTAAACTTATATTTGAGAGAGAGAAAACACACAAGCAGGGGAGAGAGGGAAGAGGAAAGAGAAAGAGAGAGAGAGAAAGAGAGCAAGAGAAAGAGAATCCAAAGAAGGCTCCATACTCAGCATGGAGCCCGGTGCAGAGTTCGATCCCACAACCCTGGGATCATGACCTGAGCTGAAATCAAGAGTCGGATGCTCAACCAACTGAATCACCCAGGTGCCCCCGTATTTTTGTTTGGGTAACTATCCAGTCGTGCAATGGTTGTATCACATGGGACTTATATTTTTTAGCTTTTTGAGGAACTTCCATACTGTTTTCCAGAGTGGCTGCACCAGTTTACATTCCTATCAACAGTGCAAGAGGATTCTCTTTTCTCCAAATCCTAGCCAACTCCTCTTATTTCTTGTGTTGTTGGTTTTAGCCATTTTGACCAGTGGCTAAAATGTATATACCACCCAAAGCAATCTACACATTTAATGTAATCCCTATCAAAATATCACCAGAATTTCTCACAGAGCTAGAAAAAAAACAATCCTAAAATTAGTATGGAGGAACCACAAAAGACTCCAAATAGCCGAAACAACCTTGAGCAAGAAAAGCAAAGCTGGAGGCATCGCAATTCTGGACTTCAAGTTATATTACAAAGCTATAGTGATCAAAACAGTATTACACTGTCAAAAAAATAGACACATAGATCAATAAAACAGAATCGAAAAGCCAGAAATCAATGAACAACTATACAATCAATTAATCTTCAACAAAGCAGGAAAGAATATCCAATGGGGGAAAAAAAGACAGTCTCTTCAACAAATGGTGGTGAGAAAACTGGACAGGAACATGCAAAAGAATGAAAATGGACCACTCTCTTATACCATAAACAAAAATAAAGATCTAAATGTGAGATCTGAAGCCACAAAAATCCTAGAGGAGAACACAGGTAGTAACCTCTGTGACATCAGCTGTAGCAACTTCTTTCTAGATATGTCTCCTAAAGCAAGGGAAACGAAATAAAAAATATTGTGACTTCATCAAAATATAAAGCTTCGCACAGCAAAAAAAAACAATCAACAAAACAAAAAGGCGGCCTGGGGAATCGGAGAAGATATTTGCAAGTGACATATCTGATAAAGAGTTAGTATCCAAAATATATAGAAGTAAATTTAAAATTTTTAAATATCACTCAGATATTTTAATTGATGAAAAATATATCCTTCATATGTATACACTCACACACATAATTTAAAATGGAACTTACAGTATCCTTTTCCTATTCAAAATCTATAAATATGTGTTCTTTCCTCCAAATTTTCAACTTATCAAATGTCACCTGAAGGCTGAAGGCCTTAGAAATGTGGGGACCAAGATCAACTATCTTAGTTGTTACTATACTGATTAGTTGTTACTTAGTTGTTACTATACTTATTGTTACTATATTTAGCCAGCAGGCTTTGGCACATGGTTTTGGCAATATGCTTTGGAATCTATGTTAATTGATATAATACTAAAATATTTTAGTAAAGGAGATACATAGTCATAGGCTGAGTCCCCAAGTCTTCCCTCCCATAGAAGTTCCAGCCACCCTAAATCCTACTAAAGGATGCCTCAACTTCCATACAATCTGACCAGTAGGATCACTCCAGTAAGATACTCTAGATTAGGCCAGAGCCTAATGATTCTGATTGATGATTGATGATTCTAATTGGTCAGTCCTCATTATATTTTTTACATACCATCATTGATTATACTGGAAATGTATCAAAGAAAACTGGTATTTAATCACATCCCATTATCATCACTGGTCTCATAAAGAGTATGGTAGCATTAAAGTTCCTTCATTAGGTCCAGAAGAGACTCATCTGTAACTCGATATTACTGATTTTTCTACTTTGTACTGTGTATCATATCTAATTCTTTTCTAATGATTGTATAACACTGCAGGGCTTATAGATGTAAGAAGCAGTTTAAAAATTCTATGTTTAAGACAACAAATGCGGAGGAGCATCTGGGTGGCTCAGGTAAGCGTCCGACTTCAGCTCAGGTCATGATCTCACGGTCCGTGGGTTTGAGCCCTGTATCAGGCTCTGTGCTGACAGCTCAGAGCCTGGAACCTGCTTCATATTCTGTGTTTCCTTTTCTCTCTGCCCCTCCCCTGCTTGTGCTCTCTCTCTGTCTCAAAAATAAATAAATGTAAAAACAAACAAACCAAAACAAAAGATAATGAATGGAGAAAACCTTTCTCATTTTCTTCTCAAAGTTCATGAGGACAAGTTGCCAAGTGCAAGGAAGATCAAAGTATAATGTAAAAGGAAACCTAAAAAGAATGTCTGATGGTGCAGTTATCAGACAAATGGAAGAGAATCTAGTCCTTGAAATATGTAGTCTCAAATATTTGTTTGGGACAGCAGATTTAATGTGCATTGAATGGGATCACAGGCTTTCCTAGACCCCATTTTGTCTCACAGTGAAAGGTAGGAGATGGGCAGAAACATATATTCATGTCACTTTTGGTATTATCATAAACATTTCATTATTGTTTTACTTCATCATTCCGTTATTAACTAAAAGAAATTCCAATAGATGTCACTATAGGACACAGTCTTTTAAAACTAGAAAAGTTTATTCTATAATTTATAAGAAGATTATAAAAAGTATTTCAAGATGAGGCAGAAAATTATGAAAAGGAAGGATAATTAATGTATCAAGGATTGTTTGGGGCATCTGGGTGGTTTGGTTGGTTGAATATCTGACTCTTGATTTCATCTCAGTTCATGATCCCAGGGTCATGGGATCGAGCCCCATGACAGGCCCTGTGCTGAGTGTGGACCCTACTTAAGATTCTCTCTCTCAACCTCTGCCCCTTTTCCCTGCCCATGTGTGCTCTAAAATAACATTTTTAAAAAGATCATTTGTCCTACCAGTTATTAAAACATGAAAATTAATCATAAGAACATTTTATATTTTGTGTACCAGGTTAAGTGCCGAAGTCTTTGAAATTCTATGGGACCGGCCCTTAAGGATTATCTGTTTGAAAAGAGGTCAGTTGGCTTCAGGATGATGTAATATCTCTAAATTCAATGAGGGGCCTCCCTAGTAAAACAAAAAGAAGAATATGTTTCCCTGAATAGAGGTTGGAAGATAGGAAAGTGGAGTTACTTTACCAGAAAAAAGTTGAGATATCAGCTCACAATTTTAATGTTATTTAGTAGTTTTTATGTTTTGCATCCTATATAAAGATATTCTATATAAAAAGAATTTTATGTCAAATATCCATGTCCCCACCATTAAACGTGAGAATTGAAACATCTGTCTCCTCTTCCTAATTCAGAATACTTATTACCCAACCCTTCCCTGTCAGAAGAAAAAATACCATCTTTAAGGTTTATCATTTTAACACATTTCTTTATATTTTTATCATATACATGGAAACATTCCCAGGGAATGAATTATTCTTCTATGTTTTATAACTGTGTGTGGCTGGTGCAATGCACTCTGAATTCTACTGGAAATTGAATTTTTTCAGAGTCAAAATTGATAGAGCTACATCCATGTTGATAGGTGTGGCTCTATTTCACTCGGTTTTTGCTGTTGTTTTCCAATACATCCATTCCTCTGTCGTTGTACACCTGTGACAATTTCCCTGGTGTACATTCTTAGGTGTGAAATTTTAGTGGTAATGAAATCATGGGCATTTTTGAATTCAAAAGATCTTGTTCATGAACGTTCCTGTTACCCTAGCAGCAATGCCAATGAATTATTTCCAGATTTTTAGAGTTGTCCATATCTTGGATGTAACATTTTATCTCCACAGTTCTAGTTTATGTTATTCTGTTATGATGATATGACTTTTTCATATATTTATTGACTATTTAAGCTTCTCTTTCTGTATATAGCTTTGCCATAATTTTTTCTCTGGTTTCCTATCAAGTTTACCTATTGATTCCTTGAAGTTCTTTATATATGATTAAATAAATTAAATATGTATATATAATCATTACTATAAGTGCCAATATTGTGCAATATATTTTTCCTAAATACAGCTTTCATGGTTATTCTTTTATTATGTCTTTTGATACCCAAGGTTTAAAATTTAATTTAGCCAAAGTTTAGATATTTCTTTAGTATTAATGCTTAATATACAGATGCTCCTTTGAAATTTATTTGTATTTATTTTAGGTCATGCTTTTTATTTTAAAGCATATATCTAAAAGCAAATTTTTTTTTTTTGGTGTGTGTGTGTGTTTTTCTGGTAGGGATTTATTTTATATTGTCATATGAATACTTAAACATTTCTAATTTATTGTTTAGTTATCCCTTACCCATTATGCAATCCTATTCCACTTAAATATTAAAATCCTGTTGAAGCATAGGTTTGTGGGTTCTCTGTTATATTGATCTGCTTGTCTATTAGTACAATAACACCACATTCCCTTTATTACTGAGGCTCTTAATATATCTTTTTCTCTTGTTTTACAAGTGTCTCTCAATGTTTGTTTTTTTGTATTTGTCTATCTTTGCCAATTGCTCTTACAAATATTATTTAAATCAACTTTTCAAATGCTATGTAAATTATTTTTGTTATTTGCATTAGAAAGGCCACTTTTATAAATTATTCTACAATTTTGGCTGAAAATCAATTTTTACAATACTGAGTAGTATTCTTACACATGAACATGCCTTTGCTCTCAGCTTATTCAGGTTTGTGTTACTGTGTTTCAATAAACCTATATTGGTTTATTCATTTAAATGAAGTTCTTTTAGATTAAATATTTAGAATCAGGTTTTGCAGAATATCTTGTAAATAGCACCTTTTTTTAGAAAATATGCATATTCTATTGCTTTGGTATAGAAAATGCCAATGGTGTTATATATTGATATTATATCCAACAAGTTTGCTAAACCCTCAATTTGATTCTAGTACTTGATATATACATTCTCTTTTGACTTTTCTTTTTAAAATTTTTTTTAACATTTTATTTATTTTTGAGACAGGGAGAGACAGAGCATGAACAGGGGAGGGTCAGAAAGAGGGAGACACAGAATCTGAAACAGGCTCCAGGCTCCGAGCTGTCAGCACAGAGCCCGACGCGGGGCTGGAACTCACGGACCGCGCGATCATGCCCTGAGCCGAAGTCGGCCGCTTAACCGACTGAGCCACCCAGGCGCCCCTCTTTTGACTTTTCTATACAGATAAACATATTTGTGAATATAGACATTGTTGTTTCATTCTAATCCTCATATTTTATTTTTTCCTGTTTTACTATATATACTGTGGAGTGGATTTGTTGATAGTAGACCATGTAATCTGGTTTATTATGTTGAAATAAATACCTGTTGTGTTAGAACATTATGTGTATTTTTCCTATATTTCTTTTGCAGTAACTCTTTAATGTCTTTTTAATGTCTTGAATAGTCATTTTTCATTGTATCTGGTTAGGTCTATAAATTGCATTTATGCATGTGGATAAGACTGGTGGGTAACCTACTTTTTGTTAATAAGCTTATCTGATTTTTTATAAGGTGGTATCCCACCCTCATAAGTGTCATTTCAAAGCAGGATCTTCCACGTCTTTCGTCTTCTTCTAGGCCACAGCATAGTGAAGCCGTGAACCACTGAATATGAGGGCCAAACTCTGATCATACGTTCTTCGTGCAGAATTTTCTCCCGGGGTAGATCCAATTCTGAAAACTACAGCTGATTCGTTCTGATAAGTAGATTTTCGTTTTCTTTCCAGCAAACCCTTTCGTGAGGGTCTTTGTTCAAGAGACTCTGCAGTGTGCGAAGGTCTTTGTTGCATCTCCCCTTCCCCACTCTGTGTGCTGATACAAAGGTGCTTGTCCCTCACCTGCTTTAAAACTTAAGGCTCTGGATCTTGCTAAAAGTGGATACTACCTAGAGGCTCCTTTTTTCCTCACCCACTCAACGTTTTATGTCTTACTCCTTTAGAGCCGTGGGAGTTTTATTTATAACCATTCAATTGAAATGATGTTTTCTATATTTGTGCAGCAATTTTAGGTATTTTGTTGTGGAGGATTTTCTCACATATTTAATTTGTGCCATTGTTTAAAAGATAAATGTCATATGCGGCATCTGGGTGGCTCAGTCAGTTACGTGTCTGACTCTTCATTTCAGCTCAGGTCATGATCTCACAGTTGCGAGACTGAGCCCTGAGCAGGGTTCTGTGCTCGGTGTGGATCCTGCTTAAGAGTCTCTCATTCTTTCTCTCTCTCTCTCTCTCTCTCTCTCTCTCTCTGCCTCTGCCCCTTCCCCACTCATTCTCTCTCTCTCTCTCTCTCTCTGCCTCTGCCCCTTCCCCACTCATTCTCTCTCTCTCTCTCTCTCTGACTCTGCCCCTTCCCTGCTCATTCTCTCTCTCTCTCTCTCTGACTCTGCCCCTTCCCTGCTCATTCTCTCTTTCTCTCTCTCTCAGTAAATAAATAAGTAAATAACAAAATAAAGGATAAATGCCATGTAATTTTAAAGAATCATAAATTTAATTCTAAAGGTCACCTTGAAAATGTTTTACAGGGGCGCCTGGGTGGCGCAGTCGGTTAAGCGTCCGACTTCAGCCAGGTCACGATCTCGCGGTCCGCGAGTTCGAGCCCCGCGTCGGGCTCTGGGCTGATGGCTCAGAGCCTGGAGCCTGCTTCCGATTCTGTGTCTCCCTCTCTCTCTGCCCCTCCCCCGTTCATGCTCTGTCTCTCCCTGTCTCAAAAATAAATAAAACGTTAAAAAAAAAAATTTAAAAAAAAAAAAAATAAATAAAAATAAAAAAAAAAAAAAAAAAGAAAATGTTTTACAGATTAAATTAAGGAAAAGTATTTTACAGATATTTGAGAAACATCCGTCATTTGCTTTAAATTTTATAATGATATAATATATTTCTTACATTATCCCATTTTGCTTGACCTAATTATCAAGTAATGTTTATACATTTCAAGATGTATTAAGCTTGGCAGAAGAAAAGCTTTCATAATTTCAGGAGGAATAGTATTTAAATAATACTTGATTACAATCACAGCATTAAGAAATGATTCTATAAAACACAATATTGAAAAAAAAGAAAGTTTAGAAGGTTTTATTAAAGCCAAAGACACAGAAGTAATTCTAGAAATGTGTATCTGTAATTTTCTTTGCATATTTAGTTAGCTGAATAAACCAAGAGCTTAATGACTTTTTTTTTTGTCCGATTATTCACTATTCACTCATTTAAAACATTTTTGGTTAGCTCCTTCCAGAAAGTGCCTAACTCATTTCTTGAGACACAGCAGTGAGTAAGGAAGACGTGTTCTCTCATACATCTTGCTTATGTTATAGTGAATGAAGCTGAAAATCAGCTACTAAAAATATGCACAAAACTCATGTGCTAAGAAGAAGATGATGCAGAGTAAATAGCCAGAGAGTGATAGGATGGGAGCTCTTTAAAAGTGATTGCCAAGAAAAGCGTCTTTGAGAGGTTTTATTTTATTTATTTATTTTTTAATTTTTTTAACCTTTATTTATTTTTGAGACAGAGAGAGACAGAGCATGAATGGGGGAGGGGCAGAGAGAGAGGGAGACACAAAATGGGAAGCAGGCTCCAGGCTCTGAGCCATCAGCCCAGATCCAGATGCGGGGCTGGAACTCACGGACCGCGAGATCGTGACCTGAGCTGAAGTTGGACACTTAACCGACTGAGCCACCCAGGTGCCCCTGGGAGGTTTTATTTTAAACAGAGACAGTGACGGGATGATGTGAAGGAGAAAGCCATTACAAAATCTGGGGAGAAGAATATAAACATATATTATAAGCATATAGAACTATTGCAACGTAATGAGAGTAGAATCCATCTGATACGTTCAGAAGTCATTGACACTGAGTGTGGCTGGCATGTGAGACACAGTGGTAATACTGAGGTGGGAGAGAAAGGCAAGGGTCAGATCGCAGATGGGGTTTTGGGTGGGATGTCCACGTAATTCACAGCCAAACAAGGACAGTTTTTAAAAAGACACATAAGCAAACCACGATTGCCCTAGGCATACCAGGGCAAACTATTTGCACTGGCTACAAACCAAGATCAGGAGTTTGCATTTTCCGAATACTTTCTGTGGAAGATTGATGTGAGTTGAGTTAATATCTAAAAGATCACTGTGGAGACATTCCATCCGTTATTTTACACTCTGCAATGGAATACATAGAAAAAGTCCTGAAACAGAAGAGAGGAAACATTGATTGGTAGCAGGCCATCAATGACGAAACCCATGAGGCCATCCAAGAGGGAGAAGATGGCTAAACACGTTATGAGGGTCGCTGCTGATCACATGTGGATTTGGGAATGTTAAGAAACTGGTAGTAGAGACGCCTGGGTGGCTCAGTCAGCTGAGCCTCAGACTCTTTGATTTCTGCTCAGGTCATGATCTGACAGCTCATGAGATGGAGCCCCATGAGGGGCTCTGAGCTGACAATGCAGAGCCTGCTTGAGATTCTCTCTCCCCTTTCTCTCTCAGCCCCTCCCTCCTTTTGCTCTCTCTCTCAATCTCAAAGTAAAGAAGTAAATAAAAAAAAATCTTTGCCACTTTTGAGTTTTGCCACCTTTAATAGTAAGTTACTTTAGAAATGAAATAAATATTTCTGTTTACCTGTTTCTTAAATTATAGATGATGCTTACAATAAAATATTTCCACTAGTTATGTACTCAAGGTTTATAAAGTTTACCTTTTTAACACTTTTCTGCAGATTAAGCTATCATATTAATACTGATTCTGAACTTCATATTGTATAATATAATCTTCATGTTTTATTTTACTAATTCACAAGATGGAGAATATGTGATCTATCGATGCGCCTGGGAGGCCCAGTCGGTTAAGAGTCAGACCCTTGGTTTTAACTCAGGTCATGATCTCATGGTTCCTGAGTTCAAACTCTGGGTCAGCTCTATGCTGACAGTGCAGAGTGTGCTTGAGATTCTCTCCCTCCTCCTCTCTCTCTGCCTCTCCCCTGCTTGTGCTCTCTCTAGCAAAATAAATGAATAAAGTTTAAAAAACTTTTTTTATTTTTTTTAACGTTTATTTATTTTTGAGACAGAGACAGAGCATGAACGGGGGAGGGTCAGAGAGAGGGAGACACAGAATCTGAAACAGGCTCCAGGCTCTGAGCTGTCAGCACAGAGCCCGACGTGGGGCTCGAACTCACAGGCCGCGAGATCATGACCTGAACCGAAGTCGGCCACGTAACCGACTGAGCCACCCAGGTGCCCCTAAAAAACTTTTTTATTTTTTTATTTTTATTTTTTTTTAAATTTTTTTAACGTTTTATTTATTTTTGAGACAGAGAGAGACAGAGCATGAACGGGGGAGGGGCAGAGAGAGGGGGAGACACAGAATGGAAGCAGGCTCCAGGCTCTGAGCCATCAGCCCAGAGCCTGACGCGGGGCTCGAACTCACGGACCGCGAGATCGTGACCTGGCTGAAGTCGGACGCTTAACCGACTGCGCCACCCAGGCGCCCCTAAAAAACTTTTTTAAAAAGAATATGCGATATAGTGGAAATAGTATGGCATGAACTCTCGAGTTAAAATAATCACCCTTTAAATTGTGTGTCTGTCACTTGTGGCTGTGTATTTCACACAAACACTTTTTAACCTTTCTGAACTTCAGTTTCTTGTTTTTGATCTACAGCTGTAAACAGCAGAGTGGTTAAGCAAATTTAAAGAGCTAAAAATTTAAAAAGCGCAATGTAAAGCGCATTTTAAACTTACAAGAAAATGTAACTATTTTCATCCTCATCATCATTGCTGCTATTCATCAAGGTCTGGACCATGATATTTCTAGCAGCACCCAGGTTTTGAAAAATTGACATTTTCTTCATCCAAATAAATTAATACAATTCTTATAAAAGTATCTACCTTACCAACTCAGCTTCTGCAAGACTCCTAAATATAAAATTTAGCAATTTTAAATTCCAGATAAGAACTATTTATGCAGATGATCTTTCTAAACAAAAATTTTCCACAAGATTTTTTAAAGAAAAACTGTGTGATTGGAATTGTCTTTCCTATTTGCTTTCTAAATTACTAACTAGTAGGTGAAAGAGAGGGCACAAAAAAGCAAATAATATTGACAGTGATGACCCATTTTATTGTTGTTATTATTGTAAATTGGAAAAGACTGTTTAAATAATTATTTCCATATTCTTTATTGTATTGAATCTTCATTGAATTCAGTAAAGTTATATTTATTTTACTCATAGTTTATTATATAGTAATATTTCAACTATTTTATGAGACAGAAAATCAATAATTATAAAGATTAGTTGACTGGTTCAGGATTATATGGTAAATTAATTATATAAATTAAGCATCAATGTATGTTATATAATCTCACTTAAACTTGGTATTCTTTTTTTTAATTTTTTAAGTTTTTATATATTTTTGAGAGAGACAGAGCGAGAGAAGAGGAGGAGCAGATAGAGAGGGAGACACAGACTCTAAAACAGGCTCCACACTCCGAGCGGTCAGCACAGAGCCCTAGTTGGGCTCAAACCCACCAACTGTGAGATCATGACCTGAGCTGAAGTTGGACACTTAACTGACTGAGCCACCGAGGCACCCCTAAACTTGGTATTGTTAAGTCACAAATAAGAGCCATCCATAGAGTAATATTTATTTCTTTTTTTAAGAAAATAATGTATGATTTAAAAAATGCTTTAAGAAATTCCTTTATATAAATTTTTATTTTATACTCTATCGTATTTTACTTATCCTATGCTTAAATAACAAAATTATTTTTCTTCTCAAATTTGCCTAATGTCTGTAATACCTCAAAACATGTGAAGAATTAGGCCTGATATAAAGTTTCTAATGCTGGATGACTAAAAACCTAGTGATGTAGTTTTCCTATGAAATTATTGTTTATATTAAATAATTGAATGTCTTGATTTTACAGCTTCATATGCAAGCTAGAAAGTGATGTGTTAACACTTTTATATATATATATTATATTATATATTATATATTATATATATATTATTTAATAATTATTTTATATATGAGTTTCCATCAACTCTTACCAGTCATTTTATTCTGGATATCACAGATGGATTATACAACAGCATTATCATATCTTCATCTGTATCTAAATTAGGAAAGGAAGAGATGTACAGATTGTATGCAAATGATACTTAAAGTTCATTTACAGTTTATACTTTGTAAACATACCAATACCAAACATGATATATAATATATATATATATATGTATATACATATATATACGTATTATATATATATTATATATGTATATTATATATATATACGTATATGTATATATTATATACGTATATATTATATATAATATATATAAATGTAATATATATACGTATATATATATTGCATATGTAATATACATATTTTAGATATATATATAATATACGTATTATATATATATAATATACGTATTATATATATATAATATACGTATTATATATATATATATATATATATATATATATATGCTGGAACCCGAGCTATCCTAGCCTGATGGCAAGGCCCAGGCTGTGGACAGATTGGTGACTGCAAGGCCACCCATCGACAGTGAAGCTTCTTGTACTCCTGATTTTAGGTAATTTCGCCTTAATAAAGTACCTGGAAAATTGAAAAAGAATAGGTTCTGCAAAAAGTTGTGCAGCCCTACATTTAGCCCTTGCCATCCCCTATAAAGACTCCTCTACCTAAAGGAAGAATAGCCTCATACATTTGCCACCAAAGGAGGGACAAATGGATTTGAAAGCCTCATTCCGGCAACTAAGGAGTGTATCTTTGGGCACAGGTGACTTCAACCCCTAGGCCCACCTGGCCCCCAGGAGGCATTCCAGATGATGACTGAACCTAGTCGGTTAAGGTACAGAATGGTTCATTGGTTCCTAGGTGCACTGTCTCTCTGAGAATGTATGAGGCATGGGTTTCTAAGGCTTTTTCGGCCCCTTCCTGGCACCTCAGACCGAGGCAAACACATTGTTCTTCTGGCTTCAAGTGGTTGGGGAGAAACAACTAGGAGGTCATGTCCCTATAACTGTTCCACTTGAGGTGTTGAGAGATGGAGGGCCTTTCATGAGAACAGCAAAGCAAATGCTTTATAGATTATAGATAAATGCAGATGCATAATGGAATAATGTAAGAAATTAATCAATAATCAAAGGGTTTGAGGGAACATTACAAGAAAATCACCATGGCATTTCTTAAAGGTTGATTACACATAGGAACATTTTTAGAATTAGGTAATGTCAGAAAAACATAGATGACATATGCTACAAGGAAATTGCTAGCAAATATAATGCCATGTTTACCACAACAAAGCGGCCAGTTCAATACTGCTGTTGTCTGTGTCCATTTTTATTTTTGTTTGTTTTTTATTTTAGTTTTGTTTTATTTTCACTTCTTCGCCGACACCATTCATCCTTCGGGAACCCCTGGTTGTTGAACCTGGACTCCAGCATATATATATATACATGTATATATATACATATATACATGTATACATATATATATACATATATACATGTATACATATATACATGTATACATGTATACATGTATACATATATACATATATATGTATGTATGTTTAGTATTAAAAGTAGTGGATAGTAATTTTCATATTTGAAGTCAGATTACACAAAGTACATAGATTGCCATCTAATAAAGTAGACATAATAATAATTTACATTAATATGCATAAAATAAATGTTTATATTTTTGCTGGTATATATCTAGCTGTTATTTATTTGCTAAAAAATAGTGTACTGATCAGTACTCTGAGAACCATTCATCCTTTATGGGGTATTTACATATACTCTTAAGTTTCCTTTTCCCATGTTTATCATTGAGTATTAAATGAGGAATAGATTTATATTTTTGAAATCCTTAATAATCTGAATGTATATGTTCAAATCTCCTTCACACAAATTACATTTTTTAGTATTTTTAATTCATTGTGATATTTATAAAATAAATAATATTTCCAAAAAACAATATATAATCTCATGATGAAAACTCAAATTTGTGTATGCATTATTTTTATACCTTTCAAATGTTAAAAAAGAATAAAATTTAAATAAGCACTATATAGAAATATATATTCAATGCTATCATTTTCAGAATGCAATTTACTCTGGGGGCGCCTGAGTGGTTCAGTGGGTTAAGCGTCTGACTGTTGATTTCAGCCCTGGTCATGATCTCACGGTTTGTGGGTTTGCACCCCGTGTCAAGCGTTGCACAGTGTGGGGCCTTCTTGGGATTCACTCTTTCCTTCTCTCTCTACCCCTCCTCCCCTCAAATAAATAAATAAATAAATAAATAAATAATTTTAAAAATAGAATGAAATCTACTCTGGAAAAAATAAAATATTACACATATATTTACACTAGGAAATGTGAAGTAGGAATCCACGTGGAAATCATGTATGACTTAAAGAGTGCATAGTAATAACAGGCTTTCACAAGGCTCTGAATAATCTTTTATTCATTTGTTTTTGGTAAATATAACTTCTACCATATATATATATATATATATATAGAGAGAGAGAGAGAGAGAGAGAGAGAGTTTATTTCTCAAATTGAAGGTGAAAACTGGTTTATAATAATGATATTGTCTTTTGGCCTTAAAATAATTTTCAACATCACTTCTCCATATGCCATAATAAGAATAAGAAAAGAATTAAGAATAAGAATAATATCATTTTGTCTCCAACATTGACTAAAAGTTAACTTTAACCTTCACATCCCAATTTGTACTATTTTTAAAAAGGAAAAGAGAGAAGTATACATTGTACATGTGAAAAAAAATACCTGTTAGAATTTTATATGGAAAAATAAAGTTTTTGGCAAATCTTCCTCTGAGTAAAGTAATATATTCTTTTCAGGTGCCAACTACCAAAGCCAAAATATTAACTTGCTAAACTACAAAGTGTGGCACAATTCACTTGTATTTATATAATTAATTTAATGGCAAATTATATGACCTAGTTTCATGTATGCAATTAGCAACTCAACTAAATCTCTTACTCTGAATTACTAGAAATATGTTGGTGCCCCTGAGAACCAGCAGGGTGCTATTTTAAGTATGCTTTAATAGCAGGTTATGATCAGCCTTGGGATATCTTTATTTATTAACCAAATTTTAAGAACAGTAAAGTTTATATGATGTATGCCTAAATCACACCTTATGTCTATTTTGTAGTAAATAATAAGCAAGTGATAAAAATGATTCTTCCCCCACCTTAAGTTCCAAAATTGAACATAAGTGCTGGAGAAACAGAGAGAAAATAACTTTTTATTTCTATAAATGAAAAATGATCATTTCAGTTTTTTTTTTTTTAATCATTTCAGTTTTTATTTATTTTTATGAGAGCAGGGATATTTGGTTTTCTGCTTGTAGTAGTGTGGTGGTTAGGGAGAAGAATCTCACCAGTACTTTGGCTCATATACTAAGCTAAAGTTTACATCTTAATTGTGCGCTTAAGAAGAGAAAGAGTTGAGATTTTTAATTTTGGTCTTAAGTATTAATAACTTGAAGATATTATAAAAAGTGTTCGAGACACCTGAACCAGTCATGATATTTAAGCAAAGGATTTGGTATTAGATTTGAATAAGATAAAGAATATTTCCCAACACTTTGTTATCATAATTCTATTTTAATAGCTTATACCAAAAATAATAATTTGTTTTCAGAATTTTTATAAACTTGATCCACATCTCTTCTTTTTATAATAAACCTATTGGCAAATATTCACTTTTTAATGATGTGTTTCAAATTCTTAAAGATTTTATGTCTAATATTTAATTCTTAAAACTTAAAACTAGATATTTTTACACAAAATATATATATATATATATATATTTATTAAAGACATTTTATAAATATTTATAATATATTATTTTTTATTACTCATAAGTTTACCAAAAGTAAATTTTTATGTTTTATCTAGTTACTAAATATTTCATATTTATTCTTCATAAATGAGATCATTAATATGTTTCTTCTGCAGCAATAAACTCTATCTGAATATCAGTTAAAATTATTATTTTAGAAAATAGATTGCTACCTCATAAAACTAAATGATTATTTATACTTATTAAGGCTAATTCTTGGACAAATATCAATTCACTCAATAGTGAATCACTTCTTTTCGTTGGTTAATGGTCATTTTAATACTTTCTACCTGGAGGACAATTTTCCATTTTTCAAAGGCAACTGTGATTACCAAAACTAACATTAGTTGGATTTAGCTCCACCCAGAAATATGCGTTCTATTCTCAACCTCTCAGCATTTGAAGGAGAAAGCAGATTTAGACACAGACAATAATATCCTTGAACTTTCCCCTTAATTATTCTCTCAAATTTTTAATTGGCTCCTATATGTGAGTGTCGAGCACCTAACATCCCCAACCCCCAGATAAGACATTTTCTGCATGTGTGTGATCATGGAACAAGAGTCAATCCACCATCCAAAGCATAAAGGACCACCCCACAGGGGCATTCCCACCAGCTCAGGACCTGATACATTACTGTGTCAAACCATCAGCCGTTTCTCAGAATCATCCTCTCCCACATACTCATACATATGGTAGGACTCAGCGAAGAGAGGAAGTATGGATGTTATAAGCCATGAAAAAATATTTCTGTGCCTGGTCTTTGGTATGGTACCTGATGCCCAGATTTTGGACTATATTATCCTTAATTCCTAAATTTTCTTCAAGCTTGTACCTCCAAACAACTAACCATCTGATACTCTGTGATAATCATCAAGTGAATTCCAATTTGTCTAAGGTAGCCTGCATTACTTAATGTTGTATTTTACTAGTTTACCAGTAAGCATTTTTGACCTGTATTTTTTCCATATTTCATATTTTATGTCCAGGCGTAACTTTTATTTCATGCTTTTTGTTTTGTTTTGATTTTGTCTTTTCCTCTTTGGGGCTTTGCACTTCAGGGAGAAAAAAAAAAGTGCTGATTCTGCAAATGGTTGCAGAAATATAAATCTGTGGTTTAATAAAGCATAGATTTTTTTTGATATTTAATTACTTATAAACTACTGGATTCTATCACCTGTATTGGCTTTGTCTCTTGAACTTCATAAAACGATCCAGGCAATATGTAGTCATTTGTTGTGGCTTATTTACCTCATTATCATATGAGCTTCATTCATACTATTCCGTGTAGCAATAGTTATTTCTTTTTAATTATTGTGTCATATTTGTATAACTACACCATGGTTCTATTAATGATTCTTTTGAAGGCTAATTCAGTTGTTTTGGAAATATTTTGAATACAGCTGCTAGGAACAGTCCCGTACATGTTTTCTTGGTAAATATTTGCCCTTACTTTGACAGATAGGGAGATAATATTCATATATATTATGTAATATATACAGTTTAGATTTCTGAATGAAGAAAAACAAATGCTTAGCTTCAGTGGATATTAATTTAAAAATTTTGCTACAGTGGTTTTTGTCAACTTTTATGCCTACCAAAAATGTTTCACTTACACAGGTGTTTGTCTTCTTGCTAATACTTGGCATTACTAGTCTTTTTAATTTTCTACTTGACATCTCATTGTGATTTTAATTTGCATTTCACTTACGAGTAAAGTACTGAACAACTTCCATACTAGCCATCTTGGCTCATTTTTAAATTTAGTTTCGGGGCGCCTGGGTGGCGCAGTCGGTTAAGCGTCCGACTTCAGCCAGGTCACGATCTCGCGGTCCGTGAGTTCAAGCCCCGCGTCAGGCTCTGGGCTGATGGCTCAGAGCCTGGAACCTGTTTCCGATTCTGTGTCTCCCTCTCTCTCTGCCCCTCCCCTGTTCATGCTCTGTCTCTCTCTGTCCCAAAAATAAATAAACGTTGAAAAAAAATTTAAAAAAATAAATTTACTTTCTTGTCTTATATTTGTTGATTAGCAGTTTTATTTATACAGGAAAGAAATCCCTGGTTGGAAAGTAGCACAAATTTTTAACATTCTAAATACTTTAATGAATAGAAATCTTTAATTTTCATGCAGTCTAACTTATCTAAACTTTTATTTTTTGTTTGATGGTTTTTGTATTCTGATAAATCTTTGCCAAACCCACACAAGCTCTTAGAGACAGTTTCTTACATTTTCTCCTAAAAGTTTTCTAAGAGAAAATATAAGAAAGTACCAAGTTGGGGTTTTCCCACTCAAGGAACTTGTTATTTTAAAATAAAAAAAATAATTCACCTTATTAATAAACTAAAAAAGAATGTCTACAGAATCATTTCATCTGTGATTTAAAAATATTCAACAAAATCCATCATCTATTCCTTATTTTAAAAAATCTCAAAGGGGTGCCTGGGTGGCTCAGAAGGTTAAGCGCCCCACTCTTGGTTTTGACTGAGGCCATGATCTCACAGTTAATGAGTTGAAGCCCCTACATGGGGCTCTGCACTGACAGCAAAAAGCCTGCTTGGAATTTTGTCTTTCTCTCTCTCTGCTTCTCCTTTGCTCATTGTCTATCTCTTTCTCTCTCAAAAATGAACCAATAAACATTCAAAAAAAATTCTCATCAGAATAAAATTAAAAGGGTACTTCTTAAATATGATTAAGAACATCTAGGAAAAACTGACAGCTAACACAATGCTGAAAGATTAAAAGGGAAATCCCCCCCAAATGTCAGGAACAAGACAAGGATGTTCATTTTCATGACTTCTAGTCAACATAGTACCAAGGTTCCAGCTGTTACAACCATGCAATAAAAAGAAATAAAAGTCATCCAAATTGGCAACAAATGAGCAATTTTTTTTTTTAATTTTTTTTTCAAAGTTTATTTATTTTTGGGACAGAGAGAGACAGAGCATGAACAGGGGAGGGGCAGAGAGAGAGGGAGACACAGAATCGGAAACAGGCTCCAGGCTCTGAGCCATCAGCCCAGAGCCTGACGCGGGGCTCGAACTCACGGACCGCGAGATCGTGACCTGGCTGAAGTCGGACGCTTAACTGACTGCGCCACCCAGGCGCCCCTGAGCAATTTTTTTTAAATCTATAAACAACATGATCACCTATTTAGAAAATCTGAATTAGGGTACACTGAGAACAGCAGAACATAATTGAGAAAAACAAAATAAGACCTAAAAAATGGAAACATATATTTTTCATTGGTTTGGAGTATCAATATTATTAAGTTGTCAGGCATCCCTTAATTGATCATGGATTCAACAAAACCCCAAACAAAATCCAATATGTTAACATATATTTGGTTGTGATATTCATTTTTGTTTTTGTTTTTTCGATCTGCTCATCGTTAGTTTCAAGGACTTATCATTTCCTTCCTGTGTCCTCATTAGACTTATAGAGGTTAGCCTATTCCAAATTAACTTAGTGTGATTATATCACACATCATTTACCAAAGTTTCTTTGTATCATAAACGGTCTAATCTATCTATGTATCCTCAATGGTCTAGTTATTAAATCCAGTCATTTATCTCTATGTTTTAGTATAATGATGGCCGAGCTATAGAAGAAAAACACTCAATGACCAAGAAGAAAAAAAAAAATGTGACTTAGCAATTTAAAGTATTTATTACATTACCATATCAGTCCACAATGCCTGGGTCCATGTTTGATGTAAATATCCAAAAAGAGAGAGGGCAAGAAAGCAGAGCAGTCAGTGAAGTGTTACACATTTCTTCTAAAAGAGCAAAATACACTAATAGTCTTTAAATTTCTACAGGTTAAAAATTGGAGATGACTTAAAGTCAAGTGTAATAAATGGGCTCTTTGATGAGCACTGTGATGTTTCATGATGTATTCATGTGGTTAGGCTGGAGTTCTGAGGTAAATAAGCACTAACCTAAGTGCTCCTGTAGGAGATTTTACAGATTTATTAAAGTTTCTAATCAGTTGACCTTAAGTTGGGATTGTTATCTTTGGTGGGCATGACTTAATTTATTAGAAGGTCTGACATGCATGAATGAGGTTTTTAGAGGGAGAGAAGAATTGGACCTGTGTACAGCAGCCTGGCTTGTTTCTGTGGGGTTCCATTCATTTCATGATCATCCCTTCCTAAGGAACTGTCCTATAGACTCCTGACTTGCTTAGCCTGACAACCAGTTCCTGGTAATACACCCTTATATAGATATATAATCTTATATATAAATAATAATATATCTCTATTAACTATTATCTATCTATCATCATTATATATGCATAATGTTTCACTGGTTCTGTTTCTCTGGTTGAACTCTGATTGATACAGATAGGAAGCTTTGTGGGACAAAAGGAACTGGCATTGTAGGAAAGGTAAAATCTTTGAGGTTGTTTTATCAAAAAATCTGACAAAATATAGCATATGTAATACTTTTTTTTAGTTGATTGAAGGCAGAAAAGAATGTGTGAAAGAATTTAAAAATCATAGTGCATCTAATCTCAACAATAGTGACTGGATTATTACTTATTTTAAGATTCAGATTAATATTTAAAGATTTCTTATAAGTATAATTTAATAATACATTTCAAAAAAGATTTTAAGATTTCTGAAGGTAATTTTTGGCCTCGTCCAAAATGAAAAAAATGACTAATATATATTGTTCTAAAAAATCCTTATTTGCTATCGAGTTCTTTTCTTAGATTATTTTTAAAAATGATACCTGAGCAATATAATATGATCTTTCAGATTGAATTAAATCTCTGTGGTTGTTACTACAACGCAAGGTTCTATAATAAATATTGTGAAGATATAAAAATATATTTCTAAAGCAAGGTATAATATAAAGTGATTATTTTCTCTGGAAGTGATTTTCTATTTTAATGCAGTTGTTATTACTGAGATATATACATCAGTTATCCACTCATGAATATCTACTCTCATGAATATGTTAACTACTGAAATCTCTATTACTTTCTATATCAAATATTGAATTAAGGTCTATACACAGTAAATTTAATAAAGTCTCTATAGAACTTTAAATCATGATCCACTAATTCATACAAATTATACACTGCACATACAACCTTTCTAATCAGAGATATAATAAATGAAATCCAAGTCAATATATTTGGCAAAGTCTACTTTATAAACTAAATAAAAAATGATGTTATCTATAGCATATTAATATAAACTTAAATCACACTGAAAAATATATAAAATTGAAATGAACAAAGTGATCACAATAAAAAGCTAGTGACTTTCAGAGCTTCTAATAGTGTCATTAAAATGGATAAAATGTAATACAAAGCAAACTTTCAAAATAATTCCAATTACATTTGATACAGCACCCACGTAGTTATGAAATGCCACAATGAATCTCAATGTTTAAGTTTTCACAAGACATTGGCAACTTTCAAAAACCCCACAAAAATTAAGCTTGATAGAACTTGTTATTTGAATATGTTGGCAAGAATCAAACATTGCATGGAAAGAAGCAGCACTAAGAAGCATTTAGGCATTTGTCCTAATCATAGGTTACCCAATTTTCTTTTATTTCATAAAACCAAGTGTCCTGATAAAAAGTATGTTGGAACTATGCCAACAAAGTTAGGTGGAAGTTACCTACGTGATTCGAAGACTAAATGGCTTCAACTAAACCTAAACATGATCTGCCTCATTCCCCGCTACACTTTTCTGCGGTTTTTTTTGAAATGACGAAGAAACTCACTTTAAAAACATATAAATTAGCTGGAAGGAGGAAAGGATAGTGAACTAATCTTCCATCTAACAGAGTACCTCACATTAGCTTACGTTAGGAAGTTGCTGGTTTTGTACGTTAAGAGGTCTGACAGTTAATGTCTCAAGGGAGATGAACAGACAGGGTGAGCTAGATGAAGCTTCAAAGCAAGTTTCAAAACACTTACAACTTGAAACATACTGATGGGGAAATAAAATGGAAACAAACTAGGTGAGAGAAATTTTGTATATTTTACCATACGTCACCAGTCTACTGATGCCACGTCTAAGTTCCTGGTAGGCTCAGCCCTTACTCTGACATATATCATTGGAGACTAAATGTCAGGGGAAAGGCAAGAGTGAATTTTGCAGCATAGATGTGAGTCCTACTGCTGAACAGTTTCTCAAATATAATAGGTAAATGATAAATGTTTCATTGTATTTATTACTTTTATATACTAATCTTTCTTCCTGGGGCAATATTAATTTAATTTATGAAAAATTTTTGTTTAAACCATTTACTTTTTCTGGTAAAGGTTAAACAGTTTCATGTCAAATAAAAACATGTTATTTTTTAAAAGGGCAAGTATGTTAATATAACTTGGATTTACTTGCACATACTTAAGTCTTACTGGATGATTGGAGGAGATGACCTTTATGTCCATCAAATCCAGAGATTTTATGATTTATGATTAAATAACTTTTATTTATTCTTGTACAATAGGAAATGTTATATATCACCAACAATTCTAATTAAATAGCTCCTCTCTAACCATAGAGATTTCTATGCCAAGGATGCATTTGCAAATAAGAATAGCCAAGTCTAAAACGTTTTATTTTGATCATGAGTGGTATAGTTGGGACTTCAGGTACCAGAATCAGAAGTTTGCAAACTAATTGGAACGTACTTGAGAAACTCAAGAGAAGTCTGTTGATATGGACAAATAATTCATCACTATTTACCATTTATTATTTCTTTAGCCTAGAGCAAGTCTTCTTACAGCAAAGGACTTTCAGAGAATTAAAGAAAATATCCTATATGTAACCACTTTTCCAATTATAAATTTTGTACAAATTTAAATATTTTTACTCTTAAGTATTGTCATAATTTTATACTTATATTGATTCTCTAGGAATATGTAACAGATTATTTTCCATACCAACTCCTGTAGTAGCCCCTGTTCTTTTAATAATGCAGGAATATGTCTTTTTCTAGAAAGAAAAATGATAGAGAACAAGAGAACCTTACAGTATTCTTGACCATATACATGTAAATCTGTATAAATAGGTTCCAGTGAAAGTAAATCTGGAGAGTGAAAATTACACACTTAGTGATTGATAAAATTTAATGGGGAAATGGAGTCAAGGATCATGATTGTTAAAATCTATTTCCTTCATTCAGACTTCACATCTTCAGTTTTCATCCCCTCACCATTTTAGTGGCCTGTCAATTTCTGTTATCTTTTTCTTGGTTCACATCAATGAAAAGTACAGGAACATTTCTTATGCAAATGGAGTAATTGGCTAGAATCAAGTTTATACTTAATATATGGTAGGTTTCCTTTTGAATCCCATTGTTTTTGTGAAGTTTGGTACTTTTCAAATTATATTACATTAACAGAAACTTTAAGTCAAACAAAGGAGGTTCTGAAAGCCAGGGTTTAAAACAAATAGGGAAGCATTTTACAGTTGGTACAAGAAATCATCAAAATTTAACTCATACAACACAATGAAGTTTCATACAGCACTGACTAGATATTAAAATAGTATATTGATTTTTTTTTAGACAAAGCCCATAACATTTACACCTTATTAATAAAGAGATCACTGAGAATATGACAGCTGCTTGTAGTTAACTCATTGACCACATTTCAAAAACATATTAGCACATATGAATATGGACTTATTAAATATATTTTCTAACACATAAATATTAATATTAAAGAAAAATATTGATTACATAGATTTTTTTAATTACAAATCTCTACAGACACATGAGATATTAGCATTTTGTAAAATCTCGCTTGGGAATGCTGCACTAGGTTGGGGAGATAGTCATTCTTGCAAAAAATCTTACATTCTAAATCCCTAATGTTTAATTATAATAAAGAGAAACCACAATCATGAAACTATTATAGGAATTATTTTCCCTAACAGTATTGTCTTGCACCTAACATCATTAAAAGCTGAATGTCATTTCCAACCAATCATTTGATCTGAAAGACATTTGAGTATATTATCAATAACTTAGAATATTTTTTAATTTAATTTTTTTAAATTTACATCCAAATTAGTTAGCATATAGTGAAACAATGATATCAAGAGTAGATTCCTTAATGCCCATTACCCATTTAGCTCATCCCCCCCTCCCACAACCTCTCAAGCAACCCTCAGTTTGTTCTCCATATTTATAAGTCTCTTATGTTTTGTCCCCTCCGAGTTTTTATATTATATTTGTTTACCTTCACTTATGTGCATCTGTTTTGTCTCTTAAAGTCCTCATATGAGTGAAGTCATATGATTTTTGTCTTTCTATGACTGACTAATTTCACTTAGCACAATATCATCCAGTTCCATCCATGTAGTCGCAAATGGCAAAATTTCATTCTTTTTGATTGCCGAGTAAAACTCCATTGTGTGTGTGTGTATATATATATACACGTGTGTGTGTGTATACATACATATATATATATATATATATATATATCACATCTTCTTTATCCATTCATCCATCGATGGACATTTGGGCTCTTTCCATACTTTGGTTATTGTTGATAGCGCTGCTATAAACATGGGGATGCATGTGTCCCTTTGAAACAGCACACCTGTATCCCTTGGATAAATGCCTAGTAGTGCAATTGCTGTAGGGTTGTAGGGTAGTTCTATTTTTAGTTTTTTGAGGAACCTCCATACTGTTTTCCAGAGTGGCTGCACCAACTTGCATTGCCACCAACAATGCAAAAGAGATCCTCTTTATCTGCATCCTCGCCAACATCTGTTGTTGCCAGAGTTGTTAATGTTAGCCATTCTGACAGGTGTAAGGTGGTATCTCATTGTGGTTTTGATTTGCATTTCCCTCATGATGAGTGATGTGGAGCATTTTTTCATGTGTCAGTTGGCCATCTGGATGTCTTCTTTGGAGAAGTGTCTATTCATGTCTTTTGCCCATTTCTTCACTGGATTATTTGCTTTTTGGGTGTTGAGTTTGAGAAGTCTTTATAGATTTTGGATACTAACGCGTTATCTGATATGTCCTTTGCAAATATCCTCTCCCATTCTGTCGGTTGCCTTTTACTTTTGCTGATTGTTTCATTTGCTGTGCAGAAGTTTTTTATTTTGATGAGGTCTCAGTAGTTCATTTTTGCTCGTTTCCCTTGCCTCTGGAGACGTGTTTAGTAAGAAGTCGCTGCAGGCAAGACCAAAGAGGTTTTTGCCTGCTTTTTCCTTGAGGATTTTGATGGCTTCCTGTCTTACATTGAGGTCTTTCATCCATGTAGAGTTTATTTTTGTGTATGGTGTAAGAAAGTGGTCTAATTTCATTCTTCTGCATGTCACTGTGCAATTTTCCCAGCACCACTTGCTGAAGAGACTGTCTTTATTCCATTGGCTAGTCTTTCCTGCTTTGTCAAAGATTGGTTGGCCATACGTTTGTGGGTCCATTTCTGGGTTCTCTATTCTATTCCATTGATCTGAGTGTCTGTTCTTGTGCCAGTACCATACTGTCTTGATGATTACAGCTTTGTAGTATAGCTTGAAGTCTGGGATTGTGATGCCTCCTGCTTTTTTTTCTTTTATAAGATTGCTTTGGATATTCGGGGTCTTTTCTGGTTCCATACAAATTTTAGGATTATTTGTTCTAGCTCTGTGAAGAATGCTGGTATTACTTTGATAAAGATTGCATTGAATATGTAGATCGCTTAGGGTAGTATTGACGTTTTAACAATATCTGTTCTTCCTATCCAGGAGCATGGAATCTTTTTCCATTCTTTTGTGTCTTCTTCAATTTTTTTCATAAGCTTTCTATAGTTTTCAGTGTATAGATTTTTCACCTTTTTGGTTAGATTTATTCCTAGGTATTTGTGCTTTTTTGTGTGTAACTGTAAATGGGATCGATTCCTTGATTTCTCTTTTATGTCACTTCATTGTTGGTGTATAGGAATGCAACCAATTTCTGTGCATTGAGTTTATATCCTGCAGCATTGCTGAATTCATGAATCAATGCTCATAGTTTTTTGGTGGAATCTTTAGGGTTTTCCATATAGAGTATCATGTCATCTGTGAAGAGTGAAAGTTTGACCTCCTCCTGGACGATTTGGATGCCTTTTATTTGTTTATGTTTTCTGATTGCAGAGGCTAAGTCTTCCAATACTAGGTTGAATAACAGTGGTGAGAATGGACATCCCTTTCTTGTTCCTGACCTTAGGGGGAAAGCTGTCAGTTTTTCCCCATTGAGGAGGATATTAGCATTGGGTTGTTCATATATGGCTTTTATGATCTCGAGATATGCTTCTCCTATCTCTACTTTATTTAGGGTGTTTATCAAGAAAGGGTACTGTATTTTGTCAAATGCTTCCTCTGCATCTATTGAGAGGATCATATGGTTCTTGTCCTTTCTTTTATTGATGTGATGAATCACATTAATTGCTTTGAGGATATTGAACCAGCCCCTGCATCCCAGGTATAAATCCCACTTGGTCTTGGTGAATAATTTTTTTAATGTATTGTTGGAGCCAGTTGTCTAATATCTTGTTGAGGATTTTTGCATCCATGTTCATCAGGGAAATTGGCCTATAGTTCTCCTTTTTAGTAGGGTCTCTGTCAGGTTTTGGAACCAAGGCAATGCTGGTTTCATAGAAAAAGTTTGGAAGTTTTCCTTCTGTTTCTATTTTTTGGAACAGTTTCAAGAGAATAGGTGTTCACTCTTCCTTACATGTTTGGTAGAATTCCCCTGGAAAGCCATCTGGCTCTGGACTCTTGTTCTTTGGCAGATTTTTAATTACTAATTCGATTTCCTTACTGGTTATGGGTCTGTTCAAATTTCTATTTCTTCCTGTTTCGGTTGTGGTATATGTTTCAAGGAATTTGTCCATTTCTTCCAGATTACCCATTTTATTGGCACATAATTGCTCATAATATTCTTTTATTATTGTTTTTATTTCTGTTGTGTTGGTTGTGATCTCTCCTCTTTCATTCTTGATTTTATTTATTTGGGTCCTTTGCTTTTTCTTCTTGATCAAACTGGCTAGTGGTTTATCAATTTTGTTAATTCTTTCAAAGAACCAGCTTCTGGTTTCATTGATCTGTTCTATGTTTTTTTGTTTTTTTTTTTGGTTTTGGTAGCATTAATTTCTGCTCTAATCTTTATTGTTTCCTGTCTTCTTCTGGTTTGGGGTTTTATTTAGTGTTCTTTTTCCAGCTCCTTAAGGCATAAGTTTGGCTTGTGTACCTGAGATCTTTCTTCCTTCTTTAGGGAAACTTGGATTGCTATATAGTCTTCTCTTATGACTGCCTTTGCGGTGTCCCAGAGGTTTCGAGTTTTGGTGTTATCATTTTCATTGACTTCCATATACTTTTTAATTTCCTCTTTAACTGCTTGGTTAGTCCATTTATTCTTTAGTAGGATGTTCTTCAGTCTCCAAGTTATTTGTTACCTTTCCAAATTTTTTCTTGTGGTTGATTTTGAGTTTCATAGCATTTTGGTCTGAAAATATGCACGGTATTATCTCCATCTTTTTGTACTTACTTAGGGCTGATTTGTGTCCCAGTATATGGTCTATTCTGGAGAATGTTCCATGTGCACTGGAGAAGAATGTGTATTCTGGAGCTTTAGGATGAAATGTTCTGAATATATCTGTTAAGTCTATCTTGTCCAATATGTCATTCAAAGCCATTGTTTCCTTGTTAATTTTTTGATTAGATGATCTGTCCATTGCTGTGAGTGGAGTGTTGAAGTCTCCTACTATTATGGTATTATTATCGATTGCTTTCTTCATGTTTGTGGTTAATTGATGTATATATTTGGGTACTCCCACATTTGGTGCATAAATGTTTACAATTGTTAGGTCTTCTTGGTGGATAGACCCCTTAATTGTGATATAATGCACTTCTGCATCTCTTGATACAGTCTTTATGTTAAAGTCTAGATTGTCTAATATAAGTATGGCTACTCCGGCTTTCTTTTGTTGAAGATAAGCATGATAGACGGTTCTCCATCCCCTTATTTTCAATCTACAGGTGTCTTTAGGTCAAAAGTGGGTCTCTTGTAAACAGCATTATAGATGTATCTTGTTTTCTTATCCATTCTGTTACTGTATGTCTTTTGATTGGAACATTGAGTCCATTGACATTTAGAGTGAGTATTAAAGATATGTATTTATTGCCATTATGATGCTTGTAGTTGGAGTTTCTGGTGGTGTTCTCTGGTCCTTTCTAATCTTTTGTTGCTTTTGGTAAATATAAATATACATATATATATATATATCTACACATACACACATATATACGTATATATGTGTGTATGTGTAGATATATATATATATATATATATACATATGGACATATGGACATATGCGTATATATGTGTGTATGTGTAGATATATACGTATATATATATGTACATATGTACATACATATACATATGTATATATGTATATGTGTAGATATATATGTATATATACGTATATATACGTATATATGTATATATGTGTAGATAGATAGATATATATATATTTTTTTTCCTCTCCCCTCAGAGAGTCCCCCTTATAATTTCTTGCAGGTCTGGTTTAGTGGCCACACTCTTTAATTTTTGTTTGTCTGGGAAACTTTTTATCTCTCCTTCTCTTTTGAATGACAGCCTTGCTGGATAAAGAATTCTTCGCTGCATATTTTTGTGATTCAGCACACTGAATATATCCTGCCACTCCTTTCTGGCTTGCCACGTTTCTGTGGATAGGTCTGTTGCAAAACTGATCTGTCTTCCCTTGTAAGTTACGGACTTTTTTTCCCTTGCTGCTTCTAGGATTCTTTCCTTGCCTGAGTATTTTGTGAATTTGACTATGATATGCCTTGTTGGTGGTCGGTTTTTGTTTAATCTAATGGGAGTCCTCTGTGCTTCCTGGATTTAGATGTCTGTGTCTTTCCCCAGGTTAGGAAAGTTTTCTGCTATGATTTGCTCACATAACCTTTCTATCCCTATTTCTCTCTCTTCCTCCTCTGGGATCCCTATGATTCTGATGTTCCTTTTTAATGAGTCACTGATTTCTCTAATTCTTAAATCATGCTCTTTTGCCTTAATCTCCCTCTTTTTTTCTGCCTTGTTATTCTCTATAAGTTTGTCCTCTATACTGCTGATTCTCTGTTCTGCCTCATCCATCCTTGCCACCACTGCATCCATCCGTGATTATAGCTCAGTTATAGCATTTTTAATTTCATTCTATTTTTTTACTTCTTTTATCTCTGTAGAAAGGGATTCTAATCTGTTTTTGACTTCAACTAGTGTTCTTATTATCGTGATTCTAAATTCTGGTTCAGACATCTTGCTTGTATCTGTTTTGGGTAAATCCCTGGCTGTCGTTTCTTCATGCTCTTTCTTTTGGGGTGAATACCTTTGTTTTGTAATTTTGAAGGGAGAAAGGAATTAATGAGGTAGAAAAATTAAAATAAAAAAATTAAAATTAAAAAATATTAAAATTAAAAATTAAACACACACACACAAATCGAATAGATGATGCTAGATCCTAGGTGTCACTTGGTCTGGGTGTTGAAAGTGGTTTGACAGATTGGAGGAAAAAATATGGGGGAGGGAGAAGAAAAAAAAAAGGAAATCATTTGAGAATTTGAAAAAATGAATAAACTGAAGTAGAGTAAAATTAGATGATGGAAGTAAAATAAAATTTGAAAATTATACACAAAAGTAAAGAATATTGTTAAAAAATTAAAGAAAAATATTTTTAATAAAAATTAAAAATAAATATGATTTTTTCATTTTCTGTATCTAAGAAAAAAGAAAAGAAACGAAAAAGAGAAAAAAGATAAAAAAAGAAACATAAGAAAAAAAGTCGTTTGAAATTCGAAAAAGTGAATACACGGTAGTAGACTAAAATAAAATGATGGAAGTAAAATAGAATTTGAAAAAATTTACATAAAAGCAAAAAATATAGTAATGAAAATTAAATAAGAATATTTTTAATAGAAATTGAAAGTAAAAATGAAGTTTTTCTCTTTCTGCATTCAAGAAAAAGAGAGAAGAGGCGCAGGAAGATGGCGGCGTAGGAGGACGCTGGGCTCACCGCGCGTCCTGCTGATCACTTAGATTCCACCTACACCTGCCTAAATAACCCAGAAAACCGCCAGAGGATTAGCAGAACGGAGTCACCGGACCTAAGTGCAGACGAGAGGCCCACGGAAGAGGGTAGGAAGGGCGGCGAGGCGGTGCGCGCTCCACGGACTGGCGGGAGGGAGCCGGGGCGGAGGGGCGGCTCGCCAGCCAAGCAGAGCCCCCGAGTCCGGCTTGCAAAAGCGGAGGGGCCTGACGGACTGTGTTCCGACAGCAAGCGCGACTTAGCGTCTGGGAGGTCATAAGTTAACAGCTCTGCTCGGAAAGCGGGAAGGCTGGAGGACAAAGGGAGGGTGAGCTGCGGAGCCCCCAGACGACAGAGCTCAGTTTGGCGGGGAACAAAGGCGCTCGCCAGCGCCATCTCCCCCGCCCATCCCCCAGCCAAAATCCCAAAGGGAACCGGTTCCGGCCAGGGAAATTGCTCGCTCCGCGCAAACACCCAACTCTGTGCTTCTGCGGAGCCAAACCTCCGGCAGCGGATCTGACTCCCTCCGGCTGCCGCAGGGCCCCTCCTGAAGTGGATCACCTAAGGAGAAGCGAGCTAAGCCTGCCCCCCCTCCCGCCGTGCACCTTGCCTTCCCACCCCAGCTAATACGCCAGATCCCCAGCATCACAAGCCTGGCAGTGTGCAAGTAGCCCAGACGGGCCACGCCACCCCACAGTGAATCCCGCCCCTAGGAGAGGGGAAGAGAAGGCACACACCAGTCTGACTGTGGCCCCAGCGGTGGGCTGGGGGCAGACATCAGGACTGACTGCGGCCCCGCCCACCAACTCCAGTTATACACCACAGCACAGGGGAAGTGCCCTGCAGGTCCTCACCACACCAGGGACTATCCAAAATGACCAAGCGGAAGAATTCCCCTCAGAAGAATCTCCAGGAAATAACAACAGCTAATGAGCTGATCAAAAAGGATTTAAATAATATAACAGAAAGTGAATTTAGAATAATAGTCATAAAATTAATCGCTGGGCTGGAAAACAGTATACAGGACAGCAGAGAATCTCTTGCTACAGAGATCAAGGGACTAAGGAACAGTCACGAGGAGCTGAAAAACGCTTTAAATGAAATGCAAAACAAAATGCAAACCACCACAGCTCGGATGGAAGAGGCAGAAGAGAGAATAGGTGAACTAGAAGATAAAGTTATGGAAAAAGAGGAAGCTGAGAAAAAGAGAGATAAAAAAATCCAGGAGTATGAGGGGAAAATTAGAGAACTAAGTGATACACTAAAAAGAAATAATATACGCATAATTGGTATTCCAGAGGAGGAAGAGAGAGGGAAAGGTGCTGAAGGGGTACTTGAAGAAATAATAGCTGAGAACTTCCCTGAACTGGGGAAGGAAAAAGGCATTGAAATCCAAGAGGCACAGAGAACTCCCTTCAGACGTAACTTGAATCGATCTTCTGCACGACATATCATAGTGAAACTGGCAAAATACAAGGATAAAGAGAAAATTCTGAAAGCAGCAAGGGGTAAACGTGCCCTCACATATAAAGGGAGACCTATAAGACTCGTGACTGATCTCTCTTTTGAAACTTGGCAGGCCAGAAAGAATTGGCACGAGATTTTCAGGGTGCTAGACAGCAAAAATATGCAGCCGAGAATCCTTTATCCAGCAAGTCTGTCATTTAGAATAGAAGGAGAGATAAAGGTCTTCCCAAACAAACAAAAACTGAAGGAATTTGTCACCACTAAACCAGCCCTACAAGAGATCCCAAGGGGGACCCTGTGAGACAAAGTACCAGAGACATCACTACAAGCATAAAACATACAGACATCACAATGACTCTAAACCCGTATCTTTCTATAATAACACTGAATGTAAACGGATTAAATGCGCCAACCAAAAGACATAGGGTATCAGAATGGATAAAAAAACAAGACCCATCTATCTGCTGTCTACAAGAGACTCATTTTAGACCTGAGGACACCTTTAGATTCAGAGTGAGGGGATGGAGAACTATTTATCATGCTACTGGAAGCCAGAAGAAAGCTGGAGTAGCCATACTTATATCAGACAAACTAGACTTTAAATTAAAGGCTGTAACAAGAGATGAAGAAGGACATTATATAATAGTTACAGGGTCTATCCATCAGGAAGAGCTAACAATTATAAATGTCTATGCGCCGAATACCGGAGCCCCCAAGTATATAAAACAATTACTCATAAACAGAAGCAACCTTATTGATAAGAATGTGGTAATTGCAGGGGACTTTAACACCCCACTTACAGAAATGGATAGATCATCTAGACACACGGTCAATAAAGAAACAAGGGCCCTGAATGAGACATTGGATCAGATGGACTTGACAGATCTATTTAGAACTCTGCATCCCAAAGCAACAGAATATACTTTCTTCTCGAGTGCACATGGAACATTCTCCAAGATAGATCATATACTGGGTCACAAAACAGCCCTTCATAAGTTTACAAGAATTGAAATTATACCATGCATACTTTCAGACCACAATGCTATGAAGCTTGAAATCAACCACAGGAAAAAGTCTGGAAAACCTCCAAAAGCGTGGAGGTTAAAGAACACCCTACTAACAAATGAGTGGGTCAACCAGGCAATTAGAGAAGAAATCAAAAAATATATGGAAACAAATAAAAATGAAAATACAACAATCCAAACGCTTTGGGATGCAGCGAAGGCAGTCCTGAGAGGAAAATACATTGCAATCCAGGCCTATCTCAAGAAACAAGAAAAATCCCAAATACAAAATCTAACAGCACACCTAAAGGAAATAGAAGCAGAACAGCAAAGGCAGCCTAAACCCAGCAGAAGAAGAGAAATCATAAAGATCAGAGCAGAAATAAACAATATAGAATCTAAAAAAACTGTAGAGCAGATCAACGAAACCAAGAGTTGGTTTTTTGAAAAAATAAACAAAATTGACAAACCTCTAGCCAGGCTTCTCAAAAAGAAAAGGGAGATGACCCAAATAGATAAAATCATGAATGAAAATGGAATGATTACAACCAATCCCTCAGAGATACAAACAATTATCAGGGAATACTATGAAAAATTATATGCCAACAAATTGGACAACCTGGAAGAAATGGACACATTCCTGAACACCCACACTCTTCCAAAACTCAATCAGGAGGAAATAGAAAGCTTGAACAGACCCATAACCAGCGAAGAAATTGAATCGGTTATCAAAAATCTCCCAACAAATAAGAGTCCAGGACCAGATGGCTTCCCAGGGGAGTTCTACCAGACGTTTAAAGCAGAGATAATACCTATCCTTCTCAAGCTATTCCAAGAAATAGAAAGGGAAGGAAAACTTCCAGACTCATTCTATGAAGCCAGTATTACTTTGATTCCTAAACCAGACAGAGACCCAGTAAAAAAAGAGAACTACAGGCCAATATCCCTGATGAATATGGATGCAAAAATTCTCAATAAGATACTAGCAAATCGAATTCAACAGCATATGAAAAGAATTATTCACCATGATCAAGTGGGATTTATTCCTGGGATGCAGGGCTGGTTCAACATTCGCAAATCAATCAACGTGATACATCACATTAACAAAAAAAAAGAGAAGAACCATATGATCCTGTCAATCGATGCAGAAAAGGCCTTTGACAAAATCCAGCACCCTTTCTTAATAAAAACCCTTGAGAAAGTCGGGATAGAAGGAACATACTTAAAGATCATAAAAGCCATTTATGAAAAGCCCACAGCTAACATCATCCTCAACGGGGAAAAACTGAGAGCTTTTTCCCTGAGATCAGGAACACGACAGGGATGCCCACTCTCACCGCTGTTGTTTAACATAGTGCTGGAAGTTCTAGCATCAGCAATCAGACAACAAAAGGAAATCAAAGGCATCAAAATTGGCAAAGATGAAGTCAAGCTTTCGCTTTTTGCAGATGACATGATATTATACATGGAAAATCCGATAGACTCCACCAAAAGTCTGCTAGAACTGATACATGAATTCAGCAAAGTTGCAGGATACAAAATCAATGTCCAGAAATCAGTTGCATTCTTATACACTAACAATGAAGCAACAGAAAGACAAATAAAGAAAATGATCCCATTCACAATTGCACCAAGAAGCATAAAATACCTAGGAATCAATCTAACCAAAGATGTAAAGGATCTGTATGCTGAAAACTATAGAAAGCTTATGAAGGTAATTGAAGAAGACTTAAAGAAATGGAAAGACATTCCCTCCTCATGGATTGGAAAAATAAATATTGTCAAAATGTCAATACTACCCAAAGCTATCTACACATTCAATGCAATCCCAATCAAAATTGCACCAGCATTCTTCTCGAAATTAGAACAAGCAATCCTAAAATTCATATGGAACCACAAAAGGCCCCGAATAGCCAAAGGAATTTTGAAGAAGAAGACCAAAGCAGGAGGCATCACAATCCCAGACTTTAGCCTCTACTACAAAGCTGTCATCATCAAGACAGCATGGTATTGGCACAAAAACAGACACACAGACCAATGGAATAGAATAGAAACCCCAGAACTAGACCCACAAACGTATGGCCAACTCATCTTTGACAAAGCAGGAAAGAACATCCAATGGAAAAAAGACAGCCTCTTTAACAAATGGTGCTGGGAGAACTGGACAGCAACATGCAGAAGGTTGAAACTAGACCACTTTCTCACACCATTTACAAAAATAAACTCAAAATGGATAAAGGACCTAAATGTGAGACAGGAAACCATCAGAACCTTAGAGGAGAAAGCAGGAAAAGACCTCTCTGACCTCAGCCGTAGCAATCTCTTCCTCGACACATCCCCAAAGGCAAGGGAATTAAAAGCAAAAGTGAATTACTGGGACCTTATGAAGATAAAAAGCTTCTGCACAGCAAAGGAAACAACCAACAAAACTAAAAGGCAACCAACGGAATGGGAAAAGATATTTGCAAATGACATATCGGACAAAGGGCTAGTATCTAAAATCTATAAAGAGCTCACCAAACTCCACACCCGAAAAACAAATAACCCAGTGAAGAAATGGGCAGAAAACATGAATAGACACTTCTCTAAAGAAGACATCTAGATGGCCAACAGGCACATGAAAAGATGTTCAGCGTCGCTCCTTATCAGGGAAATACAAATCAAAACCACACTCAGGTATCACCTCACGCCAGTCAGAGTGGCCAAAATGAACAAATCAGGAGACTATAGATGCTGGAGAGGATGTGGAGAAACGGGAACCCTCTTGCACTGTTGGTGGGAATGCAAATTGGTGCAGCCGCTCTGGAAAGCAGTGTGGAGGTTCCTCAGAAAATTAAAAATAGACCTACCCTATGACCCAGCAATAGCACTGCTAGGAATTTATCCAAGGGATACAGGAGTACTGATGCATAGGGGCACTTGTACCCCAATGTTCATAGCAGCACTCTCAACAATAGCCAAATTATGGAAAGAGCCTAAATGTCCATCAACTGATGAATGGATAAAGAAATTGTGGTTTATATACACGATGGAATACTATGTGGCAATGAGAAAAAATGAAATATGGCCCTTTGTAGCAACGTGGATGGAACTGGAGAGTGTAATGCTAAGTGAAATAAGCCATACAGAGAAAGACAGATACCATATGGTTTCACTCTTATGTGGATCCTGAGAAACTTAACAGGAACCCATGGGGGAGGGGAAGGAAAAAAAAAAAAAAGAGGTTAGAGTGGGAGAGAGCCAAAGCATAAGAGACTGTTAAAAACTGAGAACAAACTGAGGGTTGATGGGGGGTGGGAGGGAGGGGAGGGTGGGTGATGGGTATTGAGGAGGGCACCTTTTGGGATGAGCACTGGGTGTTGTATGGAAACCAATTTGTCAATAAATTTCATAAAAAAAAAAAGAAAGAAAAAGAGAGAAACAAAGAAGAGAAAAAAGAAAAAGAAAAAGGAAATTTTTTGAAAATTTGAAAAGGTGAATACACTGAAGTAGACTAAAATAAAATGATGTAATTAAAGTAGAATTTGAAAAAAATTACACAAAATTAAAAAATATAGTAACAAAAATTAAAGAATGATATTTTTAATAAAAATTGAAAATAAAAATGAATTTTTTCTCTTTCTGTATTCAAGCAAAAGAAAAGAATTGTAAAAGAGAAAAAGAAAACAAAAAAGAAAATTGAATAGATGAACCTGCTAACAGATTGAAGTAGGACTCAAATTGCTTCGTTTTCCCCTAGAAGTCAGTCTATGTAGCACTTTATAGTCCATAAACTAAGCCAGCGGTGAGACTTGTGTTCTTGAAGAGCGAGGTTGGCCCAGTTGGGTGGGGCTCAGTGTAATAGCTCCTCTCTCCACTGTATGGTGCTGTCAACCGACTGGGTTGGATTGTTGCGGAGCTCATAGGTGCATATATGCATACTCAGGAGCGGTGAAAATGGCGCCACCCAGTTACCCAGTCTGTTCTCACGGATCAGCAATTGCGCACCCATCCTCTGTCTTTAGCTCTTGTCCACTCCCCACTTTTTCACTCTCTGTGACCAGGCCCCAGGCAGTATCTTTCTCCCAAGTTTTGTCTCAGATGTGGCTGTTTTCCCTGGCCCCTTACTTCTAAAGGCCTGCGGCTTTGACCCATTCCGCCCCCCTGTGGGAGGGTCTCACTGAGCAATGGCCAAATGCCAGCTGCACCCAGGAATTCTTGCTGGACCCTGCTGCTGCCGGTGCCCCAAGACTGAGGCCAGGTGCCAGCCCGCCCCAGAAAAAGTTTGCGAGACAGTGTAGCAGCAGCATTTCAGGGATTATGGAAAATCACAACACACATCTAGCACCAGGCTTCACCCTTAATGACCTTGCCCCAGCACCAGTGAAAGTGGCCACCTTCTGGAGTCTGCTGGGACCAGGTGGCTTCAACAGTCTGTACCAAATGTCCTTCCAGTAGTGGAACTGCTTTTCCCTGTGTGGCCCGAGAACCGCCTGGACCCCACTCTGTCCTGGGGATTTGCCCTCAATACCAGAGCACCACCAGGTATTGAGCTATGGAGTTGCAGCCTTTGTGCTCCCCTTGTTTCCAGTCTTAATGGAATTTAAGCCCTCTCCTTTCTCCTTTCTCCCTTTTTTAGTTTAGTCCCTGTGGCTGTTTCCAATTTTCCTCTTTCTCTCCAGCTGCTTTTGGGGAGGGGTGTTTTTCCTGTATTCTCCCCCCTCCCCAGTCTTCATCCTTTCTGTCCGCAAAAGTGGTTGCCTACCTTTGCAGCTTCTCGCTCCCCAAGTTAAACTCTCCATGCCATGTAACCACTGAATTCTGTGGTTCGGGTTGTGCAGATTGTTTTGTTAACCCTCCAATCAGTTTTCTAGGTGTGTAGGATGGTTCAGTGTTTGGCTGTATTTCATGGATGTGAGACACACAAAAAGCTTCCATGCTCTTCTGTCATCTTGGCCCCTCAATAACTTAGAATTTTCAATTGCAACCCAGATCAGTGCAATCTGAAGTTTTGATCATTTTATGTTCTGCATCTGCCGAATTATCCCATCTACAATTTCATCTCCCCAACAAGACAGATATCACTTCCTTGCTTTATAATTTCTCCCTATCATTTATCATTATCTAATGCTACATATTTGTTTGATCTCCCCTCTAAATTGTTAGCTCAATGAGAATGTTTGTCTCATGGAGACACTACTGTGTCCCAGGTCCTAGTAGAGGGCCAGTATCATGGTGACCAATTAGCATCTGTTGAATGAATGAATGAAAAGAATCCTAGTTTCTGGGAAATCATTTTATTTAGATTTTTACATCCAGAGACATACTTAATTGTCCTTTCACATTGTATGATAAATGATTCCTCCTGATACATGACAAAAAGGAATAAATACCAAAGCAATTGTGGGTTTTTAACTACCACCTTGAACACTATACAGATGTGGAGGACAATGATAGGGAAAAAATTACTTTTATTCCCAGTAAATTTAGACAAACTCTAAATGCCTTCACACATAAAAGGTTGTCCAAGTAACATTCATTAAATGCAGTTATTTTCTAAGTGGTAGCATGAAATACTTAGAGCTAGATTTGGCTTAATTCTAACAAATTAGTTTTACTTTAATAACCCAGAAAATTAAGCCAATTTATTTTTCTCAAGGTTTAAATTTTATCTGAATTTATACATTTAGTGAAATTATTAACTCTATATAATAAGAAGTGGTTATTTAGGCATTTTGGAAGATAAAGATATGTATATTCCCAGCCATCTCATTTCAAGATCATTACAGATACTGGGATTTTGACGATCAACTTTAATTATCACTAATTTAAATTGTAAGTTTTTATTTTATTTCAAACTGGGCCTAGTGAAAAGTTAACATTCTTGTTTAAATTTTTATTTAAAATGCATAATTTATGCTTCTTCCATTATTTCTTTAAGAAATCTGTTCTAGTTCTAATATTTTTGTACCTGCTTACAGTGACACATACAGCAAGACAAGGATAATCTACACAGTTCTAATGAAAACTTAGGAAGAGCAAAAACTAATTCTCGCAAGCTTTTTTGCTCAAATTTTATTCATTTATATGCCTTTCTATTTATCAAATATTTGTTGAACTTCAAACACTAGACAGTAGGAATTCAGCATGTAAAATTTATAAAACTCGTGAGAAGATAAATACAATAAACAAGCAAATGTTTGTATAAAATCTGGCTATTATGGGTGCTATGAAATAAACAGTGTGAGATGATTTTGATTGCACTTCAACATTTAAGCAGAATTAATGGATGAGGAAGAGAAGGCTGTTGAAAAGTTATTTAGACATCTTGGAAGATATTACAAGTATTTGCAACAGCAAATTCAAGATCAGTGAATAATAATACCTAGGGAATAATACCTAGTGCAAAGAAAGAAGAAATCTTGCTCTTTTCAAGAACAGAAAGAACAGTATGGCTAGTGAGTGTTGTCCAAGTAGGAGATGGCAGAAGGTGAGGTGGGAGAGACAGGTGGTCACAAGATCTCGTAAAGCATGACAGGCACTGTTTAGACAAGATATCCAGGTGCAACAAATAGCTTCCTGTCCCTGATCTCACTATAAACACTCCCATAACCAATGAATTATATTGATATTTTTGTGTGCATTGATAATATACTTTTTAAAAGTGTATTTATTTACTTTGAGAGAGAGAGAGAGAATGCATGCATGAATGAAGGAGGGGCAGAGAGAGAGGGAGAAAGAGAATCCCAAGCAGGCTCCATGCTGTCAGCACAGAGCCCCACGCTAGACTCCATCTCATGCATGTGTAAGAGCATGACCTGAACCAAACTCAAGAGTTGTATGCTTAACCAATTGAGCCACCGAAGCACTTCTAACGTACTGACTTTTAATCATTTGTTGCTGACTTCATATAAGTAAATGTATATATGCATATACTGTAGGTGAGTGTGTGCGTGTATCATTTCATCAACATGATTTCAAATGGTTTGCAAAATAACTGGGCTTTGCAAGGAACAGTTCCACATCTCAGAATAAGAATGCTCTCCATCTCACATTCTAAATTAATAACAACATTGGCTATGGTGTTACACATCACACTGCCTGAGTTCCTAGTACACCAGTGAATGATAAATGGAATTCCACACACATTTATCTATGCAAAAGAGCAAAGATTCAGAAGCGGATAGGAGACATTTGTAGAGAAGAACAGGGTCTGTGAGTACTTCTCAGTCCCCTACCCCTATCATCCTCTTGGAACTGGCTTTGGAAGTAGGGAGGATACATGTGTCCTTCAGAGTTTAGAGTTTGATTTAGAAGGGGAAAAATAAAAGACGAGTGTTCGTTTCTTTTTCAAAAGAAATATCAGGAGAAGAAATGTTAACTGGAATAGCCAGGCCAGACGGCGACCACAGGCACTCAGAGAAGCAGAAGAGGCCCCCTCCGTTTCCTGAGACTCTTTGAAGAACCCTGGTAGTCAATGATGGGCAGAAAGGGTGCAGCACGCCCAACAGAGAAGGGGTCAGTCATGTGCTGGTGTGCTGCAGGTGACAGGCAACAGGAGACACAGCTGCCGCTTTGGAGTCCTCAGCAATAAAGAACCAGCTGCATGAGAGCACCATTGGAGAACACCAAATATGTCATGCACATGCTGTGCACAGACTACAGTGTCAAGACCATCTGACTGGCTCTAAATCAGGCTGAAACCACAGGCTGGCACTGCCCTATTTGTCTTTATGAGCTCTAAATCATGTAAGCTGACTCTTCCTTTCGGTGCCTGCTCCCAGACAGAGTCACACCCTCTGAAAAGAAGCAGGACAGGTGACACTTTGGACAGGGAGCTAAATACCCTTGAAGAAAAGCCTCAATATTGAATTATTCAGCCAACTGAAACACGACAGCAACTGGAATTGCAATACCAGGTTAGGCTTTGTGGTCACTGGCCTGGACTGAGAGAATCCATTTGTTATTTCCCAGAAACAGATCCCAAGACTAAAATTCACTACAAGTACTTTATTTGAGAGGTGGAAGAGAGGAATGGAGAAATGAGAGGGGTACAGTATCAAGCCAGCTGCCAGTGTGGACTATTGGAGTCCAGTTTCACTGGGGATGCTATTAGAGACCATGAGGACCAGAGACATCAGAATGATCTCACGTGACAGGTGAGAGAGCCGGGCTCTTTAAACACCAGCTCCCATTGTTTCTGTGTGTGTGTGTGTGTGTGTGTGTGTGTGTGTGTGTTTGGGGGGGTTAATTCTATGGCACACAGAGCCTGCTGCACAGGTGTTAAGGTGGGGTCTAGGGGCATGAGAGCTCAGAGGCAAAGCTCTGTAGCTGGTATTTGGAGGTCAAGCTGGTGTGCACTGAATAAGGCTATGGGCAGGTTATGCCAACCCGTCACATCAGAACTTGCATACGAGAAGATGACTGCATCAGGAAAACACAGGTTGGTTCGATGCCAAGAAAGACCTATGTAACTAGGAAAATAAGAGAGTTTCAAGTTTTCACATAGTTGAATCGTGACTGCCTAATCACATTTGTGCATAGTGTTATGACTAGGGTTTAGTTGTAAGTAGAGAATGTGGAAACTGATTTTTTTTTATGAACCAAATATGTGCCAGGAGTGCTACTGGACAAATTATTTATTTTCACTCCAACCCTTAAGACCTTATTATAACTCTTTAAAGGAAAAAAAAAAAACAGACACAGAAAAGCTTTCAATTTACACATATCTAGTACATGATAATGATGGGATTTAACATGGGATCCCCAGTGTGTAATACTATGCTTGGCACACAGTTAATACAGAAATGTGCAACAAAATTATCAACGTGAATGAGTGAAAAATTGAAAATGCTGTTTAAAATATGGATATTTTAATTAAAATACTTTCAAAAAAGACAATAATTTGGAAATGTTCTAATTTGTGTGTAATGATATCAAATTCCCTCAAGCCAAGGTGATTTAAGATGTTACATTTTGACCATATTTGTATCCTAATACACTGACTAGAATACATTGTTCTTAAGCAACTCTTATCATTTGAGGGATTTTCTGTTTGAACATCTGCATGCTGTTCAGTGGGAGCATCTCTCTCTTCAATGCCAATACACATCATCTCTCTGAACAACTGCCCCATAGGGTATCCTCATCTCCAGCTCTACTGGGCTCACGTGCCAGACATGAAAATCATGTAAAGGACATCCAATTGTCTGGATGTTAGGAATAGATCTGTTATTTCCATCTCATGCTCCTCCTAACTTGGCTCTCTTCTCTTTTTCCTATTCTTGTAAATGTCATTGATTATTTAAGAGGAATATCTGCACCTTGAATATGAACTATGCTTCTTGCTGTGTTAATTTTTTTCATACTTTTTCCTTTTACACTTTTAACACTCTTCATAGTGTTAGAGCATGAAATAGCAAATATTCTTTCATATTTGGTAATATCTACCATCACAAACCTGACCAAAGAACATGCTAAAACAAAATTTCAAATAATTAAATAAAAATAAAATTACAACTATACTTAATATTTTTCAAGTATCTATTGGTGCACTGTGTGTTAACACACAAATTAGCCATCATCTTTTCAAAAATATATAGTTTTAAAATCATAATTTTGATGTTATCTTTATGAAATATCAGTGGTATATCATAACCCTGTTCCTTTTACATGGTGATATCATCTTGTATAGTAGAGAGATATGAAACAATTTGTTTTGAAGAGTATATATGAGCTTTGGCATCCAAATATTATAAGCTTATGCTCTTTTGGAAAAATGATGACATCCATAACTCTGTAATAGTAATATAGACACACTGATTTAAAAAAAAAAAAGAAACTGGAATAAGAGAAATGTCATTTGCTAACCATCTGTCATGTTTCAGGTGATTAACACAGGCACAACTAAACATCTCAATCAGTTGTTACAACAATTCCATTATATAGGTACAATTAGGCTTTTATTACAGAGAGGAATCTGCACAATTGAAATGTTAAATAGAGAACACAAGGTATATACAAGGTATATACAGTTTTCTCTGTATCTCTCTAAAGTAGAAGAAAGTTGATAAGTATCTTCAAAGATTGTATTTAATCCTCAATGATACTTACACTAGATGCCAATCTTGTTTTTCCAGGGCATCTGGGTAGCTCAGTTGGTTAAACATCTGACTCTTGATTTTCACCCAGGTCACAGTCTCATTATCTTGAGATAGAGCCTGCATGGGCTCCCCTTGGGGTTCTCTCTCTTTCTCATTCTCTGCCCCTCCTGCCCCATCTTTCTCTAAAAAAAAATAATGATAATAAATGAAAAAAATAAATATAGCTTTTCCAAATATGAGTAATAAGAGTGTGAGGATGACAACTAGAAGATCAAAAGTGAGATGTTCAGCTACTAAAAAATAAGGGTGGAAACCAAGAAACAAGAAAATCCATTCTATCTTGAAAGAAGTGAAGAAATTAAAGAAGAAAGAAAGGAAGCAGAGAATGAATGTATGAGGAGATAGAGAAGGAGATCACAAAATTTTGCCAAATAGAAAATATAAAGCACCATGGTAGGAATAAAAATAAATAAATAAATAAATAAATAAATAAGTAAATAAAGTCGCTAGTAATCAAAACTCTTAAAGATTAAAAAAAAAGTACTATATGCTGTTTTCAGGTGCTACAACTAAGAGTAAAAATGGCAAAACGATATATATGGTAAAAAGTTTTGTAAAGTATAAGGTTGTTTACAATGCAAGTACAAAATAATACATAAAAATTGTTGTGGTATTTTTTAAGTTACGTCAAATATATCTTACAGAGTTAAAGAGTTAATTGTGTGTTCACAATTAACAAGCCTGACCATATATATTATATAGTACTCAACAAACAGAAAAGGCACATTTTTTAAGTATTTTAAAAATTGAATAATTGTAATTGTAATAATTGTAATTGTAATTAATGTTAACAATTTTAAAAATAAATTTTAAAATAAAGACTATAGTCTATCAAGACTTAAAGGGAAAATATTGTTAAATATATACATAATGCTGAGCAACTTTGAGGGCATTTCTAATTTTTTTTTTAACACTTATTCATTTTTGAGAGATAGAGAGAGAGCGTTAGTAGGGAGGGGCAGAGAGAGAGGGAGACACAGAATCTGAAGCAGGCTCCAGGCTCTGAGCTGTCAGCCCAGAGCCTGATGCAAGGCTCAAACTCATGGACCGCGAGATAATGACCTGAGTTGAAGTTGGTCACTTAACCAACTGAGCCACCCAGGCATCCCAAGGCCATTTCTAAGTACTGAGTAAGATTCTATAATTTGTTATGTTTCTGTCCAAAAATTAGGTGTATTATACTCAGTGCAGCAGTGAAAACAACTTAAAAGTTTCTGATAGGGGAGAGTTGGAATAAATCACATTACATCTAGGCTATAGATATGAAGTCTAATCTATAGCATACTATTTTATAATTCAAAACAGCTGGCTAGACAGTTTTAGAAAGATCTCCAAAACAAATACTAAAAGATATCACAGATAAATATGTATAGTCCCTTTTATATAAACCTTGACATCTCTTTCTTTCTTAATTTTTTTTTTCCTTTGGTCTGTAATAAACACATTGAAACAGGATTGCAGAAATGCACAGCTCTCAAAGTTCATAGTAGTTATATCTTAGGGATATGAAGAGACTGGAAGAGAAGTCACTGCAAAAGAGACTTTCAGGTTTGTCTTGATATATTTCTAGATTGTTTAAACCTCTTTACCACAGAAATGATCTGTGTATTACTCAGTAATTAAAAAAAAATCACACACCAGTTAGATATCTAAGTGCCAATGATTTGAAAGAGACTGTTAACAGTAGTGCTACTAAATGGTATTCATCAACTCTTATATTTGGGTACCATATAATTTATTGTAGCAGAAACCTGGCTGTTTCTTTGGGGAAGTATATTTATTTTTATACTTTTCTCACCTTTACTGATCCATTTTTCTGTTTTTGTTTAAAGGTCAAAAAATGCAGATATAAACATTTTGCTGATTAGTGCTATAAATATGATAGAAATCTAAACCATCATAAAAGCAAGGTAGGCTATGATCCGAACTTCCAGGAAGATTCGCAGGATCAGAACTGCAGTTTCCAAGACTTGGGATTGAAGAGTGGAGAGTGAGGAGTGAGTAGGACCAAGAAGAGACAAGCGCGTTAATGGCCATTGAAAGCCGATGGATGTAGCAAGATCTGCACTCTTAGGTCACTATGGGATTTCAGATAGTAGTTCGAGCATTGTCTCTATGTGTTCGAGATATTGTAAAAAATATTCATGGCCCATGAGTCATAAAGAGGTAAGAATTATGGCGTTGGCTAGATGGATCAGACCCCTTATCACCCAGGGAATTACCTGCATAACAGTTGATGGCCTAATCCCTGCTTTATGAATTATCTAATATAAAACAGTCATTTTTACTGCTTCTAAATCATTTGCTAGGTGCCCTTGCACCACTGACACCTGTATTAACTATGGCCTTACAGAGGAAACAATTTTATGCTTTCTAACTTTTGTTTTCCAAAGCCAGACCAGGAAGTTCTCACTGAGATTCAAATTTCAAGAATTTACCCAAATTGGTAGTCAATAGTTGTGGCAAATACTTTCACTTGCCTATCCCGAAGAGTTTGTAAAATCATCTTAGAATAAGTCTAAGTTGTAGGTCAAAGTTCCTTCACTTGTAAAAATTAAGTTCCACATTTTCACTCTTACACTTGTATACTTGAAAAAGATACCCAAATTACTTTCAGAATCTTCACAAATTGTAAGAGAGATCTTATACAATCCCTTTCAATCAAATATTCTTAAGCCTAATTTCATGGCAAATATCTATACAAAATAAAACATAATAGAATATTAAATATAATTAAGATTTAGCATATGGCAATGACTATTGAAATTTTAAGCCTGAAGTGTTTTCTGCCCAATGGACTTAGTTCTTATTGAGGACAGTCATAAATAACTTTAAAATATTCCAATGTGATAAAAAAGGAGCTGTAGATTAGGTCATTGAGGAATTATAGTTCCCTTGCTTAATGATTGTAGAAAATTGCCTGGCAATTGAACAAAGAGAAAAAGGGCGATGTGGTGAATGCCGGCTAATTAAACCAATAATTGCTTCTTCTTGTGTACCCAGATAATGTGCCCCTGATAATTTTAAATGAAGTCTTGAAGCAGTATTCTTGAATGAAATGCTGTGCTAGTTAAAGTTCTACTATATACAATTCTCCTTGTGCTTAGATAGTGGCCTACTTCTCAGAGTTCTTTGCATGGTTTGATTAAAAAAAATCAATGGCATGGAACTCTCTTACATTACAAATGTTTATGTCACATAGTATCTTCATAAGATGTTTTTATTCCTTGTAACATATTCATGTCATGCAATATGTATACATTTTGGGATTAACAACTCTAATAGTAGAGATGTCAGACTCATGTAATTTTCTGGGAAGAATTTTGATATTAAAAGTTGTTGATCTCCAAAATCCCTTTGTATTAACCACAAGATATTTCAGATATTTGAAAACTGATGTTAACAAAAATGAGTAGCAAGATATTAGGCCTCCATTTTATAAAATCTTTGACTTGTCTATCCTACAAGATCATTAATACTGTTTTGAACCTGCATGATTCAATTATTCTGGTTTAGATATAGTACCTTGGTGTCCTCAGGAAAGTAATCAAAATTTTACAAAATTTTTAATTTAATATTTTTATTTTTATGGTAAAATTATTAGTGGCCTTATTAATTTATCTACCTTGACTTCCTATAATAACCAAATTACCCCATTTATAACACTAACCATAATACAAACATTACTTTTTTTCTTTAATTTTTTTTAATTTTTCTTTAATTTTTTAATGTTTATTCATTTTTGAGGGACAGAGAGAGACAGAGCATGAGTGGGGGAGGGGCAGAGAGTGAGGGAAACAGAAACTGAAGCAGGCTCCAGGCTCTGAAATCATGACCTGAGCCTAAATCAGATGCTCAACCGACTGAGCCATTCGGGTGCCCCCTGACCTTTTTTTTTTTTTCAATATAGGAGAGAGACAAAGAATGGCAGAACTTACATAATTTATCAGTTACTATATACTGCAATTCTCAACTCTCCCAAATTTCAGTACGGAGTGTAAGCCTGTATTGTTTTCTGCTTAATTTGCATCTCCATGGTTTTGATTATTTAATAGTTTATTTTCAGCCTACCTTCCCAGAGTGAACTCTACAATCCACATTTGGCATTCATACTCATCAACTTGTACATTTTGTCAGCTTTCATAAAGACAGTTCTTACCTGAGGTAAAGTGAGATGTTCTAAACATGCAGTTGTTTGCATACATTATTCCCTTAATCAACATTTTATACAAAATTAATATACATTCCTAGGCATCAGAAGTTTTTAAAACTAAAAAAGTGCTCCATATCCAGAAATGAAATGTCATTTTGTTTACCATCGTGTTTAGTTTTTTCAGAATATATCTCATTTGGATAATGAGCATATTTAAATGTCACGTGTTCCAGCGCCAATAAATGCTCATACATGGGCACATTCAAATTGTGAATATTTCTAAACTATCCATATTTTTCCTCTTTCTTCTCAAATAAACAATTATGAAAATCCACATATATTTAGTGTTTATTTGTAAACAAATTGCAATCAAATGTGAGGCATTCCTGGAAAAACATGTAGAAGGCAGTGTTCATATGAACTTGGGATAGTACATGACCTGAGGCTTCATGAATGTAAATGCTTACTTACTAAGTGTTTTGCAGTTATATTGTTTGAATTGTTCTATAAGTTTGTATTATTCCATGTTTTATGCAGGTATATGTATATAATTTTTTAAAAGATTTTTTAAAAGGAAAAGAGATTGTGAACTATGTATTTAATTTACACATTAAATCTAAATTCTTAAAAGTTTTCACCAATTGGAAACATCTGAACATATGCTGCTAAACAGGACAAAATTAATTTTAGGAACATAAAAGATGCTAGATGATTTAATAAAATCTTTGGTGTCAAATGAGAATCATACACACAGTCAGGCATCCTCTGAGATCCTCCTATAAACATCATGATGCTTTTAACACAAAACTAATCTTTCCTATCACCACATGTCCTAACATAGCGTACTAGTCCACTCTTCCCCCAGGGCTATCTAAGATGACCAAATAAACTTATTTTTTTTCTCTTTGCTAGTTGTTTGATAAGTTTTGAATTCATGGAAACAACTATTATAATTCAAAAGATATACTGTACCTGTCAGAGGAAAAAAAACATACAAAAACAAGCACACTCATAAACATTTCCCTCTGACTGCATATTAAGAGAAATTGAAGTTATACATAAAGCCTGCATAAATGTTCTCTCATGTTTGTGTGTGTGGTATCTTTACATTTTTCTTATCTGACTGATGAGCTTATAATACTTAATAGGTGATATAAATATAAAATATTTGCATACAGTAAGTTATTTATGTTATTCTTATTTTCATGTAGACATTGTATAAAAGCCTTGAGGTGCCTATTTTATTTCAAACTTTCTCTCTTTATGAATGAAGCTTTTTATCATTATGCCTCAATTATGTTTACATGAGACCAATATTTCTAAGTTTTTTGGGGGAAATATTATGCAAGAATTCACTTTAAATAACTTAGTGAAACTTTTTTATAAGGCAGGGTGAATGCTTCCCAACAAGCAAACACGTTTTCTGTAAATGTATTCATTTCTTAAGAATCATGGGATATTAAAGCTAGAAAATAATTTAATATCTTCTAGCTTATTCTTATATTTCAGAGAGGAGTAAGATTATCCCTTTGTAAAGTTATGTTCTAACTATAGTAAGATCTTAATTTTCCTGGTTTAACTATATGAAGTGTCATAATTTTACATTCCTCCTTAAATTTTCTCATCTGATGCTAGTATGTCACTGGTCTAATCTGTCTACAGGCTACATCTGGATCTGTATAGTACTCAAGGCACAAGGTTTAGAATACTCATTTTCCTAGCACAACCTACAATTCAGTCATAGAAAGTAAGCCTTGCATAGAGATTCTTGCCCCCTCAAGGGAAATTCTTGCAACTTATCTTTAACAGAGTAATTATCCTGAAAATTTATGCAAAATATGTTAACAAATAGGTTATCATAAAAAAATCAACTTTTTAAAATGTGCAATGAAATTCCAGTCTTTGAAACTAACATATACACATTTATAAGTTATGAAATAGAACTTCAGAGAGAAAACACACTCAATATGCTTGGGTTTGCAGAAATTCATACAGTGAAAGACAATTTGGCCATAAAGAACTTAGTTCTATTTCTATTTATTCTCTGTCTTCATAAAAATATCTGATATAAAACCATCTGTTTAAACTTGTAAAAATAGTTTGCCAATGCATGTAATTCTAAGCATCATAAATTACTTGAATACTGAAAATCTGATGTGTTGTGTTGATATAGATGATTCTCAATGATAAATGAATATATAGAAAGACCAAACATACCTGTTGTGAGTTGAATAATTATATATCACTAGTGTTTTTATACACAAATCAGCCTAACCTCTCATTTCAATTCTAATTTATACCATAATCATTTTGGCTTATAGGTTGTTTAAGATTACCAAAATCACAATAAGTATTGTTCCATTTACAACACAAAGTCTGAGTATAATGAAATATTAAGTTAATGTTGAGAGAAATAAAAAGAACACTATACCCGAGAAAATAAATTTTACCTAATACATTATTAGGTTAAAGATTTTTCACATCAACAAAACAACACATACTAGATTAATGGTATAATAACAAATGACTTAAGGATCATAATTCACTAAAAAAGGAACATTTCAATATATGTTAAAAAGTAGCAAAAGTTTGAAATATGATAAAAATCAAAGAGTTTAGCAAAACTTTTGAAATATGAAGTGAATATATATTTACTATATATTCACCCATGTAGATGTCAGATATTTAACTGTCTTAGCCGTAAAACATAATAAGAACACAGACATTAGTAATTACAGCTTCGAGAAGCTCAGACACTAGGCATAAGCTTTCATGACAGAAATTCACCATATTACTTCAGAGGAAAAACACCATTTCCTAGATCATACACTGTCACTTACTGAGAGGCAGAATAGTCTAGTGGTGTCCCACATGGGCACTGGGTTGAATTCTGGCTCTTCCAACTTTTTTTTTTTTTTAATTTAGATTTTGAGAGTAAGAGAGAGAGAGAGAGAGAGCGTGCACAAGTGGGGGGGAGGGGAAGAGAGAGAGAGAGAAATAATCCAAAGCAGAGACTGCACTGGCAGTGCAGAGCCCAGTGCAGGTCTCAAACTCAGGAACCCTGAGATCATGACGTGAGCTGAGGTCAGGAGTCTGATGTTTAACCCGCTAAGCCACCCAGGTACCCCCTGGCACTTCCAGCTTCTTGTCTGCTCTTGACTACCCACCCAGTCTCTCCATTCTTTATTTGTTAAATGGAAATTGAACACTTTCATCCTCCTGGGCTATTGGAAGAATTAAATGAGTTAATCTAAAAAAAATGATAATTAAGCTTGTTGTTGGTTTGTACCCAAATATATAACAGTAGCGTTTTATTCCTAGTGTCATAACGTCATAATGTTTTATTTCCAGTGTCAATCCTCTCTTGGAGTTTCATGAGCAACCTTCCCGCCACCCTAGTATTACAACATATATTCCTCACCCACTGGGGAAGTTGTATATATTTAGAAATCTTTCAAACAAATAACAGCCATAGTGTGGACAGCATATATGATTTCCTGTATAAGATGTGAAATATAACTATTAATTCTTAATTTCAGTAATAAAACATATATTTTAGCGTGGTTGAAAATTAAAATATGAATATAACAAACATAGGTTATCCTTTTAAGGACAAAGAACATTAATTGAGTAACTTTAAAAATAACACTAATCCCAAATTCTGTTTTTATAAAAGGTCATACATTCTATGCGAAAAATGTTTGAAGTGTCTGAAAATAAGCAATCAATGTAATAGTAGCAAATCAAAACAAAAAATCATCAGAAATAAATGTGTCAGACCAAGTGAAATGTAATGCTACAAATACTGAAAGTTTAAATATAGTATTTATCATTGTAAAATATATCTTGCACTATATATCACAATGATAAAAAGCTGTGCTCAAAATAAAGTAGTGGAAAACATAAGAAAGCAGAAACTTGGATTACGATCACATGAGTCTAATGTTCTTCATAGTGAAACTCCCATTGAAACAGTAGAAAATTTCTGAAGGAATAAATCAATATTAGATCAGGGGGTTGGAAATAGAATGATTATATCAGTAGACCAAGATGTATTGGGCGCCCTATAAGATGGATAAGAGACAAGATTGTATTGATGAAGAATTAAGAACAGAATCATATGGTTTAAAATCCTTATGGAGATTAAGAAATAAAACTACCTAATACAAATCCAACAGAAATTCCAAATTCAGAGAAAATAAATGTAAGCAAGATAAGAAGGTCCTTATGCAATCACTATGGGTAACTGGTGGTTAAACTTAAGGAGATCCTGGATTGGTTGAGGACAACCAATCTGGCTCTGTCTTAGTCCTGGCTCTGTCATTTTCAACATATTAACAAAACAGCAAGTTGGGTGTGGTAAAATGTGTGTATTCATATGTTGTTGGGAATGATATTTATTATTACATTATTTTTCTAGGCCATTTTGCAGAATCTTTCACATTTTGAAATGCCCGTATTTTGGCGTAGCAACTCTAGTGCTGGAGATATAGTCCAAAAAATGTATTTACACATCAAAAGTGAGTCTGGTTGAATATACTGTTTCTTAATATACTATGATTTACCAAGCAGTTTTAAAAGAATAGGATGAATATATGTATTAGTAAGAAAGAGAGGGATGTCCAAGAAATAGATAATGATTAAGTCACAGGAAATTAAATTTAAGTGCTGTAGTATATAAAATTATCTTAGTAAATTTAACATGAACAAGTACATTTACCAGTCCATAAAGTGACTCCTTGATGTGAAAATGCTTTGGCACTCTTAATTCTTAGGAGCAAGTATTCATATGTGACCTGTATAATCTAAAACATACTACGTGAGGAACCTTGGGAAATTGTTCAAATGGTTAGAGGACCAGACTCTAAACTAGCAGAGATCACACTGTCTCTACTTAAATCTGGCCACTGTTGGCATCTCAGGAAGTCACGAAACCAAGAGGCTAATCTATACAGAGCTCCCTTGCTTCTGTAACATATGTACCAGAAAGTCCTTATTCATATCCAAGATCTCACTCCTCACTTAACTTGTTTTGGGCACAAGTCTCTTTCTTGAAAGTCACATTTGAAACATAAACTGCTATAGAGTTGGGAGAATGTAGGTTTTAGCTTTTCAGCCTACGCAGTCAGAAAGTCATTCTTTGAGGAAGTTGGGATGAAAGTAAGTGAGCTATAACACAGAATCTATTAGAAAAATTTTTTTTTTCCGAACATCATTTGTATTTTGACAGATTTTTAGTCTTATTTTCATTTTATCCTTTTTCAAATAGTAATATTTAATATGTAATGATTAGTACAGTTTAAATTAGTTTTTACTTTCAATATTGTTAAGCAGAAGACAGTTTGGTACTCTTTATAGACACATTTTATAAATTATATTGCTATTCTATTATTACAAATGAAAGTACAGTATCTGTATTCGAGAATAACATGATGTGACTGACTCCTTTACACAGAATACTATACAACAAATAGTATCAATTTCCTGTGAGGGTAGGATAAGTAAAAAATGCTTTTCTATAAGTCAACAAGGAAGTCTCAGAACATCTTATGATCCCAAAATTATTTTTTAGCTAATTTTTTTTAATTTTTTTTTAACGTTTATTTATTTTGGGGACAGAGAGAGACAGAGCATGAATGGGGGAGGGGCAGAGAGAGAGGGAGACACAGAATCGGAAGCAGGCTCCAGGCTCTGAGCCATCAGCCCAGAGCCCGACGCGGGGCTCGAACTCACGGTCTGTGAGATGGTGACCTGAGCTGAAGTCGGACGCTTAACCGACTGAGCCACCCAGGCGCCCCTAGCTAATTTTTTTAAAAATAAGAATTTGATCTCAATCAAATGATTTTGTGATAATTTACAAACTTTCTATGGAAATATTTCTTAAGCAAATGGAACTTGCATTTTCCCATTTCTCCTTAGCCAAATCAAAAGGAAAAAAAAGAAAAAGACAAAAATAGAATTTGATATTTGGGATTCTTAGCAGAGCCTCCTTAAGCTCTCAGGTGGGATTCAGCTCTGTTAGTGATTCTGATTTAGGTTCCATAATGAAAGACCTACTTCAATAATGTTCCTTGGACCATCCTTCTCTCAGTATTCGTCTATTGACTGCAGGCTTGGCATTTCTTAGTTAGCCTTCTTGTATCAGGGGGATGAAGCTTACTTTAAAATAAAAAACCTGTACTCATAGAAATTATTGTGACATTTTGTATACAATATTGCCTGAAGAGCATGAAGATACAAAATTAGTATAAAGTGCTTTTCTGAAAACCTGTTAGTATAATTACATGGTCAAACATTTATGATGTAATCTCTAATATATTAATATACTTCATTTATCTCTAAGATTGAAGTGATATAAACTTATAATAAGGCCATAAATCTTATCACATAACCTAAGACAAATAAAAGAAAAAATAATTACAAAATGGTGAAGTTTAGAGGAATGGTTTTCTAAGTGATGCAAAATTTCCTGTGTGTATGTGGGGGGGGGGGGTAAGAATGAACATTAGATCCATTAAAAGCTGATCAATAATTTGTTCTAAGTAATGTGTTGCTAAGATCTATTTATTCCTGACCACTTATTCATGTTTTCCCCCCACAATAAAGCAGAGAGTCGGGGAGTAGGACTATCTGTAAGACCTATATTAGTGGCACGTTATTTATCTTATAACCACTTTTCATCATAGTAGAATAGATTATACTTTAGATTCACCAAGGTCAGATAGTCTTGGGTTTGACTCAAAGTTCCACTGTTTAAAACTTAACACCTTGATCTACTTAATCTCACTAACACTTAGGTTTGACATCCTTAAAAGGGGGAGGGTGGAAAATGATACCTCATTGCTAAATGGCAATGCTAAAATGAAATACCCTCTATAAAATGCTTGGAATGTAGTGGTTGCTCAATAAATGTTAGTTCCCTAATCCTCTTGGACCTGCTTCCCTTCCATTTCTGTTGGACCAATCAAAGGGAAAATTTGACTGTCTTCTCTATAGCACCTTTTTTGATCTTTTTTTTTAACTTATTTAGTTCTTTTCATTTTTTCTTTATTAACTTTTAGCTTCTTTTATGACAAGACATATAGTTATGCTAGTTTATTAAATAAAATTGGAAATGTATGTGTCTAGTGAGTGGTATTGTGGGTGAGTATAATTGCAGATAGCTTCCTGAATATGATGAACTCTGAAATGTAGTAGAGATGTAAAGATATTGTTTGTTTGGCAACAGAATGGGAGGATGCCATTAGGATGTGTTTTAATAAAATATTTGTGTTTCCTCAGTGTCTCACTTTTTAATTATTCAAGGAAACTATGAAAGAAAAATGTTTAATTGGCCAACCACAGCATTAGTAATATAATACAGAATAACAAGCTAAACATTTAAAATACACCATTTCTCTGTCTCCATACAAACAACACTATTAACCCAAATAAAAAAGTTTAGCTTCTCCTATATTAAGCACTTAGACCTAAAAACTATTATAATTTGGTCTTCATTATATCATGATAAATTGTTCCTTGATACGTGGCTTTCATATTTTTTTCTACTAAATGAACATTTTATTTAACTTTATTTTAAATGTATACTGTATATGTATAATGTAGGGAAGGCCCATGAAATTATTTAACACATGGTGGAATACATGACAAAAAAAAACCATTCATAATCACCTGCTATGTGCTGGTGATCTTATATTACTACTATTTGCTGGTGATCTGAGAAGCATTATTATTGTCCCCATTTTAATATGACAAAATGGATCCTTCTGAGAGTCTAAGCCATACTCTTGGAAAATGGTGTGGCAGGAATACAGAGCAGATGAGATGAGTGCCTGGTTTTGATTATTTCTAGTTCACCCCGTTGATAAACAAGTGGCTTAACATTTCCTTCAGAAGATATCAGTCTTCCTTGGTCTTGACATATAACATAAGGAAAATGTGTTATATGGCAATGAAGATGAATATACTTCTAGTAGGTTCTGAATAGGACAATGTCATGGCATACTTATTTGGCAACCATAGAGAAAGTAAAAACAAATGTCTTTAATCATAATTCTTTGCATGAAAGGAATAAATTGCTGGATTTTTTTTTGTAAAGTTTTGTTCTATTAACCAATGTAACAGCAGCTTTTCTAGTACTCAATTTTCAACTTAGTATTTCAAATTGGATGTCTAATACATACCATACATTTAATATGTCCAAAGTAGAAATGTTAATCCTCTTCCCTGAAAACCTACCTCTCTCTTAGTTTTTTCCATCTGACAATGTAGGATTTATTACCATTTACCCACTAGAAAGATTTCAAGTTGCTTCCACTCTTGATTTTTTCCCCCTACCTCAGCATGTTGACTCTAAATACAATCAAGTCTTACCATCCCATATTCAACATTATAGGCCAATCATAATTTACACTTGGATTGTTTAAATTACTTCTTACCTAGTCTTCTCATTTTCTACCACCTGTACTGGGTTGAACAGTGCTCCCAATATATGTTCACCTGAAATCTTATAATGAGACTTTATTTGGAAATAGGGTCTTTCCATTTAAAATTAGCTAAATATCTTGAGATTAAATATCCCTAGATGTAGGAATGCAATGATGGATATCCTTATGAAAAGAGGAGAGGACACAGAGAAACACAAAGAGAAGAAGGCAGGATAAAGACGGAGGCAGAGATTGCAGTGAGGGGTCTACAAGCCAAAAAACGTCAAAGATTGCAGGTAGCCTGAGAAGATAAGAGAGAAGCATGGGGACTGTTCCTTTATCAGAGCCTCCAGAAGAAGTCAACCTCCTGATACCTTGACTTTGGACCTCTAGACTCCTGAACTGTGGAAGAATAAATTTCTGTTGATTTTAAGCCACCCACATTGCGGTAACTTTTTATGTACCCCTAGAGACTAATACATACTTCATCCTTCTACTTTCATTTCTTCAGAAAACAGAGTACGTAAACACACACACACACACACACACACACACACAATAACAACAACAACAAAACAACAGATCATATCACTTCCATCCTCATGTCCTTCTAGGGCAAACCAGCACATTTAGTTAGAGCCAATACTTAGTGCTGTTCATGATCTACAAGTTGCTATAGCATCTGGTTCCCAATTTCCTTCTGACTTCAGTACCTCCTTCTGTCTCCACTTACTCTCTCTAAACACAATCTGAAGAGTAGTTACATAATAGGTGCTCAATAAAATGAATGAATAAAGATTTTGGCTCAAAACTACTAATAAAAAGTGACACCATTTATCGTTTTTATGTCTGTAGATCAACAGATTTAAAGAAGAAAGCAGGAATCAACTGAAGATTTTTCTGAAAAGTTATGATGTTAATTCACTTTGAAGACTGCTCACGTTATTTTTGTTCACATCAGAATATTGGATGTTACTTTTAGAAACTTTGTGAAAATATCAGGATAATTTCTTTCTATTTTCTAGGACCTATTTAATAAATTTGGTATTACATAATGCATGACATGGACATCCATAACAAAAAAAACACAAATATTGGTTCAACATGTTTTTAGCATATATTGGGTTATATTTTATAGGACTCCTTAATTTTTACTAAATATGATATTAAATATACTAAGACATTACTTAAACTCTTTTTTTTATTTCAAAAGCGAAAATACTCTATCATAACACCCAGAGTGAGGAAGGAGCCAAAAATACATTTTAAAATACATGCCTTAAGAACACTGCTATGTTAGGGGCGCCTGGGTGGCTCAGTCGGTTAAGCGGCCGACTTCGGCTCGGGTCATGATCTCACGGTTTGTTGAGTTCGAGCCCCGTGTCGGGCTCTGTGCTGACAGCTCAGAGCCTGGAGCCTGCTTCGGTTTCTGTGTCTCCCTCTCTCTGACCCTCCCCCATTCATGCTCTGTCTCTCTCTGTCTCAAAAATAAATAAACGTTAAAAAAAATTAAAAAAAAAACACTGCTATGTTATATGAATGTGATTATTAATTCCTTCTAAAGTGAGGAAATGCTCTAATACTCTTTTTTATAATCTAGATGATTGACCTTATGACATTTATTTGGAAATTTCCTCCTTTGGGACACAAATGGTCAACTTTACTTTTCAGCCAGCTAAGCCGTAATGGATAACCAAGTATGTGTATTCCTCCCCTTCCCTGAGAATAAGGCATAAAACTTTTGCAGCAATTATGAGTTTCTTCTTCTTTTCTCTTTGGATGACTTACATAAATTATCTCTTGGGATAGTATGGTAAGGATCTTATGGTGGCAAGATTTAGAAATACTGTGTACTGTGACAGCCTATCAGCCACGTGTCTTCTCAGGAGAAGATTAAAACCCTAATACCGGCAATGTGGAAGAACCTGGGACACTAGGAGGATTTTCTGTGGATAAACAAATATTTCTTATCTAACAGTGCAATCCCTAGCAACATTAAATAATTAAGCATCATCATGTGGTTTTCAGGGAATTGAATAAAGCATAAAAAAACATTAACACTTTAGTCTCTTGCCCTTCAGAGTCTCCCACTTAGTGATATTGACCAACACCCCTCATTGCTCACAAAATACCTTTCATCTATCTCTACCTGACCATAAATATGATCTTTCTCCTCACCATAACCAAACATTGTTAAAATAATCTGTGTTTAAAGTTCTCACTTCTTTCCATTTAGTTTTTTTTTTTTTTGCACTCAGTGCAATTTTGCTTCCAACATTTGCTTTCTACAGAAAATTCTCTAGCAAAAGTCATCAGTGATCTCTTATGCAAACGTAAACTTTGTAGATTTTCTTTCTTCTCTACCTATTTGCATCATTTCATCTCTGTTGAAAATCTCTCATTCTTAAATCTGTTCCCAGTTTTGTTCTCTCTTTTCCATTCTTTGTCAATTGTTTTTCTCCTCTTTCTCTAATGAAATTTTTCTTAGCCTATTTAAATATTCCTCATTATCTGCTTATTTCTTAAATATTGATGACATTCTATGTTTATAATTTTTACACAAACTATCAGCTTTCAGAAAATCATTTCTCACATACACTGACTAGATTATAAATGTTCATATTTTACATTTTTATAAGAATAATTTTGCAAATAGGTCTTTTAAAAGAATAACTATGTAAATAGTCCGGTGACCCACACTCACATACGAACCAAATGCAAGCCTTTAATTGGATTGCCTCTTGTATTGTTTACACTTCATCGTGTTTGGGACACTGAATGGACAAAATCTTTTTATTAAATACAGATAGGTTAATAGATAGAAAGCCGTTTTTCTATATTTTGATGTTTATTCAACCTACACACAAAATGTCTGTGAATTTCTTGATTACTCCTTACTTTAATTATGTAAGCTAAGTATGACTAATTGCCAGGGAAAATAGAGTTAAGGGTGCAAATAAAGAGTTGATTATAATAAAGAACCATAGAATTTCACCTTACTAAATAAAGAAGTGATGGACACAGAAAGTATGATGGATAGTAAATAAAATTAAATGAATGAATGAATGAATGAATACATAAATAAATAAATAAATAAATAAATAAATAAAAGGTGTAGGATCAATAGTTTTCAATGTCACATTGAGTGTTGAATAATTGAGGAAGTAGCAGTATTGGACGAGGTGAGGTGGGAATTAAGGGTGTTTGTCTGAGAATGAGATGTGATTTTTCAGTTGAGATTACGGTGGAGAAGCAATTTTTGGTAATGACAATACCTAGGATATGAGCATGGGAGAGAGTGGCTATCAGCAGACGTCAAGATTACTTTAAAAAAAAAAGTAATGGAAGTTAAAATCCATATATCATCCAAGTCTTTTGGAAACAAGAAATACTATGACAAGAATATCAAACTAAACTACTCAAGAACACTCTGCAACGTATACAAATATTGTATCGTTATGTGATACACCTGAAACTAATGTAATGCTATATGTCAATTATGTCTCAAAACAAAATAAAAATTAACAAGTAAAATACTCGAGAAATGACCCAAGCATTTGTGGTTCACTCCAACAAGAAAGGACAGTGGAGGATATAATTTAGGGTTATGAAATTCAAAATTTGGGATTCTTAAGGAAAGAGGGAGAATCAAATAGAAGTTACTATAGTATTCAAGGATGATAATTATTGCATATCTAGTTCCAGTCATACTAGAATCAGGGGGAAATAAACAGATACTACTTGAGAGAGCTTGGAAGGATTACACCAGAAACATATAAACTTCTTGAGCCCCAATATTCATTCTGATGTCTGTGCAGTAAAACCCTAGGAAGAAGAGGTTTTTGGATTACACTAAGCTTGAATATATATATATATATATATATATATACACACACACACACACACACACACACACACACACACACTATTAAACCAGGTACCATAATGAGTACGACTGAACTTTAGTCATCTGGGGAGTTTCTAGGAAATGGTATAAAAATGCATACTTTAGAACCATCATACTTTATATATGACAAAGTAAATAAGTATTATATATATATATATATATATATATATATATATATAAATGTTTAAGGTCTTTGGCTGAGGGCTGCTCCTGGGAAATGATAATTCCTTGGAATTTCTAGCCCATGTTATAGATGGCCGTTGACAGTTCTAGAAAAGTTTTCGGGTGTAGAACGCATATTGGGAGACATGGGAGTTGTTCATTGGAGGCATTAGATGAGGCTCTGACAAAGTCTGAACCAAGCCCAATCCTTTCTTCTACCTCTGATTCAGAGAATCACTCCCACATTCCTGCCTTCATTTTCATAAACAGTTTTCCATCCCACCAGATCTTCTTATTGGCATAAATAAGTCATTAGTTCCTCATTCTTACAGAAAAAGAGCCTCTCTTGACTTTCTTTGCCATCCAGTGTCATCCATTTCTTCACTTCTCTTCATAGAATAAAGCTTTAAAGACTTATCTGTCCTTGTGGCTTCATGTACTCTTCATCCTACTTCTTTTCTAATATATGTTAGTCAGCACTGATCTCCACAGAGCTAAACCCACTGTGCAGTTCTCAGTTCTCATCTTACTTCACCCATGGGTATTTATTGTGGCTGCTCACTTTCTCCTGCTTGAAAAACTTTCTTTATTTGAAATTCAGGATGCCACACTTTCCTGGCTTACCTCAGCCTGCTCCTTTGTTGTGTCTTTTAAAGGATTCCCACGCACTGCCCTCCCCCCATTTATGATATTTAAAGATTGGAATTCTCAGACTCTCAAACTTGTATATCTTCTATCCACACTCACTTGCTGGACTATCTTAAGGATTAAGTACTGTCTATACAGATGACCACAGAATTAGGTTTCCCCGGTTTAAATAACTTCATTTTGATGTTTCATATGTATTTCCAACTTAATGTGTTAAAAACATACTTCCTGATCTCAACTCCGTCTCCTCCCGTACACACAGACCTACTCCTCCTAATCTCTACTGAATAAATGGGCATTCCATCTTTCCAGTTGCTCAGGCAGAAACCTAGACTAATTCTTAGCTCAACTTTTTCCTCATATCCCATACCTTACCAGCCAGCAAATCCTGCCATTCCTATTGACAAAATATATCTGGCAAACTCCACTTCTCTTTATCAACATGGCTTTTACCTATTTCCAACTCACCATCTCCTTTCTTCTGGTTTGTAAGTAGCCTCCTAGCCTGTTTCCCTTCTATTTCTGTGCCCCTAATGTTTATACTACCTAGGAATTACATTTTTTTACAGTATGTGTATCATCTCTACTCAAGTCTTCCAATGGCTTTCCAACCCAATAAAGAAAGAAAGAAGCCTTGAGAGATTGTCTATGAGGTTCTAGAAGGTCTCACTCCTGTGCTGTCTCTGATATATTACCACACTTCCCATTTTCCACAGTGCTCCAGCTATCCTGTTCTTTATCTTCCTAGAGCTCTGCAGGCATACTTTTGTCTCAGAGTCCTTGTATGTGCTGTTTCCTCTGCCTGGAATGTTCTGTCAGATATTTTCATGGCTTACTTCATCACTTTGAGATTTTTGTTCAAATTTTATAATTTCAGTGAAACCTTCCCTGACTCTTAAAAAGTAAACTTCTTACTACTCCCTTTTCAAGACTTTCTATTTCTCTTACTCTGCTTTAATTCTTTTCACAGCACTGCCTCACCATCTGAATACAGTTTCACTTTTTATCTATTATTGCCTTTCCCTCTCTCCACTGCAGAAGGTGAGATTTATAAGAGCAGAACGTTTGTTTGTTTTGTTGATCTAGCAATGTGTGACACATAGTAGGCATCCCATAAATGTTGGCTGAGTGAATAATAAATGAGTAAAAAGTAGTAGAACACTATTATTGATGGCTAAGTCTATCCAGTAAATGTACCTAAATTTCATAGTACTGTTTTAAACAATCTAGGTGCAATGTTGCAAATCTGGAGTAAAGATCAGATGGAAAACATGTGATTTAGATGCACAACTTCACTGCAGATTTCATGTGCAACCCTCCTGTCCCACTACCCATACACGTGCACACATTTAATAACACTAAAGATAAATTTGCTTTTGATATTCCCCAGCTTAATTTTGTCTTTGTTTATAGAGAAAAATCGGAGAAAGCATTAAAAGATATTTTCCCATGTTATCCAAAACAAATTTTATTTTGGGTGTCTTATTTCAGGTCTTCCTAGAAATAAATAGCACATTGGGATTAAATATGCAAAACATTATATTAAACAATATATCTGCGAGAGAAAATGGGAAGAGAGCCTGGGAGAGACATGAGGCCACAACTGAAGCTGCTCACCAAGTAAAGGAGAGAAGGAAGAAAGGGATGGAAGGAGGGAAAGAGGGAGACTGGGTGAAAGTATGTTAGACAACCATCAGTTTCTAAGGTAATTTTAGCAAGGCCATTAGGGAGTCCATAAGACAAAGTCATCTGTCAGAAGAGTCCTGCTGTTCCCAGGAACAGGCTTGCCTCAGTATCTCTGCTGGCTGAGGACTGGCAGGGCGTAGACGATCAGAAGCTTGGTCTCAGCCTGCAGTTCAAACACAGATTTCAAAGCGCAGACGATGGTGCAGCCACCATGGAAACAGTATGGAGGTGTCTCAGAAAGTTAAAAAAGGAACCATTCTCCGATCCAGGAATCACACTATGGGGTATTTACCCAAAATATACAAAAGATAGTGAGTCAAGGGATATATGCATTCTGCTTAGAGCAGCATTACTTGCAATAGCCAAATTATGGAAACAGTCCAAGAGCCCCATCAGCTGATGAATGGACAAAGAAAGTGTGGTACACAGATACGATGGAGCGTTACTCAGCTGTAAAAAAGAATGAAAATCTTGCCATTTGCAGCCACATGGATGAAGCTAGAGAGTATTATGCTAAGTGAAATAAGTCGGTCAGAGAAAGACAAATGCCATGTGATTTCACTCATATGTGGTATTTAAGAAAACAAACAAAAACAAGCAAAGGAATAAAAAAGAGAGAGAGAGAGACAAGCCAAGAAATACACTCTTAACAATAGAGAACAAACTGATGGTTACCAGAGGGGAAGTGGGGAAGCAGTGAAGTACGTGATGGGATTAAGGAGTGCTCTTGTGATGAGCACTGGTTGATGTATGGAAGTTTTGAATCACTATATTGTAAATGTGAAACTACAAAGTATGTTTACTTTACTGGAATTTAAAATTAAATAAAAACAAAGAAAACAAAGAGTAGCGGATAGGGCCTTTAATCAATTAACTGCCATCAGAGACAAAAGAAGCATATTATCATGGCCATGATATTTGGTAAAATTTCTTAGATTAGTTTATATTATACAATCTTATAGAAATTCTCATCTACATCTCCAACCTATGAACAAGAAAATTTATATGCAACAAATAGCATTACAATAGTCAGATAGATCTATACTTTGTGAATGTTTAAGTGCCTCTCTGATTGCATTTTCTTTTGGGGTTTCTTAGACTGTAACTATCTGCAGGTCTAGTAGTAGAAAAACAAAGAAATATTTTGAGCGACTATTTGAGATTTCTTGAGTATTTCTGTCTGTAAGAAAACAATGTAAACTGTCCCGAGATATGTCAACATGATGGAAAATTGTGGAGGCAGACATATCTTTACATTGGGGAACCTCCTTCATTAGAAAATAAATACAAAAATAAATAAATACAAAAATAAATAAATAAATCAATCAACAACAATAAACATATATGTGTATGTGTATATATATAAATGTATATATATGGAACTATGTAACACACAGAAATTTTTAAATTATTTTGAGTCCAGAGTTTTGCCTATCTTGCTTTAAGAGATTGTCATGTAAATAATGTAAAGGGTATTCTATAATTTAATGGGGCTCAGTTTTCAAAAATAAAAAGGGTATAATCCTAATTCTGTGATTCATGAGCATACTTTCCATTTGGTTTTATTGTGTTGATTTGGAAATTTTACAAAGCTTGATGTGTAGTTGTGTTGAATTAACATTTATAAATTCTGTCCTTTAAAGATGTAAATTTACCAAAAAAGAGAAACGACTACCTCAAGTGGGGAAGGGAAAGCTTGGTGGCTTGCTAATAACATTTTTTTTTTTGTACTGAAGCACTGACCTAAATTTACATCTTTTATCTAGTAGCTAAAATTTGCTCTGCTGGTAGGAACAGCCATTATGTACCATAGCAATGCTATTCAGCCATGCAGAATCTTAGAGACCTTGAATCAGACTGCTCCACAGTAGCTATATTTAATGAGTTTCTCAAGAACAAGCTATACTATTTCTTATAAGAATACCTGATTATTGCCTATAGGATAAACTAAAATAATAGCAGGCGGCTTTATATATATATATATATATATATATATATATATGTGTGTGTGTGTGTATATACACACACAAACACACATACACACACACACACATATATATATATATATATATATACATATATATATATATAATAAAGCAGTACCTCACTTATAAGAGAAAAAAGGGAATGAGTGAAAAAATAGTTTAATTTCACTCATCCAAAATTCCATTTAAGTATTTATAATAACAGTCTGTCATTTATTTTATATCATGAAGAATTATTAGAGCCTCTGTAAGTTAGTGATTTAAGTTACAAAATGATTAAGTATTAGCTCACATGCAGTATATAAGCTTGAAAAAATATTTTGAAATAAATTTATAGGTTTCTCTTATTGTACAGAGTGTAAATAAACTGGTCATCTTTTAAGTCTGTTATAGATGCTAATTTTCATCTATTAAAACAAATTCCTAAGCCTTGATACTCACTTATATTAAGATTTCACATAATATTCTCATGTTCTTTCTTTCTGTGGTGACATAAACAATGGTCTCACACAGGTACAAACACAAAGTCTCTGAGGAAATTTTCCTAAACGAGATTTGGTCACTCATCCATGGGAGCAGTCTTTATCCTGCTACATGACAGTTTCGATGGGAAATGTTAGTGCTTTCCAAAGTGTGAGCTATGGGCACGTGACTTCCTGCATAATCTCTAGGAGATTGTTGTTAAGATTTCATGAAGTCACCTCCCACATACTAAGAAAGGAAATCATGAGGCAATCTGGGAATCTTCATTTTAAGCCGGCAACCAAAAGTGACTCTATTGCCCAAACAGGTTGATACCTATCAGTATAAGATATGAAACCAATGCTGAGAGTGGTTGTTTAAATGGGGTTTTCAAAACATTCATGTAATTTGGTTAGTCATTGTTATGGTACCAATAGTGTTAAAATGTTAGAATAATTTGCACTTTTATCATTATACGTTACAGGCTACTCTCTTATAATTGGAAAAGCCTTAGATTAATGCCATTTTAAATATAAAATATTTTTATTACAGAAATTCTTTGCAAACTAGTTGACATTTATGGGGTAAAGTGGTTTAATTGGTAGATTAATCAGTATTTTTGCAGTTTAGAGACAGAGAAGAAACCCTCTACTGAATGATATGTAAAATAGCAGACCCCACATTTTGCTCAGCTGTCACCAAAAAATATTTTCTCCATGTCATCTATAAAAGAGTCACAGCATATAATATTTTAATCATTCATTGCTTCATCTAAAATTTCATTAGAAGTACATTTTCATAATTGCCAGATTTGAATGACCATAGGCAAATGTTTTAACATACTGTTGTTAAATGATATACTGATAAAAATCTCTTTCATTCTCTTTCTAGTTAGGTTTATCTTTTTCTGTATGGAGAAATGACCTCTGTAGCTGCTGTTTGTGTAAATGAGTATTTAGGGATTTCAGCAAATCAGAGTGCACCCCATAAGGAAACATCAAATGCAGTATCCGGATTAGATGACTGCACTTCTGGGTGGTTCTCTGCATAGGAAATAGCACTCCCCACGATTGTTTTCAATTTTTCCACTGCTTCTATAGGACACACTATCACCTTCACTTGCATTTAATATACATATAAACATAACCTAGCAGTTGTGTGCAGACAAGTAAATAACTAAACAGCATTTCCAAACACTTAGCCTATTTATTTATATTCTTAGAATAACATCCAGTAAATCCTGAGCAGGAAACCATGTGTAAATACAAATTTAAATTCATCTTCTTGAATTGTTTCATTGCTCACAATGGAAAAAGAATAAGATTTTAAATTCTTTCATTATTTTGGGTTCCAGAAGTACTTTGCAAAGACAGAGAAGTTAAATGAAATATGATATATCATGCATATGAATAGCAAAATCCATGGCTGATATACCATATAAAATTATACTATGCAGAGGAACTAACATTCATTGAGAATTTATAATGTGTCAGGTACTGAGCTATTCATGTATATATGTCATCCACTTAATTTCATTAAACAAAAAAACCCCACAAATACATATATTAAACTATATTATTCGTCCAAGAAAAACTTCTCCAATATCATTGGCCTGTTAATGCACTAATCCATGCATTATTTGGTCTCTGTTAAACACACCTAAAAATACTTAGGTAACAAAACATAGCAAATATGGAAATAAAATAATTTATATACATATCATCATCTGTAAATATGTCAGAGTAGATGCAAATAGATATAAAATTTGCCTAGTGACTTTATTAAAGGTCCACTGGGTAACAAGAAAGAAGGATAATTCTTGGAGGTTAGACATTCTGTGGAATCAAAATATGAATAATTCAAATGGGACCCCCAAATAAACAAATTTGAACTTTTAAACTATAAGTAAATGTGTCCAGTAATAAATCTTGTCTTCTATTTAAGTCAGATCATGGGAGTTGAAACGATAAAACACAGCATGACCAAGTTCTTGAATAGTCTAATTCATTTTTCTGCTTTGAACAGTCTTTTTCTAACATATAAGCATATCTGCAGTTTCAGTAAAGAAAAACAGGGTAAATATCACACATATTCTGCCATTGATTGTCTATATTAAATTTTCAGTGTCCAGGATTCTTGAATTAGTATTTTTGTATTATTTGGATAAATACCAAGTAGTGCAATTGCTGGATTTTAGGGTAGTTCTATTTTTAACCTTTTGAAATACCTCCATACTGTTTTCCAGAGGGGCTGCACCAGTTTGCAATTCTACCAATAGTGTAAAAGGGTTCCCATTTCTCCACGTCCTCACCAACACCTGATGTTTCTTGTGTTGTTAATTTTAGACATTCTGACTGGTGTGAGGTGGTATCTCATTGTAGTTTTGATTTGCATTTCCCTGATGATCAGTGATGTTGAGCATCTTTTCATGTGTCTGTTGGCCATATGTATGTCTTCTTTGGAGAAATGTCTACTCATGTCTTCTGTCAATTTTTAATTGGTTTATTTGTTTTTTGGGTGTTGGGTTTGATAAGTTCCTTATAGATTTTGGATATGAACCCTTTATCGAGATGTCATTTACAAATATCATCTCTCATTGCATAGGTTGTCCTTTAGTTTTGTTGATTGCTGCCTTTGCTGTGAGGAAGATTTTATTTTCATGTAGTCCCAAATAGTTTATTTTTACTTTTATTTCCCTTTGAGAATATTGACATAACCTACTGCAAAAATTCGTTGTAAATATTTAGCAAAACAAGGCAGGTAATATAACTTTTCCGCACTAATTGCTTAATAAAGGTTAATGTCATTATTAATGCTATCACTGTTGTAATTACTACCCTTATTAGTAGCAAGAAACGTTGTACATTTGATGGTTATTAAGAGAGTTTATCTTAAAGGTTCTTATCACAAGAAAAAAATTGTAACTATGTGAGGTGATTAATATTAACTAAACTTACTGTGATAATCATTTCACTATAAATATATATAAAACCATTATGTGTATGCTTTAAACTGATAGAATGTTACATGTCAATTATATATCAATAAAACTGTAAAAATAACAAGAAAACACATGTTCAAGAATGTAGATTTACTTTTCCATTGTTGCCAAAAGCTACAAAATATATTTGTCCATTTTTTTCCTGGAATGAATATAATAATAATTAATATTTAATTTTGGCCATTAATAATTTATTAATTATTTGGTGTCACCACATAAAGCAGTTTAATTCCATTATCTCATTTATAACAACAATCAAAAAATATAAGTATTATTATCTTCATTTTATAGATAAAGAAACTGAGCTAAAAATGTTAAGTGAGTATCCATATTGATTACAAATTCTGTGCTTATAGTTTGCATGAAATGCTGACTCAAAAATCGGTTGCAATAGTATTCATATTTCCTAAAAATTAGAAATATTAATTATTGAATTTAGACAGCAGAGAATAAACTGAAATAATTAACACGTTCTTTAATATTTTTCATATTCTACTAAAATGTTCAAAATTTGTGGGTGTAAAATATTTAGTATCCATAGTGAGAATTTTAGACATTATATTAATGAGTGTTTGTCAAAGGATAAGAAACTTATTACATTATATAAATATTTTAAATGTATTCCAGTTCTGACCTAAATTCAAAAATGTTTTCTTTCAAGTCAAAAGAGATTTTAAGGACAATATTAGAGTGATCAGGCTGGTTCCCAAAGCATTGTTTTCTGTAATATTCTTTTCGTTTCAGGAGAATTGGCAGTGCTGTGAATCAATACCTCAAAGAATGCAGTCTAACCTTACACTGAACATATTACTTTAAAAAATGTCTATGCTTATTTTTTCTAGATTGTAAAATACATGCAAACAGAAACATACTGCCTTAACCAGTAAGATATTTAAGTATCTTAAATTAGGGGTGCCTGGGTGACTCAGTCGGTTAAGCGCCCGATTTCAGCTCAGGTCATGATGTCTCAGTTCATGGGTTCGAGCCCCACATTGGGTTCTGTGCTGATAGCTCAGAGCCTGGAAACTGCTTTGGATTCTGTGTTTCATTCTCTCTCTGCCCTTCCTCCACTTGTGCTCTGTCTCTATTTCTCAAAAATAAATAAATATAAAAAGAAATTTTTTAAGTAAATATCTTGAATTAAAATATTTACTTCACAAAACACCCTACTCTATAAATGCTCTTTAAGACTAAAAAGTATATTTTGACACAAAACCTTTTTTGAAAATACTTAAAATTTCAGAAAACATTAAATATTGTTTATAATTTGTATTCACATTTTTCTTGTATACACATAGACACGTATAGACAAAGTCACACAATTTTGCTATTTACCCTAGCTTTGAAAGATGATATTTTTATATTAAATTATTCATAAAATCCTAAGGCTAATTTATACATGAAAGAAAAGAAAAATGTAACTCTTGCTCATAAATCATTATTATGAACAAATATTTAAAATATTTATAATGCTATGTTATGGCAAGTTTCTGTCATATGATATGTTAACATGCAATCATATGGAGAAGTCATATGGTAATATATAAATCACAGGATATTTAGTTTTGAAAAACCCTCTTGGGAATGATCATATTTGCAACACTAGGGGTGGGAGTGAAGTATTCTCAATACCTGCTAGGGTTTCCAAATAAGCCGAATGTGCAACGACTATTTTATTGTGAGGTAGTCCCACACTCACTCACTGTGCTTATAAAGATACCTCATTTTACACCATTTTTAATAGATACATATTTAACACTTAAAACGCAAAATTCAGTCTTGGTTAATATCATTCATGTATATGAATTCCTTCATAACATTAGGATCCATGAAAAATCGCAATTCTTTCTCTTTCCACATTAAATGAAATTCCTTAGCCTATACTACCTGAATTGTTGAAAATTTTAATCATATATGTGTGGGGTTGCTTCTCTTTTCCATTGCAATTAAATAGGAATACTATGTTTTATGCAGCCAAGGTAATTTGAGAAGAATATTTTTAATCCAGTGTGATTCTTTTAATAAATTAAATGCTTCAGCAATTCTATGACTTACTTGCTATGTGATCTTCGGCAAGTTGTTTTACTTCTCTTTGCCTCAACTCCATAATTTCCATAGAGACACAATTACTTTAAGTTATATTGTAAAAACTAAAGATTTAATACATGTGAAACATTTAGAAAAACATTTTTGTCTGGAGTATGCACTGAATAAAATTTTGCTGTACTCATCGAAGCTAGGCCAACCTGCTGGAGGTATCCACTCCCTCCCTGCCAGTGTTGCTCACCAGCAACTAGTTTGTAACGTTAGAGATTATTCGTCAAGTTTCCACACAGTTTCCCATTGCCATTTCTTTTACAGCTTGAGTGGAAAATATTAGTGGGGTTTCTCAAGTTTCTTCTCTGTTCATGAACCACACAAGGGTTATGACTTTGACCTTCTGCTTCTTAGGTGCCGTCTACCTTTAATCTCCATTTTTCATTGTTGGCCATTCTGTCTCGCCATGTTCCCCCACAACAATTGATATAATTGTTACAGTGGGAATTATTCAAAGCTTTTCTTTAGGGCCGCGTGGATTTCAGCATAGCTGCACAGTATGATCACTGCGATATTGAGACGGGTGTATGGATACCACTGTGTCTTTATTACCTCTCTTCTTTTTAAACCACATCCCTTCCTCCTCATGGATCCCATTAGTCACCCTCCCCCTTTGTCTCTTAAAACTAGGTTTCTCAAGTATTGGTCAGAAGCTAAGGAAGCCCTCTTCTGATCATCCGCTCAGCCACTAAGGCTTGATGGAGAGAGACAGTGATTATAGTTCCCCAGTTAAGGCAAAGTGGATGCTCAAAGATCACTTTGGTCTCTTTAACTGTTAATGGATTTTTTATTAGTTCCCTTAAGTGGCAAGTACACTTCCCTAATGTATACAATTAACTTTCCTGGAGAAAAACAAACAACCACACCACCTGAAAATAACCATAGGTTAATTATACACGGGGAATAAAAGTTCATTCCCCCCATCACCTTGGCTTTGACATTGCCATTTGCAAAACAAAAAACTTCACATAATCATGTGGTGAAGCAGTTATGGGACTATATTCCTAAACTCAGTTCCATTCCAAGAGCCTCCATTAGCTATAAATGGTCTCTCCTTTTATCCTGGGAGTATGGTTCAAATTTAATTCAGCTTTTTTTATTCCATATTTTGCCTTGTTGACAGGGGGAACAGGTAAAGGGGAGATTCTATTCAAAATAGAAAATGGCTCTGAATTTATTGCTGCCTATGGACTATTAGGAAATTAACATCTAATGTAGAAAACTATTTTGATAATAAAAAATAAGATATTGACTTATAAAAGGACTGCAAGGAAGTTCAGAAAGTATATCAAGGAACATATTTCATTGCAGTTTTATTCCCTATAGCCAAGATATGGAAAGAAACAACTTAAGTGTCTGTTGACAGATGAATGAATAAAAAAATGTGGCATAAATATATACAATGCAATAATATTAAGTCTTAAAAAAAAAAACAAGAAAATTCTGACATTTTCAACAACATAGATGAACCTGGAGAGCATTAGGTTAAGTGAAATAATCCAGTCAGAAAAAGACAAATACTGCATGATATCACTTACATGTAGAGTCTAAAAAAGTCAAACTCATGGAAGAGTGGTTGCTAAGGGCTGCAGGTTAGGTTAAACAGAGGCTGGTAAAAGGGTACAAACTTTCAGTTATAAGATGAATAAGGTCTGAAGATCAATGTATAACATGGTGACTATAGTTGATAGCATTGTATTATATAATTGAACTTTGTTCAGTGTATGACTTAATTGTTCTCAGCAAACCAAACAAATAAACAAATGAACAAAACAAACAAAGAAAAAAGGTAAATATGTGAGGTGATGGAAATGTTATTCAATGGGGAAAATCTTTTCACAATGTGTATGTATTTCAAATCATCACACTGTCCAATTTAAAAATCTCCCTATTTTAATCAAAATCATACACCACTAGCACAAAAGTAGACACACAGATCTATGGTACAGAATAGAGACCCCAGAAATAAACCCATGATATATGGTCGATTAATCTTTGACAAAGGAGGCAAGAATATGCAATGGGAAAAGGAGTCTCCTCAACAAACAGTGCTGGGAAAACTGGACAGTAAGATCCGAAAGAATGAATCTGATCCACTTCCTTATACCATATATAAAAGTAAATTGAAAATGGATTAAAGACCTAAAAGTGAGATCTAAACCATAAAAATTCTAGAAGACAGCACAGGCAGTAATTTCTCTGACATAGGCAAGTAGCAACATTTTTTCCAGATATGTCTCCTAAGGCAAGGGAAGCAAAATAAACCACTGGAACTACATCAAAATATAAAGCTTCTGCACAGTGAAGGAAACAATCCACAAAACAAAAAGTCAACCTACTGAATGGGAGAATATATTTGCAAATGATATATCTGATAAAGGGTTAGTATCCAAAATCTATAAAGAACTTATCAAACTCAAATTCAATTAAAAAATGGGCAGAAGACATGAACAGATATTTCTCCATTAGAAGGTATACAGATGGGCAACAGACACATGAAAAAATGCTCAATGTCACTCATCATCAGCAAAATGCAAATCAAAACTATAGTGAGAGATCACCTTACACTTGTCAGAACGGCTAAAATCAACAACACAAGAAGCAGCAGGCGTTGGTGAGGATGTAAAGAAAGGGGAAGCCTCTTGCACCAATGGTGGGAATGCAAACTGGCACAGCCACTGTGGTCAACAGTATGGAGGTTTCTCAAAAAATTAAAAATAGAATTACTATATGATGAAGGAATTCCGCTACTGGGTAGAATACAAAGAATACAAAAACACTAATTTAAAAAAAATATATGCACCTCTATTCTTACTACAGCAAGGTATGAAAGCAACCCGAGCGTCCGTCTATAGATGAATTGATAAAGAAGTTGTGGTATCTATATGTAATGGAATATTACTCAGCCAAAAAAAGAAGGAAATCTTGCCATCCACAACATGGATGGATCTAGAGGGTATAATGCTAAGTGAAATAAATCATTCAAAGAAAAACACATACCATATGATTTCATTCATATGTGGAATTGAAGAAGCAAAACAAATGAACAAGGAAAAAAAGAGACAAGAAATAAACTCCTGAATATAGAGAACAAACTGGTGGTTACCACCAGAGACGGGTGGGGAGATGGTGAAATAGGTGATGGTAATTAAGAGTGCATTTATCATGATGAGTACTGAGTAATGTATAGAACTGTTGAATCATGGGATTGCACACCTGAAACTAATATAACACTGTGTGTTAATTATACTGGCATTTCAAAACAAAACAAAACAAAAATAAAAATATTACTATTATATTTGCCAATTATACATAAATAAAGTTTTTAAAAAATACCCAAACCTGCAAATACACACATGCACACAGCAGGTATTTAAATGAAGAAAACCACAAATTTCCAAGGTTACTGCAATGATAATTATTCTATTTATGATGAAAAATTAGGATTTAGTATTATAAAAGCCAGATCTAAAGTTACTATGTTTAGAGGTCACTAAATCATGGGAAATGCTTAAAATTTTATATTTTGGGGAAGACCAGACCTAGATAGAGTGATCTAGTTATTTTGTTTATCTCAGGGTATAGCTATTTTGTTTGTGTTGTTTTCCAACTGTGGAGGGAGTGTGATGCTTATTTAGGGTAGAGTATCAGTTTTGTTTTTACATCGTCCTGAGTTACCTTGATTAGAGAAGAGAACCTGCTTTCGTGTCCTTTTTTTGTAGACATTGTGTCCAAGCCCTTCACCATTAATAGGAGGTTGTGGAAATGGTGACTAAGGAGGGTGTGTAAGCAGAAGCTTGAGGAAGACATTCCAAGACTGACCAGTGGCAGTCTCTATTAGTGGAATTCCCAAGGTTCCTCTGCTGCACTCAGGCTCAATACTGAAATCCATTCTCACTCTACACGGAAGGCAGCTGCGCCTCTGTTCCTCCTTCCTGGTTACAGTCTCCCCACCCCCCGCCATTCACTGCAACCCTAAAACTACCCGCAGTTGTATTCAGCTTTGGGGAGTTGAAAATTCATCTCTGAAAGTTGCCTCCACAATCTTGATGACACACACTTCAGCCAGAGGCACCTTGGGAGTGTCTGTCTCTTAGATGAAGATAGTGTTAAAAAAAATAACTGTATCTCGGTGTATGAGTGAAGGCATGAAGAGGGAGAGAAGCACGTCAAAAACATAAACTATTTTGAGACAAAACCTTGCCACAGCCATTTTGTTTTCTTCACATTACTTCACAAATTAATTGCCTTATTGAATTATTTGCATATTGTTTTATAAATTTACATATTTATTATAGTCTATTGTAATAGGGATACAATACAAAATACATTTAAAAGATTTTGTTTTATGTTTATTTATTTTTGAGACAGAGACACAGAGTGCAAGTAGAAGAGGGACAGAGAGGGAGACAGACTCCTAAGCAGGCTCCAGGCTCTGAGCTGCCAGAATACAGCCTGACACAGGGCTTGAACTGATGAACCATTAGATCATGACCTGAGGCGAAGTCAGATGCTTAACCAACTGAGCCACCCAGATGCCCCTCAAAATACACTTTTAACTTAAAAAAAAATTAAATCTTTACTTATTTTTGAGAGAGAGAGACAGAGAGAGAACACAGGAGAGGAAGAGAAAGAGGGAGATACAGAATCCCAAGCAGCCTCCAGGCTCTGAGCTGTCAGCACAGAGCCCGACGGGGGCTCAAACTCACAAACCCAGAGATCATGACCTGAGCCGAAGTCAGATGCTTAACCAATTGAACCACCAAGGCACCCCTACATTTTAAACTTTTTGAAGTGAGAAACTTCTTTGTTTAATATCTTTAGAACATGGAAAACATGTAAGGAAACTACCATCTCTTCCTTGTTTTCCTGTTGAGATGCATAGTAATAGGTAGAAAGCAAATAATTGAACAAATAGACAACATGTATGGAAGCAAAAATAATCAACTTCAGGTTTTGGTTACTCTGGAGAGTGTGGAAAAAAAGGAGAAGGGGGGATGAAAATGGTGCTTTTATTAACTAATGTTTTCTTAGTATTCAAAAAAGACTAAAATCAAAATCACAAAAATATAAACACAAATATGGATGTTGATAACATAATTTATGTCATATTATTTTTAGAGCTATTTGATATATTTAAAACTTTTTTTAAAACTTAAATATTTTTATAAGCATGAATACATGGTTTACTCCAATCAGTAAAGAAAGTCTAGATATAAATCTAGACACCATTGGGAAATGAATTTACTGAACAACAACAACAACAAATTATTTTTAAAAATGAGATACAAATTAAAGTAATTTAACTTTGAAATATAGATTTTCTGATAATGAAACCACTTAAAGCATAAAGTTGAACAAAAATCAAAATGGCTGCCTATTGCTTCAGGGAAGTATGATGTTATTTATTTTTTAATTTTTATCTATTTATTTGAGAGAGAGGGGGAGAAAGAGCGTGCTAATGGGGGAGAGGCAGAGGAGACAGAATCTGAAGTAGGCTCCAGGCATGGAGCCTAGCATTGGGCTTGATTCCACCAACTTGGGACCATGACCCTGGGTTAATGACCTGAGTGGAAATCAAGAGTCAGTTGCTCCAAGGACTTAGACACCCAGGCTATCTGAAGCTAGATTTTAAAGGAATTTTTTTCCTCTCTTCCATAAACCTCCCCTCCTCCCTTCTTAGCCTTTGGTTTCAGGAACCCAGAACCTCCCTAAAAGGCATGACAAAGGAGGCTGGCAGCAGGTAAACAATTCTTATCAAAATCAGTTAGATCCTATTTCCCAATATCACCTCCAGCCCCTTCCTCCAGTCAGCTTGCAATTTTCTGAAGGCCATAGACTGCTGGCAAAGCAATAAAGCTATTTTCCTCTTTAGGCCAAACTCTGTCTTCTTGTTATATTTTGGCTCTGAAGAATTGATGTCAGTTTTGGACAAAAATAATAACTATCTTATCTTCAAAGTTCACAGATATATAATGCTTCAGTACCTAAAGTTAAAAATAGAAGGGGCCAACCCCCTAGAGGTAGTTCTTAATTTTGAATTTCAGTTGATAAAAATTATCGAGAGTGGCTGATGCCACACCATGAAAGAAGAGTAGATATCTTAATAATCTATGATGCCCTTGGAAGGTGAGGGTCACATTTTATATAATTTAACTTCAACGGAGCCCTGCTAATACACAGTATATGCTCAACTTTATTTTGTTGATGTTGGAAGAAAGATCTGTAAATGTTGCCATCTGTTTGACTTAAGCAAGATTATGAAAACCAAGTGTAAATGATAGAGGAGTTATGATATTGATAAATATTTCTCACAAGTAATTGGTGAAAATTCTTAGGCAGATGAGGCTGAGGGTATCTTTTTCTTTTAGTCAGACCAAAATTCTTCATTTTCTTCTGTTACTCAAGTTTTGTTAACCCTCTTCTACGTTTCCCACATTTGTTTCTCACATCAAATGACTTAAACAAAAAAATCTTAATATCTTGAAACAGGGCATTTACAGCAATTGGTGAAAAACTCTCTCTGCATTTGTAATTCCTCAAAGAATACTTTCAAAAAAATTTTTAATGTTTATTTTTGAGAGAGATAAAGAGTGAGAGTGGGGAAGGGGCAGAGAGAGAGGGAGACACAGAATCCAAAGCAAGCTTCAGGCTCTGAGCCATGAACACAGAGCCTGACGTGAGGCTCAAACCCATGAACCGTGAGATCATGACATGAGCCAAAGTTGGAAACTTAACTGACTGAGCCACCTAGGCACCCCGCTCAAAGAATACTTTAAATGAAACATCTTCATCAATATTATTTTTAGGCATATTGTGTTTTCCTCTGACATGCTCTTAAAAATGCATTCCTCTTTCCTAAGTTACATTGCTGTTGTAAACTTGTGTTTTGTTTTGTTTTGTTTGTTTTGTAGCTACATATATAATATATATGTCCATGGCTCTGATCTCTACTAAAGCTGTTCATTCTCTTGAATGTTGGACTTGTTATGCTAGCAGTAGATGCTTGCGTTGTGTCATTGGAAGTCTGGGTTCTTGGATTCCCACGAAAGATTTATGGGCGGATCCATGCTTGAATAAAGACAGCCAGAAGGAAAGTAGCAAGCACAAAGCAGTTGACTTAGGTGGTGGAGCGGGAAGGTCCAGAAGTGGCAAGTGCACCAGAGTCAGGGATATCATTTCTTTTTAAGTTTGCATAGGTTATGGGTCATACCTGGGGTGGTCTCTGACTAAGGTTATTTCCAACCATCTATCTAAGGGACTCCTTCTACCAGTTGGGAGGAGAAGTCTTAAACCTTACAAGGTTCATGCTGGAACTGTCATGGGAGTCTTTCCCCATAGGGGTTGAGGGATAGGGGGTGGGGGTCAGAACTGCAATGCAAATAGATTCAAGTGCATTCTATGAGGCCAGGGTTTACTCTGGAGCAGAGGTTGAAGAGAAGAGCACCTGCTCTACAGCTGTAGCCCTTTGTCCATAAGCCCAAGAAGCTTGGAAACCACAAAAACAATAAGCTTTGCCCTCAACTTTCTTCCTCTCCCCATATTCAACAACGCATAGCAATATGGCTATCATTATATTTTCTGAGTTTCCTCTCCTCACACTCCCTCTCCACCTCTTCTTAGTTCAGGGCTATATTATATGCCATATTATGTGTGTTATACTTTAAAAATCCATTTTATTTTATTCACTTACATGATGCTTTTCAGACACAAGCATCCTTCAAATAGTATATGCTAACCTCAATAACAATCCATGTTAAATACTATATAATGAATGTCTTAAGAATTCTGTGTATCAGTGTAAATCCATATAATTTACCACAAGAATATCTAAAAGCTGTAAATAAAATACAAATGAATATTTATGGGCGTCAGGTACTTGGTAAAATTTATTAAAAGCCACGATAGAAATAGCTCATAAAAGAAGGTGTTCTAATATTCAACAGATTTTTGTTTACAGATTTATAGAGTAGTAAAATGAGATGGGCAGATAGTCAATTTAAATATATTTTATTACATTGTCTGTTTTTAGCAGATTTGTTGCTAGACAATACATTTGTATTTATTGATAGTACTAAAAATGAAATGCATAAATAGAATGTGAAGGTATTTTTAACAACTTTTGATGGTTTATAGAACATTTGGAATTTTTAAATTGCACTATTTTATGATTACTGAGATGAAACTTTGCCAGCATTACAAATCCACGGGAAAGGCTTTAAAATCTTGTCAAAGAAAGTGATAAATGCTTATTGTTTATTGAAATATATTTAAATACAGTAATCAAATATCATAATATTTCTTAAAACCATTGGTAAATCTCATTTTTGCATGGGAAATTTCACCTTGACTTTTGCATGATATCATATTCTTATGCAATTATTTTATAACTTTATTAAAAAACTTCCAGGTTTCTTACTTAATTTACAATAATTTTAAAGCCTTATTCAATACCATTAAGATCCCTCAATTATGCTGTCTTTTGGCATACATGAAAAACCCACAGCTAATATCATCCTCAATGGGGAAAACAGACGTTTTCCTTTACTTCAGGAATAAGAGAGGGATGTCCACTCTCACCAGTGTGATTTAACACAGTACTGGAAGTCCTAGCCATAGAAATCAGACAACAAAGATAAATAAAGGCATCCAAATTGGTAAGGGAGAAGTGAAACTTTTACTATTTGCGGATGACATAATACTCTCTTCAGGAAATCCAAAAGACTCCACCAAAAAATTGCTAAAACTGGTACACAAAATCGGTAAAGTCACAGCATACAAAATCAACATACAGAAATCTGTTGCATTTCTATACATCCGGGATGAAACAATAGAAAGAGAAATAAAGAAATAAATCCCATTTACAATTGCACCAAAAATCATAAGATATCTAGGAATAGACCTAACCAAAGAGGTAATAGATCTGTACTCTAAAAACTATAAAACACTGATGAAAGAAATTGAAGATGACACACAAAAGGGAAAAACATTCTATGCTCAAGGATTGGAAGAACAAGTATTGTTAAAATGTCTATACTGCCTAAAGTAATCTACCATTTTGCAATCTACCCATTTAATGCAATCCCTATCAAAACACCAACAGCATTGTTCACAGAGATAAAACAAGCAATTCCAAAATCAGTATGGAACTACAAAAGACCCCAAAATAGCCTAAGTGATCTTGAAAAAGAAAGCAAAGCTGGAGGCACCACAATTCTGGACTTTAAGTTATATTACAAAGCTGCAGTGATCAAAACTGTATGGTACTGGCACAAAAATGGATACATAGGTCAAAAGAACAGAATAGGAAACCCAGATGTGAACCCACAACTATACGGTCAAATAATCTCCCACAAAGCAGGAAAGAAAATCCAATGGAAAAAAAGACTCTTCAACAAATGGTGTTGGGAAAACTGGACAGCAACGTCCACAAGAATGAAACTGGACCACTTTCTTACGCCACACACAAAAATAAATTCAAAATAGATTAAAGACCTAAATGTGAGACAGGTAACCATTAAAATCCTAGAGGATAAACCAGGCAGTAACTTGTGTAACAGCAGCCATAGCAACTTCTTACTAGATATGTTTCCTGACGTAAGGGAAACAAAAGCAAAAATCAACTATCAGGGCTGCATCAAAAAAAAGCTTTACTCAGCCATAAAAAAGAATGAAATCTTGCCATTTGCAGTGACATGGATGGAGCTAGAGAGAATTATACTAAACAAAGTAAGTCAGCCAGAGAAAGACGAATACTAAATAATTTCACTCATATGTGGAATTTAAGAAACAAAACAAACAATTATAGGGGACAAAAAGAGACAGGAAAACCAAGAAAAAGACTCTTAACTAGAGAGAACAAATTGATAGTTACCAGAGGGGAGGCAGGTGGGAAGATGGGTTAGCAGGTGATGAGGATTAAGGAGCATTCTTGTTGAGGTGAGCATTGGGTGTTGTATGTAAGTGAAGAATCACGAAATTATTCACTTAATGTTAAATTAATATTACATTGTATGTTAACTGGAGTGTAAAAAAGTAAACTTTAAAAATATTTTTTTTTAAAAATAATGGTGCTTTTTTATCAGAGAACTTACATAAGTAACCTAAATTAATTTATTACACCTACTCTATAAAAATAGGAACTACTTTAATTTTAAATTCGTAATATATGATGTTTGGAAGGATTTGAACTTGACCAAGATCATATTGCTACGAAATTGCCACCTAAGTTTGAACTAAGTTCTATTTGTCTTTAAAACATTGAGCTGTTTCTTGTTTTGAATTGTGTGTATCAGCAAATTTTTTCTTGAAAGCATTGCTTACTTTCTTTAAAACAGGGAATTATTATGTTGATTGATAATACTCAATAATAACATAATTTTTAGGTATTTAAAAAAATAATTCCTAAATACTTTAATTCAGGCAACCTACATATAGTGGAATAAAGAGCTCCAAATAGCACCATTCAATAATAGTGTTCGGAAAAACACATTTTCATGACACATCTCTGAGTTGAGACTCTCCAACAAACTGATAAGAAATTTCAGGAGCTTCTCAAACAAAGGCGGGGTGGGGGGTGAACCTTGTTAAACATTCTGGCCTAGTTGAAACACGGGTGATGGATGATTGATTAAATAAGGTCTTTGCCTTTTTTTCACCCCTTTCTGTCTCACACTGGGAATTTGGGTGCAGGAATGTTTCAGAAAAGGTCAGGGCTCTCCTCCTCCAAGCTAACTAGACAGGGGACAGAGGAGGGAAGTTTACAGAATGTATTTCCTTAAGAAAATATAAAATATAAAGAGTTGTAAGAATATATTTTATATAGAAACATCAATAAAATGGCTGGAAAAAAATAAGTCCCCATGTGTTGTATTTTCTAAATATTATGCAACAGTTTGATTGAGTTCAATTTTAATGGTATTAAAAGTCATAAAACATACCAGTTAGATGGCTGGGAAAAAATATGGAATAAAGATGACTAGTGCTCCCAGATAATCTTATTAATTATAGTTCTATGTATAAGAATTTATCATGGAGAATTTCAAGGCATAATCTTAAAAAAGAAAATGTAGGCAAATCCCTTTTCCAGAACTTATGAGAACCTGGAATGGTAGTCCTGAATTTTACTTTGGAGTGTATGAGAAAATATTTATAACACTTTTTGGAATAAGATAATGATGGAAAATGAAAGTGGGTTACAGAAGGAGAGAAATCAGAAGAAAAGAAAACAGACTTTAGTGCCTTTACCACCCCAACCCAGAAAGTAAAGGGAACTCTTTTATATATGAGAGATGGTAAGATGTATCCACTAGTTCGGGAAATGCAGGCAAGATCCAAGTCAGAGCACAAGACCATTTAATACTCACACTTTAAAAAGAGATGTAGGGGAAGCTGGGTGGCTCAGTCGGTTAAGCCTCTGACTTTGGCTCAGGTCATGATCTAATAATTGGTGAGTTCAAGCCCTCCATTGGGCTCTGTGCTGACAGCTTAGAGCCTGGAGCCTGCTTCGGATTCTGTGTCTCCCTCTCTCTCTCTGCCCCTCCGCTGCTCATGCTCTTCTCTCTCTCTCTCTCTCTCTCTCTCTCTCTCTCTCTCTCAAAAGTAAATAAACATTAAAAAAAAAACTAATTTAAAAAGAGATGTCAAGGAACTTCCAAAAAGTAGAGCCACAATCCAATCCTTACCATAACCCATGCTCATAAAAACCAGCAGAATGGCCCTACATCTTTATCTGCCCCTCTGTGAACTACCCATCCTATCCTCCTCCTGTCAGCAAAAGCAAACGAACAATAGCAAAAGAACATTTCTGTGCTTACTGGCTTAAACAGAACATAATGTGTAATACATCATCATCATCATCATCGTCATCATCATCATCATCATCATCATAAACAACTTTATCATGGAACTGCCTGATTATCACTGAGGACCGGAGGAAGAAATTCCCCTACTGAAAACATTTTGAGGAAATAGTAAGGAACAAAGTTAGTTCATGCCCGCACCTGGTAAGTAATCTCTTACACTCTAGTGACATTTGTTCCCCTTTTGGTAACCCTCGAAATCCAGAAAGGTAAACCCATATCACAGAGGGAAAGTGACAACACTGGTAAAGATACCCCCTCAGCAAGACATATCTGGTCCTGTTTGGAAGAGGATCTGTGTATTTCCTTTTAATCTATTCTGGCCCCACACCAGGGGATCGGGGTAAGGCTGGTGTCTCAGATCCAGGAAGTCCCCTGCTTCCATTACAGAGATGGCCCTGCTATGGAAATAAGAGCAAGTAACCTCTGAAATGGTTTTGAGATTAGAATTTTAAACTAGACTGCACTGAGTTTTAATAAGCAACATGAAGAGAAAATAATGGAAATTGAATTTTAAGAGGATCTCTTCTTGATGCAAATAGAGGTTCAAAATAGCACAGGAAAGGGATGGTTTATGGAAAATGGCATTTTCATGATACCTCACTATGTTGAAACTACTCAGTAAACTGTCAACAAACTGATTATATGTGTTTTGTCAAGAACTTAAGAATGCTTGAATGGATGTTTTATGTCTATGTTTTATGTCTTTATGGTTTAAAGTTTTCCTTGACTATCATGTATGTCTGTGCTCAAAACAAAAATGAACACTAAAAATAAGTCTCATATCTGGAGGTAAAATTCTCCTGATGTTTAAACTTACACATTTCTTTTGACTTAAATTATGTGTTGCTTTAGCTGTTTGAATAGCACATTGCATTTCTGAAAATGGGAAAAAATAATGGAAGATTTATGACACTTCACATACCATAAGATAGTTCACTTCAACTTTGATTGTAGTTTTTTACAGTTAAAATTTTAAGTGGATATTTTATTGTACTTTGCTAAATTTATGTTTGAAGCCATGTTTTGTGAAGATTATTTTCTAGTTGTGAATTATTCTGTCTGATACAGCTAGCTTCAAATTATTTGCAATTGATTTTATTGAATTGCTGAACCATCTAGATATGTTATGTTTGATTGTAGCTAGACAATGTCTTTGTTGAAAAATATTATTTTTTGTAAGTATTACTTACTGTTTTCCCAAGAACAGGCAGTGCCATTTATGTGATATATATGAAATAATATAAGCCAAAGTTACAAGCTTTAAGTTATCCTAGACACTTTACTACCCTCAAGACATCTTATTTTTGATTCAGTGTTTTCATTAAGTTCTCTTTTCAACAATAGTGTTTAACTTTAATGCCATTTATTTTTACTTCTGTCTGCTCTGAAGGGATTCAATTCTGGTTGGTACTTTGCATATTGTCATCTGACAGTGTTTTTTTTTTTTTTTTTTTTAAGTTTATAGAGCATGGCTTTTTCCATTCAGTTCTATCCTGACAAAAAGTAAACATAAATATGTTTTATCACCCGGAAAATTTTACAAAAGTATGCTGGGAAAAAAAAAAGCCGTGTAGTACACAGAAATGCCAATGTACAATTTCTTGCTATATGAAATTATTAGGATAAAATTCTCAATACACACACACAAATCATTTGTTTATTCATAAGTAAGAGTGGAGAACTAGACATAGAAAGTTTCAAGAACTCTCTTCAATGATAAACTGAAATTATTTTTGCTTAGGACATTTTGTTTTTCTGTATAATACTTAAACAAGTATATTTCCTATATATAAGAAGAAATGAGCCATGTTAAAATGCATCATTAGGAGAAAATGTTTCAATTTATAATAACAATATACTTGGAGGAAACAAATGCTTTCTTTTAAGTCAAAGCACTGTCATAAACTTCTGTGCATGTTCATATTTTGTAAAAGCTTAATGTAACTTAAATATATAATTGATCAGATAGACTGATATGACAAAGTAATATTTTTTCTATTAAAAAATCAGGATGGCACTCTAAGGCCCTAAATAATTGCTTTTTGTGTTCATTTCTTAAATCTCATTTGTGATTAATTTGGAGGTATAGGACATGAAATAAAGACTGCCCAATTTTATCAGACATCAGCACATTCTCATTGTTACAAGTATTTCACAGTGGGTAAAGTAAATACTTAGATTTGCTGGCCCCAAGGAGAAATCATTCATTCTATATTGCTAGCAGAACTGATTTGGGGTGGGAGGAAAGTGTGATCAATGTGGTCAAAAGCAGGAAATGACTCATGATTGTAGCGACTCCAAATTGTCTTCCACTCCTTTGCCATATGCTGGCATCTGGAAACTATGAGGAATTATGTTGGGAGGATCCAAGAAGGATTTTGCTTTCTCAGTAAAAGAAATTGGTACCCTCGCTCCACTCTTCTACTTTTTTAAAGTAGACATTTTCCTTGTAATTATAGAAGTCGTTGAATGAGCATGCAGAAAGAGTGCATAAAGGGAAAGTCTGTAGACTAATGGTGCCACATGTTCAGAATGAGTCAGAGTCTTTAATGGCTTCATTGAAATTTCAATTAAAACAAAAAGAGCAAACCTGATCATGGTTGCCATGAAATTTGGAGGCAATTATAATGGGATAACTGGAAAGAAAAATATCAATACTTTTTTGGATTGGATTGTACCCACCTCCCCGCCCCCCCAAATGATGTTGGATACTATTTTAGTTCATTCAGGCTGTTATAACATAATACCATGAACTGGGGGGTGTACAAACAACAGGAATTTATTTTTTACTCCTTTGGAGACCAGAACTCTAAGATCAAGGTGTTACCAGATTCAGTATCTGGGGAAAGCCCACTTCCTGGTTTTTAGGTCACTATTTTTTCCCTGTGTCCTCATATGGCAGAAGGGGCAAAGTATCTCTGTAGCGTCTCCTTTATAAAAACACTAGCCTCATTCATGAGAATTCCACCCTCACAACCTAATTGTTTTCAAAATGATTCCTCCCCATATACTATCACATTGGGAATCAGGTTTCAAGGAATTTTGGGAGGATACATTCAGTTATAGTAGCTAATCCCTAACACCTCAGAATGTGACTCTTTTTGACATAGGGACTTAATAGACGTAATCAAGTTAAAATGAGGACATTAGGAGGAACCCTAATCCAATATGACTGGTGTCCTTATAAAAAACAAAACAAAACAAAACAAAACAAAAAAACAAAATGGACACAGATACAGACAAGCACACATAGAAAACTTGTATTTTCCACATAGAATAGTGCTTCCAACAGCCAAGAAGTAAAAACCAGAGGCTAGAAGGGAGTCCTGGAAAGGATCCTTCCCTAAGTGCCTTCCAAGACAGCATGACTGATGCCTTGATAATTTATTTCTGGCCTCCAAAACTATGAGGCAATACATTTCTATTGCTCTTAGCCATCCACGTTTTGGTACTTTGTTACTGCGACCCCAGAAAACTAATGCAATACTTAAGTATTAAAAGTGCAAACATTTGTAATTAATTAGTTAAAGGATAAGGTGAGAAGTTTCTAAAACAAATCATACTAGTAAAACTCATTTAGTAGACCATATTATTCCATATGTAATGAGGGTAATAAATATAATAAACTTTCTAAAATAGAGACACATTCATTCTCAGTCTTCTGCAAGCCGATAAGGGAAAATCAGCATTTGTTCATTAGATTCCCATAGACTTAGGTAGCAATGTAATATCTTTGAATTTCAGTCCATTCACAGTGTATCCTTCAGATCAGTTTACTTTGATGTCTTTATAATGGAATCATCTAATCTATTCTCAATTCATGCTTTCTTATTCATTCAGCATAACAATATCATATGATTTATCTTTTGAATAAGGTGATACTTTTCTCAAACTGTATATGACTCACAGATTGCTTTCTTCAGCAGAGTGAAATGTGAGCTCATTTCCTGCCAAACAAAGTAACTGCATGAACAGGGAAGAAATATATTAATATGGTGGAAGTTTTACTTTTTTAAAGAAAAAATATGGCATTAAAGGCATTTTGTTATGAAGGTTACAAAGGCAAAGGTCTAATGTTCATCTGTTCAAGGATGACAGGATAACATTTAAACATTTAAATAACAGAGACATCTTATTGTGCACAACCTCAGCTAGAATAAATTCTAGGGGAGTTTTAACAACAAATCATGTGATTATATATAAATCAAAACATTTTAGGTAGATTATTTTTTAAGTAAAAAACTCTATTACATCTTATTAACGTATTAAGCATATTTAATCATTAGGCATACTTTGCAAATATATTTTTAAATTCTAGCAGATTAAAAGGTAAACAGTCAGATCAGATATTTCCAAAATTTGGATAACCAAAGCTACAGGGATATGTATAATAGTTTAAGGATTTTATTAATCATATATATGCTATTTCCAACTGTATTGAAGGAAAAAATGGCTGAATCTTCAAAGCCTTTTGGTTCTCATAAATGTTTTTGTCTAGTATAGTTGTTTTTCACATGGGTTCCACAGAATACAATGGCATAAACAAAACTCTAGTTAAATAAAGTTAGAAATTCTATGTGCCATATCTCTCACTGGAAATTGACAAAATGTCTAGGCATGTAAAATACAAGGAAATATTTTATAGTGAAAACTTGTTTAATCCCATTTAACCCTGAGTTTTCCAAACATACTGCTTTTACATGAAACACCTAATCATTATCAATAAGCACTATTCCTCAAAGGATGGTAATATGAAGCATAAAACTTCAAGAAACTAGCTCTTTAAAAAAGTCCTTTTTATTGAACGATGGACAGAAGATGATCTCTGTAAAACGGATTTATAGATAAAAACTTAAAATTCTGTACGCCATTTAATGAGAAAAGAATAGACATCATCATAATATATTCTAGTCCAGATATCAGCAATATTTTTCTGTAAAGGGCCAAATAGAAAGTATCTTAAACTGTATGGGCAACTATTCAATTGTCATAATTACTCAACTTTGTCATAGCCAATATGTAAATGAATAAGTGTGACTAAGTTCCAATAAAACTTTATTTGTGTACCGAGAAATTTGACTTGCATATAATTTTTACATCACTAAATATTATTCTCATTTTTTTAACCGTTAGAAAAAACAACTAAAAACAGGGGTGCCTGTGTGTCTGACTCTTCACTTCAGCTAAGGTCATGATCTCACCGTTCATGGAATTAAGCCCCACATCAGACTCCATGCCAGCAGCATGGAACCTGCTTGAGATTCTCTCTCTTCTCTCTCTCCCTCTGCCCCTCCCTCTGCCTGTGCCTGCATGCATGTGTGCTACCTCTCTCTCAAAATAAATAAATAAACTTAAAAAAAATTAAAACATTTTTAGCTCACAGACAATACAAAAAGAGGTAACATGCCAGATTTAGCCTGCAGACTGTATTTTGCCAACCCTTGTTCTAGAATATTAACCCTGTGGACATTCCATCCCATTTATATGTGTCTTTTAGAAAGGAGAGCATCATTCTTATATTCAGGCTTAGATTGTTTGAGCAAAAAGCTCACGCCTCTTTAGGAAGAACAAAGAAGAACAATAAAGAAGGAAGAAAATGATAGATATATCTGGTGACGTGATAAATATATCTATATTCAAATCTATACTTCATAATGCCATGCTATTAAAATTATGCAGTATAGTTTTTTTTTTTAAATGTTTATGTATTTCTAGAGAGCTAAAGGGAGAGAGAGAGAGCATGTGCACATGCATGAGCAGGGGAGAGGAAGACAGAGAGAGAAAGAGAGAGAACCCCAAGAAGGCTCTACACTCAGCACAGAGTCCATCACAGGGCTGGATCTCACAATTGTGAGATCATGACCTGAGCCAAAATCAAAAGTCAGATGCTTAGCTGACTGAGCCAACCAGGCGCCCCTATGCAGTAAAGTTAAATGAATTATATTTATGTCTAACTATTCTGCACTAGTTATATATTTGAACAAGTTATGTTCTCTTTTATTCTTAGTATAAATAAAATTTAATGACTATGAAGAATAATACACTATCCCATGGAAAACAAAAGAAAGGGAAAATTAATTGGTGACATTATTATAATTACATTTAAAATTATGTAGAACTACATGTTAGAAAGTTAATATGGAAAAAATGCCCTAAATAAACTATGAATTCTTTGTATTTTTCTAGGACTTGACAGTTTAACTCAGCCTTCTATTTTTAGGGAAATTCAAGTTCAAGATTCTTGTTGTAGTCTGTTCATTTTTATTTCTCTGTAGTATTCCTGTCTTTTAACATATTATTTATCCTCCTGTGTTGATGAGTACTTGTTGATGGGTTTATACTTGGTGTTAATGTATACAATATTCCTATTAACATTTTGTAAAAGATTCTGGTGTTACCTATGCAAATATTCCTCAAACGTGTATACCTAGCAATGAGACTACAGGAAATGCATGAACATCCTTGACTCTATTGGAAATAATTTAAAAGAAAAGTTCTTGTGCTTGTATGAAGTTTTACTCATACAAGCAAATGCATCTTCCTATTTCTCTCAACTTGCTACTCACTAACACTTTATATGTTTAGAATTAATAATTTTAACAAACAACAAACAGGAAGTCCATCTTTCCCTGTGTGAGATTAGGTATTATAATATGTAGGTATGTATATGTTTATATGTAATCCACATATAATTTGTAGCATTTTAAGTTCCAGGCTTAGCTGTACCTATAGATCAAGCTGAATTCAGCTCAACAATATTACAACAATATGTGCACTGTTTTTAATCCTTTTTACACAAGTAGCAGAGGAAAATAAAATTTCAGTGAAGAATTAGTGTTTAGCAACAACAGTGACAGTCTCTAGTTCTCATAAGATGAGATCTGAAAAGAGTCCTTTGGCTTTAGAAAAAAATTTTGGTGATCTTTTTAAGAAGCCTTTTGATGAGAGCTGAAACTAGATCTCAGGGGATGAAAGAGAGAATGAAAAGGGAAAGTGAGCGTGTAGGTGACACTTTGAAGAAGTTTGGCTATGAGGGAGGAAAAGAGAGAGAAGATGGACTTGGAGAATACGGGGGGGAGTTGTCTCTTAACTGAGGTACGATTTATATAATGTTTTACATATACAAGCACCTGCACAACCAATACTTAGATACATATATAGAATATTGCCAGTACCACAGAAAGGTTGCAGTCCATACCATTACCTTGAACTTTATCCCCATAGTTATTCTTTGCCTTGTATTTTTTGAAAGGTCATATAAATGGAATCATAAAAATGCACACATTTTGATCTTATTTATTTCATTTGACATTATGTTTAAATAATTTGTTTATTTAAGAAATGTGTATTTTTTTAATAGACTAGACTTTATTTTTACAGCACTTTCAACATACGGAAAAAATAAGCAGATAATGCAGAGATTTCCCATATTACTCACCCCCCCACACACACAGTCTACCCTATTATTAACACCTTACATTAGTTTGATATATTTGCTACAATTAGTGAACCAATATCAATGTATTATTATTAACTAAAGTCCATGATTTTCTCAGAATTCCTTAGTTTTAGTTTAATGTCCTTTTTCTATTCCAGGATCCCATCCAGGATACTACATTATGTCTTCTTAGGCTCTTCCTGGGTGTGACAGTTTCTGAAATTTTCCTTTAGATAATCCTAATAGTTTTGAGGAATATTAGTCAGGGGTATTGCAAGTTGCCCCTCTACTGTAATTTTTTTGTATTATTACACTGGGGTTATGTTTTCTTGAGAGGAAGACCACTGAGGTTATGTTTTTATGTCATCATATTAAGGGTCCTTACTGTCAACATGTTGTCATTATAGGTGTTAACTTTGATCACCTGGATGGCATAGTGTTGGTAGGATTTCTTCCTTGTAAAGTCATTCCTTTTTTCCCTTTTTGATAATATACCCTTTAGGAGACAGCCACCATGCACCATTTAAGAAACAGGGAGTTATGCTTCCCCTCCTTTAGAGTGGAGTCTCTACAATATTGATTTGAGATTCTTCAGATAGGGATACTTTTCTCTCCTGCTCCATTTCACAATTCATTCACTTATTTATCTAAGTTTGGACTCACAGAAAACATTTTTATACCTTAGATTATAATCCAGTACTACTTTATTTTATTGCTCAAATTGTCCCAACTTTGGCCATTGGGAGTTCTTTCATTTGGCTCCTATATCCTTGACATATTTCCATCATTGTGTTTTTTATTATTTTTTTTTAATTTTGTTTTAATGTATATTCATTTTTGAGAGGCAGAGAGAGACAGAGCATGAGCAGGGGAGGGACAGACAGAGAGAAAGACATAGAACCTGAAGCAGGCTCCAGGCTCTTAGCTGTCAGCACAGAGCCTGACCCAGGGCTTGAACCCATGAACCGTGTGATCAAGACCTGAGCCTAAGTCGGGCGCTTAACCAACTGAGCCATCCAGAAGCTCCTAATAGTCTTTTGAAGACTTTCTTCCATATCTTTAAAAGATGCTCCAAGCTCATCTTGTATATGTCTTTTCCTAGACTCTAATCAGCCATTTATTTCAGGATCCTTCTTTCTTTTATTGGACCATGGCATTAGAAACCAACTTTAAGTCAGTAGGCATGCTTATTGCTTCTGGTTGTCATTTGCCCTAGATCCTCTTAGCTGATAGAGCAGGAAGATACATCTGTGTACACTAACTCATATATATATATATATATATATATATATATAACCATCTGTAGCTATATTAAGTTAAATTAGTTCTTACAAATGTCTCCAACTTTAGTCCATTGCCATATGAGGAACATCAGCTTCCTTCTCTTGCTTACCTATAAATTCCCACTCAACTGTGAGAAACCTAGTTCTTAATATCTGCCATCCATTTACTTAAAGTTTAATTCCAGCACACATGTTCAGCAGTATCAGAATTGTTAACCCATAAATAAATGTATTCACTAATGTACATACTTGTGTAGAGTTCCTTTTGCCTTTCCATTCAATCCAAAGTTAAATAGGTCCGTATATTTCTCCCTGACCCTTCAGTGAGGTCGTTTCATATATTTCTAGTACAGTTATACTCTCTTGTCAGAGTTTGCATACAATCCTGGGATCCTGTAACCTTCTAAGTGATTTCTTTTTTTAATGGCATATGTTAAAGGTCACTCCTTATGTTATAAAGTTCAATTTTATTAAATGAATAACGCCATGTATCCAACATGGTAGTAACATGTAGAACGATTACAGTACCTTAAAATCCCATATGTTCTACCTTTTCATCTCTCCTTCCTTCCCCTCCTCTGAATCCCTTGCAACCCTTGCTTCCATAGTTTTGCTGTTTTTTTTTTTTTTTTTTTTTTTTTTTTACTGATTCCATAATTTTGCATTATCCCAAAGTCATATAACTGGACATACTGTATGTAGCCTTTCTGTACTTGCTTCTTTTTACTTGAAGTATGCATTTTGAGTTTTTCCCATATTTTTACAGGGATTTATAGCTCACTTCTTTTTATTGCTTAATGATATTCTAATGTATAAATATTTTACAGTTTTTTAACTATTTATCTTTTGAAGGATGTTTTAGTTGCTTCTGGTTTGGGGCAATTATTAAAACAATTGCTGTAAGTATTCATTTCCATTCTGTTGTGTGGAGATAAGTTTGCAACTCAATTTGGTGAATATCTTGGAGTGCAATTGCTGAATCATAGGATGATACTATGCTTAGCTTTGTAAGAAGCTGCTAAACTGTCTTCCAAAGTGCTTGTACACTTTCCCATTTTAGCAGCAATGAATAAAAGTTCCTGTTGCTTTGCATCCTCACCGACATTTGGTTGTCGGGTTTTTGGATTTTAGCCATTCTAATAGGTATGTAATTTTATCATTGTTCTTTTTTGCAATTTCTGAGGAGCAAAGGATGAACATATTTTCATATTCTTATTTGACATCTATATGTCTTCTTTCATGAGGTATCTTTTCAGAGATTTTGCTCCTTTCTTAATTTGACTGTATGTTTCATTATTGTAGAGTTTAAAGAGCTTTTTTAAAAAATATTTTTAAGTTTATGTATTTATTTTGAGAAAGAGACAGAGAAAGCATGAGCAGGGGAGGGACAGTGACAGAGAGAGAGAGAGAGAGAGAGAATCCCAAGCAGCCTCTACACAGCCAGAGCAGAGCGTGATGTGGGGCTCCAACCCAGGAAACTGTGAGGTCATGACCTGAGCCTAAACCAAGAGTTGGATGCCTAACTGGGGCCAGGCGGCTCCAGAGCTTAAAGAGTTTTTTTGTTTGTTTGTTTGTTTTTTGGTATATTTTAGATACATATCCGTTTTGGATGCAAGTCCTTTATCAGATTAATGTTTTGCAAGTATTTTTTTACCAGTCTGTGTCTTTTTATTATCTTAGTAGTAACTTTGCAGAACCAAGGTTTTTAATTTTAAGCAAGCTAAACATCATCCTCGTACCCCCCCCATGGATTGTTCTTTGGGTATTATGTTAAAAAGATCATTCTCAAACCTTAGGCAGATTTTCTGCTATGCTATCTAAACATACATTTTCTCCTATGATGTCTTTTAGACATTCTATAGTTTTACATTTTACATTTAGATCTATGATTCACTGTGAATTAATTTTGGGAAAATGTATAACCTCTACATCTTCTCTCTCTCTCTCCCTCTCAGTCTCTCTCCCCCTTCTCTATCTTTCTTTTTGCATTACATATCCAACTGTACCAGCACTCTTTGTTGAAGGAATACAATTTCTCCACTGAATTGCCTTTGTTCCTCTGTCGAACATTTATTGGGATCTACTTCTGAGCTGCCTACTCTATTGATCTATGCATTTAGTTTTTCACCAAAACTATGCTTTCTTGATCACGTAGTTTTATAGTAAGTAGATTGGTGTCAATACCAAGTAATAGACCTCCAACTTTGTTCTTTTCCAGTATTGTGGTAACCTTTTTTTTTTAATATATAAATTTTAGAATTACCTTGTGAATCCACAAAATAGCTTGATGGCATATTGATTACATTGCATTGAATGTATAAATTAATTTGGGAAGAAATTATATCTTACAATGTTGAGTATTCTAATCCATGAACACATAGCATCTCTGTATTAATTTAGGGACATATACATGTTTTTCATTGCCATGTCTTATTTAATTATATAAAAAATACAATATAGTATATTCTGATAATGAATATTTGAATTTTTCCATTTTTTTATTACAAATAAAGGTCCTTTAAATTTATTTTTACATGCTTTGGTGGACATAAGCACTTATTTGTTTATATTGGTTTTGTGCCCAGAAGATTTTCATTATATATACATATATATTACCTTTGTTATTTTCTTTTTGAAAAAGGTTATTTTAATATATTTTTTTAAATTAATGTTTATTTTTTTGAGCCAGAAAGAGACAGAGTGCAAATGGTGGAGGGACAAAGAGAGAGGGAGACACAGAATCTGAAGCAGGCTCCAGGTTCTGATCCCCTGAGCTGAAGTCGGACACTAAACCAACGGAGTCACCCAGGTGCCCCTGAAAGAGTTTTAAATAAGCATGGATACAAATCATTATATTGAATGCACCACTCAAGTTTGCCTTAAGGGACAGAAACATAGAAATTTTAGCAGGAAATATTACAGGCTCAGTTTTTAAAATATGGTAATAGATCTATGTGAATATGCTTAGATGGCATTTAAATATAAAAATGAAGCTCAGAGTGTGATAACAATAGAAATGTACCTTAGGTAATCATCCTTTTATTTTTTTAAAGTTTATTTTTTTGAGAGAGACAGAAGGAGGGGGGAGGGGCAGAGATAGAGGGAGACACAGAATCCAATGCAGGCTCCAGACTCTGAACTGTCAGCACAGAGCCCCATGAGGGGCTCGAACTCACTAACCATGAGATTATGACCGGAGCCAAAGTCAGAGGCCCAACCAACTGAGCCACCCAGGCAACACAGTAATCAGCCTTTTAAGGATGAAATCTTAACTCTTGAATATTTACAACCTTAGTCTAGCTTCTGCCTTAAATTTCTCTCTAAGATCTACTTTAAAAAATCAACAAATAAAACTTCTCAAACACTTTCATGTGACTTTTATCTTAAGTCTATTTAACATAGACTACAAGTTTAAAATCATAAAAATTGACTTCAGTTTTTCTCAAAATCATTTTGATAATATTCTTATTATGAATCATAATAACATTCTATTTTTAGATATTCTTTCACAAAGTAATATTCCTTCATAAGGGCTTATATGTATACTGGCATATCCGTTTGAGCCAAAAGGGAATTATATCAATTTGTGCTTAGCTTAGGTAATTATTTCATTTACTTTATAATTATTATTTTTGAGTATGAAACATTCATCATCCAAGAAAAAGTCAAAGCCCATGAAATTCAATTATCATTTAAGCTTCAAACATGCTGCAGCTAGTAGACTGAAGTTGTTTTCTGTGTCTGAGTGTGTGTGTGTGTGTATGCGTATGTGTGTGTGTGTTTAACTTTGAATTTCATAGACAGCAGATACTAGCTTAATACATGTGGTTAATTCTCTTTGTCTTGTGCTCCAAATGACAGTAAACTAATTTTCTCAAGGGAAATATATAGAAAATGCCAAAGTCTCAAAATATAAATAATAAACACAATATATAGACATATAGAATAAAATTACAGCAGTGTTTTTGAAAATGTATATTATTTCCAGGTACCAAATTAACTACCAAGAAATCAAACCCTGATTGAAGAGAGAGAATTTTAATCCTGGAAATACAGGTGAAAAAAAACCCAAAATCAAAACCAAAACCAAAACCAAAACAAAATAAAAAATAAACACCTGCCATCTCTTTTCTACTGAAACAGAGGTTCTTAAACGCCCCTAAGTAAGTTTTATTGGCCAAGACAGTAATATTTTGATTCTCCTTGTTATCAGTGTACACATTATTAGGTGGGGACTGTATTCTCCAAGATCCCCAATGACTTGAGCATCCTTTATACCTATGTGACTGCATCAGCCATAGATGTTCCATTTTGACTCTTACAAGTAACTGGAACAAATGTTTCATAGTCACAGTTGGGAAGTTTTCATCTTCTATTACCACATAATTTATGCTTCCTTTATATTTTATTTGAGGCTATTTTTTTTAAAAAAATAAAAGTCTTGGGGAAGAAAAAAATATATTTTCTAAAATTAAGATTTTGGTGATATTTTTCAATATCGTCAATCTTCCATTTATCAAAATGTCGTTTCTATTTTCTGTTCCTTCTATGTCTCTCCTTTCCTTTCAATTTCTTATATTGGAAATGAACCATGTTAATGTTTTCTTACTAACTTCCTACCCACCTCTCCTCTCTCTATTCTGCTTATTTTTATTTGCTTTAATAAAACTGCCAGCCTTTGAATAAGTTGAAATTTTGCTATAATTTCCTTTTTCTTTCCCCTGGATTTTAGTGGTTGCTAAAATGGTGCTTCCATAACACCAGCACGAATCTTTGAAATGTGAAAACATTGGCAAGTTTTGCTCTTCATATAACCTGAATTATAACGAATAATTTTACTTCAAATCGACAAAGAAAAAAGTAAGAAACAATAGCTTATAATTTGTCAGTTACCATATTTACTGGTGTGATCGATATAATATAGGCTAAAGATATATCTCATTACCTGTGCTTACTGTTGAATGACCTCTTGGCATTTATAAAATATTATCTGTACAATGAACGTAACAGTACTTTTTCTCTCACTCATCACTAACATCAGCCTCAGTCTATTAAATTACAAACAATCGGGGCGCCTGGGTGGCGCAGTCAGTTAAGCGTCCGACTTCAGCCAGGTCACGATCTCGCGGTCTGTGAGTTCGAGCCCCGCGTCAGGCTCTGGGCTGATGGCTCGGAGCCCGGAGGCTGTTTCCGATTCTGTGTCTCCCTCTCTCTGCCCCTCGCCCGTTCATGCTCTGTCTCTCTCTGTCCCAAAAATAAATAAACGTTGAAAAAAAATTAAAAAATAAATAAAAAATAAATAAATTACAAAGAATGGCCTGCTATTCGAACCACTTCTTCCTCTTGCATATCCACAAATTCTGTTTACAGCTAACCCCTACCTTGTTCTGCAGAAAGGCCAGGTCAGAGTACGTATAAAACTCCATCCCTCCGAACCACAACCGTTTAGAAGGGAGAGAGAGACAGGAGATTTAACCTGGGTAATTAGTTCTCACAAAAATATGAAGATGGAAGGGGTAAATGGGTTTGAATGCTGGAAGGTTCTACAATGAAAGAAGTCATTCAGAACCCCGTGTCTAATTCTACCATTTTGGAACATACTTGGTAAAACCTAAATATCCAGGTACATTTGCCAGAACAGAAGCTATACAGAGAGATAGAAAGGAAACAAAATTGCAGGAAGAATGAGAAAATGCAAGAAAATTTGTTTTCTCATCTTCTCCTGTCCTGGTCTAAAATTTTTATGAGATCTACTTTTAATTCCCTCCCTTATTTAGAATGGTAATTTCTTAATTACTATAAATTCCCCTGCGAGTGGGATATCCAACAAAACAAAATTCTCTGACATGGATTATCACAATGCTTAATTAATGTAAAATTTAAAATGAACACTAAACATTTTGGAAAAAAAAATAATATAATGACACTTCTTGCAGTCTGTTCCTTACCTCTAGTCCTGAAATATGTCCTATTCCCCCAAAAATATATACTTTGCTTAAATCAATTATGATATACTCCATAATCTATGTCACTTTCAGAGATTATACAATGACAAACAGACACAAAGGAGGGTCACGTGTTGGGAAAAATCCTCTCTGCCTTCAATTATCTCTTTTTCTTTCTTTCTGGCTATGTATTCCCTATTGTTTGGTTAATTGTGCCTGGAGAACAAACCGCAACACTTGCCAGGACAGTTTTCAGGAAAAGACTCTTCTGATGGGTATTGAGACCCTAAGCAAGTGGCACAAGTCAGGAATAATCCTAAACCATGAGATTTGCTCAAAGACTGACGTCTAAGCTAAAACGGCAGCTTTCCCTTAGGATATAAAAACCTTGCTAAATTCAGTGATTATTTTCAGTCATCTTTATATTTTGTATTTTGTGTATACCTTATGACTTATAGACAATAGATATGTCATCAAAAAATATATGGGTTTTTACATCTTTCCCAATTTTGATGCTGCACATATCATAGAGGTAGATGTTTTAATGGCGAAAGAAAGCAGCTAAATAAAATGGTTTAATATTAAAAGAGACATCTCATAGTAGAAATAACTATTAAACGTAATGATATTTTATGAAAAAGAAAATGTACACAACTTTGGTAGCACCACATAAGATAATCTTTGCTTTTTATATATACTTTCATTATATTTAACAACTAGTGGAATGCTGCCGATATTTACAAAGAAATATCTTAGATATGTGTGGTGCTTTTTATGACTTTAAACAAGCAAACAAAATCAAGAAACAATAATTTCATTCAAAGCTTATGAACTAAAGAAAATATGTACATAATTTAAGGAACTTGAGAAATAGGCAGGTATACATGGATCTATTTACTCTACTTGGGTCAGAAATAAAAATATCCTTATCTATGTTTCCACCGAAATGGCTGAATTGCTAGATTATTCTAATAGTTTCTAAGTGGATCTCAAATTACCCTTTCTTTGGTACTACATCGTGTCCTACAAAATGCAGTTATACTGAAGAACAACGATAAATGATAAAGACACCCCAGAGATGACCAGCAAGGGGCTTCCCCCATCCACCCCCATGGTATATTGCACTGTTGTCAATATGAGTTGTCTTTTTCCATCAGGCCATTTTTTTATGGGGCCCCTTTTTGAGGAAGAATGATTCCTGGCCCTGTCAATGTCAGGCCTGGGATGAGAAATGCTTTACACAATAAAAAGTAAAGAGAAGGGAAGTGTGCACTTCTGGCTTAAGAGTCAGCATGTGGTTTTCTCTTATTCTCTTTCTCACTGTCATTGTTCATTGATAAGCTGCTCTCTCAGCTCTAGGCAGAGCCTAAAGATGATGGGAGGCACAGCTGATACTGAACCAAGATGGCCATTCCCTGTGGAAAAAAATGCTTTGTTTTTTTTTTTTTTTAATTTTTTTTTTTCAACGTTTATTTATTTTTGGGACAGAGAGAGACAGAGCATGAACAGGGGAGGGGCAGAGAGAGAGGGAGACACAGAATCGGAAACAGGCTCCAGGCTCTGAGCCATCAGCCCAGAGCCCGACTCGGGGCTCGAACTCACGGACCGCGAGATCGTGACCTGGCTGAAGTCGGACGCTTAACCGACTGCGCCATCCAGGCTCCCCTGCGCCATCCAGGCTCCCCTGTTTTTTTTTTTTGTTTTTTTTTTTTTTTTTTTTTTTTTATGGTGTACCGGTAAGACTTTGAATTTAAACAGCAACCTTACCTAGAGTAAGCAAGCTGATAACTCACTCCAAATAATTAACTTTCTGTTAATAGTGACTGAGTTACGAATCCACATGTAATTCCATTTAGGAACTCCCCTGGAAGTTTCCTGGGAAAGATTTCTTTGCTCCAGTTAGGAGATATTGACTGAAAGGGAAAAAAAAATAGCCTTCTCTCCTTCTGGTGTTCTCCATTCATGTAATGCTAGAGCAGCTACAGCGACCTCACGGTAATTATGGAGGAAGGCAGGCAAAAGCCAGAGAATCCTATAAAAGCAGAAGCAGAACCCTTATTTTCTGGGCCTGAGGTCTGTTTTATCTCTAGACATATCTGAAGTAAAATAAACAGTCTCTTTACTTTTAAAGCCAAATTGATTCAAGCTTGACGTTTCTTTCTTAGGGTGCAATAGGAAGATTTTCTGTATTCTAATGATACTAATAGAAATTTTTATAGATGTTCAATAGAATACATCTTTAAAATGTCACTTTTAGGTCTACTGTTAAATGTTGTAATTTAAAAATAACAAAAAAACCTATCTTCTCCAAATACCATTTTACCTCAGTTCCTATGGTGGAGAGTCTCATGTTTTCATTGTAGTTGGTTGCATAAAATCTAGTAACCCTGAGAAAACTGCTTTCAGAGAGGCTTAGCAGTCCTGCCAGATAATTTATTTCTGAAAATAGTGTGCAAAGTCACCACGACTTTCTTTCTTTCTTTCTGTTTGTTCTTTTTTGAGGTAAACACTTTAAAGGTGTCGCTATTTCATAATCAGAGCATTAAGGATTGTGTTGGTGGAACTCTTTGTGAGGATTTCCAATTTTGCAGCAGCTTATATGTGATTGGCAATGAGTCATGCAGAACCCTACAACTCTGAGAGCATACAACATTGCACTTGGCAGAGATAGGTGGTATACTTCAAAAAAACTTCATGAGCTAAAAATGCAAATTAGCATAATAATTTTCTGGTTTCAAATTAACTTAATAAGTTGCTGAATGTTAGAAAACCAGATAAAATAAAGAACAAAGCTTTGTAACAAAACAGAATTTATTGAAATTCTGGCTTTCTACATACCACTTAATTTGTTTTATATTTGTATAGCACATGGTACTGGTGAAGTGTGTGGTTGTATTTTTTTTTTAATTTTTTTTTCAACGTTTATTTATTTTTGGGACAGAGAGAGACAGAGCATGAACGGGGGAGGGGCAGAGAGAGAGGGAGACACAGAATCGGAAACAGGCTCCAGGCTCTGAGCCATCAGCCCAGAGCCTGACGCGGGGCTCGAACTCCGGGACCGCGAGATCGTGACCTGGCTGAAGTCGGACGCTTAACCGACTAGCCACCCAGGCGCCCCTGTGGTTGTATTTATAAACACATTCACACTCATTCCCTATGAAGGGAGTGCAAATGAATCCTCTGGATATCCTTAAAGACCCTGGAAACATAGGATGTAGTCCTTTGTGAAAAGACATGTGTTCCATTTTATTTGGAAGTGGAATGAAAGGACAATAATGCTCGGGAAAGTTACCATAGAGGTAGTCGTCAGCAGATTAGGGAAACATCAGGGGAAAGAAATAAGCAACGCATTAATGATAAGCCACAGATTATGTCTGTCTTAATCCATAACCATGAAGCCTTAAGGGTGTGTGAGGTGTGCTGTCACACAAGGTTATCTGTTTCAGAAGGGCTTGACTTGGCTTAATGCCCCACTGCTGCCATCTTGAAATTCCTTTTGAACATGGGACCCTTCATTTTCAGTTGAACTGGGCCCCTAAAATTTTGTAGCTAGTTCTGCCTGGCTTTGATATGCTTACATTTTAAAATGTAATGATCAAGCGATAGAGTCAAAGGTTGTAATTTAAGGACTAAAGCATGAGAAAGGATTAGTACATTCAATATTGTCTATTATGTAAGATGAAAGTTAATGCTTGTATTATAATCTGGGAAATAAAAGTGTTTAATATTTTTTTTATTTGCGTATAGTTGACTAATGGTACATTAGTTTCAGCTGTGCAACATAGTCTTTCAACTTGCGTGTATGTTATGCTTTGCTCAACACAAGTGTAGCTACCAAATGTCACCATATAGCGCTATTACAATACCATTGACTAGATTCTCAATACTGTGCCTTTTACTCTCATGACTTATTCCCTAACTGAAAGCAGACTTATAACAAAGCTTATATGTTTGGTTCCAAGCCTAGACTATATGCTAGGTACCATTCTGGTCAGGAGGAGTGATACGTTTGTAAAATGTATCCTGATTTTTTTTTCTGTTATTTACAGTGTTGACCTTATTTTATTTTTTGATATAGATATTCTTTATTCTCAAGTATGGATTTTTAGTAGGCATTTCATTAATTAAACATTCATTAAATGAATTTTGCATTAATTTGCTAAGGTTGCCATAACAAAATAACACAGACTGAGTGCTTTCAGCAACAGGAATATATTTTCTCACGTATTTGGAGGCTAGAAGTCCAAGGTCAAGGTGTCAGCAGGTTTAGTTTCTCCGGAGGCCTTCTCTTTGCTTGCTGATGGCTGTTTTCTTGCTTGACCCCACATGATCTCTCCTCCGTGTGCAAGAGCTCCTGGTCTCTCTGTGTTCAAATTTCCTGTTCTTATAAGAACACTAGTCAGATTGAATTAGAGTCTACTCTAATGGCGTTATTTTAACTTAATCACCTCCATAAAGGTCTTATCTCCAATTAGAGTTACATCCTATAGTGTGCAGGATTAGGGCTTTATCATATGATTTATTTGCAGGGGAGCATATTCAGCTCATAACACCTTCCATGTGGCAGAAACTTTTTATGCCCTACAAATGGAAAGAAAATAATAGAGGAAATAGACCTATATAATATTAATGACTACAAAAAGCAGATATGTTTTGTGAGATGGGGCACACAAAAGAGGAAATAATTCCTTTTCTTGGTTGATCTAAACAAGACAGTTCCTGAAGATGGATGAATACAAATACATCCAATAGAAAAGCATCCCATGTGGCAGAATTTATAGGAAAAAAAAGCAGAGTATGAGTGTTTGAATTTTTGTATGAGTAGCGGTATATACTTTGCATTTAAAAAATATGCTTCAGATATACAGATATAGATACAAATATGATGAGATGAAAAGTAGGTAAGGAATAACATACAGGTTGCAGTCATAGTTTATTCAACATTAACCTTGAAACATTATATGCTACATAAGTAAGAACAAGCCTATGTAGTCAGATACTCCTAAATGCAGAATCAATTGGTACCACTAAGCTGTATAAAACTGTACATATAGTCGAACAACTAGGAGCCTTTGTTTCCTGAACAAATTGAAACAACAGTCCTGTGGCATACATGCCATTCCTTTCAAATTCCATTATTCCGTTCTTTTTCAGTCATAAGAACTTTAATTTTGGGGTTAAAAAAATGCTGCCCAAGTAAAACACTACTTTCTCTGCATTCTCTTGCAGCTATGTTTTGTCCACGCTTCAGGTTCACCTGCTCCCATGTAAGTGACAGTGCTTCATGCCATCTCCTGGAAGAGCCTTTAAAGAAGGTCCTGTGTTCTTCACTTCTGTTCCCAACCTTAAAGTACAAAGCTGATCAGTATTTCAGCAGTCATCTGGGAATAGGAGAATAAAGTTCTATCCCTGGGATTGTAGATTAGATCATTGTAAGGAGCCTGGGTTCTATAGAGTTTGTGGAGCCAAGACAATACTCCATACTTGGCTCGACTACCTCTAGTCTTCTTTTAGGTGAAAGAGACAAAATCTTTTTCGTATATTAAAGGCCTATTATGTTGCATTTCCTACCACTTCAATATCATTGAATCCTCTTTGTATTCACAGTGTTGTTACAATGGTACATTAACAATGAAAAATGGGTAGTACACAACAAGTTCTTTTAGTTTCTTTATAAGTAAGGAGAGCTATCAAATTCTGATTATTTTAAGGGGGATACCAGCGTGATAGGAAATCAGTTAAAGAGGGGAGGGTGGGTGATGGCTATTGAGGAGGGCACCTTTTGGGATGAGCACTGGGTCTTGTATGGAAACCAATTTGACAATAAATTTCATATATTAAAAAAAATTATATCACCATCAATAAAAAAAAAAGGAAATCAGTTAAAGAAAAATAACTCCTGAAATTGTCAAAAATATTTCCAAGTGGGAACAGAGGAGACAGATATTTAGAGTATCACAGAGTATGAGATATGAAAATATAAAACAATACAGTTTTAGATGGGATACTCTACAGATGATGTAAAAATAAGTAGAAAAGTAAATTGTTAACAAAGAAATGATTAAATGCAGTGGTTGAGTGGACAAGGGACAGGAAATACTCAGAGCACAAGCAAAAACTTCAACTGCTTGGGCAACAGGAACAAAGACCATGTCAAGGGAACAATAGTGTTGAGATCATGGGCATTCGAAGTTTAAATTTTGTAACTGGATTTAGGTATGTTAGAAGATTTGCCACATTTCAAAAATGGTAAATATTTTTCTATTATTCAAGTAAACATGTATTTGAAATATTTATAAGCATGATTTTCTATCCAGAGAATAATTCTGAAAGCTGCCTAATTATCATCCTTCATACCCTCTAATTTATTTAATATATGACAAAAATAATACTCCATATTTGATCAGAAACTCAAGATGATTTTTTTAGATATATTTCTTTAGATGACTGTGTATTTTATTGCTAATAAATAACCTTTAGGTTGCCCTAGGAAAACAAGTATTCCATAAGCACCTCACAAAATCTGTGACAGAATCAGGAGAGATAGTCAGTGAAATAGCTTTGTACACTGTAAAGTACTGAAGTAAATTAAAATATCCCTATTATTATCTCTCTAAAATGTAGTTTCTTCATGTAAGCATTGACTAATTGAATTGGTTGGGTATTTGTGATTGTTGAATGACTCAAAATCTGTCAAAATGACATGGAATATTATGAGCTGCATGCAAATAATAGAAATATTTTTAAATATACTGAGTATGATTTACTCTGCCAAAATATATTTTTTTCTTTAATACAATATATTATACTTGCCAAGCCTGAAAAGGGAGAATGTCAGTTAATTTATCTATTGAGTAGTGATGATTTACAAGATTTGGAATAAAATACAAATACTAATACAATAATACTGCTAGCCTTTGGCTAAAAGGGATTTTATCAAGTAAGAAAAATAAAAAGGATTTTTTTCCATTATCTCTCTAAGGAAACTAGTGATTAATTTTTCTGTATTTACTGAAAGAAAAAGGAATCTTTAAGGAGTTATTTGCAAATAAGCAGAAAAATAATCCTCTGCCTATACTTAATAAGAAAAAGGGATATTGAACCAAAATATCTACATTCAAGACACCTACAGAAAAGTGAGATGGAAAAAAAATCATGACATCATGGCATTGATAAACATTTATTAAACCTAAGATTCTGCACAACATATATTAAAAATAATTTTTGAACTAATAAAGGGCACAAAAATTTGACCAGTTAAATTTCAACAAAACTAAGAAGCCTGCGCTTCAAAAAACACAAGAAAGTAAAAAGACAACCCACAGACTTAGAGAACATATTTGCAAATCATATATCTGATAAGGGACTTATATGCAGATTGTAAAAAGAACTTTTACAGCTAAACAGCAAAAACACAAATAACTCAGTGTTTTAAAATGAATAAATAATCATGAATAGATATCAACCCAAAGTAGATAGACAAATGACCAACAAGCACATGAAAAGCCACTATATCAGCCTTAGGGAAATTCAAGTCAAAGCCACACTGAGAAAACACTTCACACCCGTTAAAATGGCTATAATAAAAAAGGCAGATAATAGTAAGTGTTGGATAGGATATGGAGAAGTTGGAACCCTTGTAAATTGCTAGTGGGGATATAAAGTGAATAAGGTTAAAATTATAAGCATTTAGAGAAAATAAAATAAGAAGATAATTTGTTATAGTGAAAGTATGAAAAGAAAAATTCAATTTAAATGACTTATTGGTAATAATAAGGCAGCTAGTATAAAATACAGAAAAACTTGGTTTCAATTTAGATAAATACTAGAAATGATGTATGAAGAATATTCAAACTAAAGGGTAGCCTTCTCCCCAAAAAAGTACAAAGTCAAAAAGAAACATATTTAAGGCTTAAATAATAGAAATCAAAGTTAGAATCAGCTCAGATTATTGCTATCTGGAGATGAATGATTTAAAATAATTTTGTAGGGTAGTTATTAATAGAATTTTTGTTTTACTGTAACAAGCTATGGATAACAGGGATTTGTACATTTGATGAGGTTCTATAAGGTAATCTTTAGAAATATGATAGCAAAGATATGGTGGAATACTGCTGTGCAGTTTATTAAGTGAATGTTTCTAAGTTGAACTTTCCAGCTTTCACTTTTCTTTTTTTTTTAATTTTTTTATTAAAAAATATGTTTAATGTTTATTTATTTTTGAGAGAAAGACAGAGAGAGAGAGAGAGAGAGAGTGAACAGGGAAGGAACAGAGAGAGAGGGAGACACAAAATCTGAATCAGGCTCCAGGCCCTGAGCTGTCAGCATAGAGCCCGATGCCGCTGGGCTCAAACTCATGAACCGTGATATCATGACCTGAGTCACAGTCAGATGCTTAACTAACTGAGCCACCCAGGTGCCCCTCAGCCTTCAGTTTTCAATAAATGCTCATTTGCAAAGAAATATCTTCCTAATGTCTCTTCATGGGCCAAATCAGAATTTTGGTAGATTCATATCTTTACAAACTATCCAGTCTCTTTGCCTAGTTTTTTGATTATACATCAGTGGCTCAAAGCTAAAAATGGAATAATAATTAATGATTTACCTTGACAGAAGGAATGCTATACAGTGATTTATACTGGCATTTGTTGACAAAAAATTATTTCCAGAATTGGAAACCCTTACTTAAGTTGTTTTAGTTGTCAAGTTTCATGAAGAAAAACACTGCTTAGAAAGACATCAAATTTCTTTGTAGACACTATATATCTCATAAAATACCTCATTACATGACTGAAAATATCTGGAATTATATTAGTTACAACTTGATTAAGAAGCAAAGTTCAAGAAACTATCTTATAATACAAAGACAACCAATATTTTTTAGTTTATTAATATATCAGAGTAACTATGAAAAATGGAGTATTTGATGGTGATATAACTATTGAATCATAATTAAACTTGAAGTACTTTGGAACTGAGTATTATACAGTAACTATCAAAGACATCTTTCTTCCCACTTCCCAGATTCCAACTGACATAAACAATGGGATATACATAAGAGAAGTCATAAAAATTTTTGGGTGTTAATTGGAAACCTCTCTGTTTGACACAAATATATCATGAATGAAATTAATCAACATAATAATTGTGCAGCTCACAAATCATGAAAAGGCAGATCTGAAAGTCTGGTTCAAGTGCCTGGGTGGATCAGTTGGTTAAGTGGCTGTCTCTTTTTTTTTTTTTTTTTTTTTTTAAATTTTTTTTTTTTTCAACGTTTATTTATTTTGGGAACAGAGAGAGACAGAGCATGAACGGGGGAGGGGCAGAGAGAGAGGGAGACACAGAATCAGAAACAGGCTCCAGGCTCTGAGCCATCAGCCCAGAGCCTGACGCGGGGCTCGAACTCCCGGACCGCGAGATTGTGACCTGGCTGAAGTCGGATGCTTAACCGACTGCGCCACCCAGGTGCCCCAAGTGGCTGACTCTTGATTTTGGCTCTGGTCATGATCTTACGGTTCCCGGGATGGAGCCCCAGGTAAGGCTCTGTGCTAACCGTGTGGAGACTGCTTGGGATTCTCTTTCCCTCTCTCTGCCCCTCCCTGGTTCTCCCTATAAATAAATAAATAAATAAATAAATAAATAAATAAATGTGTTTTTTTTTGAAAGTCAGGTTTAATTGGTTAAGATGATATGAATAGTTGTAGGGGCACCTGGGGGGCTCAGTCCATTAAGTGTCTGACTTTGGCTCAGGTCATGGTATCATGCTTCATGGGTTTGAGCCCTGCATTGGGCTCTGTGCTGACAGTTCAGTCTAGAGCCTGCTGCAGATTCTGTGTCTCCTTCTGTCTCTGCCCCACCCTGCTTGCACTCTGGCTCTCTCTGTCTCTCAAAAATAAACATTTTTTAAGTAGATATGATGGTTGAATATTTCTCCTTAATTTCTTAACAATGTTATTATATATAAGTTATTATTTTTTTTTCTTCTGGTACATACGGATAATCCAGTCTGTTTTCATTCATGTAAAAATGGTAATTGGTATCTCTGGATTTTTATCAAGCCAGACTGAAGACCCAAAATAAAGAAGACTTCTCTCTTGAAGCATGACAATATAAAATTCCACAGACTCTGACTGGCTTTGTAGAAGTCATACTACTTAGCCTGTGTCAATCATTGGGAGTTATAGTATTTAGCACAGGCCAAATTATATGGAATTCATCTGAAAATGCAGGAGACTCAGAATAGCTACATCAGTCTAGAATAAGAAAGCAAAATTTGAGGACTTACATTTCCCAATTTCATCACTTACTGCAAAGCTACAGGAATGAAAACAGTATGGTACTGGCATATGGACAAATATATGATGAATGGTATAGAATTGAAAGCCAAAATAAGCCCTTACATTACAGTCAGCTAATTTTACAGATGTCAACAAAATTCAATGGGAAGGAAATCATCTTTTCAACAAATTGTGCTGAGACAACTGGTTATCACATTCAAAAACAAACAAACAAAGAACAAACAAAAACAAAAAACAAAAAAGGAAAAAAAACAGATTTTGAGGTTGAAGTTGAGCTGTACCTCACACCATATACAAAAGTTAAAGTGGATGACAGACCTAAATATAAAAGTTAAAAGTATAATTTTTAGAAGAAAATACAGACTATACATTTACAATCTTGGGTTTGGCAATGACTTCTTAAATATGACACCAGTAGTGCCAATAAAAATAGAAAAGAATAGAAAAGTAGACTTTGTCAAAATTAATTATTTTCTCTTCAAAAAACACCACCAAGCAAGTGAAAAAATGATTCACAGACTGGGAGAAAATAATTGCAAAATATCATTATGTGTGTGTGTGTGTGTCTGTGTGTGTCTGTGTATCACAATATAATCATATCCAGAATAAAAAACATCTTACAACTCAACAATAAAAAGTCAACTCAGTTAAAATCAAACCTAATTTTTAAAAAAATGAACGAAAGTTCTGAAGAATCATTTTTCAAAAAAAGAGATACATATGGCAAATAAGCACATTAAGAAGGCACTCGGTTAGGGAAATGGACATCTAAACTACAATGAGATATGACTATACACCCACCAAGATGGCCATAATAAAGAAGAAAACAAAAACAAATCCAAAAAACAGGTGTTGGCGGGGATACGGAGAAATCAGCACCCTCACACATTGTTGAAGGGGACATAAAATGAGTCAGCCATGCTGAAAATCATTTTGGCAGTTCCTCAAAATGTTAAACATTACTTATTATGAGACCCAACAATATTACTCTTAGGTATATACACAAGAGAAATGAAAACATATCTATACAGACTTATACATAAATTTTCATAGCAGCATTATTCCTAATAGTCAAAAAGAGGAAACAACCCAAATACCCATTAAGTGATGAAGAGATAAACCATGAGTAAAGCTACACAATGAAATAATAATCATAGATTAAAAGAAATAAAGTATTGGCACAGTTACAACATGGCTGATCAAAAAAAAAAATTATGCTTAGAGTAAGAAGTCAGGCACAAAAGAACGTATAACATAAGATTCCAATTGTATGAAATTTCAATAGAAGGCAAATATAAAGAGGCAGAAAATTTGTGAGATTATTGGTTGCCAAGATCTCTAAGCACCTTTTTGTAGGGTGATGGAAATGTGGCAAATTTATATAATTGTAATGATTGTATACCTCTATGAACATATTACAACTTATTGCACTGTACATTTAAACAGTTGAAATGCACGGTACATTAATTCTAGCTCAATAATGCTGGTTTTAAAAATGCAGAAGAGAACTAGGAGCACCTGGGTGGTTCAGTAGATTGAGCTTCCGACTTCAGCTCAGGTCACGACTTTGCCTTCTGTGAATTTGAGCCCAGCGTTGGGCTCTGTGCTGACAGCTCAGAGCCTGAAGCCTGCTTCGATTCTGTTTCCCTTTCTCTCTGCCCCTCCCCCATTCATGCTCTATCTGTCTGTCTGTCTCTCTCTCTCTCTCTCTCTCTCAAAAATAAATAAACATTAAAACATTTTTAAGTGCATAAGAAATCTAACTGAAAAAATTTTTTACAATATCTATTGCCACCAGAATGTGTCGGTATGCTATAAAAATACCACTTCAAATTCACTGGCTTAAAGCAATAACTATTAATTTAAGTCATGAGTCTGTAGGCCAACTTTTATAGCTCTTCTTGTCTCAGATTGATTCATTAATGTATATATGCTTAGCTGCTTCCAGCCAGGTGGCTCTGTAGATCTTGGCTATGTGCTCAACAGTGTGACGGGGGGTGGGGGTGGGGGGGGGTATGGCGGGGGGGGGGGGGTTGACTACCTTTCAGTTTATATAAGATTGTCTCAGATTTGCATTCTCCAGGCTAGTTCAAGCACATTTTAATGATAGAAGTGAGCACAAAGAGAAGGGTAAAGGCATGAACAGTTTATAAATTTCTGCTTCCCTAACAACAGCAAAACAAATCATGTGACTATATTCAGAATGGGGTAAGAAAATTTACCCAAGTTTCTGATAGAGGAAGCAAGGAAACTGCTATATAATGTAATAAAAGCTAATGATAAGATTGGAGAGGTAGACAATCCAGCAATCTCACTACTGAATACATCACTGAATCACAAGAAAGGAGACAAGAACACTAATTCAAAGAATACATGCACCCCAATGTTTATAGCAGCATTATCTACAATAGCCAAGATATAAGCCCAAATATCCATCAATTAAAGAATGGATAAGGAAGTTGCGGTGTGTGTGTGTGTGTGTGTGTGTGTGTGTGTGTGAAAAGAATGAAGTCTTGCCATTTGCAATGACATGGACGGAACTAGAGTGTATTATGCTAAGAAAATAAGTCAGAGAAAGACAAATACCATATGATTTCACTCATGTGGAATCTAAGAAACAAAACAAACTAACAAAGGGGAAAAATTAGAGAGAGAGAGACAAAGCAAGAAACAGACTTTTAATTTCAGAGAACAAACTGATGGTTACCAGAGAGGAGGGCAAGGGGGTGGGGGGACAGATTAAATAGGTGATGAGGATTAAGTAGTGCACTTATTATGATGAGTACTGGGTGATGTATGGAATTATTGAAATGCTATATTGTACAGTTGAAACTAATATAACACTGCATGTTAACTAACTAGAATTAAGAGAAAAACTTTAAAAAAGAACGACTGGGGAGGTAGACACTGGACAGAAAAAAAAGTCTATTCTCAAATTTACTCTTAAGTGATTTGGAAAATAATATCACAATGTATCAAGGTATTTTCTTATTCATAGATCATTCCCTGTCTTTCTCTCTCTAGTTCACACACACAAATACACACACACACAGTGTAAAAACAGTAAAAAGACAAAATTATGCACCAGAGTGGCCATTTCTAGGGACAGTATCTAGGATCAATTTTAGTTTCTATTGTATTTAAATTTTTCTTCAATAAATACGTTTGTACATATTTTATAAAATTGATTTTTGCAAATATTTCATAACTATTAATTTAGTAGTAAAATTGTATATGAAATTAGAAGTTCTAATTTTTACATAAGTAATTTATTTTTTACAATGATTTTAAGTAAAATATTCAATATTTAATTACTATTGATGACTCACAAATCACCTAAAATATTAGACTTGAAAGGAAGCTCAACATTAGGGGCTCCTGGGTGGCTCATTCTGTTACGCATCCAATTCTCAGTTTCAGCTCAGGTCATGCTGTTGTGGTTTCATGAGTTCGGGCCCCGCATCAGATCTGGGCTGACAGTGCAGAGCCCGTTTAGGATTCTCTCTCTCTCTCTCTGCCTCTCTCTCTGCCCCTCTCCTACTCATGCTGTCTCTGTCTCTCTCAAAATAAGTAAATAAACTTGAAAATAATAATAATAATAATAATAATAATAATAATAAAAGGAAACATAAAAGATTTGACTTAGGTAAGACAACTAAAAGCATTTCAACAAGACCATCTGAATCCCCTAATTATTGGTTATTTATTTTTATTGTCAATATTATGGTTTATTTTTCTTGCACTCTGATAAACTGTTTGGATTAATATTAATTCAGTTTATTTAGGAATAGTAGGAGTTAGCTTATGACGTGAGATGCATTTTCTAAATTTTTCTTCATTACTGTGTTCTAATAATTCTAGATAAGGCAGATGGTTTTATATCTTGAATTTTATACTAGCATTTCAGTGTATTTTCTCAGTATATTTACAATGATGTAGGTAATACAATGTCTCTTAAATTTCCCACCTAAACTAGGACAGAAAACCAAGTAAAAACTTAGAATATAATCCTCCATTAAAAAAAATCATGGGGAGACTGGGTGGCTCAGTCGGTTAAGCATCCAACTTCGACTCAGGTCATGATCTCAAGGTTTGTGAGTTCGAGCCCCATGTCAGGCTCTGTGCTGACAGTTCAGAGCCTGGAGCCTGCTTCAGATTCTGTGTCTTATTCTTTGTCTGCCCTTCCCCCACTTGTGCTCTATCTCTCTCTGTCTCTCAAAAATTAATAAATGTAAAAAAAATGAAAAAAAATAATCAGCACTGGGTCATTAAAACATTTGGTAAAATATGAAAATTATTAAAATCAGTGATTATATACTACAAACAGTTGAAGTGGTCGTATAAATATGATTTCATGCATTTTTTCTTTTTGAAACTACCAAGAAATTATTAACTGATCACAAATCTTCAGGCCTGGTAAGTCATTGGTAAAATCCTTCTTTCTTAGACTTGGACATTTTAGATAGCATTTATTATTTTTCATTCAGTATTACAATTATGTATTCATTCAATGATTCATTCATTCACATGTTTCCACAAACATTTATGAGATACCTATCACATCCCTGGCACCATTCCAGGCAGGACCTGAATCATGAGCAAAACACACTTAGCTTCTACCCAGGATCCTTATAGCCCTCCCTCAAGGACTTCGTAAAGAAAAATACTGCATATGTTTAGCCAAAGAGACTGACTGACCTTTAAGGAATGATTTTGAAAGAATTTTGGAAGGATTTTTGTTAGGTAACATCTCAAAGAGCCCAACGTTACTTATAATAAAGATAATCATAATTACATATATTTACATTTATGTGTATACATAATTATATTAAGCCTTTAATAAAAAGCTTGTAATCAAAATAATGACATATATTCCTAAATTCATATATATCCAATCAAGTATTTTTTAAGTATAGAGTCTTATCTCCCTTTGGGGCTTGAATTGGTGTTTCTATTTTAGAATCAGTATTAGAATATTTTATTTGCAATAATTATACTTTTAAAATATTCTGGTGTAAAATATATATTGAGCGTTCTCTGAGGACAGTATCCAATGTGATATAAATTAATTTCAACTTTGTCACCACAGCATCTAGTATGACTTCAATATGCTTTCTCTCTCTCTCTCTCTTTTTTTTTTTAAGTTTATTTACTTACTTTCAAAAAGAGAAAGCAAGAGGGGCAGAGACAGAGGGAAAGAGTGAAAATCCCAAGGAGGCTCCATGCTGTCACCACAGAGCCCAATGTAGGGCTGGAACTCACAAACCATGAGATCATGACTTAAGCCGCAATCAAGGGTCAGACGCTTGACTGACTGAGCCACACAGGCGCCCCATATTTTTTTTAATTGAAGAAATGAATGACCTACATTGAAGGCACACCTTTGATACTTAACATTGATGAAACAATTTACTATGAAAGCAGTGAACTAAAGTCCGTTAAAATCTACATGCCTTTGCCACATATCCAAAAAAAAGTTACATCTAATCTAGGAAGTCAATTAGTTGTTTAAAGTTTCCAAGTGAAAGTAGCTTTGTTCCTTTGCTTCATGATCCTTGCAGAGTTCTCTTGTCAAATAACACACAGGAGGTCCCATTATTTGGACTCCCTTCTCTTTGAGCAATGCCCCAGGCATTGGATAATTGCTCATAAGGTAAAGATCTACATTTTGAATACTACATCAATCTTTTGTATAATATTTTACAAATTATATTTTTGTACTTTATTATCTTTGAGCACCCTATGGATATTTTTCAAAACACTTACCTCCTCTTATATTTTCAGAGATCGAAAGTACATAAAGGCTTCTCTGTTGGATGGCAACTATACAGTTCTCATTTTAAAATATTTTTCCATCCCTTGTTTTGATTTATTTCAAGTCACCTATGTATCAAATGACAAACCAGTTGGTTGCTGACCTTTAAAAAATCCCAGAGCTTTAAGAGAAAACCATAGGGAACCCGTCCAAAATACTGCTCATTTTATAATAAGACTACTGCAGTTTTCTTTTGCAATTTGTAAGTAGGACTGTAAGCATTTTCAAAAATATTACATACCTGGAAAGCACACTATTTTGTTAAGATATATACACACACATACACACACACACACACACACACATGCACACACACACACACAGACACATACACTTTTATATGATCCAATCTTCTGTCTCTTAACTTTTCTGGGACTGTTTGTTTGCTTACTTACTTACATGTTAGTGAAAGATAAAAAGAAAGCAATATTATGCATTGTTAAACTATACTAAAATAATAACAAAAATTGCTGGTATTTTAAGCTTGTAAAAATATTTTTTATTACTTTTTAAAACATTTTTTAGTTTGTTTATTTTCAGAGACGAAGAGAGAAACAGGGCGATCGGAAGAGGGGCAGCGAGAGAGAGAGAATCCCAAGCAGGCTTCGTGCTATCAGTACAGAGCCTGACATGGGGCTCAGACTCACAAACCCTTGATATTACGACCTGAGCAGGAATCAAGAGTCTGATGCTAAACTGACTGAGCCACCCAAGTGCGCCATGTAAAAATAATTTGTTTAAAAGAACCAAATGAGGAGACTGACTTCCAGAATGGTGAAATGAGAATCTCTCTGGGAGAGGTGATCCAGTCTTCTACAAGAGTAACAACTGAAATAAGCAAAACAACTAAACTTAATCATTTCAGAAATTTGTGAATTAACTGGACAATAGGGAAAAATTGAAGCACTGATAATATGCTACAATATGGATGAACCTCGAAAGTACCATGCTAAGGGAAAGAAAATCCCTCACAAAACCACAATATTGTGGCAACGTCTATATGAATTTTGAGAACATGAAAGTCTCTTGAGACAGAAAGATTATTGGTTTGCAGAACCAGGAGTTGGGAGTGGGTTTCAGAATGTGAAATGTCTGCTAATGTGTATATACTTTCATTTTGAAATAGGAAAATATTGTAAAATTAGATTTTGCTCGTAGTTGCCCATCTCTGAACATAATTTAAAAACTGTATTGTGGGGCGCCTGGGTGGCGCAGTCGGTTAAGCGTCCGACTTCAGCCAGGTCACGATCTCGCGGTCCGGGAGTTCGAGCCCCGCGTCAGGCTCTGGGCTGATGGCTCAGAGCCTGGAGCCTGTTTCCGATTCTGTGTCTCCCTCTCTCTCTGCCCCTCCCCCGTTCATGCTCTGTCTCTCTCTGTCCCAAAAAAATTAAATAAACGTTGAAAAAAAAATTAAAAAAAAAATAAAAAAATAAAAAAATAAAAACTGTATTGTACTCCTTAAATAGGTGTACTATATGATATGTAAAAGATATCTCAATAAAACTGTTAAAAAAGAAGGAAAAAACAAAATGGTATTCCTATACTAGCAGGACGTTAAGAACGTTAACACATGTTTCAGGAAATGGTAGACTTTGCATACTGCCACTCTGAAATGTAGAATGAAGTATCCGTTGGAATGTAGCTCTCACTTCCATAATAATTAGCTTCCTTTATTTGAAATTAATCCTCTGATAGATGAACACATTGACACTGTCTTCTTCCCCCAGTAGCCCTGATGCCAACATGGCACTGATTTTTCTGTTGTTGTTTTGTCTGGTTCTTAATCTTCTAGGCCTTACTTACACTGTATTGTAGTGCTCTTATTTGTGTATTTAGCTCCCCGAAATCTGTCCTCTATGGCTTGTGAGTTGAGTTTCTGTTGAAATAATGCTTATGAAAATAGTATTCTCAGCAGACTTTGTGTATAAAAGCTATGTTATTTCTATCCCTAGGCAATATAAAGAATAAAGTAGAATTGGGAATTTATAACATCTTAAAGAAGAATCTTTTATATTTCAAGACTCAGAACTTTTTTATACCATATTTTATGTGAAATCATTGGGATGTGTTATATAAATAGGTTTAAGAAGAGCACACATACACATTCACAAAAGTAGGATTTGGAATTCAGTGCCCCACAAAGCATTGTTTGACAAGATAATTTTTAATCTTTAAAAAGTGGTCTAGGTTAAAATGTGTTTGTGAGAAAAACGGATCAAATAAAAGTGCAATTTTTTTTTCCTCGTGAACTTTTGTCATCACCTTAACGGAGTGAAATGAGTTGTGACTCTCAAGAAAGGAAATACAGTAGTTTCCCAAAGGTATTTGAACAGAGAAACCCCTGTCATGAACATCAACATTCTTAGATGTTACAAAACACACTTTTTAAAACTATGGAAAACAAGATCTTTTCAGTAAATCTTGTACACACAATTAAGGAGTTCTAAATTCCTTAAAATCTAAGAGGGAGTCTATGTATTCATCACTTTAATACTAATACTGTATTTGCTTTTCTTTTATTCAACTGTATTTGTATAAAAATAATACATATACATTATTTTCTTTATGTGTAAAATGTCAAATGGGAAAACAAGGCATAACAACAGCAAATCTCCTCTTCTTTTTACCTGCTCTAACCTCCTACATGATAGCAACTCTCAAAAATGACTTTAGTCCTTTATTCTACTATCCACCTTCATATTTCTAAAATGCATGCTGTATACTTACCCTGCTTTTCCTTTTTCCCTGATATTTGGTTATTTACTTTGACCCCTATCTTTTTCAAACTTTCTCTTTCTCTCCCTCACACACAGTTCTCCTCTCCTACATATTTTGATTATTATTACTTCTTTTTTTTTTTCAACGTTTATTTATTTTTGGGACAGAGAGAGACAGAGCATGAATGGGGGAGGGGCAGAGAGAGGGAGACACAGAATCGGAGACAGGCTCCAGATTCTGAGCCATCAGCCCAGAGCCTGACGCGGGGCTCGAACTCACAGACCGCGAGATCGTGACCTGGCTGAAGTCGGACGCTTAACCGACTGGGCCACCCAGGCGCCCCTATTATTACTTCTTGATGTGTGGTCAAATAAATCTCCTTTGCTTACACTATTATATATATGGAAATTCTGCCCATAACTTAGCCACATAGTAAAATGAGAGTGCATTGTCTTTCTTGTAGACTTTTTCATTTATACTGCAGTTGATAATTGTGCACGTGTGGGTGTCTTTTGTCTGTTCCTTAGTTTTTTATATACTCTTTACCTATTTATTCAAAACTTCCAGACTGCGTTGGTAAATTTCTTTCAATGTATTCAAACATCCAATATTCCATATATCCTTTTATATGCTTCTGTCAGTCTTCATCACTCTCTCTAGACCTGGCCAGTTTTGTAAGCAATCAGTCAATCTTTCCAAATACTGCAGGCAATAGTTTCATAAAATATTTTGTCCAGTGTGTGCCAAGCAGTTTTCCACATAGGACTTCAGAGACCAGGCTCCTTATACCCTTCACGTCCTGATCCTTAAATACATAACTTTCAAAGTCATTTTTAAATGAAAACAGAGAATAAGAGAATCACTCACGAGACATTTTTCTAAGCCAAGACATAAATGTGTCATTTGTACCTACATTCTTTTTGACACAACCCAATCATATGGTCCAATCAAACTGCAAGAGGGTAGGAAAATACAGTTTAGGTTCGGGGCAGGAAAAGCTAAGAAAACACACATGTGAGCAGAGCACTAGCCTTCTTTGCCACCCTGAACTTCAATGATGAAAAAGAACAGTGAAAACATTCCAGATGATTAAGCAAGTAATTTGAAATGTGGTTATAAGGAAACCCCTTTCTTCTTCAACATGGTCATTTAAGTCAGGAAAGAGTAAAACAACATCCGCAAAGTTTCACACATAAGAGACTCTGACACCAGAATTTCATAATAAATTGATTCTAAATTGAAAATCAAGATACAGTTGCTAATAGACAAGATTCCAAACTCTTTGATTTACTTTTTTGACAAAATCCATTAGAAAATGCATGCTAACTGGGGTGCCTGGGTGTCTCAGTCATTAAGTGCCCAACTTTGGCGCAAGTCATGATCTCAAGGTTTGTGATTTCGAGCCCCAAGTGGGGCTCTGTGTTGAACAGCTCAGAGCCTGGAGCCTGCTTCAGATTCTGTGTTTCCCTCTTTTTCTGCCCCTTCCACCACTCACACTCTGTCTCTCTCTCTCCCTCTCTTTCTCTCTCTCAAAAATAAATAAAAACATTAAAAAAATAATAAAAAAAGAAAATGCATGCTAATTAAAGCTGAATTAAAATAAAGAATTCATAAAATAAAATGCCTGAGGAAGAAAGAAAATACTGACAATGTGTACTGGTTCCATTGAATATGGAATTAAAATAATGAAGTTTATATGGTTAACTAATGAACTTACATAGGTAATTAAATATAATGACATAGGTAATTATATTACTTTATTTTTTTATTTTTTTATTTTTTTTTAATTTTTTTTTCAACGTTTATTTATTTTTGGGACAGAGAGAGACAGAGCATGAACGGGGGAGGGGCAGAGAGAGAGGGAGACACAGAATCGGAAACAGGCTCCAGGCTCTGAGCCATCAGCCCAGAGCCCGTCGCGGGGCTCGAACTCACGGACCGCAAGATCGTGACCTGGCTGAAGTTGGACGCTTAACCGACTGCGCCACCCAGGCGCCCCTATATTACTTTAAAATAATGATTTCAGATAAAAATGTATAGAAAAATATGAACAGAAATGTTAGGAGTTGTGAAATGAAGAAAGAAGATTGTGATGGTGTACCATTTTTCTTATCACTCATGTGGGATTAATAGATTGAATTTTCAACCTTTGTATTTGGAAAGCATAGATTTAAGCATATCATTTAATCTTTAAAATGTGAACACTTACAGAATTAATGCAAGGTATTTAGTAAACCACGCAATGTTGTAAAAACAAACAAAAAACAACATATGTTCAAAATAGGATATAAAAAGTGATTAAAATAAAAATATATTTAATAATGGAAAGGGAAAGTTATTGTCGATAAAAGAATAAATAGCATAATTCAGATCATACATTTCAAAGTCGATTAAACCAAGTGAACATATTTGGTTATTAACTAAAAAAAATAAAATAAAATAGCATTGAAGACCCACTAAACAGCAGTGAAGAATTTTAATGTGGATGAATGTTGCTCAGTTTTACATTTGAAAAGATCACTGACTGACAGCTAGTTTGGAGAGGGTTCAGAGACTCAGGTAGGAGACCATCATAACAGGCCAATAAGTGGCAACATTTGACTTCATAATGGAGATGAAGAGAAATGGAGATGATTTAGATTTACTTTTAAGGTAACTGGTAATGGACCAGGTTTGGAAGGTGAAGGAGAGATGTGTGTGTAAGGAATGCAGTCTTACAGGAATCTGTTTTGCAGCCAAGAGATCTACATCAAACACTGGGCTATAAGCTACTGTCTACCTAATAGAGTGAAAGGCTCCAGTGAATGCTGGAAATATCTAGGAAGTGAATTGAATTCAGTCTGTGGCATGGGAGGCTTAAGATGCAAAGCAAGTGTAACAAGGGAAGTAAATACCTAAAAGGCAGTAAAATATAAGAATAAACAGCTATGTATAATAGAAAAGAAAATCAAGAAATGGAAAAAAAGTAATGTTTCTAATGCTTATTTTTGAGGTAGAGAGAGACAGAGTGCAAGCAGAGTAAGAGCAGAGAGAGAGGGCCACCATCGTAGGCTGGCTCCAGGTTCCGAGCTGTGCACACAGAGCCCGACGTGAGACTTGAACCCACAAACCAGGAGACCACGACCTGAGCTGAAGTCGGACGCTTAACCAACCGAGCCACACAGGCGCCCCTGGAAAAACTTCATTTAACAATTCAGTATATAATAAATATGTCATTTCAAATTATTAAAGATGACAAGATTAGTAACAAAATTTTTATAATTAGTTAAATTCATGTGTTGAGGGAGGAAACACGAGGTACTTATATTAACATCATGCCATTATAATTTTAGATACCAAATAAAGAAAAAAGAAAACCTTCCCAGAATTAATGGGAAAATACCTGCAAATATAAAGTTCCCTTCAGATGAAAAAAGTCATTGTGAGCAAGGCAAGCATAACAGAAATTGGAAGATTTTCATACATGAAGACATATGCACATATGTACCTACAATCCATACACACAGAAGCTGTAAACAAATCACAGATTTAGAGAGCTAATGGAAGTATCCAATTAATCAACTAAGGATGTCATTTTTCACAAAACAATTAAAAATAAATTAAAAAGTAATTTAAAAAGACTATATATATATATATGCACAAAAATTACTCAAAAAATATTGATTCAGTTCGTTATCTTCTGAAAATCATATGTGGACATATTAGCAATTCAGACTGTGCATTACAGCGGAAGCTAGAAAATAGTTAGGGTGGCATGGATATTTTCATGGAAATTTCATGAGTTCTCCCAACAAATAAACACTTTCTAGTCAATATGACTGGAGTTTCAATAAAAACAATAATTAAACATTGTGCATATATAACTTATTTGACATTCATCTATGTAGAATATGTAAAGAGTTCTGTAAGTAAACATGCCATTTGCTTAAAAAATTACCAAAAAATACCAACAGTGGAGGAAACAAAAGCAAAAATAAACAAATGGGACTACATCAAACTAAAAAGCTTCTGCACAGCAAAGGAAACCATCAACAAAATCAAAAGGCTACCTATCAATGGGAGAAAACATTTGTAAATCATATATCTGGTAGCATTCATGTAGTTGAAAATATAATAAACATTTCATACCTCTAACTTTAACTGTGAGTGCATGATACAAGAAATAACACTGAAAAAGATTACTGAAAATTGGGGAAAAAAGAAAAAAAAAACTCTGGGTGTTAGAAGATCTGGCTTCTTTTTTCTCACTTTATTCTTTTGTACCTTTGACAAAGCACTTAGCATCTTCAATTCTAGCCTTGATCATGCAGTGGAAATATTGAAATACAGTCGCAAAACTTAAGAATTTTCTGATGTTACTTAGCACCTTGGTGAGAGCTCAACACCTGTTTTACAACCTCCAGTTTAAGGCCCTTTCTAATAAGCCTTCCTACTTCCAGAAGTTAATAGATATTTCCATTTCTCTTTGATATTCTTCTACATCCGTTGTGTATACTTATCTGCAATAGTCACAATTATTGCTAAATCAATAATGGTCTCCAGGTAGACCATTCCATCCGGAATGGAAGGTTATCATTCCAACTGGACATATTTCTGTTTTAATAGTCATTGCTTAAACACTCAAATATTGGAAAAACCAGGGCAGTGACCAGGTATGACCAGGCCCACTTAGAACTGATACATACAAATGGTTTCAAGTGCAGTGGTCTCCCTCTGCTCATTGCATTCTAGGAGAGCACACAGAAATCTAGCAGGACCAAGTGAGCCAGAGTTGGGAAGACGGACACTTAAGAGTTGGGGTGGGTGCTTAAGCTACATAAAGAGTGGAACACAGACCCAGCCCCTCCCCTCCTGTGATCTGGAACCCGGATACACCAGCAATACTTTGTGGGAAAAAAAAAAAAAAAACAAGAACAAACACAAAACATAAAAACAACCTTGGTTTCTGTTATAACACATAGCTCACCCAGTGTTTGCAAGCTTGTGAGTGCAAGTGACATCAGCCCCTCAGTGCAAATTGTTCCCATGGCTTTTTCCAGAAGAATAATTCCTTTGTTAGTAGTCCAAGATGTATACTGGCTCTTTCTATGCATATCATGTATATAAACAGCTACACTGTGTATGCAAGTACAGGTGAATGTGTGCACAGGTATGTGATGCAGCAGGGAGATAACTGGGAAGCTAAAACTTTCCCTTCATCCTGACACACACTAAAAAAAAAAAAAAAGATGGTATTCTCTGAGGGCTTCACTGAAGTCCTTTTGGAACTAATTCTGAACTCTAACCGGAACACTGCAATTATTTTATCATTGTCTTAGAGTTTGTGTCCTATATGTTGTGTCCATACTTCTTTTTCACATTCACTTTTTTAAAGGTTTTATTTATATCTTATCTTATCTTATCTTATCTTATCTTATCTTATCTTATCTTATCATCTTTTTACAGAGAGAGTGTGAAAGAATGAGTGGGGGAGAGGGGCAGAGGAAGAAAGAGTATCTCAAGCAAGCCCCACACTCAGCTCAGAGCTCAATGTGGGGCTCAAACCCACCACCCTGAGATCATGACCTGAGCCAAAATCAAGAGTCAGATACTTTAACCAACTGAGCCATCCAGGCACCCCTCCACATTCACTTTTAATGATTCATCACTCATTCATTTAATTTCAGCCACACCAGCTTTCCTTCCCTCACGTTTTCTTCCCTAACAGCTTTTTTTTTTTTTTTAAATTCCCAAACTTGAGGGGAACCTGGGTGGCTCAGTCGGTTGTTATCTGCCTCTTGATTTCAGCTCAGGTCATGATCTTATGGTCCTGTGATTGAACCCCTTACTGGGCTCTGTGTTGGGCATAGAGCCTGCTTTAGATTCTCTCTCTCTCTCTCTCTCTCTCTCTCTCTCTCTGTCCCTGCCCCATCCATTGCTCATGTTCTCTCTTTCTCTCTAAAATATAAATATCATGTGGTTCCTTCTGCTTGCCATTTAATTTTCACCTTATATATGATCTTCACAGAAAGCCCCTGACAGCTTATCCAGTCTCTAATGTGCTTAATCGTACTTTTTTGCTCTCTGTCCCCACCTACAAAAATATCAATTACCTGAGGAAAGGGATGCTATTCTGCTCCTTATTTTATACCTATGACCTGGAAGAGTGCCTGAGACTTAACAGGTATTGAATATATCATTTATTGTGTGAATGAGTGAGAAAGCTTTCTATAGGAAAGAGAGGGGCCAGGCACTCAAAGGCAGGTGGGATGTCCTCATCTGAACAGAGCGAGGCTCTTTATTAAAGAGAAAGGTTATACAACTAGAGGGTGACAACTGTCACGCAATGTTTGAATCCGCAGTAGACCAACATGACTGAATAGCCCACATGAAGGAGTAGGAATCTAGTGCACAGCTTTGGGATGATTGGAGACTTTCCATTCTTTCTCAAATCTTCCTTAAGGGGAGGAAAAGTGGGAGGTGATGAGGAGGGAAAGTGGGAGGTGATGAGAAGGAGGAGAAGGAAATACAGCAAGAGCAGCAAAGTTCTTTCAAAGCTGAAAAGTAAAAAACAAAACAAACAAACAAATAAACAAAAAAAAAAAGAAAGAAAACCCAACATTCTAAACAATTAATTTAAAAAAAAAACTGTTCTCAAACCATATGGATTTTTTAGTTCTTATCTTCTATGTTCATTAAATAACACAGAACATATTATTCTAGTTACATTTATTTTTACTTCTGGTGATCTTTAAAACAATATACAAAATAAAGCATTTAAACAAAAATATTCAAGCAGCTGAGTAAAGCCAAATTATTTCTGATTTGCATTTCTTATTTGCAGTTAAACAGAATGGAAGTAATTAATTGCTTAGTAAGAATGATACATTTACATAGTGATTTTTTAATTGTCAGTTGCATCTTAAAAGTTCTTAAATGTGGCACAGCACACATTTTGGTAACATTTTAAGAAGATAGTGTTTTATATCTGTGGTTATTTATTAATCTCTTGTCAATTTACATTAGGTTATAATAGCCAAAAAATCACTAAAAAGCATAATCGCATGTGATGGAAGTAAGAAAAATGCTAAATATTTAGTTTACGTACCAATTATCATTTTAGTACAAATTATAAAGTTGTTACTTATTAAATAGAGTGTACTTTGATTCATTTTTATTTCTTTACACAGTGCCAAGTAGTAATTAATTAAACAAACTTTCTTAGTTTATCTTGTGTCTGCATATACCTACATTTTTTTTTGCATTTTGTTTAATTTCAAGTGTAATTCATAACATTTAATTATACGTTGATAAAATCTGATTACAACTATTTTTAATTTTCCTTCTTATATTTAGTTCAAAATATTAATATTTCCCTATGACACTAAAATAATCACTAAGGATTTTGACCCCTATGGTATAATTGTTTTCAATATTGTTTTCATCCATAAATTGCAATATTGTTTTCATCCATAAATTCTTATTTTATATGCTTTTCATAAATTGTTGTTCTATTCTAACCTAGATGTGGTGGGAACAAGATTGTTAAATAATAAAAACCCTTAACTGTTGTAGTAGGAAAGAAAAGAATTTGCACAGTCTTTAGAAGGACAGGATTTTTTCTGCAATAGCTGCTTTAGAAGCCCTTATCTTCTCACTAGGTACCAGAATGTCCTTAAAACTGCCTCAAGAAAAAAATCCAGGGTAAAGCGTACCCATATTAGAGAGACCCATCCTCAGAAATAGATGCAACTTAAATTGAGCAGAAAGAAAAGTACACATCTTGAAAATACATTGTTTAAAATACAAACTTTGGCCTGAAGCTAATATTAACACTGTATGTTAACTAACTGGAATTAAACTAAAACTTTGAAACAAGCAAAAAATGTAAACTTGGAGCATTTCAGATGGAAAATGACAATTCTTTTATCTTGTATAATAGTTCAGTAACACTGCAAGAACCACCCAGATGAAGGGAAAATGCAACAGAAGAGAAAATAAGGAAAAGATAACAACAAAAACTGGATAGAAGCTGAATATTATTATTTCTTACAAAGTTTCAAAAATACTACTCCTGTCATTCTGAAATAACCTGTTTGTTCTCTTATGAAGAAGTTAAGTAAAGAACAACTAGAGTCAGGTACCATGACATATTCAGCATTGGATAGCTCAGGCAGACTTCCTGGCATGTACCAGATACTCAAATATATTTATGAAATAAATAAACAAACATTTGAATAAATTTCTGAATTAAAGAAAGGAAAAGAAGTGCACCAAGTGTTGAAAAGAAAAATATTTTTCTTCATCTCAAATAAGGCTCCCGTTCAACAAATGGGCCAATCTAGATAATATGACACCATTGTAGATCTTCTGTGGGATTATTATTGGATTATCCCAGATTTCACAATCCAGCATTCCTATCCGCACTATCAGAAAAGATGCATGCTTATAACTTAAGACTTTTTTTTCTTTCTTTCTTTCTTTCTTTCTTTCTTTCTTTCTTTCTTTCTTTCTTTCTTCTGCAATGTGTTTATTATATGCCAAAAAAACTACACCCCACCTTGCTCCACACTGCAGGACCGTGCAGTCTTATGTGCATATACTACAATGAGGGAGAGACTTCACACACAGTTTCACAAACTCACAGATGAGCTTGGGTGTACGACAAAGCTCTGTCGATAATTTTACATGTAAATGTGTAAGATAGAGTTCATAGACGATTATTTGGCTTTTAAAGATTCCAAATTTGTAAACATTACTATTCGTGTTTCATTTAAGTGGTAAAAGCCTGTAAAAACTAGTGATGATTAGGTTACGTGGGCTGTTTATTCTTCCTTCCCAAGCTCTACATGTGTAATTGTGAAAAGAATACAATCTTTCACATTTCTGACTTGAGAGATCAAGGGTGACATTTAAAAGTAAGAATGTGGTTTACAAATTATTATAGATCTATCTCAAACATAGTCATAAAATGAAGAATTACCTTTACAAATATAATGTGTCAATATGTCCATTTAAAATAGTATTTTGCGGGGCGCCTGGGTGGCGCAGTCGGTTAAGCGTCCGACTTCAGCCAGGTCACGATCTCGCGGTCCGTGAGTTCGAGCCCCGCGTCGGGCTCTGGGCTGATGGCTCAGAGCCTGGAGCCTGTTTCCGATTCTGTGTCTCCCTCTCTCTCTGCCCCTCCCCCATTCATGCTCTGTCTCTCTCTGTCCCAAAAATAAATAAACGTTGAAAAAAAAAATAGTATTTTGAAAAAAATAAAAAAAAATATTTTGAATGTTTCACCCAAATAAATTTTAATATAATGAAAACATGCAAGAACATAAAGCTATGTCCCAACTAAAACAACATTTTCAATTTTGGAATGGGCAAAACATCATTTCTAAAAATTTTTACTTAAGTTTTTGAAAAATTTCATTTTCTAAAATAGAACGGCTTTTCAAATTTGATGATTCTTCTTTCATAGAAGACACCTGCTTTGTACACTAAGTGTCCAATCACCCTAGGTCCTCAGTCACAAAGACCTCATACTAACCACTGTGCGTTAATCTGTTTACTTCTTTATCTTAAATTCCTATTTGAGATCCAAGTTGAGCATTTAATGTAATGACTTGTGTAGGTATTAGGTTTAAGTAAATTAAATTTTGGTCTTCTTAAAACTTCATTCGTAATCTAATATTTTGTTCCCTATTGAGGCATTCAACTACACAGTGATTATTTACGATGGTGCTGAAGTGAGCTTGCCTGAGTTTAAATCCTCCACAACTTAAGTCTCTATGCCTTGGCTTTTTCAGCTGTAAATAGGACTGGTAATAAAACAGAACTCAGAAAACGGTTGTGAGCCTTCAACTTGTTAATATTACAAAGCAGGTACACCATTCCTGATCAGTAAAACTATTATTATTAATAGGTACTGTATTAGGTGTTAGAAATTTAAAAAATATTCATTGTAATAATGAAGATGACAAAAAGGTCACTACTTCTGTAGTAAGCACCTTGTATTAATAAACATTTTCTGCCTAATTCGCGTAGTAAGACCAAGCAATGTTACAGGCCTATAAGGCGATTTTAATTAATTCTCCTATTTTATAGATGAGGAATTTAAGATCTGAAGGTGTCAAGCAATATCCCCCAAGTTACCCAATTAATATATACTGAGGTCAGTAGTGGACATCAATCACTGTAATCTAGAGACTATGTCTTTAACTACCTATACCTTCTTACATTGCTTTTGTCTATTATCTGTGCCTTCAACTCGTTCACAATTTAGATTAGAGAGGAAGAGGCTAAAACAAGGGGTTACAGTAGAAAGTAAAAAGACACGTAAGTTTATACTCAAAGCAATAGTTTTCAAAGGCATATGAAAAAAAGTTAAGGGTGAGCTGGGTCCTGCAGGATGCATAGGTATTCCCCACATGGACAAGAAGGACATTTGTATACCAGAACAGGAGACACACTGTGGGAGGCATACACGAGTATATATTGAAGGCCAGACTAAAGGCCAAAAATGATGTGGATTGAAAGCACAGGATGCTGGTAAAACCATTCGGTGCCACGGCACAAAGGTCTTTGCAATCACGCAAAAATACAGGCTTACGGGGCACCTGGGTGGCTCAGTCGGTTAAGCGTCCGACTTCGGCTCAGGTCATGATCTCGCGGTTCGTGGGTTCGGGCCCCGCGTCAGGCTCTGTGCTGATGGCTCAGAGCCTGGAGCCTGTTTCCGATTCTGTGTCTCCCTCTCTCTCTGACCCTCCCCCATTCATGCTCTGTCTCTCTCTGTCTCAAAAATAAATAAAGGTTAAAAAAAAATTAAAAAAAAATACAGGCTTACACATAACAGTACATTGGTAAAGTCTTATAATCCTACATAAGAAAGGGAAATTATGTGTTTTTGGTTTCCTTTTTTAAAAGTGAACACACAAGAAATATTTTCTTTCTTTTTTTAAATTTTTTTTTTTAATGTTTATTTATTTTTGAGAGAGTCAGAGTGTGAATGGGAAAGAGGGAGAGAGGGAGACATGGAATCAGAAGCAGGCTCCAGGCTCTGAGCTGTCAGCACAGAGCCCGATGCGGGGCTTGAACCCACGAACCCTGGGATCATGACCTGAGCCGAAGCCCCACTAGAAATATTTTCTATTATTACTCAACTGGTAACAAAGTGGATGTGATACAACTGTCAAGTGATAATTGTAAGGAAAAGTGTTAGAAGACAAGGCAACTGTTGAAATAGTTATGTAAAGAATTGCAGTGGAGATATAACAACAGACTACAGAGCAAATTCGGCAATAAGATTAATGAAATTTTTTTTTTTTTTCAACCTATTCTCTGTGTGAGGTGAGAGGTTGGGAGGAGTCTTGGGTCACTGTGAGTTTTCTAGTGTGAATGTTTTGATGGATATTTGTACAAAGAACATAAAATAAGCATGTTTTGGAAAAGGTGATAATGAGTTAGATTTTGAGCATGTGGACTTTCAAGTTCCTAGAGAATACAAGTATGGAAATATCAAGTACATAGCAAGAAATAAGTTTTGAAACCTAGGGGAAAAATAAGAAGAAAGGTGGCAATTTTGGAAGAAACTATTATGTACATATTCATTATGTTACATAGAGTAACTCTTCTAATTGGGGTTACTAAAAAAATACTGTCATCCTGTATTTAACATGAACTGCTAAGTTATCCCTACTGCATAGCTTTTTTTTACTTTAACAAATCGTTTTAATTGAATAACAAATGACAACGTTGAACTTTATCTGTGCCTATGTTTCTGGAAAGCAGTGATGGTCAAGAAATTCCCTACCGTTTTATGTTCTGAAAAACAGCTAATCACAAAAGACCATGCTGCCCTGGCAGATTCTGTGAATTTACTGCCTCCACTCTTCAAATAAGACTTGCTGTTCATCATTCCTCCATACTCCCATGAGACTTACTGATGACTCCCTTGTTAATCTGCTCCATAAACCCCAGCAGTCCCTCCTGATCTTTGAAATGATACTTAATATCAAGAGAGCTTCCTATTGTAATAGCCTGAACAAAATAATCTCCTTAATTGTTTGATGCCTTTCATCTTTCACACAACAAACAATCAATAGTGATTAATTCCATGAGAGTGATGGACCTGGATTCATCTCATTTCCTCAGTGCCCTTACTTGAAAGTGAAGTTTTTATGTGCTTCATGTTTCAATGCTTTATTTTGAAATTTAAAATCGAATCATTTATATTAGAGAATGTGCCTAAATCCCCATGAAAGGAAAAAAAAAAACTATTATGTACATATTCTAAGGCATTTTTATGGGAAAATAGACAGAAAAATATCACACCCTCATTCCAACAACTGCGAAAGTTCAAAATTTGATATTAACCCTTATTTCCTCCTTTCCTTCATCATTCATTTAAAAAAATATGTTTATTTTTGAGAGAGAGAACGTGCTCATGAGCAGGGGAGAGGAAGAGAGAGAGAAACACAGAATCTGAAGCTGACTCCAAGCTCTGGGCTGTCAGCACAGAGCCCAATGCAGGGCTCAAACTCACAGACCGCGAGATCATGCCCTGAGCCAAATGTGGATGGTTAACCAACTGAGCCACCCAGGCGCCCCTCATCTCTAATTGTTACTAAGATACCACATCAGGTTGATACTTCAGTTTCTCTTCAGACCTGATGCAACAACCTTAGCACAGTGCTCAAAATATTTGGTTTACTAAAATGGCCTTTCTAACTGCTATTCATACTGGAAAAAATCCCCCTCATCCTTATTTATCTTTCCCAAAGGTGATTTTACTAAATGACAACATAAATTTTTCACTCATCTGCTATATATTTTTGTGACCATTAACATTCAGGAAGAGGTTGAAAATCCTTACATCAAAGTTCTTTGATATGGCCAATACTAACACTTTTACCTTAATTGTTTGCTATTTCCATGCCCATCTTGTCTACTTCTGCACTACCCAATCACATCCTATCGTAGAGTCATAATAAACTATGCTTGGTCTCCAGATGAAAACTCTTAAAGCTCTATGATTTTACAATGGAAGAAAAACAATACGTTCTTTTCCCAACATTCAACTGGTTAACACTTCTTGGTCCTAAAAATTTTCCATGAATAAATTATTACTTTCCATTTGATACATTTATCAAGCTGCACTTAATCTTTTCTGTTTCTCCCAGTAGACCATGTTTACAGAGAGTGGGGCATTTGCTTTATTTATATTTGTATGCGTAAAGTCTAGGTGCTTATCTCAGGGAAGATATACTTTGTATGAGGAAGGATGTCATTATCTAAACAACAATTTCAACAGAAAAATAAAACCTGAACTTTCATTAATCAACAAGTGAATTATCAAGTTAAATTTCTCTCTGAATAAGATGTTGAGAAAACACCGTTAATATCCTGTACCGAACATCTGAAAATTATTCACTATCTAAGAAAGCTTTCAAATACTTGCAGTGTTTAGCCTACATACAGAAGCTGCATAGCTATTGGAATAATATATGCAAACCCAATTATGTTTGCACTATATCACATAAAAAACACCAAATGAATTTCACCAAATTTAGAGGTCATATTTGATATTATTCAATTTAAACTATATATTGAACAAATTATTCAAAATCCAAATTTTGAACGTATGGGTAGAAGCACACATTTATTTCATAATGGTTTATGACTGTCCTGAAAAATAGGGCAGCTATGTATTCAATCTATGTTCACTAACGGTCTATCCTGTGAGGCAGCATATCATAGAGGCTCTTAGCAGGCTTCTGGAGCTATAGTCCTACAGGGCTTTTGTTCAGAACTCAATTCCTCCATTTACCAGCTCTGTGACCTCCACAATTAACTAGGCTTCTTTTTGCCTCCAGCTCCTTATTTTTAAAATAATGGTATGTAAACTCAGTTTATAGGCTCATTGTGGAGGTTAAATGAACACATCTACAGTACAAAACAAGAGCCTGTCAATAGTTACTTATTGTTGATGTTGGCTTGAATTGTTTTAGGGGATTGGTATCTAGTGATGAATGAATACTTGAAAAAATCCAGCCCTCATATGCTCATATCCAAAAGTAAGGATAGAGAGTAAAAATGTAATTGCACATATTAATGCAGCATGTCAGTGTTAAAAATTACTAAAAAGAGAAATAGTCCCATGAACGCTTATATTGGGGGGGGGGGGTGACAACTGAATTACAAAAATGCTTCTCTGACCTGAGAATTCAGTTTGATGAAGAGAGAAAGCACATTCCAGGCAGAGGTGACTCCATGAGCAAAGTTACTGTGAAGGGAGGGAGAAGAATGAGGAAATGAAGACTAGCACAGCTGGAGGGGAGAGAGCAAAGGAGGGGTATGGGACCAGATGAGGTTAGAGACAAAAGTAAGACCCAAAAATGCCATTTTCAGCAAGGAAGCATGCCAAGATCAAATTTGATTTATTTAAATGATTAATCTGACTTCACTGTAGAAAATGGATTAGGAAACTGGCCAAAGGAAATATTGATAACCCCGTTAGGAAGTTATTGCAATAGTCCAGGAAGGAAATAGTGGTAATTCAGGGATTAGGTCATGGTTACTAAATATGGAAAGAAATGAATGGATTGAAGAGATATTTAGGAAGTAAAAATTGTTATTTGTTAATGAATTGCATTTTAGAGGGCAAAAGAAAGGGGAAAATCCTGAGTGACCCTGGGGGTTAAAAAACAAAAACAAAAAACTGGGAGAGTGGAAATTTTAGGTGACATCTTTTCTACAGTAAAAATTTAAGCACTGCTACAATTTACCCGGATTTTAAAACAAAATATTTAAAATGTGCCCTTGTTACACAAACTTGGAAACATTGGACATCGATTTTCACATAGAGAATATTTGATTCCATTAGATATGAGGTTAAGAAGCCTGAAAATCAGTTATCTAAAATTAAAGAACATGAAATGCTTTTGATACTAAAACAGGCATTACTTAAAATATAAAGGGTACTTAAATATAGATGAAATTATGTGAATGTAAATATCTGATTTATCCTTTTAATAGTAACTATGCTGATCATCATCATGACTATGATCCAGAATAATGGCTTATTTTTTTTATCCAATTTAACACGGAGCAATTTTCATTAAAATGCTATAATGGTTTGAGAAGTAACTGACTTTAAGGAGCTAAAGTAAAAGACTTTGTAGCCCAGTAAAATAGTCTACATTTATCAGTTGTAAGAAATTCAATTTAATTTTTATCTCATACTAAATATAATGTAGAGTCTAGATATGATGTATCTCACAAAATAATGAATATATAATATTAAGATATGTTATTATTGACCTAGTGATTTCACATAAATTATTTATACCTTATAACAGTGTTATCAACAGATATTTTTGATATAATTTTAGCAATAATGGAAAATGACCAAAATCAAAACGTAACCAAAATCAAAGAGCTAGTAAAAACATGTTGTCCCTTGTATCTAAGGCTTCTGGTTTAGATCAATTATTTTTTTCTTGTATCATAGTAGAACTATGATATCAACAGGACATCATATACTATCTGTAAAAAAAAAAAACAAACCCAACACTTTAAGGACATGATTGATATTTTACAAGGCTAGCAACCACACAACCCTACTGGACCCTCAGACATCACTAATTAATCATCATATTCTCCTGCTGAATTTGAAAGAAACCTTGCCCTCACGATCTTCCTCATTGCAATTTTCTTGGCAATGGCTATCTGGAGCCGAGTTGATGAGGGTGGTGTCTATCCTCTGAACTATAAAGGCTGAGAAAATTCCAAGTAATGTATGAATTTCATCTTTTGCTTAAATGAGTCATAGAAGTTTAATAAAAGATAGGATTTGAATTCTTAGGGGCAATTGATGAGAATTTAAATAAATGTTTTCAAAATTTCCCATTATTTTAAATAGAAGAAACAAATTGATAAAGATCCAAGATCTCATCTAAGATTATGAAGCATTGTAACAGAAAAGGTAGCATTTGCACTCCGCGCTATTTGACTTATGAATATATCCATAATTTGCTTCTTATTCTGACTATGGAAGGAGCAGAACAGCAAATGCACAACTACGATAATTATGTAGTATGTCTTCTGGATTGTTCTTCACACATAGCAGTACTGCTACATGCCAGAGGTATTGTAGAGACTGAACTTGGCAACTTTCAGGTGTTCTCAAATAACGCAGAACGGAAGCTAAAAGTAGCATACGTAAACCAAAACACAAGACTTGTTATTTTATGATAGATATAAACAATATCTACATTTCCCAGTTATAAACCTTTGTAATTTCCCTTGCTTGCATTTTGTTTGAATTAATACACCAGTTCCCTTTATTGCGAATATTAGAGACAATGTAAGATGAAATCTTAATCATTTAGTTCCAAATCACTCTTCAACACTGCTGTTTTCTTCAGTAATCTATGCATAGATTTTAAGTTGAAGAGAAATATTTATGTTTTAATTCACTACTCTTTAATAATGCTTTTCAGAGATTGACTGAGTTCCAAGAATCAATATTAATTCTAAATATCTTTAAACATTTTATAAAAATAGATCAAATTTATAGAATTAGCCAATTATAGTCCTCATATGTGTGTTGGATGCAAATACAGAAGTTGTATTTTTAGGGTACAAATTACCAAAAAAAAGGGCATGACAGTAGGCTAATTGGAAATCAAAAATTGATTTTACAATGCTGGCTTTGTAAATCAAAAATGTCCTTTTTTAAAAACAGATTCAATCTTAGAGCTCTGAACCTCACTTTTCTTGGCATCTTTCTCTTTCCCAAATGATTTTCCCCCTGATGATTTTTAGTTGCTAGTAAAGGGAATTTGAGAGTTGTCACTTCACACCCCCTTTTCTGTCTTTAAAGTTAAATTGTATATTGTTGCTGTTGTCATTATTATTGTCATTATTAGCATTCTTACTCATGCACTAAAATAATGGGCTTGATTCCAGCATACACATAATGACCAGCGAGTTTTAATTTAGAATAAGAAATACAAACTCACTGAAAGCAATACAGCTCATAGTTTGTACTCAAAACTAATACTGCTGGCAATGTTAGTCGTCATGTTCACAAGAGAACAATCAGGGGTAAAAATACTGTGCATGAACTCTATTCCTTTCCAAAGAACATTGTCTTTTATAAGCAAAAACGTACAATAACAATAACAGTAATAATAACACTTGTAAGAAATCAATATATCAATAAAGAATGATTGAGTGGGCAGTTTGTAAAGCCAAAAGGCTACTTTCAGGGACAGAACCCACTGTGTACAGAGAAACTCGATGATAAGACTGTGTCAAAGATGAGGGAGTGATCAACTGGACAGTATCACTGCTAAGCCAGAATCATCATCTGAAAATTGGAGATCACTCTCATGTCTGTGGGTCGGGCAAGGCAGGAATGGGAAATATATAGGTTACATCAAAGTTAAATGGCTTCTTATTTCCTTATGATAGTCAAAACAGGTTTCAAATCCACTGAGAAAAACTGGGTCAGTTAGCACAGGGCGGCGGGGGGGGCGGTGGCTGATGGAGTTGAGAATCAAGAGAATCCAAATTTTATATTTCATAGAATTTTAAAATGTTTTTAAGATTTATTTGCTTTTGAGAGACAGAGCATGAGCAGGGGGCGGGCAGAGAGGGAGACACAGAATCCAAAGCAGGCTCCAGGTTCCGAACTGTCAGCACAGAGCCTGATGGGGCGCTCAAACTCACAAACCCCGAGATCATGACCTGAGCCGAAGTTAGAAGCTTAATCGACCGAGCCACCCTGGTGCCCCTTATATTTCATAGAATTTTAATTATTTCTTTAAATGATTTTCCCACATTTTACCATGAGATGTTTTATTTATTTTTTTTTATTTTTTTTTTTTAGGTGTTTGAATTACCATTTTTTTTATTTTTTTTTTATTTTTTTTTTTATGAAATTTATTGACAAATTGGTTTCCATACAACACCCAGTGCTCATCCCAAAAGGTGCCCTCCTCAATACCCATCACCCACCCTCCCCTCCCTCCCACCCCCCATCAACCCTCAGTTTGTTCTCAGTTTTTAACAGTCTCTTATGCTTTGGCTCTCTCCCACTCTAACCTCTTTTTTTTTTTTTCCTTCCCCTCCCCCATGGGTTCCTGTTAAGTTTCTCAGGATCCACATAAGAGTGAAACCATATGGTATCTGTCTTTCTCTGTATGGCTTATTTCACTTAGCATTACACTCTCCAGTTCCATCCACGTTGCTACAAAGGGCCATATTTCATTTTTTCTCATTGCCACATAGTATTCCATTGTGTATATAACCACAATTTCTTTATCCATTCATCAGTTGATGGACATTTAGGCTCTTTCCATAATTTGGCTATTGTTGAGAGTGCTGCTATGAACATTGGGGTACAAGTGCCCCTATGCATCAGTACTCCTGTATCCCTTGGATAAATTCCTAGCAGTGCTATTGCTGGGTCATAGGGTAGGTCTATTTTAATTTTCTGAGGAACCTCCACACTGCTTTCCAGAGCGGCTGCACCAATTTGCATTCCCACCAACAGTGCAAGAGGGTTCCCGTTTCTCCACATCCTCTCCAGCATCTATAGTCTCCTGATTTGTTCATTTTGGCCACTCTGACTGGCGTGAGGTGATACCTGAGTGTGGTTTTGATTTGTATTTCCCTGATAAGGAGCGACGCTGAACATCTTTTCATGTGCCTGTTGGCCATCTGGATGTCTTCTTTAGAGAAGTGTCTATTCATGTTTTTCTGCCCATTTCTTCACTGGGTTATTTGTTTTTCGGGTGTGGAGTTTGGTGAGCTCTTTATAGATTTTAGATACTAGCCCTTTGTCCGATATGTCATTTGCAAATATCTTTTCCCATTCCGTTGGTTGCCTTTTAGTTTTGTTGGTTGTTTCCTTTGCTGTGCAGAAGCTTTTTATCTTCATAAGGTCCCAGTAATTCACTTTTGCTTTTAATTCCCTTGCCTTTGGGGATGTGTCGAGGAAGAGATTGCTACGGCTGAGGTCAGAGAGGTCTTTTCCTGCTTTCTCCTCTAAGGTTTTGATGGTTTCCTGTCTCACATTTAGGTCCTTTATCCATTTTGAGTTTATTTTTGTAAATGGTGTGAGAAAGTGGTCTAGTTTCAACCTTCTGCATGTTGCTGTCCAGTTCTCCCAGCACCATTTGTTAAAGAGGCTGTCTTTTTTTCCATTGGATGTTCTTTCCTGCTTTGTCAAAGATGAGTTGGCCATACGTTTGTGGGTCTAGTTCTGGGGTTTCTATTCTATTCCATTGGTCTGTGTGTCTGTTTTTGTGCCAATACCATGCTGTCTTGATGATGACAGCTTTGTAGTAGAGGCTAAAGTCTGGGATTGTGATGCCTCCTGCTTTGGTCTTCTTCTTCAAAATTCCTTTGGCTATTCGGGGCCTTTTGTGGTTCCATATGAATTTTAGGATTGCTTGTTCTAATTTCGAGAGAATGCTGGTGCAATTTTGATTGGGATTGCATTGAATGTGTAGATAGCTTTGGGTAGTATTGACATTTTGACAATATTTATTTTTCCAATCCATGAGCAGGGAATGTCTTTCCATTTCTTTAAGTCTTCTTCAATTACCTTCATAAGCTTTCTATAGTTTTCAGCATACAGATCCTTTACATCTTGGTTAGATTTATTCCTAGGTATTTTATGCTTCTTGGTGCAATTGTGAATGGGATCATTTTCTTTATTGTCTTTCTGTTGCTTCATTGTTAGTGTATAAGAATGCAACTGATTTCTGGACATTGATTTTGTATCCTGCAACTTTGCTGAATTCATGTATCAGTTCTAGCAGACTTTTGGTGGAGTCTATCGGATTTCCATGTATAATATCATGTCATCTGCAAAAAGCGAAAGCTTGACTTCATCTTTGCCAATTTTGATGCCTTTGATTTCCTTTTGTTGTCTGATTGCTGATGCTAGAACTTCCAGCACTATGTTAAACAACAGCGGTGAGAGTGGGCATCCCTGTCGTGTTCCTGATCTCAGGGAAAAAGCTCTCAGTTTTTCCCCGTTGAGGATGATGTTAGCTGTGGGCTTTTCATAAATGGCTTTTATGATCTTTAAGTATGTTCCTTCTATCCCGACTTTCTCAAGGGTTTTTATTAAGAAAGGGTGCTGGATTTTGTCAAAGGCCTTTTCTGCATCGATTGACAGGATCATATGGTTCTTCTCTTTTTTTTTGTTAATGTGATGTATCACGTTGATTGATTTGCGAATGTTGAACCAGCCCTGCATCCCAGGAATAATCCCACTTGATCATGGTGAATAATTCTTTTTATATGCTGTTGAATTCGATTTGCTAGTATCTTATTGAGAATTTTTGCATCCATATTCATCAGGGATATTGGCCTGTAGTTCTCTTTTTTTACTGGGTCTCTGTCTGGTTTAGGAATCAAAGTAATACTGGCTTCATAGAATGAGTCTGGAAGTTTTCCTTCCCTTTCTATTTCTTGGAATAGCTTGAGAAGGATAGGTATTATCTCTGCTTTAAATGTCTGGTAGAAACTCCCCTGGGAAGCCATCTGGTCCTGGACTCTTATTTGTTGGGAGATTTTTGATAACCGATTCAATTTCTTCGCTGGTTATGGGTCTGTTCAAGCTTTCTATTTCCTCCTGATTGAGTTTTGGAAGAGTGTGGGTGTTCAGGAATGTGTCCATTTCTTCCAGGTTGTCCAATTTGTTGGCATATAATTTTCATAGTATTCCCTGATAATTGTTTGTATCTCTGAGGGATTGGTTGTAATCATTCCATTTTCATTCATGATTTTATCTATTTGGGTCATCTCCCTTTTCTTTTTGAGAAGCCTGGCTAGAGGTTTGTCAATTTTGTTATTTTTCAAAAAACCAACTCTTGGTTTCGTTGATCTGCTCTACAGTTTTTTTAGATTCTATATTGTTTATTTCTGCTCTGATCTTTATTATTTCTCTTCTTCTGCTGGGTTTCGGCTGCCTTTGCTGTTCTGCTTCTATTTCCTTTAGGTGTGCTGTTAGATTTTGTATTTGGGATTTTTCTTGTTTCTTGAGATAGGCCTGGATTGCAATGTATTTTCCTCTCAGGACTGCCTTCGCTGCATCCCAAAGCGTTTGGATTGTTGTATTTTCATTTTCGTTTGTTTCCATATATTTTTTGATTTCTTCTCTAATTGCCTGGTTGACCCACTCATTTGTTAGTAGGGTGTTCTTTAACCTCCACGCTTTTGGAGGTTTTCCAGACTTTTTCCTGTGGTTGATTTCAAGCTTCATAGCATTGTGGTCTGAAAGTATGCATGGTATAATTTCAATTCTTGTAAACTTATGAAGGGCTGTTTTGTGACCCAGTATATGATCTATCTTGGAGAATGTTCCATGTGCACTCGAGAAGAAAGTATATTCTGTTGCTTTGGGATGCAGAGTTCTAAATAGATCTGTCAAGTCCATCTGATCCAATGTCTCATTCAGGGCCCTTGTTTCTTTATTGACTGTGTGTCTAGATGATCTATCCATTTCTGTAAGTGGGGTGTTAAAGTCCCCTGCAATTACCACATTCTTATCAATAAGGTTGCTTCTGTTTATGAGTAATTGTTTTATATACTTGGGGGCTCCGGTATTCGGCGCATAGACATTTATAATTGTTAGCTCTTCCTGATGGATAGACCCTGTAACTATTATATAATGTCCTTCTTCATCTCTTGTTACAGCCTTTAATTTAAAGTCTAGTTTGTCTGATATAAGTATGGCTACTCCAGCTTTCTTTTGGCTTCCAGTAGCATGATAAATAGTTCTCCATCCCCTCACTCTGAATCTAAAGGTGTCCTCAGGTCTAAAATGAGTCTCTTGTAGACAGCAAATAGATGGGTCTTGTTTTTTTATCCATTCTGATACCCTATGTCTTTTGGTTGGCGCATTTAATCCGTTTACATCAGTGTTATTATAGAAAGATACGGGTTTAGAGTCATTGTGATGTCTGTATGTTTTATGCTTGTAGTGATGTCTCTGGTACTTTGTCTCACAGGGTCCCCCTTAGGATCTCTTGTAGGGCTGGTTAGTGGTGACAAATTCCTTCAGTTTTTGTTTGTTTGGGAAGACCTTTATCTCTCCTTCTATTCTAAATGACAGACTTGCTGGATAAAGGATTCTCGGCTGCATATTTTTGCTGTCTAGCACCCTGAAAATCTCGTGCCAATTCTTTCTGGCCTGCCAAGTTTCAAAAGAGAGATCGGTCACGAGTCTTATAGGTCTCCCTTTATATGTGAGGGCACGTTTACCCCTTGCTGCTTTCAGGATTTTCTCTTTATCCTTGTATTTGCCAGTTTCACTATGATATGTCGTGCAGAAGATCGATTCAAGTTATGTCTGAAGGGAGTTCTCTGTGCCTCTTGGATTTCAATGCCTTTTTCCTTCCCACAGTTCAGGGAAGTTCTCAGCTATTATTTCTTCAAGTACCCCTTCAGCACCTTTCCCTCTCTCTTCCTCCTCTGGGATACCAATTATGCGTATATTATTTCTTTTTAGTGTATCACTTAGTTCTCTAATTTTCCCCTCATACTCCTGGATTTTTTTATCTCTCTTTTTCTCAGCTTCCTCTTTTCCATAACTTTATCTTCTAGTTCACCTATTCTCTCCTCTGCCTCTTCCATCCGAGCGTGGTGGTTTGCATTTTGTTTTGCATTTCATTTAAAGCGTTTTTCAGCTCCTCGTGACTGTTCCTTAGTCCCTTGATCTCTGTAGCAAGAGATTCTCTGCTGTCTGTATACTGTTTTCCAGCCCAGCGATTAATTTTATGACTATTATTCTAAATTCACTTTCTGTTATATTATTTAAATCCTTTTTGATCAGCTCATTAGCTGTTGTTATTTCCTGGAGATTCTTCTGAGGGGAATTCTTCCGCTTGGTCATTTCTGGATAGTCCCTGGTGTGGTGAGGACCTGCAGGGCACTTCCCCTGTGCTGTGGTGTATAACTGGAGTTGGTGGGCGGGGCCGCAGTCAGTCCTGATGTCTGCCCCCAGCCCACCGCTGGGGCCACAGTCAGGACTGGTGTGTGCCTTCTCTTCCCCTCTCCTAGGGGCGGGATTCACTGTGGGTGTGGCGTGGCCCGTCTGGGCTACTTGCACACTGCCAGGCTTGTGATGCTGGGGATCTGGCGTATTAGCTGGGGTGGAAGGCAAGGTGCACGGCGGGAGGGGGGGCAGGCTTAGCTCGCTTCTCTTAGGTGATCCACTTCAGGAGGGGCCCTGTGGCAGCCGGAGGGAGTCAGATCCGCTGCCGGAGGTTTGGCTCCGCAGAAGCACAGAGTTGGGTGTTTGCGCGGAGGCGAGCAATTTCCCTGGCCGGAACCGGTTCCCTTTGGGATTTGGCTGGGGGATGGGCGGGGGAGATGGCGCTGGCGAGCGCCTTTGTTCCCCGCCAAACTGAGCTCTGTCGTCCGGGGGCTCCACAGCTCACCCTCCCTTTGTCCTCCAGCCTTCCCGCTTTCCGAGCAGAGCTGTTAACTTATGACCTCCCAGACGGTAAGTCGCGCTTGCTGTCGGAACACAGTCCGTCAGGCCCCTCTGCTTTTGCAAGCCAGACTCGGGGGCTCTGCTTGGCTGGCGAGCCGCCCCTCCGCCGCGGCTCCCTCCCGCCAGTCCGTGGAGCGCGCACCGCCTCGCCGCCCTTTCCTACCCTCTTCCGTGGGCCTCTCGTCTGCACTTGGTCGGTGACTCCGTTCTGCTAATCCCTCTGGCGGTTTTCTGGGTTATTTAGGCAGGTGTAGGTGGAATCTAAGTGATCAGCAGGACGCGCGGTGAGCCAGCGTCCTCCTACGCCGCCATCTTCCTGCGCCTCTCTACCATGAGATGTTTTAAAACTAAGTTTTAAATTATTGCAGGTAACTTGTGCTGTTCCATATTATACAATTCTGGGGATGAAATTTATGGACACATTATAAGTATTAAAAGTACTGTTTTATCTTTGTCATCATAAATCAAATTCTTATAGGACTGGCAGTCATTCTCAAAATACATTCCCATCCCATTTCTAATCTTCCCTCAGTGGTGTTGTAATGGCACTCACAATCAGCCCTCTCAGAGAGTGAATAACAATCACTATTTTTCTCTTCTGCTGCTTTTATAGATTGAAGAGACCAATGCCAAGATCCCTGGTGCTCACATAGGTTGGGTCACACATTGCTACAGCTGCTGTTGCTTCTAAAGAGAACCTGAGTTTGCCAGACATTGCATTGAAGGTGTGCTAAGTTCCATATACACCATGATCTTCCTCAACGACGAGTTTTCCGAAGACTGTCACTTTTACCAAGAATATTTTTCCAACATTTTTTTCCTATTGCATTTGTTAATAGATTCTATTTTTAGAGTAGTTGTAAGTTTACAGCAAAATTGAGCAGAGTACAGAGTTCCCATTAACTTATATTGTTTTTTAAATGTTTAAAATGTTAAAAAGACAAAAATAAAAATCATAATCTCCCATATCTCCACCATACAGGATTAATCTTTTATTATTTTCCTCTAGACTTTTAAGAAAGGAAAAACATTCTAATTTCTGTTTTCTTTTTGCAAAAAAAATGATACAAGGACACCAAAAATTATTCAAACAATTTAGAAAATACAAAATACAAAGGCAAAACATAACACCCCAAATTGTAGTGCAAGTGACTATTGTTAACATTGAACATCAGAGAGACTTCACATCAGGTCTGCACTCCAATATGGTAGCATGGTAGCCACTAGCCATAGAGGGCTATGTTTTATCGTGCCTTGCTTTCCTGTGCTTTGCAGCTATTGTCATTTTGTTTTGTTTTTTTGTTTTTGTTTTTTTTGTTTTTTGTTTTTTTTACAAATTGAAGATTTGTGGCAATCCTACTTCAGGCAGTTCTATCAGTGCTTTTTTTCCAATGGCATTTGCTCATCTCATGTCTCTGTGACACATTTCGATAATTCTCACAATAGTTTTAACTTTCATTGTCATTATTATATTTGTTAGGGTGATCTGTCATCGGTGATTACTACTCTCTGAAAGCTCTGATGACAGTTAACATTTTTCAGTAGTAAAGATTTTTTAATTAAAGCATGTACATTTTTTAGACATAATGCTATTGCATACTTAACAGACTACAGCACAGTGTAAATATGACTTCTATATGTATAAGAAACAAAAAATAATAATTATTGGACTCGATTGCAATCTTCATTGTATTGCAGTGAACCAAAGCTTCTATCCATCTGAAGTATACTTGTATATGACTTTTGAACACTTGAGTTGTGGTTAGGAAAAGTAAAAACAACAAGTAAAGAACAACAACAAAAAACACTGCATTTTGCATTTTATTTAATTTCATTGATTTCAATTTTAATTTAAATAGCCCATCATGACTTGTGTCTATGGCACTGGACAGCATAACAAAGACATGTTCAATGTATATACGCAGATGAAAACAAATTCTTCTAAAGACTATTGATGCTATTTTGAATATTATAGCATACACTTTTTATTTGCTAAAATGAAAAGAGCAAATTGTTGATATTCAAGTAAATGTATCTATTAAAACAAGAATACCACTTCTGACAGACTCACTAAGGTTAAGAATGTTTGAAAGGCATTCAGGTGTTATAGTCATTACAATTCTTGTAAGCTCTGTGGTTTAATTGACTCTTTACTCAGAAAAGTGATGATAATAGCAATTGCCTAATTCTCCAATCTCCTCTGCCCTCACCATCATTTTGCTTAGTTATTATTTTAACATTTTCCAAGTTCAGTAATTTAATTGTGATTTATATCAGAAGTAAATTTTCAGTAGCATCATTATTTCCAAATGAATTCAATGTTCATAACTAGTCCTTTGCCATCCTATTTTTTTTTTTTTCCATTTCTCGGTACTTTCATTTAATCTTGATTGGATAATAGTGTAAGCAATAATGATTAATAGGTACAGTGTTTCAGGGCACCTGGGTGGCTTAGTTGGTTAAGCATCTGACATTGGCTCAGGTCATGATCTCATGGTTTATGAGTTCGAGCCCAGGGTCGGGCTCTGTGCTGATAGCTCGGAGCCTGGAGCATGCTTCAGGGTGTGTGTCTCCCCTCTCCCTCTGCCTCTCCCCACTTGTTCTCTCTTTCTTTCTCAAAAATAATAAAACATTATTTTTTTTAATTGGTACCGTGTTCCTTCATGTAAAAGATGATATTTGAGCATACTCTGTTGTTGCTCTTATTTTTTAACTAGCATTTTGATTAAATAAGGTGTTCTAATATGTATTACTGTGTAAATAGCCCTAGAAGTTAATGGCTCCAAACAGTAAACATTTTATTTTTTCTACCGTTCTGTGGACCAGGAATGCCGATAGGGTCGGCTTGTATGGCTGTGTTTCTGCTGCAAGATGTGTGGGGTGTCACTGAAACCATTCTAACTGCTGAGGCTGGAAAATCTGAGATGGGTTTTTTACTCAAAGATCCGATACCTCAATGACATCCCACTCGTCTCACTCACCAACAAGGTAAGCTTGACTTCTTTCATTTCAGCACAAGACTCAGAGAGGAAAGAGGTGTGAATGCCAGCCCTGTCTGGTTAAGTTCAGGTCCGGCACAGCATCACTTGGCCTCTAACTCAAACCAGTGACAGCATAGACTTCACTCAGAGGAACCAGCATTACTACAGAGGGAGGGTGTGATGACAGCCGAGTTCAACACATGTTCTCAAGTACACTACTCAATCTCTAGTCACATTTTTTTTTCCCAAAATCTCTAGGTCTTCCTACATGTTCTTTCATCACATGATGTTAAGAAATTTTAAGTCAAACTGAAATCCTTCTGCCACATCACCCCCTTGTACACACACACACTCTATTTTCTTGGTTTTTTTTTTTTGTATGTATTTAAGAAATAAGTCTTTAATCTTCAAAAATTAATAGTGCGCATATCTCTGTTTATTCTGGAATTAGAATACTCACCATTTTCAGATCCATTGTTCCCTTATACCGGGGAGATTCTCCTGCATTATATCTTTGAATAGAGTTCTCTTCCATTTGCTGATTCCCTAACACAAAGAACTATTATGTTTATGTTAGATGGCATCTCTGAATGCTTTAACCCTTTGTATTTTTTCATGGGGATGCGTTATTAGCTTAATATTTTCCAACATGATTCAATTGTAGTGGTGTTTTCAATTATTCAATAATTACACAATGTTGCTCTGTGGGTTCCATTTGTTCTTTTGCAGTCCTCCTCATCTCATTCTGTTTTATCTTTCGTTTTATCATCTCCTGTAGTTGATCTTTATAGTAAGATAATGTTCTAATTAAGTTGTTCTTTGTCTCATGCAAGGATGTAGAATTATCTTCTCTATATTGAGTTTTGTTTTGTTTTTTTTTTTTTTGGTCTAAGTTCATTATTATTATGCACAGGGTCGGTTAGTTAAGTGAGTTTATTCACTTATTTTTGAGAGAGAAATAGCATGTGCTGGGGAGGGGCAGAGAGAGAGAGAGAAAGAGAGAGAGAGAGGGAGACAGACAGAAAATCTCAAGCGCTCCACACTGTCAGCACAGAGTCCAACATGGGGGCATGAACCAATGAAAGGTGAGATCATGCCCTGAGCTGAAATCAAGAGTTGGATGCTTAACCCCCAACTGAGCCACCCAGGCATCCCATGCTACTGTTACATTAGATTCCATTCAGTCTGGATTGCGTGGCCCCTTTAGTTTTCCATAATAAAATCAACCACAGATTTCCTGTTTATCTATTTATGTGTCATGCCCAGCATTCACTGTGAATGTCTTAGGGTTTAGGTCCTCCTTTTCTTTGATTCCCCGTGCCTGCTATATAATTAGAATTTGGAATATCTTAGTTCCTCTCTCAATCTCAATCTTTTTATCTCCATCTCTCTAACTCTATCTCTATTTCTTTATCTCTCTGTCTCTCTTTGTTTCCACCTCCCTGACTACTCAGGAGGGGCACAGTTTGGCTGGCACAGGTGTTGTTCAAGTCTGTCCCACTACTCTGCCCCTGTGTCTTCTCCTTGGTTCTAAATCATGTACCTTAAATTTCTGATTTCCAGACATGAAGTTTCTCCATGTAACTAAGATTTACACACACACACACACACACACACACACACACAAAACCAACTTCCAGACAGAACTTCTGTACCAATTTGCTGGTTTACAAAAAAAGATACAAATCCTAAATAAATTCACTTTCTTTCAAGCTAGGATCCATTTTTCCCCCTGAATAAAAAACTTAAATTGAGAAGTTTCCTCAAAGGAAGGTCCCAGGCATTCCTGGGATTATTATGGAAATTAGCCTTTAACGTAGCTCTTACTGATGACCCAACCCTTAATGAAATACCCAGGTGGTAGCAAACAGGAAGAGGTAATGGGTAACATCAGCTTCTCTGTTCTTTAAATTGGATTCTAAACTTTATATCTCTGTACCAGCCCTCATATAAATCATGCCTGTTTGTTTCCTTTTACCTATTATGATAGGCTTCTATTTTCAGCATCCTGCTCTCAACCCCAGGCAAGACCCTTTTTCCCAACGTGGCAACCACTCTAGATTTTTCATTCTCTGTACCTATCATACATCTCTAGGCAGAAAATATCTAGCAGCAGCTGCAGCCGTTTCCAACCCAAACAGTTGCACATTTATGAAAAGAGAGTTTGCTTTCAAGCATGTGAAAATGCAGCATTTAGATATAATCTTTGCTCCTGCTGACTGGGGGAAAAAGGGAAAAAGGTTTTTGTACACTTTTAAAGCTTTGGCTATAATTATGCACATATAGATGTCAGACAGAATAACCCTTGTAAGTAAGAGTAATGAGTCTGAATCATTTTTATTAACCTTTTTTTTATTTGCCATTTATTGGAAAAGTGACCTTTCCAAAGCTGGTTAATTCATTTAAGTTATTATAACTTTGAACAATACTTAGGAAAGAGAGCATTTTATTACTATTTATACTATAAGATCATTCTGTTAACAATCAAAGCAATTCTCAGGAGAAATTGTGTATGGATAAATGCTTAACTGACATTCTTCTTATTACCTAATCCTGGGATACTAGCAGACAATACTTAAATATTCTATGATCTTTATATCATAGTCTCACAAAATCATAAAATCAGAAGTCACCTTAGAGATAATCTAATCTAAATGCCTTGTTCTATAATTAAAGGGCCTGATATCCAAAAAATTAGCTAGATCAAGTGATTTGGTCTCACATGATCACAGAGCTGCTCAATAAAGTGTTATGACTACAGCATGAGCTACCCAATTCACCACCTGATTTTTTCTCCACTAAGTTACATCACTTTCCTAAAACCTCAGACTAGAAAATGTTTAAGTTATTCTTGCAGAATAATGGTAAAAAAAAAAACAAAAAACAAAAAACAAACCAAAAAAACAAAAAACAGGACCCTGGCCTCCTCCTGCCTATGTGACCTTGGAGAGGTTACATTACCATCCTCTGACTCAATTTCCACATTAGAAAGGGAACAAAAACAAACTTACCATCTTTTAACTTAAAAAAAACAAGACAAATCAGCTATAGTGATAGTATATTTCTATGCCTTCATGAAACTTCTCCGTATAACTCCAGATACATCAACCCTATACTTTCACAGATGGATGTGACTTTATTTCACAATTAAATGGCATCACTCTTATTTTCTTGTCATAAGACATATAAACTTATATCCTCTAGCAATAATTTTATTTCTCGTGTCTCTTCTGGTTACATTTAAAATATAACACATTGGAGGGGGGACGCCTGGGTGGCTCAGATGGTTAAGAGTCAACTTCGGCTAAGGTCATGATCTCACGGTTTGTGAGTTTGAGCCCCATGTTGGGCTCTGTTGACAACTCAGAGCCTGGAGCCTGCTCCGGATTCTGTGTCTCCCTCTCTCTATCCCTCCCCCACTTGCCACTCCAGGCTCTGTCTGTTCTGTCTCTGTCTCTGTCTCTCTCAAAAATAAGAAATAAACAAAATAACTAAATAAATAAATAAATAAATAAATAAATAAATAAAATACATTACATTGGGGTACCTGGGTGACTAGGTCTGTTAACCATCTGACTCTGATTTTGGCTCAGGTCATGATCTCATGGTTCATGAGTTCAAGCCCCACATCGAGCTCTGTGCTGACAGTGCAGAGCCTGCTTGGGATTCTCTCTCTCCGTCTCTCACTGTCCCTTCCCTGCTCTCTCTCTCTCTTTAAAAATAAATAAACTTATAAATATAAAAAATAAAATGTAACGCATTAGTTGCACTTTGAAGCTTATCATTTTTTTTCTTTTGTGCCTTGCTAAATTGAGCTTTCTTTCCCCTGTTCTATCTGGCATTTAATCCACTCTACCAGGATCTTTCTGAAATAATTGAAACTTCTTTCAAATCAAACAAATAAAACCCATTAAATGATCCCAAGTACCACAGTTCAGCCATGAGCATTATTTTCTTTCTCACAGCTAACATACGAGTTTACCACTGATTCTATGTCTGTTTAATCATATTCTAGTCATGTTACACATGAGAAAACTGGGACTGAAAAAAGGTTTCACCCTACTAGTTATTTATTTCAAATAACTTGGTTAATTCTTAGTTATAAAACATTCAAATTGATAATGGAAAGTAAAGGATCTATATATATATCTGTCACTTTTGGAAATTACTATTTTTTTCACATATTGAGATATTCTTGACTGTAATTCTCTCACTCAAGGTGTTATCCACTGCCTCTAGACCCACTGTAATGTAAAAACTTATTAAAAATATATGATATTCTATTATGGAATTCATTGAGTTAATATTGTAACACTGGGACCAGGGAAAATTTGTTAGAAGTGTTTGATTAGCCTCCATGTTTAATACTGAACCAATAATTATAATTAAAATGACATTCACTTTTTCTTGGACACATATACAACAGAAACACAGTTGATTTTCATTTTTTTAAATGTTTATTTATTTTGAGAGAGAGAGAGAGAGAGAGAGAGAGAGAGGAGCAGAGAGAGAGAGGGAGACCAAGAAACCCAAGCAGGCTCAGAGCCATCAGTGCAGAGCCCCACGTGGGGCTTGGACTCACCAACCATGAGACCATGACCTGAGCCTAAATTAAGACTGATTCCTAGCTGACTAAGACACCCAGCTGTCCCTGCATTTTTTAAATGAATGAACATGTTTAGCAGGTCTGGTTCATTTATGATTATGGTTCTTTCTATAACAAAATCATCAAATACTTTCAATCTATTAAGCATTTCACCAAATTATGAAAGAATATTAGATGGGCTGTATTACTTTCTTGTTATTTATATAGCATTAGCCAATGGAAATTTAAGAAACTGACTTCATAAATGTTCAAGGAGCTTCCTGCAATTGCCTTTACCTGGTTTAGTCAGACTCACTCTCACAACCTCTTCTATTTTCTTTCTTTCTTCCTTCCTTTCTTTCTTTCTTTCTTTCTTTCTTTCGTTCTTTCGTTCTTTCCCTTTCTTTCTTTTTCTTTCTTTCTTTCTTTCTTTCTTTCTTTCTTTCTTTCTTTCTTTCTTTCTTTCTTTCTTTCTTTCTTTCTTTCTCCTGTATAAAAATATGATTGTCTTTGGCTAGTACCAGAGAAAGTAGTATTACCTACAGGTAAACAGAAAGCTTGTTTAGAAAAAGAATTTCTTCAATCTCAGAGGGAGAGTGCAAACACAGTGTTGTATACTTTCCTTTTCACAAAATTGAACATATTCAATTCTCTTCCAGGCAAACTAATATTATACGTGAAAACATATGTGAAAACTTGATAAACAAGTTTTGGGATACTCCTAGAGATAGATCTTAATTTTGCTAAATAAAAGCTAGAAATTTTGAAGTTCAATTAAACCTTATCAAAAGTATAAATATCTGAAGCTCTTAAATAACACATAAAGTCCCTTTAAAAACCTTTAAAAAATTAAGTTTAATTGCTTTTTTATATCTAGTAAACTTTTACTTTATTTCATTGTAATGTTTTGTCTTCTTTCATTACTACTGTATTTGTTTCCTTTTCTCCAATTTTAATTGCAAATATATGGAATTTTGATAAACTGTCCAACTGGGAAACCTAGAAACTATGTATAATGTTGCATCTATATCAAAATGCTTCCTAAGATCAAATGAATACAGTTAGAAACATAAATAAATCATTGGTACATTAGTTAAATCAAATGGTAAAGATGTTTATTTCTTCATGAATTCATCTAAGTTAAACTTAAATTATTTTCCCTAGTATGTCTACAGATAGGGGAATTGGACCTATATTTTTAAATACAATGTAATTTCTTGAGACCAAAACTTTGTTCTGCCAGATGATGTAAAATAACTAAAATTAGGTGGGGAATTAAAGAAAAATCTAGATGTTTGCATGCATTTTGAGGCTGAGAATACATATCCAACATAACATAGCTTTCTACATATAAATATCCAGAACTAATTTTTCTGAAATTCTAAATCAGTATAATAGAAATATGCAGACATTTTTCTGCAGTCATTAACCCCAATTCTCCCTTTCAAAATTCTGAAGAAAGTTCTTTCTGGAGTTGTTCTAAAATTTCTAGAAATGCTTGAACTCACTTTATTCTTCTCCTCTGTGTAGTGGCATAGAAAAAACATTTCTAAGTTCTAATAACCTCAGTTATAGTCTTTGAGTTTTATACATAGCCTTGCTAGTTCTGCTTTTCACCACCATTGATGGTACCTGGGACACTGACTGACTAATTCTAGGTCTTTTCCATGAGAATATTTTCCAGACCAGTTCTCCTAATACTCAGGCACAGAGACATTCTTCCCAGTCAGTCCCTGTAAAGCATGAGAGGACTTGTATATATCATTTGATATATTCCTCCCTATCTAGATGTATAAGCTCACTTTAAGAATTAAAAAATACACAAACACATCAGAATGGACTTCCAGACAGTATATCATTAAACATAAAATGTTTAGAAATATTTGTCTCGCCTCTGATGTGTTTTTTTTCCTGAATCTTTGAAACAAACAGGAAAATGTTGTAATTAAAACCGTATTTATTGAACACCAACATATGCTAATTATGAATTTATTCCCATTGCATCCCAATTAAAATACCTCTTTTATCTTCAAAGGGAGAAAAAATCAGAGAAAAGGAAAGAGTAATAAAATATTGAAACATCATATTGGCATTCTATTGAATTATTTTTAATGCAAAGAGGAATAGTTAATGGTAATGAATGTTTAAGAGGAAAATATTGGGTCTTTCTGAACTTTTTTCTTTTTATGTTTTAGTTTCTGCTCCATAAAATCAAGTACTAGTTTGTATTTTTTTTGGATTATAACCCAGAAGGGTTTGGTGTATCCTTACGTAATCTTTTCAGCTGTCAACTTTAGACAGCACAGAAGGGCATAGTTTGCTAGTGGCAGAAAATCTGCAACTTATACAGAAAATCTTAAATGTATTCACAAACACATCATTAACAAAAGAGTCTAATGTATCAGTAAAAATGCCCTAATAGTGGTTAATTTTTAGCAGTATTTAATTAAGCTGATTATAAGAAAGATGTATGGAAGTTTATTGTAAGATGGAAAATGTTGGTAAATAGTTTCAGAAGCAAACTGGTATGATGGTAACTTCAACATTAGATGGATCAATAAATAACAGTGAAATTTTAATATCTATGAAATTCTTCCAGTTTGTTTAGGCTAAATTCAAGAGAGATTTTTTTCAACCTCTTTTTTTCTTTTGCCAATTATTATTAACACATAAATTCAAGAAAAAGACCATTTTAGTGTAGTGAATTAAAATGACTAAGAAAACCAGAAAGAAAGAAAGAAAGAAAGAAAGAAAGAAAGAAAGAAGAAAGAAAGAAAGACAAGAAAGAAGAAGGGAAAGAAAGGGAAGGGAAGGGAAAAAGGAAAAAAAAAGGAAGGGAGGAAGGAAGAAGGGAAGAGAAAAGAAAACCAGATTATGAAAAATATGTATGCACACCTAATGCAGAAAATAACGCTACGCTCTTGACATTTCCTGGGTTTTGGTTTGTTCTCTTCTGTGACCGTGTTTAACTCACATTAGAAACTTCTCTGATTTACTGAAGGCTTGGATACATTTAATTGCATTTCTCCTTATTTGGTTGGCATTATCTTCCAATCTCACTGTGCATGACATTCCAAATGACATTGTAGATTTTTCCTTTCTCAGTTATAACATCAGCTGATAATTTCCTCTATAGTGCCCCATCATTCATGCAGGCAATATTATTCAACATACACCCAATGATTTTAATTTTTAATGAGAGTTAGTGAGAAATCCCATTATTAAAGAAAACCAAACTGCAATATGATAATACTTTATCAATCCACACCTTTCTCTTTCTTCATTTCCTTATGGGGGATCTGATGTCATCTCTCAATACAGATCAGCTCTGAATGGCTAGGTGATTACATAATGGACTTCTTTTGGTTGTTTTGTGTTCTCTGTTAATTGCTTTAAAATACCACTAATGTATTCTGCATTTTCTTCATTCACAAATGTATTCTATCCACAGCATTTGATGATTATGTATTCTGCAGATTTTATGCCCATTGCTGAAGAAATAATGAGAAAAACATTCAAACAAATATTCTTTTTTTAAAAAAATTAATCTTTATTTTTGAGAGAGAGAATAAATAATCTTTATTTATTTTTGAGAGAAATATTTGTGAGATTTCAGATACTAGCAGAAAGTCGTCTAGTGTAATGAAATGTGCTCTATGAATTTCCCAATGTCAATGACTGGATGTTGTGTTGGGAACTGCATTCAAATAAAAAATGTCCTGAGATTATGAAAAAATAGGCATCCTCAAACAAAAATAAGTTCAGAAAAGAAAAATGGCAAGGTGGTTCAATTCTGTAGATTAGCTCGTGCAGATATAGGCTGTGACTAAAAAACAAGAAAATAAGAACAAAGTATTGGAGGACAGTCATAAATAAACAGAATGTACCTAAACAAAGAGATTTGGAAGGCATTAAGATTTAAGATTCATGCATTTAATAGAGGCACCTATTTTTAAGAATGAATTCAAAATTACTTTTATTTTTTTCATTATTTAGATAATATTATTTTCTATAATCAAACCCATGTAGATAAGACCTTACACATTTAATAAGTGCATTACCCCTGTACTAATGGAAAAATTGTGTTTAACATTTCTAGACTAATATGGCTGTTAATTTCTGTATAATGCCAACCCAACATGGTACAAGTGGGGTACTTTTTCCAAAGTTGGCAACACAGCTAAGGTTTCCAAAAATTCAAATTATATATATTCCAGGTTCTGCAGTCATCTGAACAAAATTATAGACACATCCAGCACACTGCATTAATGAAAATGAAAAAAAAGGTAAGAAAAAAAACCCAGAAAACAGCAAAGTTCTGTTACTGTTGCGGTACCTGGCACCACTTTCTTTTATTAGCTTCTCAGGCATCATCTGAAAAGCAAACCTTCTAGAATAACATCATTCAAAACAGCTCTGATAAAGCACAGTCACTATCACCTATCATAAAGCATATACAAGACACTTTACATTCACAGAGATATGACATATCTCTGTTCAATATCTATAATACTAGAGGATACAATTAAAAAGGCATTATTTAAGGCTTGATTCTTTAAGACTTGATACTTTTCCATCAGAGGACCCAAAGGATGGTATGACACAGCTCTGGTAAAGACATGCACCTTCTTAGATAGGGTTTCCTGTCATTAAGGACACGGTTTTAGGTATTCACTGCTCTTGATGAACATCAGTTAAAAACCATTAAAAAAAATTGGATTCATACAAATATTATGGAGTCATCATCAAGCAAGCTAGCTAGACTCAACCCAACTAGTATTTTACCCAACCTATCATGTTTGAAAGGTAAGAACTCTGTGGAAGAAAGGAGACGCTAAATAGCACTTCAAAGCTTGGGGTCACAACCAAAACACAGCAGCAGAAGCAATTAACCAAACCCTGCCCACTTGGGTATGTACAAGGGTGTGGACACCAGTATTTCATCATCCACTCAATATTTTCATCCAGGAAGAGGGGGAAACCAATCATTGTACTTCGATTCTGTTCAATTCAATCATAAGGTTAAGTGGAAGAACTGTATGGATATTTTTTATTTATATCCAGAATTACTGTATAAAAGTGGACCAATTAATTTGTTCCTCTGAGAGTAGTAAATGGTGCAACTAGATGTTGGAGATAGGAAGTCAGTCATATTACTCTACAGACTGGAATGTTCTACACCCCAAAAAATGGGATGAACAAATTCTATTTTAGAGTATCACATTGTCTTGCTTAAACTCCTAGATTTAAGTGCAATAATTGCCTGCTAGTTGATGAAATTTAGTTTTCTATTTTCATCTTACCTTACTGTTTTCATCTCCCCTTACTGTTTTATACAGTTGGAAGATGTTATTACTATCCATAATTAAAAAGTGATTTTTGGATTATTGAAATTATAATGTTTGTAAATAAATTTACAAATATTTAAATAAGATATTATAGTTCTTCCAAATTTCAAATATAAATACTGTTACTATTTTGGAAATTCTACTTTCAGATTTGTTAACTGACTTAAAAGCTGTCTATTTAAAGATATTAATGCTATAGATTATTATAAATCTCCTTGATGAAATAATGTAATAAAATGCAAATAGAAGTAGCTGTGTTTATATAGAATACACATGTCAGAAAGCCCAAATAATATATTTTGTTGTTAGATATAGTTCATTTGAGGGATCTATCCTAAATATGTCAACTAAACTTAATAATTATGTTTACAAAAGTAGAATATTATAAGTTAATGCATTCAATATCTTTTTTTGTTCACTAAAACTTTTTATTTCTTTGTATATAATTGTATGTGTGTTTCTATATGTAAGGATATCTTTCCAAACACCTATATATTTATCTATAAATAAAAAATCATGCCTCTATACTGTTTTCTTAAACTGGAATTTAAGCAAAAAAATTAGGGTCATTTCTACAGATTAGAAAATATGCAATAAAATCAACACTATCATGACCAAAATAAATCATTATGAGGGAGGTTTTATTACCTATCCAGCCAAACCTTTCTTATTAGATTTTTGTTTCTAAAATTTTGCTAATACCGACAAATATGCAACATGATTTAGCAAAATAAAGATGCTAAGATGTTCCATGGTTAAAGTAAAGAAAACCATCTGACGATATATAACACAGTCTTTCACAACTTATTAAATTGCAAAACTATTTTTTTCTTACATAAACTTTTCTAACTTTTGCATTTTCAACCCTAAAAGCATTTTTTGCATCATTTGATATTATCATTGATATACTTAGAATAGTTCTGGCTATCATTGTAGTAAAAACGGCAGGGAGAACTGTCTTCTTTTATTTAATAAATAGTCTCTTTTCTTTTTGCTTTTTTTAAAATATCCTTTGTGCTGAAGATTTACTATATTTTTATCATTCCTTTTTAAGGGACAGAGATTAAACATGAATATTATCACTAAAGAGCTTTGCCTCTATTAAATATATTTTGGGAAACAAGGGTCTCATTTTCATGCTTTTTCCTGTTTAATTTTTTTTACATACAACTGATATAAAGTATAAAAATTCAAATCACAGGGCTTGATATTTCATACATGTATAAACACATCTGATCTTATAATATAATATAGAATCTTTCTAGTATTTCCATAATAATGTCTTTCCTCCCTATTAATGCCTTCAAAAAATGACTACTATACTGATCTTTATCACATTACATATGTCCATTGTTGAAATTCATATAAATGAGTCACAAATTACTCTGTGTCTTATTGTACTTAATATTTATCCATGTTTTGGGATATAGCAGTATTTAACTTAAAAACATTGTTATGTTAAATTTCTTTATATGAATATGCTATCATGTAGTTGTTTGTTAATTTAACATCAATGAGCATTTGGATTGTTTTCCTTTGTCAAGAAACTATGAAATACCAGAGGTGTTACTTCAGTTACAAGCTAATCAGTTAGCCCGCTACAGTCTTATAGTCACTATAATCTTTTATTTATTTATTTATTTATTTATTTATTTATGTATTTATGTATGTATGTATGTATGTATGTATGTATTTATTTATTTATTTTTAGTCCTTATAATCCTTACAGAAAACAGGATACTCCTGTGTCAGAGAAAAAGGACTTTATTTCTCATGATAGAGCAGGCAGCATGAGCTTTGTGGTCTTGTCAGTTCCCTGTGCCATATTCCAGGCCAGTTCCATGGACATGACGCCATGTCAGGCCCATGTGGATAACGCCCATTGAGTGGGTCTGTGTCACAGGTGAAGAATGCTGGGTTTAGGATATCTAAAATCATGAGGAGTTTTTGGAAAATCTGCCCAATCTTTGATCCACTGGAGGAGATTTCCTTTATTATCCTGGTCAGCAAACAAATCTGCTCTGCCCTGCAGGGAGCTGCCTGCTCTATCTTGCAAGGTTTTTGCATACAAATATCCTTGAAAAGATAATTTGGAACAAAAGTTGTTGATGTCTTTTCATAAAACATGCAGCTCATGTGAAAATTCTGGTATGCATGTGTGGGAGAGTTGTGAAATTAATGGTTGAGAGTGTGCCTGTAAATTCCTCTTTAGTTCAAACTTTGCAAAGTGGTTGTATTGATTTATCAACCTTAAGCAACAAATTAAAACTTTAGTTGCTTCACAACCTTGCAGACATTAGGTATTGAAATTGTTAATCCATTTAATTTCAGGCATTCTTTTCAATACTATTTTTGATTGTGGTGTAAATTAAAATGTCCTTGTATCTATGAATATGAAGAACCTTTCATTTATTTTCAGGAGAAGTATCTATTCAAGTTTTTGTCCATTTTTACTGGATGGTCTCTTTTGTTGTCGATCTCTACAAGTTACTTATATATTCTGCATATGAATTAGTTGTTTATGTAAGTACCCAAATACAGTATCCCAGTCTATGGACTGAATTTTTTACCATCTAAATAGTGCCTTTTGAAGACTGGAAACTCTTAGTTTTGAGAAAGTCTAATTAATGAATATTTTTCTTTTCTGGTTAGTGTTATTTTCATGTATGCTATAAAAACTAATTTTCAACCACAATGTCATGAAGATATTCTTTTATATTTTATTTTAGACATTTATTAGCTTTTAAATCGGGTTCTATTTTTCTGCTTAATTTTTTTGCATGCCAGTAATAATGGTTCACTTTTATTTTCAATTGTGATATTTGACCCTACGCTGTTTATTGAAAGGCCACCCATTCTGATTAAATTCCAAATAGCAGCTTTGTCAATGTTTGTAGATAGATAGATAAAGAGAGAAAAAGCAAGTCTAGTTTTTAAGGTTTTCTAAGTCTCTGTTTCTTCCATACTAAATAGGAGATTTTCAGTAGGGATTAAATAATATAAGGTACTTAAACAGTTATTTCACAGCATAAGAAGAACTAAATTAATTTTTTGCTATATCAGTTTGTACAGATTTTTTAGGAGAGGACCAGTCCAATACAAAATATTATGTCTGAATATTATGACTGAAATGAGAAGTCTTTATACATTTCTAAACCATATTGAAATATTTTCTACAACATATTTATTTTAAAGATAGTTTACTTAAATATTATGAATTATTTACTAATATAATAAATAGAGTTAAATAGGTAAGATACCTTTACCTAGCACTTGGGACACAATTACATTCCTTTGGATATCTAAACTTTTGTTCCTGTCTATTAGCAATCAGTTTTGCATGAAAAATTATGATAAAATTCTGTGTATTTTCATCATTTTCTATTTTCATCAGAGACAAAATTTCTTATATATTCTCTTCCTTTTTCCAGTGTGGGTATTTGTGGTGTATTTACCTTTAACTTTGGTGTTTAGAAAATTTTTCAGTCATTCTAAGATTAGATCTTTTCATTAACACTGATTGGCACTCAGCATGCCCTCTCATTATTAAAGAAAGAAGTTTTTCTTGTTTTGGGAATGCCAATTCAGATAAGTCTGGTGATTCTTTCTTTCCCTTCAGCTTATTTCCATAGAAGGAATAGCAATTTGTTTTGCTGACTAAAATGTCAATAATTTTATATGCTTAAATGTCCATTAGTTTCCCAGAGAATTATGCCGTAGACTAACTCCTTTTCTTATTCTACATCCTTTTACTTTGGTAATCATATCATTATTTCAAACATCTCTTACAGGGAAATATTATGTTTCTTGTTTTTGGGTATCCACACTTGAGTACAATACATATACAGCGCCAGTTACACATAAAATAATAAATAAATGTATACTGAGTCAAGCTTCCAAAATGTGAAGTGCATTAAAGGTATTGAGTCAGGTCACATACTCAGTTACTTCAGCAAAGAAAATTATTACACTAATAATAAGTAAGAAGCCAATTTTTAGGACACAGAACACCTATGACTATGTTAAAGAATAAATTTAACAGGTATTATTTAAAAAATTCAAATCCTTTAAAAACTAACAAATCTAATAAATAGTATCCAAACTACTATTTTCATGCTAATTTTTATTTGCCCTTTGGTGATTTTATTCATTCCAAAAATATCTGTAATTTTATATTAGTGTTTTAATAAACATTTATATGTAAACTACATGAAATCATGAAATATGTTTTCAAGATATTACTAATACTCATAGCTAAGGAGAATCCCAAGGCCAAATTTTTTTAAGAAATACTTTAAGTATATTTAACAAGCAAAAACAAAGTAGGAAAATAAATTTTATTTTTCACTGTGATCATTCTATCATTCAGAAAAAGAGAATATTCTCCAGTCTTCCACTGATGAGCTGTTATGATCTTTTGTAACAGTTTTGGAAAGTAAAAATATTCACACAAACAACCTAGAATAGCTTATCATTAATTAATGTTTGAATATATATTACTAATGATGATACATTAATACTAATAAAGTATTTCATACTTCACATATAACAATGAAGTACATACACAGTATGTATAAGTACATATATATTTAGCATATATACACAAATAAACATACAAATATATGTACACATACATATACAATATTATATAAAGTATATAAATACATATAATTAATACATCAACAAAATATGCAAACATGTACACATCAAAGCTAGGAGATAATATGCATAAATACAGTATTTCTCATTTCTGTACTGGGCATGAACTTATGAGGTGTTGGTATTATTTCTGTTTTCCATTATACTTTTAGTCTCTCATTGTTTTCATGTAGCCTAAATCTGCATCTAGTTCTTCAACTTATTAGATAAACAAAATTTTATCTGTGAAGCATCTGTGTATTAGTGGTTCAGACTGTTCTGAGTTACAGTTTTCCAGTGACATCAACTACTGGCAGTATTAAGAAGCAACTCAGAAGACTCCCTTGGATTTCATATTTACTAACTTGGGCCTCCATTTTGAAGTAACACCCAATTTCCACTTGATCATCAGGACAAAAGGGAAACCCCATTCTTTGGGGTTCGGTGATATGTGTAATGCAGACTAACCAGGAAGTAGTGAAAATCCTGTTGTACCCTCTGTTAAAAATGTCCCTCTTTTGGGTATTAAGACCTCTCACCCAATTTTTCTAGTGGGTAATGAGAAGTAATAATGAGAAAAACTACTTTGTCTTTTACCTCTTAATTTCTAGATATAATGACATACGTACAGATGTATACAAAAATTATGGTTTGGTACATAAGACTTGTGTTCACAATTTATAGGGAACTTTTTCACATATGCAAATGAAGTGAAGCTTCAAAAGGTTGCCAATTTTGTCACTTTTAGGAGCAACAGGCAACTGACGAGTATCTACAGTTGACCCTTGACCTATACAGAGGTTAGGAGCACCACACCTCCCCCTGCCCAGTGGAAAATACACTTTTAAATTTTAACTCTTCCAAAATTTTACTATTGTTTCCTAGAAATCTTATCAATACCATTAACAGTCAATTAACACATATTTTGTATTATATGTATTATATACTGCATTCTTACAATAAAATATGCTTAAAAAAACAAAATGTCATTAAGAAAGTCATATGGAAGAGAAAATAAATTTACAGTACTGTATTGTACTTATTGGGAAAAAAAACTGCATATAAGTGGGTCCATACAGTGCAAACCTGTTATTCAGGGTCAACTCTATTTGTCTCAACCCATTCTGATTTGATGGGCCATTTTTTTCTTGAGGCTAATTTCTATCATAGTAACCATGCCCCTCATGTGTCTGGTGGTTATTTGCTTTGTCATGGCCCCCATTGCTTCAGGGTCTTACCACTGCCATTTAATTCAGAAAATCTATTTCAATGGCTTTTTCAGACGGAGACATTTTAGAAGGCTTGCATACATAAAATATGAAGGCAAGAAATAAGTGATATATTTAAGGAAGTAAAAGTAGTTTCCTACTTAAATATTAATATACAAGTAAAAAGTAATGGAACATGATGATAGAGAGTAGACAAGAACATGAAGAATCTCATGTGCTAAACTGAAAACAGTTAAAGAAACTCAGATTTTAGAATCATATATGAATGCTCTTAATGTTAGATGCAGAAAAGGAAAAAAAATCTTATCTTTTAGCACAGATGAGAATCCCATAGAATATGTATTGGGTGTCAGAGAGGGAATACACTTTGTGAAATGCTCAAGCATGTTTCTACAATTTTCTTTTTCTCAATAAGAGCTATTTATCTATATCTAAGAATTGTAGAGGTATATATTTATTTTTTTGTTTTTTATAGGTTGAAATAAAATGGACAGTTCTTAGAATTTTAATGACTCTGCAACTAAAGAAGTAAAATCTTAGACAACAACATTGACAATTTAGACAATAATTAATTAGACAATAATTAAGACAAATTAGACAATAATATTGCCAATAATATTGACACTATTTGGCACATATGGGTATCTCTTTTAATATCTATTTTGAGATGAATATGATATTTGTAAAGTACTTACTATCCATTAACTATACTTCATTATAGGAAGACTAAGCTTTAATTTTAATGTCACGGCACATAGGGATCATATACCGAACCCATATCAAGAACAGCAGTTATGGGATTGTCTACATACAAACTGTTGTGGAAAAAAAAAAAAAGATAGTCAAATTCACTAAACCGTTGTTTATTTGGAAAATGGCCATTTGCTATTGCTTGACTGACAGCCATTTCATATAATTAGCTGCTCAATTAAGCACAATGTGTTTTTATTCAAATTGGTTCTATGTAAAAGAGCAGTAGAAGCAACATATTTCAGAAAGAGAACATAGCCTCTAAAAGAACATAAGAACTGTAATCTAGTTTAACATTTAGTATTCATAATTTATACCTATTTTATGACATTCTATGTCCATAATAAGTTTTGTACTTTAGTTTGCTACCCTCTATATTGTTGCATCCATTATACTCAGCCAAAAGCATATTTCAAAGAGTATTTATACTAAAAAGCATTCATAATACCCTTTGTCTCAGAATTATGTTTTGGTTACATTCACTTTTGACTTAACATTTTCAAAATATTTAGCTTGATTTTACCAACTAAAAGTGTTTCAAGTATAAACATGTTTTGTTTTAAACACTAACATTTAAACAAAATTTTCATTTGATTAGTGGTTCTAATATTTTTCAGGTTATGCTGTTATATCTGCCCCTACAAATGGAATGAAACAAAATCTTTATGGAAGATTACCAATTGCTGTTTGCATCCAACTATGTGCATAAAGAAGTTTTCATTTATTATCAAATTATTACCTCCAGCCAACATTTGAAATGAGATGCAATGACACACAAAACAGAGAGTTTATCACTGAAAGCAAGAGGCTGCCTCTACTGGCTGCAGAATGTGTGCTTGTATATATTAGAAATCCAATATGATTATTGAACTTAATTTGTTTCAAGTGGAAATTCATGCATGTTATCGTTGTCTGTATCTATGCTTCTTGTTATATGATTTTAAACCATAAGACCAGGTTTTCACATACTGGTACAACAGTTTGCATGAGTTTTTCCAGTTTGTGGCCTATAATTTGATTTAATAGTCAAGTTGTACCTGTCTTCTGGTTTTACAGCTCTTGAAACCTCATCAAATCAATTCCACTTAACAGTATCTTAATTTTAAGGGCTTATTCCAGGATGTAATATATATTTTTTTACTTTATTGTCCAATTTTCTTTTCATTATTAAAAATCCATTCTTCAATGAAATGAATATTATTTAGAATTGTTTCAATCAATTTCAAATGAATTCACTGGACTAGTGAATTCTAAAAATTCTAGTTCATCTTTGAGGTATCTTTTTATAATAAGAGTTGTTAGGGGCACCTGGGTGGCTCAGTTGGTTAAGCATCTGACTCTTGATTGCAGTTCAGGTCATGATCACACAGTCATGAGATCGAGCCCCACGTGGAGAACCTACTTGGGATTCTCTCTCTCTCTCTTTCTCTCTCTCTCTCTCTCTCTCTGTTTGCCCCTTCCCCATTTGTATCCCCCTGCCCCCACCTCTCGCTCTCTCAAAATAAATAAACTTAAAAAAAGAGTTATTATTTGATTGAATACAGATTATATAATAGTTCCTGTGTGTCCATTTTCTTGCTTTATTTTCCTTATACATAACTACAAGAAATGCTCTCTTGGTCATTTTATTCCCTATTGATTCTATTGATTGTTCTGGAATTATTTAATTTATTTAACAAATATGTGTATAGCACTTCATACATACGAGGAACTGATCTAAGTGCTTTACAAATATTAAGAGTTAGCATTCAAACCATTCCCATTATCCTTCAAAATATGGCTCACTGCTTTTTCTAATTTATGAATATTTATTTCTTTTTCTTCTACTTGGCATCTCTTTCTATTTTCAAATTACAAACCAAACAATTGGTATATTGCGTGGATCAATTCTCTTGCACTCATCACTACTTCTGTGACTTCACTTAAGTATTTACATAGATTTATGCTTAAAGAGCTGATAAACCTAATGTTTAGAAAAATTGGTTTAATATGGCCAGAAAATTCTGCCCTGGTTTAGTCAAGGGAATAAAAACAATCAAACTTTTGTTTTTATGGGAGAACCAGTAAAATAAATAACTAATTTATAGAAAATATTAAATATATCAATAATGCAATTTCAAAAATTGCTAAGCAAATATAGTTTGAATTTAATTTTATATATGTAAATATATATAATGTCTTTGAAGATTAAGGGATGATATATCAAAAATGCACATCTTAAAAGTATATGCTGTATAGAATTATCAGACTAAGTTACATGAAGCTAACAAATTGTACATAATATTTATATAAGATTACATATATAGGATTATGTGTTCAGTATATGTATTATATGCTATAATGTATACATATTTTATATAATGCATATATATATAATTTATATATTTATAGGAAATATATACACAAAATTATAAACATAAAGCAAATAATTTACCATGTTAAAATAAGATTTCTTTAACTTTTTTTCTTTTTTGTGGAGGGAAACAAACAGCTTCTCGTAAGGGAGGTTAAGTAGATCTACTGCTTTGTAAGATTATAGCAACCACATTAAATATTAGCTCATTAGTACTACTTAATTAAATATACTTAAATGTTTCCCATTACTAACAAGTTCTTATTGCATGCTCATTTCCAAACACAATGATAGAAGTCATTTTAATAATCCAAGTATTTAAAAGATTGTTCTTTTAGTCAACTCGCTGAAGAAATTGAAACAATTACGTACATTATATTCTTCTCTATCATTTTCAAATTTCCACATTCTTAGTCTGATAAAAGCAAAATTATAAATTTCTGGGATTTAATTTCTGCTAATCCCATATACTAGTTTACTATAGAAAAGAAGGGATAAAATACATTCACTAGGTGTCTCAATCACCTTGAAGTAGTTACTTCTAAAAAGCAAAAAAAAAATTCGGAAAAGAAAGTGGAATTACAAATGTTAGACTGTCTCTTGAAATCATGCCTAAATTTCTTTGCTATTTTATTTAAAATCCTTAACTCTTTTAAAAAGTAACTTTTTCAGTTACCAACAGCTGCTAAAAAACCACTCCAAAACTTTGGGCTCCTTAAGGATATATTATTTCTCAAGTTTCTGAGGGTTGGTTGGGTAATTTTTCTGCTTTCACCTGGACATCCTCATGGGATGCTGGTTAGGCTGGGCGTAGGCCTCAGCTGGACCAGCTTGTATACCTGGGTGTTTCTCTCTCGGTCTCTCTCTCTCAGTCTCTCTCTCTCTCTCCTTTGATCTTCAGGTTGTTTACAGCAAAGTGGATAAAAGGCCATGTTGCAAACAGATAGAAGGTGAAGTTGTATAACTTTTTGAGACATGGGCTATAAAACTAATGCAGTGACACTTGCCCCTCATTATTGGCCAAAGCAAGTTACAAGGACAGGCCAGATTCAAGGAACATAGAAACAGATCCCACCTATTCATGGGAAGATATGTAAAAAAAAATTATGGCCAAGTTTAATATCCTTAAGTAAACTAGCTTTATTGTAGTAATATTACAACTGCACTTTTACTTTACCTCTGTATCGGAGGGTTGAAATCTGAAAAAGAGATTTTCATTACTTCCAAAATAACTGTGTGATATTGGTGAATTAATTATCTTTTCTAGTTCAGTTTCCCCTTCCTAATATTATAGATATTAACTGTATATAGTCTCTTTAAATTATTCTGTAAATGAAGTAATTCATAAAGTGCCTGGCTCAGCACCTGGCATATACTCTAAATAATTGTTTTTCCTTGGCTATTTCCAATAGCCTTTGTTTACAGTTCTCTAGAAATTATACTTGTAAAACAAAATATTTTGAATTATAACCTTATTCTTAATTGGTACATATAAGCCTGCTATTAGAAAAAACACATTTTAGTTACCATGGTCATTAATATTAATGTTTAACTTTATTCTTTCAACAGCACTGTCCCAGTTTGATGAATAAAATCAAATATCTAATATTTACAATGCAAACACAATTATGAGTAAACAAGTATTTACTCATAAATTTTATATATGAACCTACTTGAATCTTTTTCTCTGCATCAATGCAGTCTTCAGTGTAAGGACTTTATGTCACCTGTAGGCTCAACTCTACCTATTCCACAGCTTTACCCCATATCCTGTGATCAGGGATATCTGAACATTAAATATATAATGAGCCCTGAGCCATTGCCTTCCTGGCTTAATTATTATTACTGTGGTTAAGTCTGACTAAATTTTATCATACTGTTGTGGACCTAATTCCCAATGCTTAAACCTCTAGATTATTCAGACTATCAGTAATTATACCCCAGTCTATTTTCTCATCCCAAACCTAATTTCTTATTTTTGTAAGAAGAATCATGTCATCCACACCCCAACACACATACACATATATATGCTGACAGATACATATGGCCCATGACTGTCTGGCAAAACATTACTTTTATTGAAAAATTCAGCCTAAAAGTTAAATATTTGGATTCACTCTTACCAATTTGACTTTCCCACTTTGACTCTTTTCAGCAAGTACCACACAAGAAACTGTAGAGAATTTCACTCTATCTCTATCTATCTATATCTATGTCTATATCCATACCCATATCCATATCTATATCTATATCCATATCCATATCTATATCTATCTATATCTGTATCATCTATGTCTATATGTCTATGCATGTATCTATAATATATTTACTCATACAAAATGTATTTAGTAAATGTTAATACATACACTTAATACATTTAGTATTTAACTTTAATTTTCCCAAATTTAAACTTCATAACCATACTTCTGAAAGAACATATTATCAGGTACAAAATAATACATTGCAAAAATATTTTCCTAATGGCAGATGGAATTGCTATATACTTAATGTTTGTGTGCAAATGTAGTTGTTACATTCACTATTATCAAGCAGTAGCGATTAGAGCTTATATACAGGATACTTTAGAAAACCTCCACAATCAATAGAATGCCCTCTGCCATACTAAATCTTGCACATTTCAGAACTGGGCAAAACATGGTTTCTTATTTATTAATAACATTATGAAATCAAAGGAACATAAAGCTTTGATTAATTGTAAATTTATATATACTTTTGGTTTTTTTTTTATAGAAACTGAAGAATATCACTTCAATATTTACATCCCCATAAAATTTTTTAAAGAGAAAGTGCAGGAAAAGTCAAATTGCAGAGAAGACTGATTTGACTTTTGCATTAGTTTCTTGTGTGTGGGAAAGACAGAAAAATATACTGAAAAGAAAGATAGACACATATCTAGGTAGATTTAAGACTGAAGAAAATGTACTTTGCAGAAAAATGTGGTCCTTTAATAGCAGTGACTTTGTGTCAGTTTATTACATACATGATTTGAGAAAATATTTACAAGGTAATGTGATTTTAGAACTTAAATACAGAAGTTAATATTATGCTATACTTATGAGATATCTACTACCACAATAAAGCTGCACGATAAAGTACTATAAAATCTGAGTGATAATGGTACTAATTAGATATTAACTCATGAGTCTGATTGGCTTGGGTTTAATTGATAGTCTGAGCTCACTCAAAAATCTGTAATCAACCTTGGGTGATCTAGGTAGGTCTACTGACTGCGAGTGGGTTTGCTCACTTTTGAGAGCATCTGTGATAGTTGACTGAGACATCCTTGACTAGAATGACTTGGGGAGCTTAAAACACTGTGTCATGTATATCCCATTTTCTGGCAGATTAGTAGGCATGAGCTTTCAGAGTAACTACAGAAAAGTAAGAGTGGGAAATCTAGGGATGTGTTTTTAAAACTTCTATTTGAATCAGCTGTGCTGATATCTTGTGAGCAAAAGTATCAGATGGATGAATTCAAAGTTAATTTCAATACAAAATTAATTAGCAGGGAAATATATTTAATTTTTGTTTTGTTTTTTGGTGAAAGAACAGCATCATATGACCAAGGTCATGGATACAGCATAAGGTGAGGAACTGGAATGAGTAATATAATCTACCACCCTAAATTAATTTGAAAATCGGATGTTCTTTAGAAAGCCAAAAAATAAAAAAATAAATAAAAAAAAAGAAAAAGAAAAAAGAAAGAAAAGATAAAATAAAATAATATCTATTAGCTTTCATTGGTCAACTCACTAGATTCCACAAAACAAGGGAAATTTTAGGGTGCCTGGGTGGCTTAGTCGGTTAAGCTTCCGACTTCGGCTAAGGTCATGGTCTCACAGCTGGTGAGTTAGAGCCCCATTGGGCGCTGCACTGACAGCACAGAGCCTTTTTGAGATCCTCTCTCTCGCTTTCCCTCTGCCCATTCCCCACTCTCACTGTCTCTTTAAATAAATAAATAAATAGGGTCGCCTGGGTGGCTCAGTCGGTGGGGCTGCGGACTTTGGCTCAGGTCATGATCTCATGGTCCGTGAGTTAGAGCCCCGCATCGGGCTCTGTGCTGACGCTGGGAGCCTGGAGCCTGTTTCGGATTCTGTGTCTCCCTCTCTCTGACCCACCCCATTCATGCTCTGTCTCTCTCTGTCTCAAAAATGAATAAACGTTAAAAAAAAATTAAAAAAAAATAAATAATAAAAATACATTAAAATAATGATATAGAGAAATTCTTGTAGTAAATGTTATTAAACAATGTGGGGAAATAAATTCACACTTGTTTATAAGGAAAATGATAAAAAGAAAATATTGAAATATAATAAAAATATATTCAATTTTAAAATGGTAATGTTTTAAAAATTTTTAAATAAATAAAATTTAAAAACAAATATAGTGCTTAAAACAGGAAATTAAAACAAGGGCTTTAGTTACATGTTACATTAGTAACGATGTCATTATCTTCATTACATTCTTAGTTATTTATAAAAATCAATATTTATATACCTCAATTTTATTACCCCCCCAAAATAAGTCTTTTTCTTTGAAAGTGTCATTTAAAAAGTCTCATTATATAAACATGATAACTAAGCAGATTCAGACTTACTATTAGTGTTTTCATTAATTCAAAACATGTGGACCCACATATATTTTAGTTTCTCAATGATATTTCTCTTAAATAACTTCAGACATATGAGTGTCTCTCTTATTGTATTTAATTGCTTGGAAGCAGTTTCAAAAGTTCTTATAAGGAGTATCTAAAAAAAATAGAAAAGCTTTATGGTTAATCTACAGTGTAAAAGAAGATTAAAATAATAGGCATCATTAAGTCTGATAATGAGATTGTTTAAAAGGCCAATATTTTTTTTGGTTACAATCTTGAACAAGTAAATTTACCAGATCTATTCTATCAGATTGAAGTCAAAATGAGTATTATAAAACATTCTAGTTACATTGGGTTGTTGGTACATTTTTCCATTTCTTTTAGACTCCTTTAATTGCTAATCCGATTATGTAGTCTCTAAAGTTGACAGATACAAATTTAGCAAATTTCGAACTCTTAGGCTCTTTCTAGTTAAGTGGCATTGATGGATAAGTAAACAATAATATTTAAACTAACTGTTCCACTTAAGTACCCTATATAATAAGTATCTTTAGCCACTGGTTTAGTTTCCTTAATATATTCTGACTCATAGAGGCTATATGTTTCAATCGACTTTCTTCACTGTGGAGAAAGATTCTATCTTATAATTCTATTCTATTGGAATGGGGATATTCTGACCAAACTAGTTTGGTCTTGATATCCACATAGACCATATGTCCATATATTGTGGAATTTCAGGTTAAGATTTACAAATATCATTTATTCTCAATTCTTAAGTAGGATTTTCAAATTGACATGGACTATAGCCTATGTCTACTAATGTAATAATTTCAACATTTCAGATATATTTTATGGTTTCCTTATTTGTATATTGTATTTCTTATTTGTATATTGTATTATAAATTAAAATATGGAAAACCTTATTCTGATCACTCAGCAAATAACAGTATTTACCCATAATCTGTTGATAGTTCCTATCTATTGAGTAAAATATATTATTCTTAGAAATTAATTTAAATAAAATAGTATAAATGGTTAATTCTTTGAATATAGATTCAAAGATTAAGTACAGATTCATGGAGCAGATTGCTATGCTGTCAATTCATCTTGTTTAATATTATATCTTGTATGTTCATGTTTCAAAGGTAAGTAAATGTAAGGCAACATATTCTACAAGGTAAAATCTTCAGGATATCTCATATTGATTTCACTATTGTGTCATGGCTACATTTCCTTTTTTCAGACAGTTTTTCCTCTACCGGAAGTCAATTTTGACTGGTGGTGGAACCAACTACACTTTGACTCCCAAGACAAAGCACATGAAAGCATCTACAACAAACAAGATCGTACAATGGGGATACAAAGTTACTGTTTTTCTCTGTTCGTAATAATGAGCCATTTATATGAGATTCCCTAATTTATTAAAACCACTCTGGTTTCTGCCCATCCCTCTCACTGACTGTCTTAGTTTGTATTTGAATCTCTTGTTATCATCATCCAGCTTTGCTTTTTGACTTTCCCTTGGTGCAATTCAGAAATTCTCTAAAATTGGTTCTTTAATCAACTGTGCCACCAACAAGAAAAGGACATTTTCTCATCAGCCTCACTCTAAAAATTGTAGAGAAAAAATTGTATAAATAAGGCTTTATATCCTTGATCTAAAAATATTATAAAGACAATGATTAGCATAGCTCTGTGCAAAACAGAGCACATAGGCCCACCCCTGTGCTCTGTAATAGGCAGCTCCACCTGAAACTTCTGGAAGGAGTTGGAGAAGACAAGTTGTTCAAGGAAAGAGAGCTATATTTAAGAAGCATAAGGTAAATGAAGTTGGGCAGAACAAAACATACTTATTTGCCAGAGTATTTAAAACTTTTATGATCAAAAGTTATAAAACAGGAATGAATAATGTCACACTTTGAAGTTGAATATCATTCTTATATATGTAATTCACAGAATTTCTAAAACATGTCCAATTAACTAAAGGAAGTATATTTGATGGCACTTAAATATGCCCTTTTTAATGTCTGTTATTTTCTTCTAAAATTAATTATATATATTTCAGTTAACTGTCTTTAAAATAGTAAACATATGTGGGCATTAGTAGGTTCCAAGTTCTGTGCTGTCTGCTTTCTATTCATTACATCATGTAACCAAAACACCAAAGTTATGAACATATTAGATATGCCATATCCAGTGAAATGTGAACACTAGAGTAACTCGATGCTAATCAACAATTATTTAAAAATAAAACTTAGCTCTTCATTAACAGTTGAAATTGTATGTTTTAACTTTCCCCTTAAATCATGTTTCCATTTTTCCCCACAGAATTTTACTCGATTATGATTGAAAGCCTTATCAACCACAATATCATACTTCTCAATATCAAACACAAACACATACCTAAATTACATTTAATGTCTAATTTTCAATGAAATACAAAGTTTCCTACCAGATTTAGGTTTATAGTAACATTTTAGTATGTTACTATATAATTACTCTAACATGTATATAAATATTAGAAATTTGTATAAATGATTATTTAAAACAAGTAAATTTTATTCTAAATGCATCTCTTGGAATAAGAACAAATGGGGCCATATATGATGTCTTAATTAAAGGAAGCATAGGTATTTTCCATAGTCTCCTCTTAACAACCTGAAGTTTTTGCCTCTGGGGCAATGCAATATGGTAATATTCCACACGAGTGAGGATACGAATTTCTCTTCTAAGGTGGAAGAAGGGACATTGTGAAAGTGGGATGAGAAAGGAGCATCCATTGTAGGCCTTAATCATAGGCATTTTTTGAGTCAGGTCAATTTTGTAAAAGAGTACTTCTGAGGGTCAGCATCTGGAAATTGTTTTCTTTGCAACAATTTCTGACTGAGTTTCCCTTGGAATGACTTCATGTTTCCCTAGGGTTATCTTGCATTAAGATTGCTATTATAGGTACCTGAGTTTTTCAGATGAAGAAACAGAGAAAGAGTTTAGGAAAATTTCCCAGAAATACACACTTGAACATAAGAGTCAATACTTGAATTGTCTATCTGACCCCTTACCCATGCACTTAACCACTGAAATGCACTAACTCCCACCCAAATTCATTTTATAAAACTAATAATGTTAGTCTAACACAGACTCTTTATTAAAAGAAAGAGTTAAAAGACTTTTGATACTTGCCTTATTTATGAATAGATTGATAAATAACATTTCACGCCTTGCTAATAACAAAGAAGAATGGGATAATGGGAACCAAATTTCAGTAAGATGAGAGAGGTGTGGCAATCAGAATGAGTGCATCATTCTTCTTCAGGGAGCATTTCCTTTGTTATTAAACAATATCAACAACAAATGCACCATCACAAACATACATCACTCATTTGTATTACTTCTTTATTCAAAATGCAGTATAGGAAAGGGAATGTGTTTATGTGTGTGAATATGCATACCCTTCAGCTTCTAAAGATAAAGAAGGTAAGAAGAACTGGATGAGAACTGTCCTTAACTTCTCACTTTAATCCTTTTTGTTTCAATACTTTTCTATTATAGAAAGGAGTAACTACAGCAGCCATTTTGATTTCTAATCTCGGTAGCCAAGGTGTTTCATAAATCCAGATGAGTATACAAACTGAAAAGTGCAAGACCTTGTATCACTGTGGTCATTGAATGCTCCCTGGAAGACCATTAATGTGAAGAGTGAGGTAATTAAAACTGTGGTTGCATGGCCAAAGGTTAAATTCCCCAAAGCCTTGAGAATTATTAATGTGCAGTTTGGCAAAGTGAAAGTGTAACATTGAGACAGGAGGCAAAGAGAAGCAGAATAATGCCAGATGAATGTTGTAGCATTAGTATAGCCAGGGGATTTATCACATGGTTGACAAATGTAGGCATTAGGTGCATGGGGTAACAAGAAAAGTGACATAGACTATAAGAACCTGCAAAGATGGATACAAGTAGAAATTAATAATAAAGAATAGCAGCACAACTGGGGCACCTAAGGGGCTCAGTTGGTTAAACATCTAACTCTTGGTTTTGGCTCAGATCATGATCTCACAGTTCATGAGTTCAAGCCCTGCTTCAGGCTTCACGCTAACTGTGGGGAACCTGCTTGGGATTCTCTCCCTCTCTTTGTCACTCTTCTGCTAGTGCTTTCCTTCTCTTCCTCTCTCTCAAAATAAATAAATAAACTTAAAAAAAAGAATAATAGCACAACTGATACATTTTATTCAACACAAATTTACTGAAGAGTACTGTGTATGAACTACTATACAGGATCTGGGTCTGCAAAATCATTCCAAACGTGTGCCTTTTTATCTAAGAGAGATGAATCAGAAAACAAAAAGAAAAAAGCATCTCTAGACCATTGGACAACATGCTTTAAAGAGATTATGGAAATCTATGTACATTTTGTGTAGAGGAGGTTTATTTTTGGTAACATTCCAGTTAAATTAGATGGAAGAGGCTGGAATCGTCTTTCTGTGTGAGGTACTTATGCAAAAGCTCAGAATTATGAAGGACCATGTCAGGAACGAGAAATTACAACTAGTCTGGTATGGTTGGAGTAAAAAGAAGCAGATTGTTGAAATGACAGATTTGGTTAGTTGAATTAGCTATATAAATGGTGAATGTTATTAGTTTACTATTCTGTTACTGAGAATCGAGCATGCATTTTAGGTGTGGATTATCCTTTTTTTTTTTCCTTTTTCATGTTTTTATTTAAATTCCAGTTACTTAACATAGAGTATAATATTAGTTTCAAGTGTGGAGTTCAGTGATTCATCACTTACAACACGCAGAGCTTATCACAAGTACCCTCCTTAATACCTGTCACCCCACCCTCCTTAATAGCCCATCCCCCAGCCATCTCCCTTCCAGCAACCCTCATCAGTTTGTTCTCTTTAGTTAAGAGTCTGTTTCCTGGTTTGCCTCTCTTTTTTTATCCCCTATATTCATTTTTTTTTTGTTTTTTGATTATCTGTTTGGTTTCTAAAATTCCACGAGTGAAATCATATGGTATTTGTCTTTCTCTGACTGACTTATTCCACTTAGCATAATACACTGTAGTTCCATCAATATCGTTGAAAATGGCAAGATTTTGTTCTTTGTGATGGCTGAGTAATATTCCATTGTATATATACCACATCTTCTTTATCCTTTCATCAGTCCATGGACACTTAGGCTCTACGCATAATTTGGCTATTGTTGACAATGCAGCTATAAACTTTGGGGTGCATGTATCCCTTTGAATCAGTACTTTTGTATCCTTTGGGTAAATACCCAGTAGTGGGATTCCTAGATCATAGGGTAGTTCTATTTTTAATGTTTTGAGGAACCTCCACACTGTTTTCCAGAGTGACTGCACCAGTTTGCATTTGGGGTGTGTCACTCTTCAAGACAGTTTTATAGTCAGATATGTTTCTCCAATCACTGCCTATTCCCACAACACTTACATATGTGCACTCCTCCATGACATATTTCTTGTTTCTCAAATCTGTATTTAAAATACACACATGTGTGCATGTAGTGGTTACTTGGACTGATGTCAATTAAAACAGGTTTAATTCAATCATATCTTATTTATCAGATATTTTCCTCCCTTTACTTCAGAAGACAAAAGAAAATAAAGGAAATTTTTGGCTTGCAACTATAAATATTCCTTTCCCATATTTATCCTTTTCAGTAAGAAAAAAGTAAATAAAGAAAACAATCATGCAACCATGAAAGAAAGCCTTACGATTCCTGCTCTGAGACTAAACAGAAAGTATACAGATGGAAACTACCAACTGAGCATTTCCCTTCCCTGAAAATATCTTTGAAATGGTGATAGTGATATCCAAAAGTAATTCTTGTGTAATATTTAAGATCTGAAAAGCCCAAAAGGTTAACAGAGATCTTCATGGGTTTCTGAGGGACTCCATAGTCCTTGAATATATATATGTAGGTGTACACTCAAGAACAATTTCAAGGAAGGCTACAGAATATGTAAGTTTGTCTTTCAGGTTGAGCCTGTGGACACATCACACTTGAAGTAACCATATCAGATTTCTAAGTAAGAAACTGAAGGTCTGCCATCATGGAAATTGAGGGAATGCCTTTGGAACAACCAGGCTGGCCCCATCCTCCCTTACTTTCTCTCCCTGTTCCCCTCCCTTCCTCTACAAAGGGAATATTTGTTAATGCTCATTTTTTTCCTCCAAAGTCAGCAGAACTTCTCACTAATGAATTAAATGATCTCCCTGAACAGGACTGGACTTTCTGAGATGGATATTGTTATCCTGAAGTAAATTTCTCCTTGTTTTTTCACCTGGTGGCAAGTGGAGTAATCTAAATGTCTTACCACTACTTTTCCACTATAAGGCAATGCCTGCGAATCCATACATTCTAAAATATGCACAAAGTTCTTGCTTAGTTTGACTATTTCCTGTGAAATAGTCCTGTCCAATTGAGTAAATTCACACCATCTACTGTACATAAATTTGAATGAAAAAGTCAAGATTCATTAGCCATTTGAGGAAAACTAAAAAACAATGACCAAGATGAGAAAGAGTATGTATTTAGAGAAAATAAATCTAAGTATAATTAAACTTGATACTTCTGGTGAGATTAGAGATATTTTCTACAGAAAAATAATTATTAAAATAAGTTATTACACTACTACAACAAAGAAACAAAGAACAAAAATATTTTTCAAAATAACATTTATTGCAAAAAAAAAAAAAAAAAGAAGAACACATGCTATTTTCTGACCTTTATACCTATGATTACATAATTATCTAAAGTCATGGGGCGCCTGGGTGGCTCAGTTGGTTAAACATCCGACTTCGGCTCAGGTCATGATCTCATGGTTCGTGAGTTCAAGCCCCACATTGGGCTCTGTGCTGACAGCTCAGAGCCTGGAGCCAGTTTTGGATTATGTGTATCCCTCTCTCTGCTTCTCTCTGTCTCTCTCAAAAATAAATAAACATTAAAATTTTAAAAATAATAAAATAAAGTCACGTTATTGGAAAATATTTTAAAAACTGGAAACACATTCTAGTATTTATTTGAAATTCATAAAGTATATTTTATATTTTTATTCATTATGGAATGAAAAGATTATTCAATAAATAGTGTTTTCAAATAACTTTGGGATTTAGAATAATAGTTACAATTTTATCGATACTATATATTTAAGTCGATCCATGTTATAATAATAAAATTGTCAATATATAAGTTAAATGAAAACATAAAAAAACTAGGATAAGTTACACATTAATATTTATGTGCCAGTGGACAGAGAATTTCTTTCAAAGTATAAAAGTTACAGGAACTGCAAAAAGACTAATTAAAATATCCAAATGAAAAAGTTTTTACACTTCTATATCACAGTAAGGAAAAATCCAACAACTAGGTTAGAAGTACATTTGGAGTATTTCCATAACATTTGGAATATTTATGAGAAAATATTGACATTTATAACAAGAAAATGATTAATATTATATTTGGGACTTTAATAACATACCGTAAGAAAAAAATTAACACTACATTACGGGAAAAGAAAATGTCAATCCCCCTAAAAAATCTTACTTGACTATCTAAAATGTATTATACTTCTTCTAGTTTTAAACTAGATTTTTCCTTGGGGACTTTTCTTTTGTCCCATTATACTCTCCTGTGTGTCTGTCTTTCTTTCTTTCTAATACTAATTTCAAGCTTCACTCAGACTTGATTAATTAAAGCTTCATATCTCCCTGGTGATTGGTTCAAAGAAGGGCAGGTTATGAAACAAAGGCCAATCAGATGCTTTCTCCAGGGAATTTGAAGATTGAGTGAAATAACCAAATCACTGAGAACAGAAGAACCTTTAATGGACCCTTAAGGCAGTATTCTGCTTCTGAAAACTGTAGTCTTCCATTTATTTGTTCCTGTATCTCCTGAGACCTGGTACTTTATGTTTTTCTCAATTCTATTAGCCTTCTCACATATTTGCAATAAATTAATATTTATTTATGTTAGCCAGAATACACACACATACACACACACACACACACACACGCACACACACACAGAGAGAGAGAGAGAGAGAGAGAGAGAGAGAGAGAGAGGATATAGTCTTTGTTTTTAGAGTGATCAGAATTTCAATAAAGGCTCATCCATATTTTAGCTATTGACTATGGTACCTCAGGAAAATCCTTAAAACATCTAAGTCTCATTATCTCACATTTAAGTGAATAATTATATATAAAAATTATATCAGCATATATAAAGGATTAACTTGAATACAGTGTGACTCTACTCTTGAATATTATAGGCATTCAACTATGTTTTTTGTTGTTGTTGTTGTTGTTATTCTCTTTGGATATTAAGTTAAAAACTACATCTATCTCCCTCAATAAAAGGCATTACATAAAATTCTTAAAATGTTCATATCTATCTATCTATCTATCTATCCATCTATATTTATATAAATGGCAGCAACTTTATGGTCATGGATATTTAATTAAAAATGTTCCTTAATAAATTATGATAGGAAAAGTTGGGTGGCCATAAATACTATAAATACAGGTATTAAAAATTAGGAAACAGAAGACTGAACTAACACTGGAAATATGACTGAATACAAAGGTTTAGATAAGTGTAGGTTATGTAGCTATGAGCCTATGTCAAGACATGCAAGTCCTGTGAGCTGCATCACAACTAGGCATGTCCACATCATAATCCATTGTCTTTTATGTAAAATTTATAAATTGTACATATCTTAGCAAGAACAAGTAGATCTTTAGTATTTTGTAATAGTCACTAAAATATTCTATATATTTGTTTCATAAAAAAGTAAATTATTGTGTTTTCATATCCTGAAAAACATTTTTTGATGACATAATTTGCTTTAGTTTTCCTTATGGATAACATTAAATAACTTTTTGATATTATTTAGATTTCTAATTAGTATGGGAGGAAACTTTGAGAGAACCCCTAAACATGTACGTAAGCATGCATGCACGTGCACACACACACACGCACACACAAGCTACAAAAACTCTGGTTAACTCAACAGTAAAAAAAAATTGTAGAATAAACATTAAAGTCAAAATAACTCATATTCTTTCAGTGGGCTGACTGAAATGGAGGCCAGAAACATCTGATAATGTTGTAAAAAAGGAAAAAGAACTTTATCCATCAAAGTGCGGAAGTGTAGAGTACAAATAGTTTTAATTTTTTTTTTCTTGAGAGAGAGAGAGAAAGAGAGGGAGAGAGAGAGAGAGAATGAGCACAAGCCAGGGAGGGAGAGAGAATCTTAAGCAGGCTCCACACCCAGCACTGAGACCTAAGATTGGGGCTCAATCTCAGGACCATGAGATCATGACTTGAGCCGAAATCAAGAGTCCGAGGCTTAGTTGACTGAGCCACCCAGGAGCCCCAGAGAGTACAAATTTTAAATTTTTTTTTTTCAACGTTTATTTATTTTTGGGACAGAGAGAGACAGAGCATGAACGGGGGAGGGGCAGAGAGAGAGGGAGACACAGAATCGGAAACAGGCTCCAGGCTCCGAGCCATCAGCCCAGAGCCTGACGCGGGGCTCGAACTCCCGGACCGCGAGATCGTGACCTGGCTGAAGTCGGACGCTTAACCGACTGCGCCACCCAGGCGCCCCAACAAATTTTAAATTCAATGCCAGTAAGACTCTAAACCATAAAATTATTAAAATATGGTAGAAAGCTAGGACACCTGAGTGGCTCAATTTGGTTAAGCATCTGACTAGATTTCTGCTCAGGTCATGATCTCAAGGTCATGATTTGGAGCCCCATGTTGGCCTCCAGGCTGGGCTTGGAGCTTGCTTAAGATTCTCACTCTCTTCCTCTCTTTCTCTCTCTCTCTCTCTCTCTCTCTCTCTCTCTCTCTCTGTTTCTCTCTTTGGAGTGTCCTCGTGCTCTCTCTCTCTCAACAACAACAACAAAAAAAAAGTATGGTAGAAAGCCAAGAAACTTCAGGGACAGTGACAAACATAATCATTCATGCCCCAAAGGAATGAAAGAACTTGGAGCTACCATGAAAAACAACTACTACTGAAGACAAACTCATCTTCCCAACAGCAGACTGTGAATTACACACAATAGGAGAGCTAGTAGAAGCAACACATAGAAGCATTCAGAACTCACTGAGTAAAGAAAAATGAGCTATATGAAAAAAGACTTGTAAATATACTGCCAAGTTTCACTTGTGTTCTTGTATTAATTTAAATTGCAATTTAAACTTGTTGGTGATTCAGGAAAAAAAAGCTGTAATTATATACATCAATTAGATAGAATCCTTTTGGAATGGGATATTTTCTATTCAAGAACACTAATCCAACAATGTGATTAAAGAGAAGCTTGAAAAAATATTTCCTCTTTTTTCCCTTAGAGCTTTTCAAATTCTAAAAAAAAAAAAAAGCTTTTCAAATGCTAAAATATCTTAGCGTTAAATAAATTCAGAACTAACTTATCAGGTATTCAAGTTTCAGAAGTTTTTCTTTTTCTTTTTTTTTTTTTTGCCCCTTTTCAACTCACTTTAACACCTTTTAGATTTGACGTCTTTTAAATTACCCAGCACATATTAAAACTTGTAAGCAAAAGGATTGAGAGCTGTCATTCGAAAATGTCATGTCTGTAGTCAGTGGTTCATGAATAATTGACACTGAGATTACCTAGGGAAATTTGCAATTAGCCTCCTCATTAACATAAGAAGGAACAGTAGGCTGCTTGGTGAATGCTAGATTTTAACTTAGGTATTTACTCAAGAGATAAAAAGTTTATAATAGAACCTCTAATGAAAAATTCATTAGTTCAATCTGATATCCCAAGGGTTTTCAAGTTACTTCAAGAATCAGTCATTGAGAAAATGAAGAACACATATTCATTATTAATTTATACTTTCAACTAACTGTGAATGTCCAAATAACAAAAGAGATCAATCTATCGGTATCAGTGAAAAAATGGTGATTTCAACAACATTGATAGAAAGTAAGTACCATCTAGGCCACTGCTAATCTGACAGTGAATTACTAGGAGTTGAAAAACAGGTTCTAAGTAACATACATAATATTAAAATAATATAAAACAATGTGTAACTATTCTGGAATGAATTTTAAATATGTGAAACTCACTCAGATCATAATAAATATCATTTGACTCAATTTATTCTCTGTAAGCTTGATATTTAAATCTCATGAAAGTATTGGTATACATTAAAAAAAAGGTACTGATCTTTGCCCAAGTGTAGTGATAAAATGGGTAAAATTGAATAATATGCACACAAAAGTACAAAAGTGTTTCCATTCATTTCTAGACCAATACATTCATTAGGTTAACTGCACATAGATTTGTAGGTATATTAAAGCTGCACACATTTTAGGCTCAATTAAATGCAGCAAATATTTTAAAGTATTTTTCTAATTCAACTTTAGAGTTGAGATTATGAGGATTGTAAAGTTGAAGATGTTAGAAAATATTATAATATAGGTTAGGGAATGCTGAAGAGAGATATCTGTATGGCAGAGGTCAGGGGAACATTTCTGGAAGAGTTCATATTCCACATACCATATACTGTAGATATATTTCATCCAGACAGTAAAATTGCACAGAGAGAAATTCAGAGGAAGAAAAATAAATTGTTTCATCATAAGTGTTTTGTTTTCAAATTATCAAGAAGTTCTAGAAATTAACAAATATACATCAGGGACAACATGAACTGCAAAAAAAAAAAAAAAAAGGCTCTATACTTCAACTAAACAACTTTTATCAGTTTTGTCCATGGTTAACATTAAGTTTTTCATACCATTTCATTCCCTGATTCCAAGAGAATATGAAGTTGTATTAAGTCAAACTTCTCTAGAGAAACAACCAATAGTATGTGCATTGTTGTGTGTACGTATGTACTATTTAAATATGTGTATACAAAAGTGAGTGTTTTTGTGAGACTTCTGAGGAAAGGCTGCATGATAAAACAAAATATTTTGTAACCCGGTTTTGTGAAAGGTAAAATATACCATGTTTAAAGTACACTTTAGATAGTCTTTTCAAAATAGTTTTGTATTTGTATTTAAACTGTTCATAGAGTTTAAACAAACTGCTTGAAACTAGAACAATTTCCTGCATTAAGCTGAGGGGAGTGTGTATATAGTCTTACACAGATTCATAGCTTCCCCTCCCTCCATTTTTGTGTATTGGTGAACCAGGGTATAAAGAGCCTGAAAACATATGCATGGACCATAACAATCAGATTAATATATTGTACAGTATTCAATAACTATATGTAGAAGGTAGATAAGAATTAAAAGGGTTTAATTTCCTAGAAAGAAAATTTAACAATGGTAATTAAAAAAAGGTCATTAAATCATTAAAATATATGTATATAGACATATAAAATATATACACACCTACATTATATACAAAGTCAAGTTGACATGTAAAATCAACCGTCACAGAAGTCCACTGCCTTTTTCTGTAAGTTAAATAGATACCTCTGTAGAGGTCTTTTTAGTTTACTTCAGATATTTCTCACCTCCTTATCTGATTCTGTATTTCAAAACTTATGGAAAAATAACTTGATAAATTACAAAAGAATAGTATTTGGTATTTAATATTATTGTTATTATTTTAAGACTAGAAGTACAATTTTAAGTTCAGCTACAGAGAGAAAATTTCTAATTACTATTAAGGCTTATTCTTTTTTTAGGTTTTATTTATTTATTTTGAAAGAGAGAGACAGCACACGAGGACGGGGCAGAGAGAGAGGGAGAGAGAGAGAATACCAAGCAGGTTCCACACTGTCAGTGCAGAGCCTGATGTGGGGCTCAAACTGATGAATCTATGAGATCATGACCTGAGTGAAATCAAGAGTCAGATGCTTGACTCACTAAGCCACCCAGGCGCCCCTATTAAGACTTATTTTGGGTCTTTCTATATACATTCAAAGGTCTCAAAAGAAATTATGTTTTTCCAAATAGCAAATATATTTAAAAAATAAAATATTTAAAAATATTGAAGAAATTATAACCTCACATTAGGCACAACCATGGTGAGGATAATAATTCTGTATTCAGCCAATTGTCAAAACTGATAATATATTCTAAGCATATTTTTCTGATTAAGACTCTTCACTTATTTCCACTATTATAAATTTGACTGTTAGGTGTGATAGTTAAAGGGTTTAAATGTGGTTGCATGGGAAATATATTTGTAGGCACTTTCTTTCAATCTTAAATATGATAGATTTTAAATCCTCCAACATTTCCCCTTTACTAGAAAAAAGCCCTGGTGAATAGTTTATAGACCAAGGTAAATACTTTTCCCCATAGGAAATAATCTGAATTTTAAATATAAATCATGTAGAAATTCTATTTAAGGGCTCCTTTTTTTATAGTCTCTTATCTGAGGATATCAACACTTGCTTTATAACTTGGAACTAACTAAGTCAGTCTGTTTGACTAAACCATTGATCTATTTACCAGAACATAGTTCTATTAACTAAATGGAGATAGAGTTCAATGCATTTACTTTCAACTGGCATTTATCTCTTTACATCTAAATCCAGAGGTAAAAATATCCCCTTAGGTCCGAATTATAAGTGATCTCTTAAATAGTGTTAACTTTTACTCCTTATTTCTGCCTTCAGATACATTTACGAAAGCTGAAAATATCATACCAGTAAGTTTTTAAATTAAATTTCCTTTTTAATAGGTATTACTATGTCTATCCATATCATATTTTGCCAGTAACTCTTGAATAAACTGGAATTTTATTTGGAGTTACTCGATACAGATAAAACACAAGGGCTTATACCAGTATTAATCAGTTGATTACTAATACCCTCCAATATTAATCATCAATTGAATATTAAATGTCATAATCATTTGGGGCACCCGGGTGGCTCAGTTGGCTGAGCAATTGACTCTTGATTTTGGCTCAGGTCATGATTTCACAGTTCATGGTTTTAAGCTCTGTGTGGGGCTTCATGCTGACAGCACAGAGCCTGCTTGGGATTCTCTCTCTCCTCTGACTCTGACCCTCCTCTGCTTGCTCTCTCCTCTCAAAATAATTTTAATTAATTAATTAATTAATGTCATAATTATTAACTTGAGGTCTACCACCTAAAATTTCCTGATAATTGTTTCATTAAGTAAGATTTTCATCATCATCTTTTTTTTTAACTTGGCTCTGATTTAATTTTAAATATATATGCACTCCTATGAATACTGAATACTGTAAATAGTATTCACAATGGTCAAGATCTGGAAGCAACCTAAAAGTGTCTATCAGTAAAAAAATATACATATATATATTTATATATATATATATATATATATATATATATATATATCAAATGTTATGTGTGTGCATGTATGTGTATGGAATGGAATGTTATGCAGCCATAAAAAGTTGAAATCATGCCATCTGAGACAACATGGATGGACTTAGAGTGTATCATGCTAAGTGAAATAAGTCAGACTGAGAAAAGCAAAAATCATATGATTTCACTCATAAGTAGAATCTAAACAATAGCGACAACAAATGAATAAGCAAATGAAAAGTAGAATCAGCCTATAAATACAGAGAAAAAACTGATGGTTTCCAGAGGAGAAGAAGGGGGAAGCTTGTACAAAATGGATGAAGGGGACAGGGAGATACAGGCCTCTGGTTATGGAATGAATAAGTCACAGTAGTAAAAGGGGCAGCATTAGGGATACAGTCAGTGATACCATAAAAGCTATGTAACAAGACAGGAGATACACATGGTAGTTATACTTGTGGTCAATACAGCATAACGTATAAACTTGTTGAATTCCTAAGTTGTATACCTAAAACTAATGTAATAGTGTATCAGCTGTACTCCAGTTTTAAAAAATCCAGAAAAAAAATACATATTTGAATTAGTTTTCCTAAACTATTTAAAAACTTTAACTTTATGGATTAAAACAAATACTCAATTTAATAGTTTTATTTAGTTTTATTTATACTTTCACGTATTCTAGGTCACATTTTGTGACCTAAAATTTCCTTCTCTCGTCAACCTTGTTCAGACCATCACCATCTCTCGCGTGGGTGCCTGTAGTAGTTTCCTATTTATTCTGATCCAATAGTTTTTCCCCACAACAGCAGTCACTTTAAGAAACCATAAGTAGGATTATGAATTTCTTTACTTATGGGGAAATAGGTTCTACTTACATAAATGCGTTAGAAAAAAGCTTAGGGTGGAAAGCTGCCACCACAGGGCTAAAGTGCCCAAGGATAGCTAGTGAGATATTGTAATGGGATCACAAGTGACTTGTTATATCACCTGCAGGAAATTACTTTCCACCTGAAACCAATATAATATTTTACTCTGATCACAAACTCCACTTGCCACCCAGACCCTTTGCTTCTTACACACGCAAGTTAATGATTACTGTCTGTTTTCTCCACATTCACATGTGTAAGATCTTGTTTCCTTCATGTGGGTAATATCTTGTGAGTTCAATAAATACAGTGATGAAAGCGCTGTTTGGGGCTCTTGTCTCTTCCTGGATAGCCTCTCTTGTATTCAATTCTTCATTCACTCTCTTGCTGGACAAGAGAGAACTCCAGACTCATAGTCTGTGACACATACTTAAATTACCTAAATATCTTTGCTCCTCCCCTGTTCACTCTCTGTCTCTCTGTCACTCTCAAAAATAATAAACATTAAAGAAAATTAGAAACAAAAGTATTTATCAGAAAGATAAAATAACTATATTGATAAAATAATATTTATTTCAAAAAGTTTATTCTAGATTTCGGTTTATTTATAAGTATTTTTAATTAGAAAAATATTTTATTCCACTTATATATAAACAATTATGGCAATTAAAATCATTTTATATATTTAGCAGTACTTTAGAATTACTTTTTTTAAAAAATTTTTTTAATGTTTATTTATTTTTGAGACAGAGAGAGACAGAGCATGAACGGGGGAGGGTCAGAGAGAGGGAGACACAGAATCTGAAACAGGCTCCAGGCTCTGAGCTGTCAGCACAGAGCCTGACACGGGGCTCGAACTCACGGACCGCGAGATCATGACCTGAGCCGAAGTCGGCTGCTTAACCGACTGAGCCACCCAGGCGCCCGTAGAATTACTTTTATTGAGCATTAAATTGAACTCATATTCCTGGAAGCCAAAACAAACTAGAGAAATGTTACATTTTTCCTTCTTTTATTGATGGATAAATCATGTCAATTCATATAAGAAATACTTGTCTTCTTTCCAATAAAAATTAAGAGAAATTGCCATGTCGATGATTATACAAGGTAATACAATAAACACAATTTTCAATAATGTTCTCCAGAAAATGCAGGCACTTTTTATATCACTAATATAGACTATAGAAGAATAAAGTGAAATAACATAGCGACTCAGTAAACACACTACTAGGGGAACAGGAGACTAAGGAGACTGAATAATCATTCAGTATATATTTATATTTACTAAATGCTTAAGTACTGGTGACACTGTAGTAAACAAAACAACAAAAAATTTTTTTTTCCCCTCATGGCTCTTATGTCAGTATAAAAATCAAAATCAACTTGTTTGGGGGAGAAGTTGTTAATATGCATACTCTTCTTCCATTTTCAATGAAAAGTCAAAGTGTAATTATAATCCAGTAAGATTTTTTAAAAGCCTAAGACTTTAGGGACAGGGGGAAAATAAAGCATTATGAGATATGATAGGAAAATAAAGAATGTCAAGATCTCTACTTACAATATTGTCACGTTCAACTGTGAAAAGGCAGATATCTGATAGTTACTATATATGCTTCTGTACCATATTCTGTCTTAGCTAAGCCATAATCCCCAACTATCCAGAAATCTATTTTTATTAATTATTCTGTTGTAGTCAATTAGAGCCACAGTAAGGCTGCATAACAAACCACTCTAAAACAAGTGGCATGCAAATCAAAGTTTGATTTCTTGCTCTTATTCTTGTGGTTTGGCTGGAGATGATCTAAGGCTGTGATCAATTCTTGAGCATGGGTTTGGTTCAGGTCTCTTATTGGTATTTCTCATTCTTCTGGGACCAGTGGGTTTCCTGGGGCATGCTCTTCTAATTGTAAAGACAATGGTAGAACAGGGCAAGCCCAACCACACAAGTACATTTCAAGTCTCTCCTCACATTTCTTCTATCAATCTATTTGTCAAAGTAAGTCTCATGGCCAAAGTCCACAGTGGAAAGAGGAAGGGAAAAATATTTATGGAACAATGATCTAATCTACCACAGAATCTAATAGCTTGGCTAATGGACTATTCCAAATATTTCATATATTTTGCAACATATATTGCGCTGTTCTTAAAGTTGCTGTTACTGCACTCAACTAAAAAAAGGTTTGTATCTGGACAGGCTAGACCGTGTAACGTTTTTTTTGAGTCACAAGACTTCAAAGAACTAATTTTTGCTTCCTAAAGGTCATATTATTTGACTTTATTTTGAGATGTTCAGACACACATGCATTTATAATGAAAAATAGATTTCACATATCTTTACCCATTTTTTCCAATGATAACATATTGTAAAACTACAGTATAATATCACAGACACATGACATTGATACTATTCACCAAAATTATTCAGATTTCACCAGTTTTACATGCACTCATGTATATATATATATATATATATATATGTGTGTGCGCTTGTATGTGTATAATTCTATGCATTTTATGTGTAGATTCATATGAACGCCACCACAATGAGATGCAGAACAGTTTCATCACAGGGATCCATTGTGCTACAATTTTACAGAGACATCCAGCCTCTCCTTTTCCCTACTAATCCCTAGCAACTAATAATTGGTTCTCCATTTGTGTAATTTTGTGTGTTTAAGAATGCTATGTAAATGAGGGTGCCTGGGTGGCTCAGTTGGTTGAGCATCCGACTTCAGCTCAGCTCATGATCTCAAGGTGCATGAGTTCAAGCCCTCCATCTGGCTTGCTACTGTCAACGCAGAGTCTGCTTTGGATCCTCTGTCCCCCTCTCACTGCCCCTCTCCCATTCACACTCTCTGTCTTTCTCAAAAACAAATAAACATTGCCAAATTTAAGAACTTGACTCTTGGATTTGTTTTCTATACCAATCTACCTCATTTTGTTTTTACTTGATAGCACTTACAGTTTTCATAATGTAGTCTAAATTTTCAGCCAATTGTGTTTTCAAAAAACTTTAATTGTGTGTTAAGATGAATGGGAAAATACCCTACATTTTTGTTTTGGCTTTCATGTATTCACATAATTCTCAGACTTGAATTTAATTAATCCAGAGATTTCAGAACCTATGGTGAGAAAATAAATTTAGTAAATTCTATTGTGGGTAGTGGTGGGGGAGGGAGTACGATATTTTAAGAGAGGTGGAGGAAGTGGGTTTTTAAAATTTAGTTGAATCGTTATCAGTTCACCATTTTATCAGTGTCAAGTTTTATTAAATGGTTTACTACCTTCAAGTAAGAAGGGCAGTGGAAAAGCAGAAGACTTTTGGAGGTTTTCCTATCCTAAATCAATGGTTTGGTGCTATAGTCACTCAAGTTATTCATAAATGAAATTGGAAAGATATGACTTTTTTTTATTTTATTTTTTTAAATTTATACTCAAGTTAGTTAACATACAGTGTAGTCTTGGCTTCAGTAGTAGAACCCAGTGATTCATCTCTTACATATGACACTCAGTGCTCATCCTGAAAAGTGTCCTTCTTAATACCTATCACCCATTTAACCCACCCCCTCTTCCAGCAACCCTCCGTTTGTTCTCTGTATTTAAGAGTCTTTTATGGTTTTCCATCCTCTCTGTTTTTATCTTATTTTTGCTTCCCTTCCCCTATATTCATGTTTCTCAAATTTCACATATGAGTGAAATCATAGGATATCTATCTTTCTCTGAATGATTTAACTCACTTAGCATAATACCCTCCAGTTCCATCCACGTTGTTACAAATGGCAAGATTCCATTCTTTTTCATTGCTGAGTAGTATTCCATTGTATATATTTACCACATCTATTTTATCCATTCATCAGTTGATGGACATTTGGGCTCTTCCCATAATTTGGCTACTGTTAATAGCACTGCTATAAACAGTGGGGTGTTGTGCCCCTTTGAATCATCATTTTTGTATCCTTTGGATAAATTCCTAGTAGTACAATTGCTGGGTCATAGGAAAGATAAGACTTTTAGTAGCCATTAATCAACAACCTTTCTACAGTAACTTGCAGTTAGTATCATTATAGTGTTTTTTTTAAATTTTTTATTGTTTACTTATTGTTGAGAGAGACAGAGAGAGAAATAACAAACAGAGGAGTGGCAGAGAGAGTGGGAGACACAGAATCCAAAGCAGTCTCCAGGCTCTAAGCTGTCAGCACAGAGCCCGATGTGGGCCTTGAACTCATGAACTGCAAGATCGTGACTTGTGCCGAAGATGCTTAGTCACAGCCACCTGGGCACCCCAGTATCATTATAATATTTAATGTCAGATATATTCCTACATGTGTATTTTGGACCTTGGTGAATGAAGTGAAAAATTCCAAAGAACAGTAAACTTGGCTTTTAAGTAAGAGCAGCAATTTTTCCTCAATAGAATTATGCAGGATTAACTAACTGATTACCTATACTATTTTTTTAAGGCTTTTTTTTCATGTATGTGTTTTTCCTTCCCCATTCCCTTACCCTTTCGGATGGACAGTGGCGCACTTTCAATTTCCTTAAAACAAAAGAAAACCCCAGCAAACAAACAATAACCATTTTAACTTAGCAAAAAGAAGTTTACAATGAAATTAAAGGAGATGGTAAACTGTATGGCTTAGAAAAACTAAGTTATCAAAGTCAATTAGAGTAAATACCCCTTTATTACCCAAACTCTTATAATGAAATTTTGGACATGCCATCAATAGCTTCAATATAACTAAAAGAATAATATCCCAAGTTTGTAAAATGTGAACTTAACTTAGAGATAACAGACTTTTACTTCAAATTATGATCATAAAGAAAGCGACAAAAATTCCAGTATTTGTCAATCATGTTTATCTGAACAGTGTTTTTTATATGTTGAGGAAAATAAAATACATGTTTATAACAATGTTTTAATAAATTGTCACGTTTGGTAAATTATGGGAGAGGTAGATTTATTCACATTTATTGTACTCATTTTCTGCATGCATTTGTGACTCATTATTTCAGCTTCCCTTCCATGTTTTACTCTATCTGTTTTAATCTCTGAATCTTGCTTGTCTGGTGCTAGGTTAAAGGCTACTCTGAGAGACATAGTCAAGTCCTTAAAATCTTTCCAGGACACTATTATCTGCTCCCACCATCAAGGATCCATTGTTCACTGTTGAAACTCAAGATATGCCTTCAGAATCAAATTCAAAAGAAGAAAAAGGCTTTACACAGCAGGTACACTAGTAAAGTTGTTTAAAAATCTAGTCCTTAAGAGGATAATGGAGATAAGGTGAGTAAAGCTGTTAACCTAGCAATCAGTAGAAGGCACTATTCCCACTTGGTACTTTGTAAAAGAAAAATAACTTCTTTTTTTTCAAAGCCTGATTTTTAAAGTGATGTTTTTAGAAGACTAATCGGAATAACATTGTCATACTGACCTCAATCTGTAAAAAGGTGATAGATTGGTCCTTTTTACTGTGCAAGGAGATTTCTCCCACCATTCAGGGGGAAAAAAAAAGTAGTGAATGATACTAACTAAATGCTACACGAAAGGTTTAGAAAGCAAGGAAATGAGGAAAGAAATGCATAATAAAATTTGGGATGAGGGTCTCAGGAGTAATTGATGTTATCTAACATTAAATATCTAATCAGGGAAGGAAAATTTTTTTCCATGCCATTATCTGTTCCTGTATTAAGAGAGCTATCCTTGAATGAAAACAAAACAAAACAAAACAAAACAAATAAAACAAAACAAAACAAAAAAGGTTACAAGTGAGCCTGTATTTACCTAACATTATTACCTTAGGACAAAATTCTAAAAGTTGTGACAAAGGGAATTAACATTTCTAAGGCTTGTGCCAACAGCATCCTTAAAACAAAAATGAAAACAAACAAAAAACTACCCCAATTTTCCTTTTTTTAATTTTTTTTAATTTTTTAATTTTTTTAATATTAAATTTATTGTCAAATCGGTTTCCATACAACACCCAGTGCTCATCCCAACAGATGACCTCCTCAATACCCATCACCCACACACTCCTCCCTCCAACCCCCCATAAACCCTCAGTTTGTTCTCAGTTTTTAAGAGTCTCTGATGTTTTGGTTCCCTCCCTCTCTAACCATTTTTTTTCCTTCCCCTCCCGCATGTCAACAAATTAAAAATAGACCTACTCTATGTCCCAGCAGTAGCACTGCTAGGAATTTACCTAAGGGATACAGGAGTACTGATGCATAGGGGCACTTGTACCCCAATGTTTATAGCAGCACTCTCAACAATAGCTAAATTATGGAAAACTACCCCAATTTTCATCCTTCTATCAATACAGTAACAGATTAAATAGATGGAGTTTTCTGCTCCTTTGATTAAGTCAAATTTTCAAGCAGTTTTTATACTTATTGTAAGAAACTTGGTAGTGTTTCAGGGCATAGCGACTGACAAATGTTTTTGTCTCTGCCACTCCACCCCTTTCCGGGGAAGCAGACAGCATTTGTCACCTCCAATCTCAAGAATGGGTGAATGACACAAGCTGAACCAATCATAGTATCCTAGTTTTCAAACTTTGTGATACAAGGATGCACAGGCCAGTGCAATCAGACTCCACCACATTCCTCCACCCATTTACCAAGGCTAGTAGGAATACTTCTTGCTCCTCTCTAATTATGAAATGTGGGGAGGATATGGGTTTTACCACAGAACTGCTTGTAGTCCTATTTTCTGCAAAATGCAGAAAGCTTAGTTTCGCCAGAATATACTGAAGTTGTGAATCAGACATATGCCAACATGGAATACAGAGATGGGGAATGAGGGCAAGAGTAAGAGAGGGAGGGAGACACATGGTTTGAAATACTGGATGCAGTCATTTCACATGTTTCCTGATCTTTCAATAGTTTGTGGCATGAAAGAGTATATACTCCTGTTTTGTTTATTAGCCTAGTCGATTGATTTATCATTTCCGCCTAAAATAACTGTAAAAAAATTGCTGTTCTTTAGTGAGTGTTTTTCCTATATTCTCATTAGCATAAAAGATAGTTTGATTTCTTTGCTTTTTTTTTTAACAATACAGAATTACTACTTATTTTTTTTAGGTTTGAAAAACAAAAAAATATGTTTTAGAGGTTTAGGTTAGTTAACACCTATTTTATATTTGATTCAAGTTTTCTTTTTTGCTGAAAAAAAATATGGACATTCTATTTTCACATTTTATTTTTTAGTATCAACAAAATTCTAAATTTGAAATCCTAATTGAAAATTCTAGATTAATTTTCCTAAAAATTTTAAATTTTAAGGTTTTAATAAAAATCTTAGGAAAACTATCAATAAAGTAGGAATGCCTTACCAATATTATATGAAAAATTTAAAACTGTATATTTTTGTGGTTGAATCAGGTTGAGTATCTGGAATGGTATGCTCTGGGTTTCACCTAGAACATATGTAGCAACCTCAGTATCATCTCAATAAAATCAATAAATCCATTGTTGGAAAACAGTGACACTCTACCATGTTGTTAACCAGGAATCATACTTGATCTTTAGAAATTTATTACAAAATTGTACCAGACTTTACTGAAAGAATAGGAAATAGGTCATGCTTTCAAAAAATTCTCATGATAAACTTGATATACAAGGCTTTACTTGTGTATATGGTGGTACAAACAATATACTTCCCTTGAAGTATCAATTTTGGTTAAAGCTATGGAAATGATATTATTTTTTAAGTTTATTTATTTACACTTGATCTTAGCCAAAAGGCCGAGAAGCAACTTTAATTTATGTATTCAAAACAAAGTTAGTGAACATATAGTATAATAATGATTTCAGGAATAAAATTTAGTGATTCATCACTTACATATAACACCCAGTGCTCATCCCAACAAGTGCCCTCCTTAATGCCCATCACCCATTTAGCTTATCCCCCACCCAACATCTCCAGCAACACTCAGTTTGTTCCCTGTATTTAAGAGTCTCTGATGGTTTGTCTTCCTCTTTGTTTTTATCTTATTTTTGCTTCCCTTCCCCTATGTCCATCTGTTTTCTTTCTTAAATTACTCATGTCAGTAAAATCATATGATATCTGTATTTTTCTAACTTGTTTCACTTAGCATAATACCCTCTAATTCCATACATGTTATTGCAAATGGCAAGATTTCATTCTTTTTGATCACCAAGTAATATTCCATCGACACGCGCGCGCGCGCACGCACACACACACACACCACCTGTTCTTTATCCATTCATCAGTTGATGGACATTTGTGCTTTTTCCGTAATTTGACTATTGTTGACAGTGCTTCTATAAGCTTTGGGGGAGCATTTGCCCTTTTGAATCAGCATTTTTGTATCCTTTGCATAAATACCTACTCGTGTAATTGGTAGGGTAGTTAGATTTTTAACTTTTTGAGGAACCTCCACAGTTTTCCAGAGTGGCTACACCAGTTTGCATTCCCACCAGCAGTGGAAAAAAGATCCTCTTTCTCTGCATCCTCCCCAACATCCTTTGTTGCCTGAGTTGCTAATTTTAGCCATTCTGATATGTGTGAGGTTGTATCTCATTGTGGTTTTGATTTGTATTTCCCTGATTAGAGATGTTGAGCATTTTTTCATGTGTCTGTTAGCCATATGGATGTCTTCTTTGGAAAAATGTCTATTCATATCTTTTGCATGTAATTATTTCACTGTATTATTTGTTTTTGGGGTGTTGAGTTTGATAATGTTCTTTATAGATTTTGGATACTAACCCTTTATCTGATATGTCATTGGCAAATAGATTCTTCTTTTCCATCAGTTGCCTTTTAGTTTTGCTGATTGTTTCATTCACTATGCAGAAGCTTTTCATATTGGTGAGGTCCCAATAGTTCATTTTTGCTTTTGTTTCCCTTGCCTCATGAGACATGTCAAGTAAGAAGTTGCTGCGGCCAAGGTCAAAGAGGTGTTGCCTGTTTTCTTCTCTAGGATTTTGATGGTTTCCTATATTACCTTTAGGTCTTTCATCCATTATTAGTTTATTTTTGTGAATGGTATAAGAAAATGGTCCAGTTTCATTCTTCTGCATGTTGCTGTCCAGTTTTCACAGCACCATTGGCTGAAGGGATTCTCTTTTTTCCATTGGTTATTCTTTCCTGCTTTGTTGAAGACTGGTTGGCCACTCATTTGTGGGTCCATTTCTGGGTTCTCTATTCTGTTCCATTGATCTCTATGTCTGTTTTTGTGCAAGTACCAAGTGTCTTGATGATTACAGCTTTGTAATGCAGCTTGAAGTCCAGAACTGTGATGCCTTCAGCTTTGATTTTCTTTTTCAACATTACTTTGGCCATTTCGGGCCTTTTCTTGTTCCATACAAATTTTAGAACTGTTTTTTTCTAACTCTGTGAAGAATGCTGGTGTTATTTTGATAGGGATTGCATTGAATATGTAGATTTCTTGGAAATGATTTTAAATTGATGTGAACTCAAAATTAATTTTGGCTTGGATGTGTGAATATCGATGGTTTGGCTGAGATTGTATAGGTAGAAATTTGCTAATTAACTCTGTCTATCTATTGAATATATTCTATATAATTTTTTTTTTAATTTTTTTCAACGTTTTTTATTTATTTTTGGGACAGAGAGAGACAGAGCATGAACGGGGGAGGGGCAGAGAGAGAGGGAGACACAGAATCGGAAACAGGCTCCAGGCTCTGAGACATCGGCCCAGAGCCTGATGCGGGGCTCGAACTCACGGACCGCGAGATCGTGACCTGGCTGAAGTCGGACGCTTAACCGACTGCGCCACCCAGGCGCCCCTAAAGTCTGTTTTTTAAATGCAAAATACAATCTTACAAGAGGAATCTTCAATGTATCTTGAAAACAAAGTACTTAATATCATAAGAAAAATTAAAAATATTCTGAACAATTTGAGAGGTTTGACAGACACACATATTCTAAGTTTTCCATACCACCCATGACAATAAAGAATATTATTACACGCCCCCAACTACAGTTACTAAATAGTAGTAAGTGGTAATTGATTTAAAATTTATAGAAAGCACTTAACATTCTTTTCAAGTATATTTTCTTTAATTGGGAGATACAAATTATCCTAATGTTGGTGTATCATGAGAGAAAGCTTGGAAAAAGAAACTCTGAAATATTCTGATAGTAATATTTAAGATCAATCATTAGCATTGTCTTTAAACTGAAGAGACAATTGTCAGTTTAAGCAACAAAAACATCAAAAGCAACAAAACTCATAAATATTGAAGCTTCCTTAAAGATTAACTTAATATTTTTGCCTTGAACAGCAAGTAGTGATCATAAGATCATAATGGTGATTTTGACTAAACCATCTATTGTGGAGATGTCAAATCTTTAAGGTCAGTAATCAAGTTGAAAACAATAAATAAACACCTTTAAAATATGCAACTAAAAGTAATAAAATATATTTAGTATCTCTTGGATAAATATCAAAATGAGATATATATATTTTGCCATAATACCAGTTTTAATGTTTTGAATACAGTATTTCTGAAGGATATATCTAAAATCATGTTAGTTTTGTAAGTGCTAATAATCAAAACTTCTAAATTGTATCTTAATGAATTCAGAACTCCTTTGTCTATTTGCTTATTTCTTCTTCCTAGAATCTCTCCATTATCTGTTTTTTTTTATTACTTCCTGAATTCCTTTCAGGAAATGCCCTTCTTCTATTTTAGGGTATGTGGAAAGTCTATAGTCAAGATGTTCTACCTCCTCTTGGCTTAGATAAGCTATTCAGATATCTTCTTCTGTAAATTTGATTTTTTTTAAACAAAATTCTATTAGTTACTGTGGCTATGGCAGCAAATTACCACAGACCTGGTGGATTTAAACAACAGAAACTAGTTCTCTGAAAGTTCAGGAGGCCAGCAGTCCAAAATCAAGGTGCCGACCAAGCTGTGCTCCTTCAAAAGATTTATGTTCCACTAAACCCATGTAACAGAAGTAACAGTATGATACTATGATATAATAGAGTCAGAGCAGATAAATCAAAGCCTATACAACTTTCTAGATGAAGCACTTAAAAACAATTATTTTTAGCACCTTGTGAGATAACTCAGACCAAGAAAGCGTCTCAGATACACAAATGAAATTAAGTGAAAATAATGGCAACTTTTTAAAAAATTTTTAATGTTTATTTATTATTTTTTAGAGAGAGACAGAGTGTGAGCAGGGGAGGGGCAGAGAGAGAGGGGGAGACCAAATCTGAAAGCAGGCTCCAGGCTGTCAGCACAAAGCCTGATGCGGGACTTGAACTCACAAACTGTGAGATCATGACCTGAGTCAAAGTCAGACGCTTAACTGACTGAGCCAACCACGCACCCCAATAATGGCAACTTTTTAACGAGAGTAAGGCTAGTGGGTGCTGAAAACATAGAAGGGAGTAGAGTTATGAGCCCATGGTTTTATTCTCAAGGTGTACCTGGGAGGCGATGATATGAACTGAGATCTTAAACTGGTGTACCCAGAGTACAGTCAAAAGTACAGTCAAAAGTACTCCTGTGGCTAATGTAGTCTGCCTTGCTAAACATGATCTATTTTAGTTATTTCTATTTCCATTTTATAGAAAAAAATTACCTATGTACCAATATCACTTAGGCATTACACTGTCACCATTTAGCTTTTTATCAATTGCAAATGTGCTAATTACAAACACAACTATTCTAGTGGGCTGTAAAAAAAATCTCTAGAAAAACTTCATTTTGTTTCTTCCTTGTGTGTAGTTGATGTATTTCTAATCATTTTTTTGTTTACCTTCTTGGAACCAAAGAATACTACTTTATACTAAAAATATGTATGTAAGATAGAGAGAGGAGGGAAGGAGGATTGTTCTCAGTTCTCCAACAGATCACTGAGACTATCTTGCACCAAAGTTTTCTCTATTGATTTTTGTTTTTCAGTGGAGTGGTAAATATAAGCGATTTTGTTTTTTTTTAATGTTTATTAAATTTAAATACATATAATTTTATCAGTAATTCCCCTTTATAGAATATCAACACTAAATGATATGAATGTTCATCAATAGCAGAATACTTAAGCAAATTATATTACATAAACCATGGAATGTCCAGCAGGTATAAAAAAGAAAATTATTGATGTTATTTATTGTTATTGGTGTTGTTTCTGCGTCATTTATTTCTGCTCTAATCTTTATTATTTCCCTTTTTCTGCTGACTTATGCTTTATTTATTGTTTTTTTTTTTCTGGCTCCTTTAGGGGAAAAGTTAGGTTGTGTATTTAAGACTTTTCTTGCTTCATGAAGTAGGCCTGTATTACTATATGCTTTCTTCATATGATTGCTTTTGCTGCATCCCAAAGGTTTTGGATGGTCATGCATTCATTTTCATTTGTTTCCATGTATATTTTTATATTTTATTTAATTTCCCAGTTGACCCCTTCACTATTTAGTAGGATATTCTTTAGCTTCCATGTATTTTTGTCTCTCCAAATTGTTTCCTCTGATTGACTTTCAAGTTTCATAGCATTGTGGTTGGAAAATATGCATGGTATGATCTCAATCTTTTTGTATTTATTAAGGGCTGACGTGTGATTTAGTATGTGATCTATTCTGGAGAATGTCTCATGTGCACTCAACAGTAATGTGTATTCTGCTGTTCTAGGATAAAATGTTCTGAATGTATCTGTTAAATCTACCTAGTCATGTGCATCATTCAAAAGCACTGTATCCTTTGTTGGTTTTCTGCTTAGTTGATTTGTCCATTGATGTAAATTGGTTGTTTAAGTCACCTACTATTATTGTAGGACCCAGCAATTGTAGACCTTATGTCTACATAGGTAGGACCCATTGTAGACCTTATGTCCTCCACATCAATTTGTTTCTGAAACTATTCCACCTGTCTTTGCTACACCTCCTCCTTAATATCCAGACCTAGCTCACCTATTTGGTTTTTATTTATTTATTTATTTTGAGAGAGAGAGAGAGAGAGAGAGAGAGAGAGAGAATGAGGAAGAAGCACAGAGAGAGGGAGAAAGACAATCTTAAGCAGGTTCCACACCATTACTTCAGACACCAATGTGGGACTCAAATTCATGAAACATGAGATCATGACCTGACCCAAAGTCAGATGCCCAATCGATTGAGCCACCCAGGTGCCCCAAGACCTGGCTTACCTTTATTATCAATAATCTCATTTAAGTTTGCTATTGTTTTATATATTTGGGTGCCTCCAAGATGAAAACATAAATATTTGCAATTGTTAGGTGTTCCTGTCGGATCAACCCATTTATTGTGATGTAGTGCCCTTCTTCGTCTCTTATTTCAGTCTTTAGCTTAAAATCTAGTTTTTCTGATGTAAGTATTGCTATTCAGGCTTTCTTTGGACATCCATTTGTATGGTAAATGTTTCTCTATCCCCTCACTTTCAACCTTCTGGTTTCTTTAGATCTAAAAGTAGTCTTTTGTAGCCAGCATACAGATGGGTCTGTTATTGTTTACGTTTTTTTGTTTTTGTTTTTGTTTTCTGTCTATTTTGACACCTTATGTCTTTTAATTGGAGTCTTTAGTCCATTTACATTCAAAGTAATTATTGGTAGATATCAATTTAGTGCCATTTTGTTACTTATTTTTTCATCGTTTCTGTAGATGTTCTCTGTTCCTTCTAGTCTTAGTCACTGTTGGTCTTTCCTTCTCACTCAAAGAGTCCCCTTAAAATTTCTTGCAGGGCTGGTTTAGTGGTCACAAACTCCTTTAGTTTTTGTTTGTTTGGGTAATTCTTTATCTCTCCTTCTATTGTGAATTATAATCTTTCTGGGCAGGGTATATTCAGCTGCAGATTTTTCCTGTTTGGCATGTTGAATATATCATGCCACTCCTTTCTTGCCTGCCAAGTTTCTGTAGAGAGATCTGCTGCTAATATTATTCATCTTCCCTTGTATGTTAGGGACTTTTTTTTGCCTTGCTACTTTTAGGATTTTTTCTTTATCTCTGTATTTCCAAATTTAACTACAATATGTCTCGGTGTTGGTCTGCTTTTGTTGATTTTGATGGGAGTTCTCTGTGACTCCTGGATTTAGATGTCTGTTTCCTTCCCCCAGATTAGGGAAATTTTTAGCTGTAATTTCCTTGAGTAAACCTTCTGCCCTCTTTTCCCTCTCTTCTTCTGGGACTCCTATGATATGAATGTTGTAATGCTTTATAGAGTCCCTGAGTTCCCTAAGTCTACTTTCATGATGCAGGATTTTTCTTCACTTTTGTGCATCTTCATTATTTTTCATAATTTTGTTTTCTATATCACTTATTTGTTCCTCTGATTCTTCCATTGTTGTGATCATTACATGCAGTTGGTTTCAAATCTCAGTTACTGCATTTTGCATTTGGCCTGATTAGTTTTTAGCTCTTTTATCTCTGTGGTAAGGGACTCCCTGGTGTCTTCTATGATTTTTTCAAGACCAGCTAGTATTCTTATGATTGTTGCTTTAAATTCTGGATCAGGCATATAACTTATATCTGTTTTGGTTAGATCTCTGGCCATGACCTTTTCTTATTCTTTCTTTTGGGATGAAATCCTTTGTTTTAGCATTTTGTCCAGGTCTCTATCTCCTTTTGTGTGTCAGAAAAGCTTGTTATGTTTCTTGTTCCTGAGAATAATAGCTTTATGAAGAAGCGGTCATATATTGTCCTGAGCCTAGTTCTTCAGGAAGTGTCTCTGGTGTATGCTGTATGAACTCTGCTGCTGTGTGTTAGCTGCTCTATCCTTCAGGTCAGTCCTCTGCAGAGTTTCTCTTTGCCTGCAGGGGGGAGTGTGTGGACCTTGGCCAGAGTGTGACGAGTTTTAACTAGGTGTGCTTTGGTCAACTTGTTAAAAGAAACCTGATGCCACTTCCACTAGAGCTGACTTTCCAGAGCTCCATGGTCAGTAGATGCGGTACATGCAGGGGGTTTGTGCTGGTCTTCTGGGAGAGGAGTCTGCTGTGCTGAATTTCAGGCATACTTGCCCAAGAAAAGCAGGACCTGTAGAGTGAAGAAGGATGGGGCTTGGTGTAAGCAAGTTTAGGCCACCAATGATGGCATTGTGCTGTCACTGAAGTTAGTTTATGCTGAGGGTTGGGAGAGACAAATGGCACCAACCAGCTCCTTCATCTCCCAAGAGAGGAGTCACACTTGCTGCCATCTGAGACCCCTCCATAAGAGCAAACAATTTTCCCTCTGTGTCATAGGTGTCTTTGAGATTGCTGTCTTCACACTGTGTCCAGGTTGCTTGCCTGCCTGGAGAAGTGTCATGCACTTTGACCTCTATCTCAGCCAGACCAGCCATGCCAGATGAGTTTAGGGACCTGGTGTGGAAGGGACCCACACTGGTCTTCTGGGGCTGGTCTCACCATGCTGGAACTGATACAGGTTTGACCCAGAAGAACTGTCACACCAAACCATTGGAGTATGAGATTTGGAGCAACAAAGCACAGTAAACAACAGCGTCTGGGCTAGCCACCCTCAGTAGGGTCTCTTCACTTATGCTGAGGGACAGGGGAGGAAAATGGTGCCTACCACCTCCTTTGTCACAGGAAAGGTAATGCTACCTCTTTCAGATGCACTCTAAGAAGGGGGAACCATCTCTCCTAGTGCATCCCAGGGCATCCTCAGTTTGTGCCTTCTACCCCTGGGCTCTGCCTGCCTTCTCTATAGGAGCACTGCAGCTCCCTCAGAGCTTTCTATACCATCCACACCTTGAAACTCTAAAATTCCAGTGTTTGAGCCCCACTGTTTGCAAAACTTCATGAAAATCAGCCCCTCGTTTCCTTAGTCAATTGCTTTCAGGAAGTGTTTTCCTTTGGCAAGCCCTCTCTCTTCTCTCTCTCTCTCCCCCCCCACACCTTTCCTCTCTCCCTGTTCCTCTTTCTCTGTTGCCTCTCTCTGTAATCAGGGCTCCTATCCCTCTGCAGCACCCTCAATCCTTTTTCCCCCCAAACCAGATCTCTGCACTTCCCACATTCCACAGTGCAGTCTCTTCTCTCCCTCTAGCTGTGCCATTTGTTCTGTTAGTCCTCAGATCGATTTCTTGGGTATTCAGGAGATTTGACAATTATCTAGCTGTGTTTGAGAGACGAGGGAAAGCCTAGGGTCCTCCTACTACTCCACCATCTTAGCTTCTCCCCTCCAATATTTGTTATAATTTTTAAGTATCTTTATGAGTCATTGAAAGACGAGTAGTTTACAACACTAATAGCATTTGTGGAATACAAAACTAAAGCAAACAGATGTATAGAATATTATTAAAATGTGGGATTTAATCCTATATAGAGCAAAGTGAATTTTATTCTTTCATAAAAAATGATTCATGGGAAAAAGACATTACATAGTAAACTGTATGAAACTGTATGAATACAGAGTAAACTGTAGAAATTTTATGTTTTATATTTGAATCCTAAATCTCCCTATTTTTATATTTTTGTCTGTGCTGCAAATGGATATCATCCACCAGCCATCTTCTTTTAATAAAATAATTGCTTTTAATTTTAGGACATTTATCCTAAAGCTATAGTTATTTAAATTTGTCCCCTTTAAAGGAGAACTTTGTGGTAAAACATTTCATGTATTCAAATATGCAACTGATGTCTTAAGACATAGTTTAAACTATCATTGCAGTAAATATTTTTTATTATAATTTTCTGTCAAAAAGGTGCTAAGACATTCTTTCTATGCCGGATTTAATTTGATTAATTTACTTATCGGTCAATCAAACAATACATACAAAAATATATTCTTTTAAATCTTTGCCATATTTATTTACTTAGTAATTATCATAAATTGAGTTATAGGTTAGAATATGGGGTCAAATAAAAAGGAAACTGCCAGTTGATCTTTCACATGCTTCTCCATCTTTACTTTTTTACTTTTCTTTTCCAGGAATGGGTAGGCAATGAACTAAAATTAAACATGCAGAAGAAGCTTTGAAGAAAAAGAATGGAGAACTTGAACTGGGAACTGAAGAAAGGGTGTCCCATAGAATCCTGCAAGCCTTTCTCTAGACCATCACGTTGGTCTATTGCACCTTTGGCTATTCTGCTCATTTTTAAGCTTGATGAACTGCCCTCAAATGAGGGAACCTATTTAAACCAAGTAAAAAATGATTTTCTTATTAGTGGCTAAAGGCAACTGGTATACTTTACAACCCACTCAACTGTAGGTGCAGTGGTTTTGAAATTCTTTGACGTTTTGTAAGTCTTCTGCATTATGCATTAGTACTTGTGCAACAGAAGACAATTTAAAGATCTCTTGGAGCACAGAATTTAAAGTTCAACCATTCTAAAACACTGCAGGGAGTCTAGAGAAGTGGGGGAAATGGCAAGTGAGAAATGTGCAAATTTAGACAGATATAAATTTTAAAAATAAGCAGAATTTACATTTTATATTTTTAAGTCTCTAAAAGCACTTTCTTAGTTTGTAGTACAACTTTGTGAAGTAAGTAAATGCCTGAATCATAATACTCATTTAGTATTTATATTTGAAAATTGATTATTCACACTAGAAAAATAAGTAACACTGATTCAAATACTTATATCTATTTCAAAGAGCAAACTTGTATTTTCCACTCAGACCTTTATAAAGACCGAATTACAGAAGTATTTTACAGGGTCTCTCTTTATAGAAAGTTGAAAAAAAAAAACTTTGCATAGTGATTTTTCAATTATATAAACTTTGATCTCAGCAAATTAGATAAAGTTAAAAATGCGATTAGTGACATGATGTCTTAATGTTTTTCACGTGTTGGAAAACTACCCAAAAGAGCATATTTCGTCTATTTACAGAAAATATATTGTAAATCATCCTACAGGAGAAGATTGTCTACTAACTTTAAAATATAATAGTTTGATTCTAACATATGGAAGTTATGAGTAGGTACAGAATATTAGCTGATAGTATACAAGCTTGGTATAATTACTGTTTCTCATCAAATAACAACTACTGCTTAACTGAGTTTAACACAGCTCTTCTTAATTTACAGAGAGAATGGGAAACTCTCAGGTTAGCTAATTACTAAAAACAGAGTGAGATAGTCATGGGATTGTGGACCTTTGAGGTAGAGATAGTCTCATAAAACCAGTAGTTTCAGGATTACATTACAGATAATTATAAATTAATCATTTTTAGAGTTACTTATAAAATCACTCCTTCTCACAGCTAATGTTTACTTTCAGATCTGCCAATATTTTTCAAAGGAAAAAAATCTATGGGGTTATGGAATAGTCATCATTTTGGTGGTGTAAATTCAACAGTCAATTTTATTCAATTTAAGTAATCCATTGTGTCTAGCTCAGAACTATTTTAATAAACCTCAAAAATTCATTGTAGCAAGAATAAAATTAACAAAACAAATAAAATGAAATATAAAACAAATTAATTACTAACTTACTAAACTTTTCACACATTATAGCCAACTATTTTTCTGCTAATTCATTATAGTGATATGTAAAAATCCTCAAGAATTTATTTATACTGGAAATGATAGGGACTCAAATTATTCTCATCTTACTTTAAAATATTTAAGTAAGCAAGCATCTTGATTACTTTTAAATCCTCAAATTTGTAAAATAAATATAAGAAAACTGATTCTCTAGTCAACTGTATTCGATCCTAATATTTTTGATTTAATATCTAGAAAATATAAAACAACATAAAACTATATTTTAAAATTGACATGAACTGAAATTGCCTTCTTATATAATAACCACTAGGAATGTACCTTTTTCTTTTTTAAAATGTTTATTTATTTGAGAGAGAGGAAGAGAGAGAGAGAGAGAACAAGCAGGGGAGGGACAGAAAGAGAGGGAGAGAGAGAATATTAAGCAGCCTCCATGCTGAGAGCCCCTCTATATTTTTTAATAGGAATGAAGAGTGAGTGTATATTATAGAATAAGAATGGATTATTTGATGGGTGCCTGAGGAGCTCAGTTGGTTAAGCGTCCATCTCCTGATGGCTCAGGTCAGGCTGACAGTTATGGATTGAGCCTTGTGTTGGGCTCTGCGTTGAGCATGGAGCCTACTAGGGATTTTCTCTCCCTCTCTCTCTCTGTGCCTTCCCCACTTGCACTTGCACTCTTTCTCTCTCTCAAAATAAATAAACTTTACCAAAAAAAAAAAAGAATGTGTTATTGGACAAAGTTATTTATATTAAAATAGAACAATCAAATATATATTTTAATATGACTAACATCAATATTATATAGTCTTAGAATACACATAGAAAATGATGGTATTTCATAATAATTTTTGAAAACATAATTTTTTCTTCATACTTGTAGGCATGTAATGAAAAAAATAAATGAACAATCACATACAGTTTTAGAGACTTATTTTTCCTCTTAAATTATTTGTTGAATGAAATGTCAATATGGCTAGCTTGATAGCTCTAAATCAATAACCTTATAATTTTCCACTGTTACCACAAATATTTCCTGAAGTCAAATAATTTTAAAGGAATTTTAAAGATAAATAGGAAAAAAATTTGTAGGCATGTATAATTGCATCCATAAAAGATAAATAAATCATTAAGTTCATAAATTTCAATGACCATTTATTTCTACAGGTCACTGCCTGACTTCATCACTATTCTATCTCTAGGATCACACCTTTCTCATCATCCATTTCCTTCTCTTATTCAATTCAGAGAACTAAGATTAGAAGATGAAACTAGATATAACAGTTATGAACCACCAAAATAGCTTAAAAGTAGAATATATATATATATATATATACATATGTATATATATATATACATATATATATATATACACACACACAGCATTTTGTAAATCCACGTTCGTAGCACCTAGCATTAATCCCTATAAACTAAGTTAGAAAGTCCTTTCTCTGTCTGCAAACACTAATGATAGCTTTCCTAAAATATTTTATTCAGCTAGTGTTGCTCTTAAGAATAAATGGGAAGGAAAAATAAGATTAAAACAGAGGAAGGCAAACCAAAAGAGACTCTTAAATACAGAGAACAGACTGAGGGCTGCTGGAGGGGAGGTGAATGGGAGGATGGGTTAAATGGGTGATGGGCATAAAGGAAGGCACTTTTCAGGATGCCTACTGGGTGTCATATGTAAGAGAAGAATCACTGGGTTCTACTCTTGAAGCCAAGACTACACTGTATGTTAACTAACTTGAATTTAAATTTAAAAATGAATAAAAATTAAAAGAAAAGAATCAACGTTAATGCCAATTTAGCCTATTATCACATGGAATGCACTATTGCTTTTGCTTTGGTATGTTGCTCATGATCATGCACTCCCATGTGATGTTTTGAACTTCCAAAGAACTATATTGCATTTATTACTAGAGACTATGCAACAGAAGCATTCTATACATCAGAGTTTCAATTTGTGTCGCATTCGACAGAGCAAGTCCTGGAATTGGTGGTACATGAAGGAGCACACAACATCATGCACATTCTACATGGAATATCTAGGTCTACTTGGTATATGGTAGACATTAGCTCTTATTTTGCCAACATGTTAAACTACAAATATCATTCCAGATTTGTGGGCCCCAACAGTGTACTTGACATTTTTTTTCTTCTAGGTTTTATAAGGTTGCCTTATTAGCATTAGATATTGAAAGAAATTCCTTGCCTGCTTAAGTGGAATGACAGAAACTAAAAAACAATTAACCTAATGTTTTGAATGATCATTTGTAAAGCAGACATCAAGCACAATGGGTATCAATCACCCTCTGTAAATCATCTCTAAGGTTCAATTCTAAACATATACTTATTCTAGATATGTTCAATGAGAAAAAGAAGCTATATAAAGACATCTCAATTTAGTTCCAAGCATATTGAGCAAGTGTGTAATAAACGATCCAACTAAGAAGAATGAGATCAACAAAGAACTGGTAATTTAATGGTAAAAAGTTAAATATCAGTGTGTAATAGTGGAAATCACGAGTAAAAATTTCCCAGTTTGTACAAATACATGAAGAAATAAGAAAAAATCAAAATGTAGCTAAATATTTTTATATTTTTTCATAAGTTATAAATTATCAGATAGAAGTCAGATTTTTTCCCTAATAAAAATATTTCATTTAAATATATATATTCTAATTTCCTTTTCTCACCATCTGTTCCATGGCAAGCTACTTGGATAACACAGAATTCTTATCTTTCATGGAACAGAAATCATGCCTGACCTGACCACCTTTTACAAATTGAAAAACAGTAAGTTGTATCACTGCTTTAATGAAAAGTGTATTCTTAGAAAGTCTTACATTCTTAATGATTCTATTTAGTAATCTGATCCTCTTTTTTTTTTTAATTTTTTTTAACGTTTATTTATTTTTGAGATAGAGAGAGTCAGAGCATGAACAGGGGAGGAGCAGAGAGAGAGGGAGACACAGAATCTGAAACAGACTCCAGGCTCTGAGCTGTCAGCACAGAGCCCGACGCGGGGCTCGAACTCATGGACTGTGAGATCATGACCTGAGCTGAAGTCGGACGCTTAACCGACTGCGCCACCCAGGCGCCCCTATCTGATCCTCTTTAACAATGATATGGATTTTTAGAATCACTATTGTCATGGTCACATATGTTGTAAAATCAGATATGAGAAGGTCCTTTTTTTTTTTTTTTTTTTTTTTTTTTTTTTTTTTTTTGTCCAGCCCAACAATATAGTACATAGGTTTGGCATACATAACTAATTAAAACAAGGTTTTCTCATTACATCAGCAAAATTATGTTGACTATAACTGTAAAACAATGTTTTAGTGTTTGAAATAATTTCCTACAATGAACACTAAAGAAAAACATACTTTTGAATAGCCTATAAAATAAGGTGTCTGTTTATTTTATAATCTCTAAACCTCTTTACAATATGAAGGCCAAAACAGAACTGCTGTTTCTCATACTGGATTTGTCATTGTATAGATGTCTACAGATGGTATAGATGTTTTTACAAACATTATTTTTTTAAAAATGTACCAAAACATAGAACATAACCACAAAAGAGTTTTGTGAATAAAGAACTAGATTGTTTCTGGGTTGAAAAAGTTATATATTATCCTCTTCTGTCTATTCACCATGTTGACTGTTTTACAACAACATTTGTGCAATTTATTTGACCATAGATGTCTTTTTGAATTATAATGCATTGATAGAAAACCCACAGGAGCTCACATGATATAATGCTTCTTTCCAGTAAAGTAGGTAGCCTAATGTCATCTCACAGATGGATTATAATTACTGCAAGAAATTATCACAGTTGGAATTTATCAGTTAAATATTGTGGACCACATATATCCTAGATCTATACTCCACCTGCTCCCTGCAGCTCTCATCCTTGGGAGCCTGAATTTTATGAACTATGACGATGGGCTGTCTTGCTCTCTTTGATTCTTCTGACTTCTTTCCTTTAAGAGGCCAAGTTTGAACTAACATGAGCAAAACTTTTAACTACAAAATACTATGTAAATATTGTATTAAGTAATCACATTGAATTGCAATGCTGTTTAGCTGTTTCATAAATGCCTGTCTCCTGCTCCCCTTCTGCCACTAATTTACAATTTACTCAAGGAATTAGTTTTTGTATGCCTTTAATATTCATGATATTTGATCTTTGAGGATGGCATTTATAAATCCAGAAATATTATCTTTATTGGTAGGCTTAACTGAAGAAAGAAAAGAGAGATGGATGGCATTTTCCACTAAAGACATCAGTACTCTAGTGAACGTAGCAACTAGTTGATGTGGCCTTCTCCATGAAACAACTGGCATAAAGCATTTCTTCAAAACCTTTCTCTTCCATATAATTTTATTCTAGAGTAGTTTTTTAATGGATAACAAAGTTATTTAACTAGATTTATTTTCTTTTAGAGACTGTGTTGTAATGCAGAGAGCTCTTACAAATGGTAGGAGTCCAAGTCCAGACTCTGCCACTTGCTAACTCTAAACTTACCATCTAGTTCTTCTGAGACTCTGTTTCCTATCTTGAACAATTTAAGACAGGCTAGATCTTGATTCATCAATTAAAATTTTGAATTTGGATAAATAAACAGTATATGTCTTCCTTAGGAGAGATCATGTGTTCTTTTGTTACTTAGTCAGATGAAAAGTAATACCTAAAAGCTCTCAAAATCTGAACACGTTAGATGTTTAGCACCAGTTAAATAGGAGCCCAGAGTCCTTATTGAAGGTCATAGGAAATTTATTTAGATTTCATGTAAAATATTTCATTATAAATATATTAAGATTCAAAACTATATTCCACTATATATATGAAATTGTATAAAATACTTACATAGATACAGATAAGAAAATATGGAGTGGAAATAGGTAAGGCATTAAGGTTATGCATGTTCGATTTTAAGGTTTCTTTACTATATGCAAATTTTTATAATTTTTACTTTAAAAGTTGTATCATCCAATTCTAAACCTATAACTTACTAAACAATGAAATTAGTTTAATTAGAAGAAAAATATAATTCAGGTTAAATAATTTTAGATAGTGTCTTTTATATGTAATGTTTATTAATTGTGATTGAATTACAATAAAAAGTAAATCCTTCACAATATCCGCAGTGTTGAAATAATTTCAACACGCAAATATACCAAATTAAAAACACATAAGCCATGTATCCTCAGTGCCAGAAAGTTATTTTAATAACAGAAGTTGATGTTTTGGTTTAGCAGTTAGCATTTCCACATTATTCCTCTATGATAATTCTAAATTCTTTATCCTTCTCCTGGCTGCATTCCAAGCTGGATAATCCTGTTCACCTAAATTTTTAATGTAGTTTCAATTGGATGTTGCATGCTTCTTTACTTTCTGTCATGTACAGTTGTGTAGTGGTGAGCATTTCTATTTCTGAGCGTGTTGCAGTAATCCCTTTGTTTGATTTGTCTTTTAGAACATGCTTAAAAAATGTTACCAAGCTTGTTAGAATCTTCAAGATGAGAGGTTATGAAACCATGAATGTCAATGTCAAAAGCTATTATTAAGCAACTTAAGAGGATTATGTTTATTGTTGATAGGTTTAGTTTTTATTGAACCATACAGCCATTACTGCTTATATAAATATCCATACTTCATCATCAGTTTGTCAATAAGCAAACATACCTTTTATTGTGTATCAGAACATACTGAATTTTCATTTTGGTTATTTTTTCATTGTCAGGCTAATAATGATTTTCTCCCTACGTGGATTTACTGTTTAGGGATAAATGATAAGGATGTCAGCAAATCCTATTCAGATGATTCAGAGAATGCTGACTACAGCCTCCATAAAGTTGGAGGCCGTAGTCTTATGCAGAAGAGGAAACCATTCTCAAAGGAGGGCCATCAGAGTTTATTTGGCAGAAGGTACAGGTGTGACTTCTTTTGGCTAAGATACATTTCCCCACATTTTTTGTTGTTATTGTTTTGTTTTGTTTACTGCACAAGGCTCTTCTATCAGAGGAACAAAATAAAATCTCAATCTTAGGAATCTGTACTGAAGAATCACCTCCAACACATGAAATAACATATTTTCAAGCTATTTATGTTGTCATCACTGGAAATGACAAGCAACTGGAAATCTCTTAAACAACCATCTATCAATGGTTTGAATAAACATAACTACAAGCTTTATGTAAACAAATATAAATAAGGGCACATTTAAAAGGAGGTAAATGAAGGCATAAAAATTGAAGGTCTTTGTGAACTAATGTGCTTTGATTTACAGAATATACTTATATTTTGTACATTACTAAGTATAAAAGAAAAAAAATGTGTGTGAAAGAAAAAAAGTGATACACACACACACACACACACACACACACACACACACACCTAAACCAAGTCCAAATCCTAACTCTAACACATAGTTTTAATATGTCTGGTAAGTTTATGGTATTCTCTTCCATAAATTGAAGTACATAATACTTCAAAAATGGCTGAAATACAAAATACTCGAAAATTATTCATGCTTTAAAATTCTGTCCTTTAATTATATTACAAAGAGTTTCCTGGTTAATATAACTGGGATCTAAGAAAAAGTAGAGGTAAGATTTTCTTAGGATTCCTAGGAGATCACAAAGATTATAGGAGAAACTAAGTTCATTTTAATGCTATGCAAAACAAAGTATTCCAATGCCACTCTTTATTTATGTCAAAAAGTAAATGTAAGTGATTGATTTTTTATTGTGGAATATCAGAAATCATCATAAGACCTATGGTTTTATTTTTATTTTCCTCCCAAAACATCATTTTTAGGATGATCAGAAGTCTGAAAGTTTAAGTAAAGCGTCACATGCGTAGTGCATCTTTAAAATCTCTTTTCTTCCTTTATAAGATAATGCAAAGCCTATGAAATTTAGGGGCAAAAAAATCACACTCTTTAGAAAGAATTCTTCGGTGATTAGAAATGTTGCCCAAACTTCACTCCAGTTTAAAAGAAGCTTAAGATCTATCAGGAATAAGACAAATCTACAACTTCAAAGGATGGCTTACAAGCCTGAATACCAAGTAGAATGCACAACTGGAAGGAATGACCTTGGGAGAGTAAAGGAGTAGCTGATTTACCTGTCAATGTGGGTCAAGCCAATACCTGGAACAACACTCTCCTTTCAAAGTCCCAGAATAGTTCCTTCCTCAAATAATTTATATCATGCAACAAAATATGTATTGTTATAATTACTGCAAAATAATATGTCTAAATAAAAAAGTAACATGTGTTAATTTTAGTAATTTTTGTATATAATCATTACCTTATTCAAATATTATAGCAAGTTAGTTAGATAGGAGATATTATTATCCTTATTTTCCAGATGAGAAAATCAAGTTTCAGGGATTTAAGTCATTTCCAAAGGTCAATCAAGTAGTGAAGAGCACAGCCAAGATTCAAACAGAGCTCTTCATTACTACAAAATCCAAGTTCTTCAATAAGATTCAATAAGAACGCTTGTATAGCATAACACATCATGGTGTTCCACAATGCAATAGCCATTTTATAAAGAGCAAAAGAAAAGGATTCGTGTTTCCTTTTCAAAAAGGAAAATTTTTTTATTTTTAATGGTCAAATATAGCTCGGTCCCCCTAGTTGTCTGGGAAGGAAATGTGTCTTGCATAAGGCAATGTGTCAACTCATTTTCTAAAATAAACAAAACAGGTTATTGGGAATAACTAATTAAAAGAATCTTAACAAAATCATCTAGATGCAAATTATGCATTAACCCACACCTTCTACATACAAAGACTTAAAAGAATGTAACAGATTTATTAAACTTTTTTTGTATAAACCTCTAGTTTTTCCCATTAAGGGTCAGATAATAATGGCCAGTGTATTTTCTGTATAAATTCCTCTTTGCTTGGCTCTTTTTAAATTCGTTCCATTTTCTATGTGCTATCTGGCATCCTCTGTAAATAGTTACATTTTTCCCTCAGATGCCAATGTCTTTTAGAGTCTTGTTATATAGATGTGAATAGCTCGTAATCTTTGCATTTGTTAACGGCAAGCATGGACTTTTGCTCCCTTGAAACACGGTCTTTACAAAGCTGGTGGCGTATTATTCTCATTAACACTTGGAGAAAATTGTGTTTGTCCAGCTGTTCTCTGTGACCTAAATGTTTGTTACACCTATATTTTCTTTGCTGTGATCTGCATTTTCTATCATCCTTCATCAAAGAGAATGATATTCTGTTTCATAGAAAGGAAAGGCCATTTGTGTTTTGGGGCATAGGCTGAAATCAAAATTCATTAGTCATGATACCCTGAGAAAACTTACACATCTTCTTAAATTCTACATACCTTCAGAGCAGCACTGCATGATGCATGATGGCTACCATGCCTCATTATCTTAGAACTAATATAGCATATGCTTTCTAAAGTGACAACCCCCACTGGAGTCTGAGTTCCATTAGGTGTGGTATTATAAGAAAAGGATGCTGAAATAACTCTGACATTTATGAGTAACCTATTTATTAGAAATCATTTAAAGAATTAATATTCAATTAAATCCATAGACTATTTAGAGTTCAAGGAAGTACAGCCCAATAAAGCTTTCTGTGATGATGAACTGTCTTACAAACTATTCTGTTCATTGATGGATATTAACAACATGTGGCTTTATACATGGCTAGAGTGACTAAGGAAATAATTTTTTAAATATTTTTAATACATTTTAATTTAAATTTTCTTTTTCAACGTTTATTTATTTTTGGGACAGAGAGAGACAGAGCATGAATGGGGGAGGGGCAGAGAGAGAGGGAGACACAGAATCGGAAACAGGCTCCAGGCTCTGAGCCATCAGCCCAGAGCCTGACGCGGGGCTCGAACTCACGCACCGCGAGATCGTGACCTGGCTGAAGTCGGACGCTTAACCGACTGCGCCACCCAGGCGCCCCAATACATTTTAATTTAAATAACCACATGTAGCTATTGGCTATGTTGCTGGACAGTACAACACTAAGGGATTTTAGAAACTACTTCAACTGGCTCTCAATTTACACAAGGTTATGGATTTATCCACCTTAAGTACTCAAAGAATTCTTAATTACTGATTTACGTATATATATACATATAAATGGTAGTATTAAAAATCTTTATGAAATATATCATTTATTTTTGCAATTGTCACAGAAGTAGACATTGAATTTTCCAACAGTACGTGAAATAACAGATAATTTTTTCAGATTATATTTTATCAAATGTATGCCCCATGAGATATTAACATCAATTTTGAAGAAATAAATGTCAGTGAAATTTCTCCTCTAAATTGCATGATAATCTGTAGATGACAAAAGCAATAAAAAACATTTTGTGTTTTTATTAAAGGCATATAAAAGCAGAAAATAAGGGCGCCTGGGTGGTTCAGTCAGTTAAGTGTCCAACTTTGACTCAGGTCATAATCTCACAGTTAGTGAGTTAGAGTCCCATGTTCGGCTCTGTGCTGACAGCTTAGGGCCTGGAGCCTGCTTCAGAGTCTGTTTCTCCCTCTCTCTCTGCCCCTCCCCCGCTCTTTTTCTGTGTCTCAAAAATAAATAAATATTTTTTTAAAAATTAAAAAATAAAAGCAGAAAATAAGTCATAAAATAAAGCAATTAAAATTACTACTGATATATGCATTAATGCATTTTTCTATTAACCATGCTATAGTTGCACATAATTGTTATTACTGAAATATAATGTCTCTTGTCTTATAAACTCAGAATTTATAATAGTCCAAATTATTGTACATAGATCACATATGGCATGCAGACTAATTTTTCATGAATTGATGAATTAAAGAAGGGGAGCTGCAAATGAATGAGACAAATGTTTGGATCTTAAACTGCATTTTCAAAGGAAATATCAGAATGAATTAAACTATAGGGTCTGACCAAGAGCAACGTTTTTCTCTGCAGAAATGTGATTCTAATTAATAGATACATGCCAGGCATAGGAAAGCCAAATACAACTGCTGTTTTTATAAAATTATTTTAAAACAATGGCTTAGGAGGGGCTAATGGGCCTGTTACTATTCTCTACCTGTTATTCTCTGAGCAGGCTTGGAAGCTGCCATCTGCTGGAAGTTGGAACATGCAGTTTCTTTCTCCTAGCCCAAGGGTAAGAAGGAATCAAATAAATAAATAAATAAATAAAATCACAAGATGTGTGGCTTTTAAGTGGAAGAGATCCAATGACAGACATGGGTCCAAGTCTATTGCTCACTAAGCTGGTATCTCATTCCTCCTTTATGGGGAAAAATTATTGAGTTGTGGACCCAAGGTGAGGGGCACTTATACTAGAGACATTCTTGTACATGGAAATAAGAGGATGTTATGCATTGAACTGGTTTCCAACCAAGAGCTCTGACGGAGATGTACAACAAGATTAATGCTGTTTTCATGCCTGCTAACACAACATCCATTCTGCAGCCCATGGATCAAGAGGTAATTTCTACGTTCAAGACTTCTCATTAAAGAAATACATTTTGTAAGGCTGCCATAGATAGTGATTCCTCTGATGGATCTGGTCAAAGTACATTAAAAATATCCTGGAAAGGATTCACCAATCTAGATGACAAGAAAAACATTCATGATTCATGGAAAGAGGTCAAGATATCAACATTAACAGGAGTTTGTGAGAAGCTGACTCCAACCTTCTTCCCGATTTTGATGTGGTGGAAATAGCAAGAGAAGTAGAATTAGAAGTAGGGCCTGAAAATGTAACTGAATTGCTACAACTTCATGTTAAAACCTTAATGGAAAAAGAGTTTGCCTCTCATGGAAATGATTAAAGAATGTAGTTTCTTGAGATGGAATCTACTACCAGTGAAGATGCTGTGAAGATTATTGAAATGACAGCAAAGGATTTAGAATAAACATAAACTTACCTAATAAAGCAGCGGCAGGGTTTGAGAGGATTGACTCCCAAATTTGAAAGAAGTTGTACTGTGGGTAAAATACTATCCAACACTATCGTATGGTAAGAGAAATTACTTGTGAAAGCAAGAATTAATCAACATGGCAAACTTCATTGTTGTCTTCTTTTAAGAAATTGCCACCGCCACCCTAACCTTTAGTAACCACAACCCTGATCACAACGATCAACATCAAGGCAAGACCATTCACCAGCTAAAAGATTATGATTTCTTGATAGCTCAGATAGTACTTTTTAGCAATAAAATATTTTCAATTAAGGTATGCACACCGTTTTTTAGACACAGTGCTATTGTACATTTAATCAACTACATTATAGTATAAACATAACTTTTATATGCATTGGGAAGCCAAAAACATCATTTGATTCACTTTATTGTGATACTTGCTTCATATCCAAAACCTGCCTGTATTTTAATGAGAAGTGTAAAAAAAAGGAACTTCCTTCATTCTATTCTGTTGATGGTGGTACAGGTGGGACTCATGGGGTTCAGGGAAAAACTACACTTTTAATTTTGCTGATGAAAGACTAGGAAGGAAGTAGAATGGGTCTCAGAGCAAACTGGAAAATGATCAGCACATTGCTTAATAGGAAACAGAACAGAAGCCCTTTCTGTCTGCAGACTGTCTCCAACTAATGGAATTCAGATTTCGGTTGTTTTCCTGATCAACACATACTCGAACCCACGTCTAGCTTTATGAACACACATATTCCACATTATGAGGGGCCCAGACAGCATCTGCCTCCATTCTTTTCCCTCTAAAGCACTCTCTCCTTTCACCAGCTGGAATAGTTTTTCTGGCTTTCTCTAAGCTGGTAGATACTCCTTTACAACATCATATTCTATCTTATAAATGATATAAATGATATATAGATGATATAGATACAGGCATACTTCTGGGAATAAGTATAGGTATAGATGTAGTAAGAAAACTTCTCAATTTCTCTTTAACAAAACTTAACCTATAATACTGGCTCAGAAATGTTTCACTTCAAATTCCTATTTTTGAAATTAAAAGTTTATATTCACTGTTTTTCTCTCTGCATTTCAATTGTAAGGCAGAGGGTGTTTCTGATTGAATATGGATACAACATAAAACTACACACAATATATATTAATATATTTAAAATAGTTATCATTTTAGTAAATATGCTTGTCATTTAAATATAAATTTCAAAGTTGAAGAAGCTGCATTTTCATCTTTGAGTATTTTTTATTTTAAAATAAAATAGTTTTTAAAAATGTGTTCTATTGAAAGGTAAGTAAAAAAATAAATCAGTTATTAATTTTTTTTGTTAGACCATATTTTGGCTAGTTCCAGAAATCCATTTCTCGTTGTCATTTATACATCCCGAACGTATACCATCTACACATTTGTTTTTAACGAGGTATTGTGGTCAAACATTTTTTCCATATGTTGTCCTATGTTAGGACTAGGGATACAATAAATAAGTCTCTAATATATTTTCTAGCCACTATACCTTTATTCTTCCCATTTCCTACGTGCAGAATGACCTATCAAGCAATACTAGTTTTAAATGACACTTAATCTAATAACCATTCATGGATCCTCCTGGCTAGAAGTACAGTCTTCCTTCCTTGAATTCCTTACTGTGTTTTACATTATTCATATGCTTCTTCATCTGTATGTCTTTGCAATATATTTAAAGTCTACCCCCATCATTTAAGTAATAACATCTGAATGGGACTATCAGCTTTGTATTTTCCACAGTGATGGGCCAAGAGCATGTATTAAATATCTGTTATATTTAATAAATTATATGCTTATTAAGAAACATATTTAAAAGTCATAATGTTTTTCCATTAAATATTAAGAAAGTTTGAATTATTTCCAATATCTTAAATTCATACTTAACTGAAAATTATTATTTCTAAACTTGCAGTTGCAAAATCAAGTCAGGTATAATAGTGAAAATTTTAGGGTTTTTAAATTACTAAAAAAGACCCCACGTGAGAGAATTTATTGGCATAATTGAGTTTCCAATATATAATTGAATGCCAACTACAGACATTTATTTACTATTTAGCAATTGTTTCTTTCAAAAGTATTTACTAACCTGGACTATAACTTACATGTTAAAATTAAAATTATTAGCAAAAACCTGGGTTGCTCTACCCCAAAGCATCTTCAAATGCATTGTACACTTTATCTCCTGAAATGGCAGTAGCCAAACATGAAAATATGTTACATGCTTTCTGGTTGCTGGAAACAGTATGTATTAAAGAGAACAAAAATCTAAAAATCTATACTGAATTAACACCTGTGTTGAAAACCTTATCTAAGAGAAACTTAGCAGAAGGGATAAAATGGGAGGTTAAATTCATAAACAAAAGGAACTTCCAGACCCAGAAGTTCTCGTTCCTTTTAAGATCAGTAAAGCAAGAACTTAACCTTGCCACTATTGCAGTTTAAGTTCTATAATTACATTCTTCAGAGTTGACATTTTCACCTTGGTAGGCATAATAAGGCAATGCAGATGCAGGCTAAAACCAGTAATTTCAGCATTCTGCTTCCTTTCACACGGATGATAATAAGATACAGCAGTGAAGCATGCATGAGCCTCCATTTAATTGTCAGTACAGTCTTTCATTTAAACAGCAAAATAGTTAACAGTAAGCTTATAAATGTGGAAAGCATGCAAAATAGAAACCGTAAGTCTGTTACCTTTAAAAACACCTCACACAGAAAAGGCCAAGTATTTAAAATGTGTTTCTACCACCCTTTAAAGAAGTCAAAACTAATAGAAAATACATGACTGGAAGAGATAATTGGACCTTTCTTCATAGAGAATCAAAACAGTTTGCTAAAACATCTCTAAACATACAATCTTTAAATGCTAAATATATAGTTTAGAAAAACGTGAGAAATCATTTAAACTTGACATCAATTTGCACTACTTTATGTAGATTATCTCTTAAATTCATAATGTGTTTTGAGCAGAATTGGGTTTTATTTCTAATATAAAACTACCAGGAAAACATGCCTTGGAAGATCAGCTATTGTTAACATTAAGAATGTAAACATGGCTCTAAATTTTTTGTTTTATTTTTGAATGGATTTGTCTTTTTCAAAATTCAAGAAGAATATAAAAAGGTATTTACTGCAGCATTCCCTACTTCCCCCTACTTTCTCCAAAATCTACAGGCAACATTTTTAGAATTACTTTTTTTTATTTAAACTTCAGGAAAATATTAGAACAAACTTATTGTTTAAATATTAAATATCTTTATATCTTAAAACACTATGAAATCATATGGAAAGCAGCACATCAACACACATAATATGGCTAGCATATCGTTTCAAAATTGATCAAAGCAGTAGGAATAGGAAGTAATCTGGAATTACTGGTTTCACTTATTTTGAGCTCTTCTCAGTTTCTTTTCCTCACTTCTATTCATCTCCTCAGTGTCTAAATAACGGAAAGCCCAGGGTTCAGTCTGGGTACCATTTCTCTTTCTATCTTACTCTCTATGTAATCTCATTTAAATACTGATAACTCACTTATTTATATTGTCTGACAAATTCTTCCCTATAAAAACTTTATATCAGAATACCTAATGACATACTTGAAACTTCCACATTTCAAACAGCCTTCGCTACACTAAGCTGATACTCTCCTCCAAACCAACAGCAACCACCTGTAGCCTTACTCACTTCAGTTTACCAACACAGTTCTTGTTACCAAAGCCCTGGTTGCTATCTTAGATGTTTTCTTCCTCTCTGAACCATACTTTGTCCTCCTTAACCTGGCCTTTGTTATTTCTCTGACCTCATCCCCTAAGCTTCCAACATTCAGTCATTCACTCTGTTCCTGCCATTTTGCTTTACTGCTGTTCCTGCACTCCGAGGTGTGTCCCCATCTCAAGGCCCTGACAGGTGAAATCCTCTCTGTTTAGAACACTCTTTCCCCAGATATCTATATAGCAGGCTATTTCACGTTTCTCGTGTCTTAATTTAAACTCTGCAGGCTTATCCTTGTACATATATCCAGAATTTGACCATCTGTCACTATCCTGGAGAATGCCACAGTCTCATCACACTCTGTGTTATGTAATAGTCTCCTCATTGTTACAGTGATTCTACCCCTGAATGCCTTTCATGCATTTTTGACATAGCAATTCAAGTGACTTTGTTAACGTTTAACTCAAATTAGAATATCAGGATAGATGTCAAAGTTCTTTCTATGAATTACATGGTTCCATATAATCTGGCCCCTATTATTTCTGTCATTCTGTAACTGTATCAGTCTCCTTGTTGTTTCTGGAACACTCCAGGTGTGTTTCTCTTCACCTCAGAGCATTTGTGATTGCTGCCACTCCATCTGAAATTTCTTTTCTTTTCTTTAAACCTTTGGGCCTCTATGTATTTTAAATTACACATACATATTTATAAATTTTCTTCCTCCATACTGGAATGGATTCTTCTTACAGCATGGACTTTGTCTCCCCCGCCCCCACCTCAATACAGTATTTCCAGTGCAAAGAACAGTGTTTTACTTGACAGATATTCAATAAAAATTTATGGAATCAAGGATTTTACATAGAAATATGTGTTTACACATATGTGAAACATATACTTTATGATTAACTCATCTGTAAAATTAATAAAACACTTTCTTTTTATAAACTTCCTTAAAAATTATTCAGCCACATTTCACTAAACCAGTAAGTGAAAGTGCAAAAATCTGCTCTGAAAAAATCTAGTCTTCACATCAAAAATAAAAAGCAGATTTCTTTTAACATGCAAACCCAGCAAACGTTTATGTTATCCTAGTTGCTGGTCCAAAGGGCTTGAAAACTGAACGATTGTTATGCCACATATTTAATTAGCTTTTATACTTAATACAAAATTTCCAAGAAAGTTTTACTGAAAAAATATAATTTGCAAAAGATTGCAAAAATGCAGAACTAAGATAGCTCTCTTTTCCCTAATCGTTTATAAAAAACAGCCTAAAACAATGACCTTTTGTTGTTTACATTTTATGTCTGAAGAAATGCTTTATAAAACACTTACAAAAAAAAATTGTGAAAAGGTCAGTGACATATAGCAACACTGTTGCTGCATAATTAACAGAACTTTCTTTTTATATCTTGATGGGATATTTTGGCTGCTTGTTGGCAATAGGAGCACATTGAGATTAGGAAGACACGAGACACTATCGATCATTTTGATCTGGCAACTGTAACTGAGTTCATTAGATTTTTTTTTTTAATTTTTTTTTTCCAACGTTTATTTATTTTTGGGGCAGAGAGAGACAGAGCATGAACGGGGGAGGGGCAGAGAGAGAGGGAGACACAGAATCGGAAACAGGCTCCAGGCTCTGAGCCATCAGCCCAGAGCCTGACTCGGGGCTCGAACTCACGCACCGCGAGATCGTGACCAGGCTGAAGTCGGACGCTTAACCGACTGCGCCACCCAGGCGCCCCAAAGTTCATTAGATTTTGACAATTACTTTATGCTACTTAAATCTCAGCAGCTATTGAAGTAGTAGTTATACTAGCATTAATTGAATAACAAATGTGGGGATAACAGTTTGCAAATTTCTGGAACTATGTTGCACAAATAGGTATCATTTAGCAGCAGAGCATCTCTTTTCAATTGCATTCTTTAAACTAAACGACATCAATCTAAGAAAACCATGGCAAGAGAAATGGATACAAACATGGACCCTTGAACAGCTGAGTTACAATCTAAAGCCTCTCAGACTAAATGCACTGAATAAAATGGTCTTACAATAGATAATGTTCAATAAGTTAACATTTAAAAGTTAAGCCATGTAACATAAAACTCTAGTTTTCTGGACTCTATAGAGAAAAAAAAAAAGGTTTGGAAGGTGATCCTTACTCTCTTATAGTTACGGTGACCAGAGCAACAGTCCTCACTACTTGTCACTAATCTTGTTTACACTGGAGATTATTGTTATTTTCACATTTGCTGTCTCTGCTTTACTATATTCCTTGAAGCAGACGAAGAAAAAAACTGAATATATTTTATTTCTATATTTATTAAAAGATAAATAGATAAATGAGAGATAAAGATAAAGAGAAATCAATTAAACCAGTGTTTAAAAATATTAAAAAAAAAGAGTTGGGAACTTTTGTGTGCTTATGTCCAAATGAGAAATATAACAACTTTTCAAAATATGCAAGCAAACTCATGCTGTATCAAATAATATAATTTACTTATACACAGAACAAATAGTTTCTGTGACAAATATGACCAATATTTAAAAAATAAGTGTGCTTAAAATTTACTTCACTAAAAGAGGGATAGAAATTTCAGAACTTTATTGGGGCGCCTGGGTGGCTCAGTTGGTTAAGCATCTGACTTCGGCTCAGGTCATGATCTCGCGGTCCGTGAGTTCGAGCCCCGCATCAGGCTCTGTGCTGACAGCTCAGAGCCTGGAGCCTGTTTCTGATTCTGTGTCTCCCTCTCTCTCTGACCCTCCCCCGTTCATGCTGTCTCTCCCTGTCTCAAAAATAAACGTTAAAAAAATAAAAAAATAAAAAAATAAAGAAATTTCAGAACTTTATGGACACATTAACTTGAAATTTAACTTTGTAGTTACTGGTGACATGTTCAGAGTATTTACTGCCCTCTTTACCTGGCCTTCATTGCTTGCAAGGGTACTCTCTGGTACCTTTCCGCAGGTAACAGTATACATCTCACTCTAATGTAAGTCTAGGTTTGTGGGATTGAACATTATATAATTTAATGGCATTATTTTAAGTAAAATAATACAATATCATCGTTATAAAATAGAAGCAAAATAAATATTTAATTAACATGGGAAAATAACTCGCACCAAATTTTAAGTTTTAAAAAGTTTGCTAATTCTGCAAACATCAGAAAATAACATAATACTTGTATTATCTACCTAACATATCTCCATAATACCTTTTCTTTCTTTCTTTCTTTCTTTCTTTCTTTCTTTCTTTCTTTCTTTCTTTCTTTCCTTTTTTTTCACTCTGTGCAAGTGTCTTCACTTTTTTTTTCTGAGTAATTTAAAAGTCAGTAAAGTCTGTTTTCTAAATTCTAATTCTAAATTCTGTTTTCTAAATTTCTAGATTGATACATTCTTCATTCCTAAGTTCTAGAGAGTTTTCTTTCAAAAACTAGAAAACAATGGAACTGATTTTGTAATTAAATGATGTGAGCCTTAAAATAGCCCATTCTCTCTATCTCAGGATTGTAGCACAAGAGAAGAAATATAGACAGTCTGTGCCAGGGTCTGAGTTGAGAAGACAAGGGGTCCAATTTAGAAAGGGGAAAGCTGGCATTTGCAGGGCAGAGTTTCATTTGTGGAGGAAACTATATGAAGAAGAGCTCCAGAAAGAAACTGCTGAACATTAAACTATCTATGCAGAAGGTAAAACTCTAACCGACTGAGAAAATAAATGTCAGGAAGTAATAAGCTTAATCATTTCCAGAGTTTACACAGGGCTAGAAGACATTCATGTTTTCTCTGCACAGACCAGAGACATCTCACTGAATAATGAAAACATTCAGTAAGACTCCATTAAATACTAGGAAACAAAGATTGATACGTTCAAATTCTTCTTGTTGGAATGAATGCAAGACACAGACAAGAAAAATCATCTGTAAGGTGCTAGGTAAGGCCACATGGGGCAATTCTATAATTTAGAATTATGGAACCAGCAAAAATATTTTGCATAAAATGAGGAAATTAAATACTATTTCCAGCAAAGCATTTAGACAATTTGTCACCAACTAACTTACAATATATAAATACTAAATAAAGTTTTTCAAGATGAATTAAATCATAGTAAGTAGAAACTCAGAACTTCACACTGAAAAGAAGACTAACCAAATTAGTAAACATGTGAATAAATAAAACTTTTTCAAAAGATTTTTTCAAAAGATAATTCTTTAAAGTAGAAATAATGGCGATGTATTGTATCATTTAAAATACATGCAGAATTGGGGCGCCTGGGTGGCGCAGTCGGTTAAGCGTCCGACTTCAGCCAGGTCACGATCTCGCGGTCCGTGAGTTCGAGCCCCGCGTCAGGCTCTGGGCTGATGGCTTGGAGCCTGTTTCCGATTCTGCGTCTCCCTCTCTCTCTGCCCCTCCCCCGTTCATGCTCTGTCTCTCTCTGTCCCAAAAATAAATAAAAAACGTTGAAAAAAAAATTCTTTAAAATACATGCAGAACTAAAATTATTAAACAACATTACAAGGATGAGAAGTAAGAGCCAAAGAATACTTATATAAAGAAGATATGTTAAGTTAAATATAAATATTGTAAGCCTTAGAGTGACCCATAAAAAAACAATGAAACATAGCTAGTAAGCCAAGAATGAAAGAGACATGATATTTAAAAAATCTAAAATGGACATGGAGATAGGCGAGAAAAGAAAAAAAAAAGCAGTGGGGCAAACAGAAAGCAAGTAGCAAAATAGCAAAAATAATAGCAAAAAAAAAAAAAAGACTAAAAGCCAACCAAATCAATAACTGAATTAAACATAAAAGATTTAAGCACAGTTAAATGGAAGATTTCCAGGCTGAGGGAAACTAAAAAAAAAAAAAAAAAAAAAAAAAAAAGAACAGAGCAAAGAAACAAGGGGAGAAGGAAGTAGTTCTTTGAAAAATCAGTAAAATTGATACTCTACACATACTCATCTAGAAGAAAAAGAGAAAGGACTCAAGTAAATCACAAATGAGAGACAAAATAACAATCAATAGAATTACAATTATAAGAGAATATTGTGAAAAACTATGTGCCAACAAATTGAACAACCTAGAAGTAATAGATAAATTCCTAGAAACATATAAACTACCAAAACTGAAACAGGAATAGAAAAATTGAACCAATGAACTACCGCAAAGAAATTGAATCACTAATCACCTGTGGATCCACAGGTGAATTCTACCAAATATTTAAAGAAGAGTTAATGCCCATTCTTCTCAAACTATTCCAAAAAATAGAAAAGGAAGGAAAACTTCCAAATTCATTCTATGAGGCCCTCACTACCATAATACCAAAAACAGATAAAGACACCATAAAAAAAGAAAACTACAGGCCAATATGTCTGACGAACTTAGATGCAAAAGTCCTCAACAAAATACTAGCAAACTGAACCCAACAATAAATGAAAAAAATCATTCACCATGATCAAGTGGGATTTCTTCCTGGGATGCAAGGGTAGTGCAATATTCACAAACAACATGATACAACATAATAATAACAGAAAGGATAAGAGCCACATGATAATTTCATTATTTTTTAATTATTTTAATGTTTATTTTTGAGAGAAAGAGAGAGACAGAGCATGAGTGGGGGAGGGGCAGAGAGAGAGGGAGACACAGAATCTGAAGCAGGCTTCAGGCTCTGAGCTTGTCAGCACAGAGCCTGATGTGGGACTGGAAATCATTCATTGTGAGATCATAACCTGAGCTGAAGTTGGACACTTAACTGACTGAGCCACCCAGGCACCCCTGTATGATCATTTCGATATACACAGAAAAAGCATTAGAAAAAAATACAACACCCAATCACGATAAAAACCTTCAACAAATAAGGTTTGAAGGGAACATACCTCAATGTAATAAAGGCCATATATGAAAAACCTACAGCTCACAGGATCCTTAATGGGGAAAAACTGAGAGCTTTTCCTCTACAAAGAGCAACAAGACAAGGATGTACACTCTCAACACTTTTATTTGACACAGTACTGGAAGGCCTAGCCACAGCAATCAGACAGCAAAAAGAAGAAAAGTCATCTCAATCAGCAAGAAAAAAGTAAAAGTTCCACTATTTGAATATGACATGATACTCTATGTAGAAAACCTGAAAGACTCCACCAAAAAATTGCTAGACCTGATACACAAATTCAGCAGACTTGTAGGATGCAAAATCAACATACAGAAATCCGTTGCATTTCTATACCCCAATGATGAAGTGTCAGAAAGATAAATTAAGGAATTAATCCCATTTACAAGTGCACTCAAAACAGTAAGCGACCTAGGACTAAACCTAGCCAAAGAGGTGAAAGATCTATGTTCTGAAAACTATAAAAAAACAAAACAAAACAAAAACAAACAAAAAAACTAAGTTAAGAAATTAAAAGGGACACAAAGACATGGAAATACACTCCTTGCTCATGAATTAGAAGAACAAATGTTATTAAAATCTCTATACTATCCAAAGCAATCTGTCAAAATACCACCCAGATTTTTCACAGAGCTAGAACAAACAATCCTAAAATTTGCATGGAACCACAAACGACCCTGAATAACCAAAACAGGGTTTCTTGAAAAAGAAAAGTAAATCTGCAGGCATCACAATTCCAGACTTCAGGTTATATTACAAAGCTATACTAATCAAAACAGTATGATACTGGGACAAAACAGACACATAAGATCAAAGGAAGAGAATAAGAAAATCCAGAAATGAACCAACTATATTTTACATTATTTTCAACAAAGTAGGAAATAATATCCAATGGGAAAAAGACAGTCTCTTCAACAAATGGTGTGGGGGATACTGGACAGCGAGATGCAAAAGAATGAAACTGGACCACGTTCTCACACCATACTCAATACGGAGATGTACTGAGATATTTTACTTCCCAGGAAGGAAGCGGACATTAAGAATCTATTGTATAGAGTAGCATCACAGTGTTTAAAATTACCAACAGTAGTGGTATGGAATAAAGTATAAATGGAAGAAAAAACCTTTGGTAGTTAAGGACCTGTGGCACTTAATTGTTATGTGGGAAACAGATTATACAGGTTATATTATCAGATGACTTCTTTTCATTGTAACAATTAATGTATCTGAGAAAAAGATAAATTACACGCTGTAAATTTCTTACTCTAAAACACAAAAGAAAAACGAGAAACTTTCAATGACATATTTTCATGAGTCCCTTGCCTCTCATCGTCAAAGGCTCAAATCTAGGGCTTTATTCAAATGCTGTGCAGTAAAAGTGTTAAAACAACTCTAAGCATTTCACTCTAAGATGAATACCCTAGTAATAAAGGAAAATTGGTACAGGGATATTTGGATTTACATATATTAGGATAAGAACTTTGAACCATTTTTAATCTGCCTTATCCATGTGGTAACCCATCATACCTCTTCTGAACAATTTAACTTTCTGTTTCGTGAAGTTTTTTTTTTTCCCTTTCCCAAGGGAAGTTCCCTCAAGGGATTCAGATACTCATAACAATCCAAATCTACCATTGGCATTGTTCCTATCCTCCTAACAAAGTCTCAAAGATAGCAGAAGATCACAACATAAAACAGAGATTCAAAGCCAATGCTGGAAGTAAATAGCCTCTACATAGAAATACTTATGTAATTTATTAATATGTATCAACAGGAGTCTGTGGGAGCCTGTATTGAAATGATTTCTAGGAGTATTAGACAAAGAAGGACAAAATATAATCTTATGTTGGGATACATATACTGACATGTGTTTCTGGATTTAACATATTGGCTCACACAGAAGGAAATGTTAGATAATCTGCTAGTTTGGCTAATTATTATCTGGACTCAAAAGTGGCCAAGAATCAATGAGATATCCTGGTTTATGCTATATTAAAGTCCAAGGTTCAGGAATGCAGGAAATGTTTCAGTCACTCCTAATCCAACCCTTTGCGGGGGGGGGGGGGGGGATGGAAAACACACCCTTTGCCGAGTCATTAGTAAATTAATTACTGAGTGAATCGGTAAGTTTCTGCATTTTGACAACTACGAAGGGAGTTACAATTTATGAAAGGTATTACTGTGCGGGATACTCCACATGTCAGTTCCATGACATCAGTTAGAATATTGCAAGCCCAAACTAGCAGAGGACAGGGGTAGTTGTTAATAATCATAGAGAAAATGGATGTAATAACATCTGTAAAATGGAATCACAAGCAGTGTTTTCACTAGCAGGTATCTGCGGTGAGATTCGAAAAAAGAACGTCTTCCATTTAGCTGACAGTTAAGCTAACAGTTACAGTCTCTACAGAACAGAAAACAAATTTTCAGAATATCAATAATGTCAGACAATATCACTCCATTATCTTGTTAAAGCAAGACAAAAACAAGACAATACCTTGATCATATCCGAATGTGGACAGCTGCACCCACATCATGCAGCCACAAAATAACCAAACATCTCCCTCTTTCTTCTAATATGATTGACTACTGTATCTTTTCCAATGAAAACACTTATTCTACTTTAGCTCTTCCTAGTTGGGAGACAAAATTTATTAAGATAAGCAGTCAGTCAATTGTCCTGCCCCCAATGCATTCTTACCAAGATATTCCACATTTCCTCTGGTGTATTCTTCTTTATTGCAGTGAGGTAATCATTCAAATTTATGTAATTGCAGACATGTTTCAAAGACCTCATGGTCTTTGGTCCCAGGTCTTTATCAGGTAGTGTTTCCAACAGGTTTCAACTGACATACTTAACATGGCCAAAAAGGCCCCTCAACCTAAAACAGCGAACAACTGACAATACTTGAAGATAATTAAGTAAATTTTAGTTAATTAGTATATCTCAGAGCATATCTGATAGAAGAACTTTAAGGAACTATACTGCATGACTTTCCTGTTAGAATAGATTGGATATTAATCCAGTCTTGCAAATGGCAAAAGGGCAAACCTGTAGAATTAATGATAATCTTGAGAGAGTCTTTAGGGAGGCCTGTGATGTGGATGTTTTCAGAGCTCTTTCTACTCTTTTGTCAATGGCTTAATAACAGAAATTGCAGTTCTCGTATGTAAACAAATGATAGACTGGCAGATTGCTTCACTACGTGAATTTCAGCATTTGGCTAAACAGTATTAAGAGACTTTAGATTAAAAAAATGCTTTTTAAATACAGCTCAAAATAAAATAATGGCCTTAAAAATTAAGCAGCTTAATAAATCTGCTCTTCCCTTAATGGGCAACAACAGTAACAAAAACAACTAAGTGTTTTTCAACAGGAAAACTTGCTGACATTATTAATAAAATGGCCAATGAAAATTAATTTGATGTGTCTTCACTGGGTAGAAAAAGTAATAGAAGCTCCTAAACCTGAGGGAACATGAATTCATTCTAAGCAGGACTGTAGTACCTAACGTCCATTGATTCTCCTGAAACTGATTTTCCTACCATTGTTTGTACCACATTTTTGAGTCACAAGAATACTTCAGGTGGTAGAGATTTAAAGTGCCCCTATGGCTAATCCCTTAAAAAGCCTGTAACTATAACTCTTGGCCCTCTCTCTAGCCAACATGTGCTCCTTCTCTGTGACACCACTCCAGAAAACTTAATAGAAAGAAAACTTTTATGGAAATATGGCAGTGAATTCAAAGCTCTTCACAGGTTCTTTCAGGAAACAGTCGAGGATACTTCCATACATTAATCATTTGTACATCAACTGGATCCAAACACAAAAGACTAGACCTATTGTGGAAGATTTCATAAAAAAAGAAACATAATTTTTTCATTAGATCTTGAATACTCCTATGTGGCCTGTCAAAAAGCTTCTCAGATTTCTGAGCTATAAACAAACTTAAGAGCTTACACTTCCTGGTGACCTAAGACAAATACAACTCTGTTCTTGTAGCCATTCATTTTTGGTGGACCGGTAGACTTTTGTTTTTCCTTGTTTTTCACTTAAATACACATAATCAGTATTTGTTTGCTTTCTCATAGGATAATCAACAATATTCTTGGACTGAAATGTCCGTAGCATTTCCCCATTTTATTCTATCAAATCCTTGATCAAGATATATGACCTTAACATTCTCTTAGACTCTTCTTTAATACAATGTATAAACAGCCTATTGGTATTCTTAAAAAAAACAAGTTCTGCAACTGATTCTTTTGTTAATAGCTTTACCTCAGAAGGGAAGGGAAGGCTCACAAGAGAAACTGAAATTCTGCTGGAAAAAAATTCATTATTTGAAACACAGTGTAACCCAAGATGAAATATAATAATATAGAATCCTAAGAGATTACAAGCTATTCAAAATTTTCCTAGTTCAATGACCAAAAGTTAATTTTGTAGATGTCTAAGACTAGCTGAGCATTGCTGGTTCTAAGTGCTAAATTTTTCTGAGGTCACAATCATCCTCTTTATATAATCTAGGCAAATTTCCTGTTCATGAACCTCAACTCTGGGAAAATAAACAAGAGCAAGGCTTTTATTACCTACAAAATGCCCTACCACCAGAGGCATATGTAATATATTTGAGGTCTAAATGGTTGCAAAAAAAAGAAACCAAACCTCTATAATATGTTCTTTTTTTTTTTTTAGATGATTATTTATTTATTTTTAACAGAGAGAGACAGCATGAGTGGAGAAGGGACAGAGAGAGAGGGAGACAGAATATCCCAAGCAGACTCCACACTGTCAGCACAGAGCCCGACGCAGGGCTCAAACTCACACACCATGAGATCATGACCTGAGTGGAAACCAAGAGTCAAATGTTTAACCAACTGAGCCACCCAGGTGCCCCACAACCCTAACCTCTAAAACAAAATTATCTTTAGCAATAATTATAAAATTACAATTATGACGATGTACAGAAAAGAAATGTAGGTACTGATAATCTCCTTATGCATAAGTTTGTATACATAATAATGCCAGTAGAGATTATGAAAACATAAATATGGACAAAAAGAAAATTATAGTTATAGGAAAGGCGGTAATAATCACACTATTCTTTTTCAGAAAGGGTGGAAAACATGCCTTTACAATGGTCTGTTGCAGTAATGCATAGCAACATTACAGTTTCTTTTTTCTTTTTATAACTTAACCCGTGCAAATTTGTCAGTGGAATTCTCAAAATTAGTTTTATTTGTACATGCATGTTCAGTAGACAGTAGAGTCAGAGTAATCAATGTATCTTCTCTCATAATTGATTGACAAACAGGTTTCATAAATTTTATTTCTCAAAGATTTCTCCCAAATAAAGCAGCAGGTACAAAAATAATCAGGGAGGGGCGCCTGGGTGGCGCAGTCGGTTAAGCGTCCGACTTCAGCCAGGTCACGATCTCACGGTCTGTGGGTTCGAGCCCCGCGTCGGGCTCTGGGCTGATGGCTCAGAGCCTGGAGCCTGTTTCCGATTCTGTGTCTCCCTCTCTCTCTGCCCCTCCCCCGTTCATGCTCTGTCTCTCTCTGTCCCAGAAATAAATAAACGTTGAAAAAATTAAAAAAAAAATAATCAGGGAAAGTCTCAAATATGAGAATAAGTTTGTGTTTGTAAAAGTTTCATTTGATAATAAATTTCTAAAATGGTAATACTCACCATGTTTATTTTTCTTTGGGACTACTTCTAACAGTTTTCAAATATCTTCTAAATTGACAATTGTCTACTAATATAGCTTCACCAGAAAATTTATCATAAATTTATATTTATTAAGTTAAAGACTTCCAAAGATTTTTTAATCTACAAAATAAATATTAAAGATAAAGATAGAGTGAACTTTGACATTCATCTGATTAATTGCTTTAATAAAAGCATCCAGTGCATAATGTAAATAATTGAAGCTTTCAAATACTGACAGTTGATTTTTTCCTTCCTAAAAATATAACTCCATGAATTCTGTTTTTTTATGTATGTAAACTGTCCTTTCCTTACATGCTATTGTTATATAGCTAACTCTGGGCAATTTGTGCACATCAATATTCAATAAACTATTTAAAATTTGCATTTCACTGGGCATTATTGAAGATTAAATCTGGCTATTGACAAATATTTGTGTCTGATTCACTTCATCTAAAATTCCATGTCAGAAAAAATTTCTCAGAAGCGAAAAATTGCATATAGCAGAGACCACAATTGGTTCTAATATTCTCATGTCTGCATTTTAAAATGCATCAGATGAGGGGCACCTGGGTGGCTTGTTTGGTTAAGCATCTGACTCCTGATCTTTGCTCTGGTCATGATCTCGTGGTTCATGAGACCGAGCCTCATTTTGGGCTCTGCACTAATGGCACAGAACCTATTTGGGATTCTCTATCTCCCTCTCTCTCTCTTTGCCCCTCTTTCTCTCTATATATATCAAAAATAAAGTTTATTTAAACTTAAAATAATAAAAAAACATTTCAGATGATACTTCTAATGTTGAGTTGTCCGAGACATATCTTTATCATGAACATAGCTGAATACTAAGTACTACATCTGGTCTAAGAAAATATTTTTCCAAGTATTCCTACATTTTGCAGCATTTTTCAATGATGAGGTGAAACTGAAAAGAATAATAATTTTCCCTTCCAAAGGTAAAAAAAAAAGTTACAAAAGAAGAAAACTTCAAAACAGTGTATTTCACAAAATAATGAATGTGCCATTATTGCTCATTTTGGCTCTACTATGTAAAACAGAAATATGAAGTACCACATGGGTTGGAATTCTTTGAATTAACTTCCATGTAGAATACAATCTGATTAATGCAAGTAGTGAGATTAACTAGTTTGAGCTTTTCATATTACATATATATATATGAATATATGTATATATATTTAAATATACACATATAAATACACATATTTGTGTGTATACTCATATATTTATGTCTAAACACGTATTTACATATATGTTATATCATAAATAATAGCAATTATTTAGAATTTAGAGAAAAAGATAACTTTCTTTTTTCCCAGGATGTACATTCCTGACATTGTTAGAATTAGTGGTTTGCTCCCTCTGGAACCCAAAATATTATCGTGCACGTGTCATACTAGCATTTGCTATCATCCATCATGTATATAATAGATTCACGTATAGATTCAATGCAATCGCCATGAAAATTCCAAGATTGGTTTGCAGAGAAATGGGAAAAAAAATCCTAAAATTCATATGGAACCACTGAAGGCCACAAATAGCCAAAGCAATCTTACAAAAGAACAAAGCTGGAGACATCACAATTCCTAATTGCAAACTTTACTACAAAGACATAGTAATCAAAATGGTATGATATCAGTATAAAAAAAACTGACACAAAGACCAATGAAATGGAGAGCCCAGAAATTAGCCCATGCATATATGATCAAGTAATATTTGACAAGGGGTCTAAGAATATTCAGTGGGGAAAAGGTAGTCTCTTCCTCAAATGTGTTCACAAAACTGGATATTCACAGGCAAAATTGATCCGATCTTCAACCAGTCATAAAAAATTAACTTGAAATGGATTAGACACTAATAGGTCAGACCCAAAACTGTTAAAATTCTAAGGAAAAACAAAAAGCCAAAACAAAACAAAGGGAAAAATCTCCTTGACATTGGTCTTGACCATGAGTTTTTAGATACGACACTGAAATCACAATCAAGTAATAATAAACAAGTGACACTTCATAACTAAAAAAGCTTCTGTGCAGTTGGGGTGCCTGGGTGGCTTAGTCAGTTAAGTGTCGGGCTCTTGATGTAAACTCAGGTCATGATCTCTTGGTTCATGAGATCAAGACCCACGTTGTACTTTGTGTTGGCAGTGTGGAGCCTGCTTGGGATTCTTTCTGTCCCTGTCTCTCTCTGTCCTTGCCCTACTCGCAAGCCCACCTGCTTTCTGTCTCTCTCTCTCTCTCTCTCTCTCTCTCTCTCAAAGTAAACAAACTTAAGAAAAAAAAATGCTTCTGTGTAGCAAAAGAATCCATCAGCGAAATTAAAATGGAACCTACAGATTGTGTGAACATATTTGCAAATCATATATTTGATGAGGTAAATATCCAAAATATATTAAAACTTATGCAAATCAATACCAACTGAAACATACAATCTGATTTAAAAATGGGCAAAGTACGTGAATAGATATTTTCCAAAAGAAACAACAAGAATATGAAAAGGTTCTCAATATCATTAAGCATCAGAGAAATGTAAACCATAATGAGACATCACCTGACATCTGATAGAGTGGTTATTATTGTAAATTTAAGAGATGACAAATGCTGGTGAGGATGTGGAGAAAGGGAATACTTACACTATTAATATCTTTCCTTATAGGACACTTATGGAGGTTTCTCAAAAAATTAAAATAAGACTACCATTCGATCCAGCAAACACACTTCTGGCATTTATCTGAAAGCAATGAAATCACTATCTCATTAAAATATCTGCACACCCATGTTCATTACAGAATTATTCACAATATGAAACACATGGAAGCAACATAAATGTCCATCAACAGATGAATGGACAAGGAAAATGTGACACACACACAACGGAATATTATTTACCCATTAAAAATATCCAGCCTTGGGGCGCCTGGGTGGCGCAGTCGGTTAAGCGTCCGACTTCAGCCAGGTCACGATCTCGCGGTCCGTGAGTTCGAGCCCCGCGTCAGGCTCTGGGCTGATGGCTCGGAGCCTGGAGCCTGTTTCCGACTCTGTGTCTCCCTCTCTCTCTGCCCCTCCCCCGTTCATGCTCTGTCTCTCTCTGTCCCCCCAAAAATAAATAAACGTTGAAAAAAAAATTAAAAAAAAATATCCATCCATTTGCCACAGCAAGATTAGAACTTGAGACATTTATGCCAAGTAAAGTCAGAGCGAGAAGGACAAATACTGTATGATCTCATTTATACATGGATTCTAAAAAGCTGAACTGTATAGAAACAGAGAGATTGGTTGTTACTGGTGGGGGGGGGGGTGGTAAATGGAGAGAGGTTGGTCAAAGGGTCCAAATTTAAAGAAGGAATAAATCTAGGTGATCATAGTTAACAATACTATATTGCATATATGAAAGTTTCTAAGGAAGTAAATCTTAACTGGTGTCTTCATATAAACAACAAATGGTAATTATGCAAGGTGGAGGTATTAAATAACCTATTGTAAACATTTCACAATACACACGTATCAAATCGTCACATTATTCCTCTTAGACTTACACAATGTTAGGTCAATAACAGCTCAATAACGCTGGGAAAAAAAAAAAGATTCTTGGATGAAGCAGATGTAGGACAAAACAGCTTCCACGCAAAATGATAAAACACAATTTTTAAATCAACTTGCTTTTTCCTTTTACTATTTATTCCAATTACTACTGTATTTTGGTACCTCTTTGTGGCCATTTGGCCTCTGATGGTTGTTTTTACATATCTCCACCATATTATTCTTCATTTCATTCTGCCTTACTTACTTCACCTAAGAAAAAACAAAACTCTGGTCTTTTTCTCAGATTATCATTTCTGCTCTAAATCTGATGCCCAAATTTGTTATTTTTCATGTGATGCTGATGACGCAAACTCAATAACTATTCCTTTCACCACTCTGAAAGCGTATTTTCTTCAACAGGTTTCTTGTGATATATAAATTGTCCTATCATTATCAACCTCAAACTTCAGTCTTACAAATATTGGTTTTTACCTCCACTCCAGGTTAAAAAAAAAAAAAAATGCTTTCACCGAAATAATATTAGAATTGTCAAATTGAAAAGCTCACCAGGGGAAACCAACGTTGCAGCTATCCTTGCTACTGGAGCCAGTTTGCTCTCTTCAGAGACTGCCTAGCCTGATTTGTAGATGCTATTTACACACCCTCAGAAATTAACCTTGCGTTCAGAGTCTCCTGGAAGGCTATATATACCTGTGCACATTTGGTAGGCGCTGCCATTCACTCCCTCGGTGTGAGTCTCAAGAGGTCTTGTTCCGGCATAGCCTTTGGGACAGAGGTTTTGCACACCACGGCTGATGCCCCTGGGTACAGGCACTGGCGACGTTTTGACTTACTGCTGCGTGGGGGTAGAGAGGGAATGGGGTTGGCCTGATAGGTGGTGTGAACCAGACTCCTCATGGAGAAGTTTCCGGAGAGGGCTCTCAGGGGCTTGGCACCCAGGAGTCCCTATTGGCGCTCACAGAACTCCCAAGATCCCGCGAGATCTGACTTCGCGGTATAGCTTCTTGGGAAGAGCGCGGTGGCAGCCTGATCCCGTCATTGTCTGAGCTGCCCCTGACGTTCAGGTCTTCCAGCCGGCACTCTCTTGCCTCTTATTCAGGTCCTGCACTCACTGCTCCCATACACCCGAAGCCAAGTAGTGCACCCTGTGGGCTTCAACTGTACCCCTGTTTCCTTCCTGGAGAACTCCACACTGCACCCGCCCTGGCCAGCAGGGCGGCCTTAAACCTTTCTTTTTTTAAAGAAAAAAAAAAAAAAAAAAAAGGAAACAGCAAAATTGTGTACTCCTCCCCATTAGTTTACATCCTATAATCCCCTCTTCCTGCAGAATGTTTTGATTCCTCCAATGTGCTTTTCCCTCCTGAGGCAAAATAATAAACATAATAACTGTGATTGACTATAATTGTGTTCTTATTCATCTTTGGCCCTGAGCTTCATTAATGTCAATCACTAACTGAAGGTGAGGTCCCTGAAAATATAACAGATGACTTTTCTGGTCAAGTGGTGCTAAACATTTATGAGGGAATATCCAAGTGTGGTTAGCAGAAATCGAACTCACCTCATATTCACTTCCTAGAACCAAGCTGGTTTACAGACAAGGATATACTCCAATGGAGCTGGTTCACTTTGAAGTAGAGGTCTGGCATGTGACCACTGGTGCCTGCATTATATCTTCCTGGACCAGTCTTTGCTTATTTACCTGGGTATCTGTTCATTTGTCAATAGGGAAAAGAAATAGCTGATAGTATATATACATATATATATGTATATATGTGTATATATGTATATATATGTGTATATATATGTATATATATATGTGTATATATGTGTATATACATATATATGTATATATGTGTGTACATATATGTATATATTTACACATATTTTACATATAATAATGTACAATTATATATATATATTATATAGTGTATGATTATATATATGACCATATATATATGATGTGGGAATATATATATATATATATATACACACATATATGTATATATATACATATCTATATATCTGTGTGTATATATATATATATATATATGTAAAGAAAGAGCACTTTCTATCACAGATAAGGCAATGATCCTCCCCACCTCTACCTCAACCCACCTTAGGGAAAAGATATCTCATGCAAAAATATTTCAAGCCCTATCCACATGGCTTTTGCCAGAAGGTCTTATCCATTGTCATAATTTCCTGTAAAACATTGTCTCCATTGAAGGGACAGATTGTCTGACAAAGAGAGCACAGACAAAGAGTCCCACCCACAGAATATTTTTACCATGTGCTCAGTAATCCAAAAGCAGCTGGTTTGACAGAATTATGTTATAACCCACAGAATGCTCAGTTTCAATGCCAGCTGGCAGACAACTCCCTTCAGGATTGAAGTGCTTTTCTAAATAATTCAGTTTATAACATAATCAGTAGCCATATTTGGTGCTGTCTCTTCCATAGTCATAAACATAGATCCATAAAGGGTTGCGGGGTGGGAACAGCCCTTCTTAACTACTAGATCAAATAACCCACTAGACTCTATGGGTTTGAACATTCTACCCATGTAGAATGTAAAGGAGAAATGCTTCAGTTTCTTTAATACCATGGACTATGGCAATGATCTCATCTGGAAGCTGAGACAATTCTCTGGCCATTAGAGGTTTCTTATGCTATTGAGCCAATGAATATAGAAGAGGATCATTAAATTGGGTGTTGGCTTGTTGGTTCTGATTCCAAAGTAGGAAATGAGTTACTCCACTCTATGCTTGTACCATGCCAATTATGGATGGAGCCCAGAGGCTTCAGTAAGTCACTTACTACCTGGTAGTCTTTGCCAATGAAAATGTACTGAGACTATATAAAGACAACACTAACGAGGACTCAAATCTTCAAGTGGTTTAAATCATTTAGCCAGATAAAAAGCCAGGTCCGTCCTAGGTGCTTGTAGAGGGTAAAGGAAACAGAATGTGTGGCAGAAAAGACATGAATATAAATTCAAACCTTATAATCAGCTATAGTAGCTATGTTTTATGTTTATTTATTTATCTTCTTTTTTATTTACTAACTTGATATGAAGAACATCAATGGTGAGTAATTTTTGGTCTCACTTGAGAATGCAACGCAATTGCCAACACCCCACAAGATATGGTATCTAATAGGATATTTTGTATCCTCTGTGTTGGTATACAAAATTTTTAACCAAAGAATGTTTTGAGTCAGACAAAAACAAAATAAAACAGGACTGAAAAGGACATTTTCTGTTTGTCATTATAAAGTCATTCTCTACCATTCAATGCACTATTCTATATTCTATATTCTCTATCCTCTGCTGTTCTATTGCAACTTGTTCTAAAATTGAGAGGTTGGCTGTTATTGGCCACATGGATAGATTACCTTACTTCTCAGTTTATGACTCAGTTTCAACAACAAAATCAACAAAAAAGATACTGGCAGGGGATCTACAAAATGGAAAAAGGTAGATGCATTTGGTTCTCTATCTTCTATTATGTCAGATCCCTTAGCGTTGACTGTCTCAATCTTATAAAAATGAGAGTTTTTGTGTGGTAGCTCTTTCCATCTCTCTCTCTCTCTCTCTCTCTCTCTCTCTCTCTCTCTCTCTCCCTCCTTCTCTTCCCCACCTCCTAACCTTCTCTTTCTCTCCCTCTCCCTCTGTTGGTTTTTTTTTCTTCCTCCTAGCATATTAAGTATTACAGGTGGAAATAACTCCTTATTGTTACTATACTATGCATTGGTACTGCATTATCCCTTGCTTCTTTTTTAAAACTCTTCCCCAAACCTTTGTAGATACTTTGACTGCCCTCAAATTATTTTCTTTCCCACCATTCCAAAATTTCTGAGATTTTCAAACATTGTTTAAATTTCTTTGTTCTGGTGTTTTATTTTGTTTTGTATTAGAGAATATCAACTCTGTTTTACATTTGTATATTCAACAAATATTTACTGAGAATCTGTTCTGTGTGAGAAATTGCCGTAGGCATTACAAACACAACAGTAAACAAAACATGCAAAGAATCCACTCCTAAGGGGCTTATATTCTGGTAGGAAGAGACATACAGCAAACACATAATCGAATAAATACAACATTCACTTAATCTTACTAATATTTTTATCTGATTTTGTTTGACTCCACATATAAAAGTGTATTTAACTGTCAGTATACATTTATCAAAACCTATTGAATATTCAACATAAAAAGTGACCCTTATAAATTATGAACTTCAGTTAATCATGTATCCATATTGATTCATCCGTCTTAACAAATATACAATAATGCTAGGGTAAACTGAAGGTGGGGAAGAAAAGCAAGGGGAATATGGAGATTCTCTACTTTTCTTCAATTTTTTAAAACCCGTGACTGCTCTAAAAATTGTAGGCTATTAGTTAAGAAAACCTGTATTGGAACTATTGCTTTCCATCTGCTTTGTCTTCTTTTATCTTAGATTGGGATTCTAATAATTAATTATTTTATACGCAATTAAGAACTTTGTCCAACAATGAATAACAAAATAGCACTGTCTTAAGAAAAACAATGGTTTATCTTTTAGAGAAAAAAAAATATTCTGAAGTGAGTAGTCTTGTGTGACAAAATGGACTTCATGATTCATAAGCACCCAATCTTCTTACCTTAGCATCCTAGCATGTGGTCTCCCTTATACCATCCATATCCAAGATGACTTCAATGTTTAATCACATACACATTTCATTCAACGAAATGAAGGATAGGATAAAAACAGCAATTGCCTTTTTTCCCACCTCTTCTGAATGAAATATTAGTTTTTATTAATAGAAAGATTACTGTTATTAGTTTCATTGTTTAAAAGACTCCAACATACTGAAGACCAAGGTTCTTTCCTATGTTTTTAATATTATGAAACAATTTGGCCATATATACTATAAGGAACAATATAGTACATACTCAGGTACCCACTGTTCATCTTAATAAGTAAAATTTCAAAAGCATGTTTGAAGCCTTTTTTAGCATACCTCAATTTTATTCTCAAAAGCTCAGCTGAACAAAAAATATCATGAATTATAGCTAATCATGTGCATGCATAATACATATATGTAAGCTAATTATGTATATGTAGCTAATAATGCATGTGAATTATTATCTACATGTATTTCCAAAAAAAGGCAATATATGTACATATACATAATGTCTCTGGATATTTATATACATTTACATAAGTAGTATCATGTTGTGTATATTCTTCTTTTAACCAATATAATTTTGTGTAATTCATAAATGAAGATGCATAAGCTATATAAGCTACCCATCTGATGGCCAATGGTGTGCTGATAAATGTTTAACAACCAGCTCTTCACATACATATAGGTGATGTATAGATAGAGAAATTACAGGTAGATGATAGAATTCAAATATTATTGATATTAAAGATGTGTAGCATATAATTTATAAATGATTATAAAATATACAAACACATTAAAAATTCGAAGTAGTAAACCAATTCTTACAGATTGCGGTTGCTGATTTTGGCCAAGCTCTCATATTTATTAACAAACTAAGATTGAACAAGTATAATTTTGACATAAAAGTTGATACTTCTTTTACATTAACAAGTAAGATGTAAGTGAAATAAAGCCTGTGTTGGAACTTTAATTTTTCATTGACCATGTGTGTGATTTCTTTGCTGAAAAAGATTATAGTTTTCAAGTATTGGAAAGATATCTCCTCAAAAATTTGTGGACCACTTACAAAGTAAACATGCAAACGTTATAAGTTTAATCTACATTATTAACATATTATCCAGACCTGATTTGTAGCATTTCCCAATTTCAGGTTGTCAAGCTGATATCAGTAGCAAAACAAGCCGTGAAAGCCACACAAAGCCCAGACTTATGTGCTCTCTAATGTTGGCACAGATGTGGCCACGGAGGGAACGATGCAAGAAGAACTTCCTGGAAAATGGCACTAGTTACAGCCAGACAGCTGAACCAAGGTGTATACTTTTCTTCTTGACACGAAAGTCTGCTATTCCATAAGAATTGGAATGTAACATTGATCAGTAACCATGAGATGTATTATTCTTCCCATTTCTAAATGAAATTTTACTGTGGTAACTAATACACAATTGTATATGTGATACGTTGTGAGAAGATAACCTGAGGAAGTTCACACATGACCCCAAAATCCTGAACTTTGAGCCAGATGTAGTAAATAAAAGAGGTCTGTATTGTTTTATACAGGGGATGGGAGATTTTATATTCTTTAAAAAGATGAGATGATTGTGTAAAAATACTTGGGAAGGGAACGGTTTGGACTATGGAAAAAGCTTTTAGTCGAACCCAATAAACATGTTCCATTTTTCTTTAGTAATTAAGCCCGCTAATGTTTTATAGGACATATGTCTTCCTAGGAAAAAATGTATATGCTATATTTCCCAGCTTCTCTTGTAAGCATGTATTGTCATATGCAGTGTGAGTGAATTCTGTCCTGTGGGATGTGAAGTAACTTCTGAGAAGTGCAACATCTATAATGTGGTCTCAAGGGATAAGATGAATCCTTTTCCTCTCTCTCTCCCTTTCTGCTATTTGGAACAGGCATAAGGATAGAAGTATCATGGACCATGCGGATGAGGGCAATATCCTAGGGTTGGTTTAACCTTTAAACACATAGGGAGAAGCAGCAATGGGGGGGAGGCATTCTCCACAGTGTGCCTTCCAAGAGTCTGGAGCAGTGACAGGGAATGCCTAAGGGCAGCTGGTCACTACATGTTGTCTTCAACTTGTCATCCAAGCGCAGATTTTGTGCTACACTAATATTACCTGGAGGAAACCAGCAATGCTTGTCAAAGGGAATGCAAAGAGAGGTTAAAAAAATTAAGTTTTCCTCCAATTTATTTAGTTATATCTACCTCTGAAATTTCTTTTATCTGCATTATAGCAACTCAATTTTCAAAAATATATTAATTCGAAACACTGTCTAATATCCCCAGAGACTTTTCAAGTTTTTATAATTCCAGAGTTCCTGGAATTCATGTTTATTTTCCCTTTTGCTTCTAGATCCTTTTCATTATTGATTTTGAGGGAAGGAGCCAGCAGCCTATGGTAGATTGGCACTGTCTTCATAGGAACCAAAATATACAAGTGTGTATATTTCTCTCTCTTACACAAACAAACAAGAAAAGCAAAACAAAAGAAGAGATAGGAACTTGCTTAAGAATTTGAAGAAACAGGAGAGCCTGCTATGTTTATACTTCAACTTGAGTTACTTTGATGCAAGCTTTTATGAGATATTTCAAATATCGAAATGAAATAAAGTTTGAAGAGTTGCTTAATTGTCAGTTTGGTCAACTAATCCTAATTGCAATTAATTTATTTAGTCCTGCAAATAATATATATCTGCATAAAAACAGGACTTTAGACAATATGTTGGGTTATAAAAGCCCACAAAGGAGTAAGAAAATTTAATAAGGCGCTTTCATATAGTTTCAAATGAGTTTTGTTATGGTTAATTGAAAAACTATTAGTAGCATAAGTGCTATAGTTTTCCTAGTTAGCGCTGTGTGGATTGTATAAGACTAGCTCCCTTTCAAAGTCATCTCAAATATTTATGTTTGCTGGAGGGAATTTAGAGTTTATGGAAACTGGAATAATTAATTTGAGTTCTTCAATAAAAATGAAAGTTTATGTCTAATATTCAAATGTAATTTAAAATTAGTTCGCAGTTATATAAGATTGTCCAAATTTTATACTGTACTATTTTTCCATATAAATTAAAAAAGTAATTTATTACTTTCAATTTGTTATGGTGTCATATAGGTCTGGGAAGCAAGTCTTCCTCCTACGTTAAAAATGATCTTTAATTAAATGTCTTTAAGTGCTTCTGATGCTTTTAGAATTTACTGTATTTGTTCTATGACCAAGTATACAGAATAAATATTTCCCCCAATACATGTGAAAGTTAATAGAATTTTTCTGTCCTAAGTCTATGAGAGAAATAAGAGACTCAATCACCTTGTGAATAATTTTTTATAAACTTGTTTTTAAATTAAAAAAAAAAAACTCCAGATATAAGAAAGATTATATAGTATTTGTCTTTCTTTGTCTGACTTATTTCACTTAACATGATTCCCTTGAGGTCCATTCATGTTGTTGCAAGTGGCAATTTCATTATTTTCTGTGGCTAAAAAACATTCTATTCTGTATAGGCACTTAAGTTGTTTCCATAGCTTGGCCATTATAAACAATGCTGCAATCAATGTGGGAGTGCAGACATCTTTTTGAGTTAAGAGTTAATTTTCTTCAGGTAAATACCCCTAAGTGTTGGATCCCATAGTAGTTCTATTTTCAATTTTTTTGAGTAAATTCCATGTTGTTTTCCATAGTGGCTGCACCAGTTGACATTCCTACCTATGTTTATCTATTTTTGAGAGACAGAGATAGAGCACCAGTGGGTGAGAGGCAGAGTGAGAGGGAGACACACAATCCAAAACAGATTCCAGGCAGTGAGCTGTCAGCACAGAATCTGATGCGTGGCTTGAACTCACAAACCATGAGATCATGACTTGAGCCAAAGTCGGATGCTTACCACTGAGCCACCCAGGTGCCCCCTCATTTGATTTCTTATTTGACCCTCTAGTTGATCAGTAGTATGTTGTTTAGTCTCCACATTTTAGTAAATTTTCCAGTGTTGCTCATGAAATTAATTTCTAGTGCCATACCACTGTGATTAGAAAAGATGCCTGATATGATTTCACTTCTTTTAAATTTACTAAAACTTGTTTTGTGGCCTAATGCATGATCATTCTCAGAAAACATTGCATGTACACTTGAGAAACATGTGCATTCTGTTGCTTTTGGATGGAATGTTCTGTAAATGTCTGTTAATTTCACCTCATCTAACGCGTTGTTTAAGGCTGATGTTTCCTTATTGAGTTTTGTCTGGATGATATAACCATTGTTGTGGTGTATTTAGAATTCCTCCTATTATTGCATGGCTCTCTATTTCTCCCCTTTGGGTATTAATGTTCGTTTTATAAATTCAGGTGCTTCTATATGGGTATATAAACATTTACAAATGTTATATCCTCTTGTTGTATTGACCCCTTTATTGTTATATAACAATCTTTTTCTCTTGTTATAGTCTTTATCTTAAAGTCTACTTTGTTTGATATAAGTATAGTTATGCAAGCTTTCTTTCGGTTTCCATTAGCATGCAACATTTTTTTTTTCCATCTCTTCACTTTCAGTCTGTGTGTATTCTTACATCTAATTCATTTCTTGCAGTCAGGGTACAGATAAATTTTGATTTTTTTAAATCCATTCAGCCACTTTATGTGTGTGTGTGTGTGTGTGTGCGTTTAATTGGGTGTAGATAACACACGATGTTACATTAGTCTCATGTATACAACAATAGTGATTCCACAAGTCTGTATGTTGTTATTGGGTCACTTTGAGTTCCTCTTATTTGGAACTCTCCAGACTTTTTGGATCTGGATGCCTGTTTCTTTCCCCCGGACAGGGAGGTTTTCAGCCATTATATTTCAAATAAAGTTTCTTCCCTTTTGTCCTCTTTTCTTCTCCTGGGAGCCCTATGATGCAAATTTTAGGTAATTTGATGTTGTTCCATAAACCCCTTAAGCTATCTTCACCTTGTGAATGAATTTGAAGTTTGGCAGACTTTCCACTCAGTTAAGATCAGCAAGTTTTGTAACTTTATTGGGTCAAGATATTTTATTAGAAGTCCCTGCACTTATGTACATGTTTAAAACAATTTATAATTACCCTTTCCATTTGAAGAAGTTTTACTGACTGAGAGTTAACTTACTGTACAGAATATGATTTGGCAAGGCCTGGACATTTTGCTCATGAGTTAGTTAACATTACAGCTTTATTCACATTTATTTTTAGCTCCACATGCATGCTTAATTTTATTGAAATGAATAATTAATTAAGTAAACTATTTGGCCACTTGAATTACAAAAGAAAAAATAGTATAATGCCTGTTTGTATATTTAATTGCTCCAGCAGTCCAGTATTATACAAGCATTAGGGGAAAAAAAGTGTCCTGAATAAATAAAAGTGCATGAATAAATGAGTGGGTTTCAATATGTTTATAGACTAGAGAAAATAGCCTTTCAAGTTCAGGATACTGAAAATAATGATGAGGAAGTGGAACAAAGAGTTCAACTTTTTTAGCTTTTAGTTGCAACTTTTTATTATTATTACTTCTACTGTTTTTCTTTCTTTCCTCACCATCAATAGTGAATGCTAACAGTTGCTAAGTCTACATATCTGGCAGGCTCAATTTTAAGAGAAACTCTAAAATCATCATCTTAATATATCACAAAACTTTATTTTAATAAAGGCATCTTAATTATCTTTTCATAAAGAAACCAGGTAGTTTAACTCCATTGAGTTCTCTTACTTTCTTATACCACCTCTGAGCTCAGTTTTTCACTTTTTAAACAGTTATGACAGCTGACCAAATGCAAGAAAGAAGCTGGAAAAGTGCTGGGGAATTAAAGGTAAGGAACCATCATTGCCTTTGAGGCTTTTCCAAAGGCCCTCAAATCCAGTTGAAAAGACTCTTGGAACATCATATGTCAACCTCTACTTCTCCTAAAGATTTTTGGTGCATTTTCATTTTGTGTAATACTTTTCTTATTTATCCCATGTTTAATGTATTATTTTCTGCCGATTTCCAAATCTATACAAAATTGCACTTTACTTTTATAACTTGGTAGGCTATTTCTTTCAGTTCTCATAACAGTATTATTCTCTCTCTCTCTCTCTACTCGTCTCACCCACCTCCATAACTTATGAGTATTCTTTTCTTCTTCTTCTTCTTCTTCTTCTTCTTCTTCTTCTTCTTCTTCTTTTTCTTTTTTTTTTCTTTTTTCTTTTTGGTTCCAAATACACTTATTAATCTACACGCAAGCTAAGTGCAAAAGAAAACTAACGGATAGGAAGCTGGCCAAAATTTGTTCTAATTTTTTGGCTACCACTAGGCTTATAGTTCAGTTCACAAGATTCATTCTTAGGACACTGAACGACAGTAAGAGACAATGTGCCACCTTTAAGCCCAGACACAAATCTGAATTCCTAGAGGCAATAATTATTAGTCTGAACACTACTATTTTTTTCATGGCTTCATGAAGGATGCATCAATTTTCCCCAAATGTATTCCATTAACTGTTACTTTCAGTGTTCAGAAAAAATAAACTTACTGAATGTCTCTAATTTTGCTTATTTTACATATGCAAAACCTATTTTAATTGACTCTTGACAAACAAATTGTGGTGAAATCCCCATTTTAACAGCGAAGTAACAGACACATAGAGAAATAAATTAGACCAATTTCTCTATCCAGCACAAAAAACGAACAGAGGATCCGAACACTTTTGGTGGTAGAGTGATTGAATGGGAGCTACTATTGCTTACATTGCCTTCCAGGCATCAAGAAAATGTGATAGCTGATTTGGCACACAGTGCAGTCAATTGGAAATTCTAGTGAGATTGAGTTCAATCAAAACCCTGGTAAACACGTTAAATTTGTTCACAAATAGAAAATCTATGTCAAGAAAATGATACAGTAATATTTGCATGCAGCAAAGTGTAATCTTTAAAAATAAAAATGTTCTTGGGGCGCCTGGGTGGCTCAGTCGGTTGAGCATCCGGCTTCAGCTCAGGTCATGATCTCGCGGTCGGTGAGTTCGAGCCCCGCGTCGGGCTCAGTGCTGACAGCTCAGAGCCTGGAGCCCGTTTCAGATTCTGTGTCTCCCTCTCTCTCTGCCCCTCCCCTGTTCATGATCTGTCTCTCTCTGTCTCCAAAATAAATAAACGTTAAAAAAATTAAAAAAAAAAATAAAAATGTTCAAGTCAGGGGGCGCCTGGGTGGCGCAGTCGGTTAAGCGTCCGACTTCAGCCAGGTCACGATCTCGCGGTCCGTGAGTTCGAGCCCCGCGTCAGGCTCTGGGCTGATGGCTCAGAGCCTGGAGCCTGTTTCCGATTCTGTGTCTCCCTCTCTCTCTGCCCCTCCCCCATTCATGCTCTGTCTCTCTCTGTCTTAAAAATAAATAAACGTTGGAAAAAAAAAATTAAAAAAAAAAATGTTCAAGTCAGGCTGCCTGAATTCCAACCTTGCCTCTGCTTCTAATTAATTGTGTGATTTCCACTTAATTCATAAAAATTAATGTATCTATCTTTAATAAGTATTTAATGCTGTATCTATATTATGTTTGTTTAAAGATCTAAATGAAAACATATAACATAGGATTTATTGCATGGTAAACACTCAATAAATATTAGCTATTGTTTTTCCCTTGTGAACTATACTAAAACTTTTCAGAAAAACATAGTGACTCTCATATACTGGAAGAACTTTTACAAAGACCTTCAGTAAGCTTGGAGCCAAAACTTGTCTGTAAGCCTCTTTCTCTGATAAGAAATATATCCATATTTGCATAATGGGTAAGTAACAGAGGGAATTTGAAATACCAAACACAGAATATGTAGGAAGATGATATTGAGATACAATGTTTAAATGTAATGCATGGTAACTTTATTAACAGAACCATTTCTCCAATTTGAAAACAGCATATTTATCAAACTTCAAAAAAATCTATGTATATATTTTAACATATACGTTTATTTAATTTGTTAATGTTTTTGCTTCCTCCGTATGGATAACTGGCATGTAAAACACTAACACATATTTTTATTACATTATATTAACTGAGAACATTTTATATATTATTTGTGATTCTTAATACTTTGTTTATAAGCATGTGAAATTGTATAACCTTTTCTGAATAATTTTTTAAGCTAATTAATGGGCAATTCTGGCATTTGTTGTTGTTGTTGTTTTTTGTTTTTTTCTTTTTTTATCCTTAACCATAGAATAACTTCACGTTTAGTTCTACACTTTCTGCCTTCTCTCCACGTTTTAGCTTGAAAGTGATTTCAGGGGTGCCTGGGTGGCTCAATCATTTGAGCGCCCGTCTTCAGCTCAGGTCACGATCACATGGTTCATGAGTCTGAGCTGTCAGCACAGAGCCTGGAGCCTGCTTTGGATTCTGTGTCTCCCTCTCTCTCTGCCCCTCCCCCACTCACAGTCTGTCTCACTCTTCCTCTCTCTCTCTCTCTCTCTCTCTCTCAAAAATAAATAAAAACATTTAAAAAATTGAAAAAAAAGAAAGTGCTTTTAATCATATCACCAAATTCCTTCCAGATCCATCCTTCCAGGCTATGGGAGAAGGGTCCAATCCCTGCCAAATCTCCCGACCAAATTCACATCTTCAGCACCATCCGCTGAGCCAACACTTCATTTTTAATACACTCTTTTCACTTTCAAAGTCATACTATTCAATGGGAACATGAGATAAAAACACCAGCTGTATCCCCCTATAAATAAATTCAATTTACTAGATAAAACTGCAGGTTTATTTTAGCTCTATCATTTATTCTTGCGCCAGTCAGAAGGGGGTAGGGGTTGGCAGGTTTGACAAATCTTGGCATGCTCTCTGTCATTTCTTAGTAAAACATTTCTGAAGAGCAAGACATTTCCAGATTAGCTTCATGTGGTTTTGTCTCTTAAAATGTTGACTTTATTTCTCGGAAACTGTCATCTGATTTCCCAATGAGTCAGGATATTATGCCATGATTTACAATAAATTAGTGGTTTTATTCTTGTTGTTGCCGCTGTTAAGCTTTGTCTCTGGATGTCCTAGGGAGCAGAAACATAAGGAGCTTCTTAACCATTAGATAGGCTATTAATTTCTGCTCCTTTAAGCCAGTGGCATCAATTTCTTGTCAAAGATAAGAAAAGGGTTTTTTTTTTTTTAAGTTTTTTTTAAAAGTTTATTTGAAAAAAAATTTAATGTTTATTTATTTTTGAGAGACTGGGAGAGACAGAGTGTGAGCGGGGGAAGGACAGAGAGAGGGAGACACAGAATCTGAAGAGGCTCCAGGCTCTGTCAGCACAGAGCCCGATGCAGGGCTCGAACTCACAACTCACAAGCCTTAAGATCATGACCTGAGCCGAAGTCGGAAGCTTAACAGACTGAGCCACCCAGGCACCCTTTAAATGTTTACTTATTTTTGAGAGAGAGAGAGAGAGAGAGAGAGTAGGGGAGGGGCAGAAAGAGAGGGAGACACAGAGCCTGACACGGGTCTTGAACCCACAAACCATGAGATCATGACCTGAGCGGAAGTCGGACGCTTAACAGACTGAGCCACCCAGGCGCCCCAATAATGAAAGTTTTTAATAGTGCTTTTTTAACATTACTATTTATTAATCATTTAGAGATTTTTTCATTCCATTATACCTATATGTGGCTTCGATGTAACACTCTAAAAGCATTGTCTCCTCACTATGACAGACATCACATGTGTGTGAGGCTCTGAAATCCTCCTTTGTTCCTAGTCCTTTCACCTAGAGATACCGGCCTAAGGAAATTCAACCAAATCTGTGAATCCCAGTTTGTTTATACGTAAAATAGGTATGTTTACAAAGGTTTTATTGAGAATTAAAATACAGTATGTAAATAAATTATGTGAAAAACTTTATAATATAGATTTATTTTTCTTTGACAAATTATAGGAAAAGGAATTAGAGCACAATGTTTCTTGATAACTTATATTGTCACGATTTTGGACTAAAATCTGTCCCCAAAGGGGACAACTCTGTAAAACAGAGTTTTCTCTAGCAATTTTCAGTATTTAAGAATAACTAATATTATGGAATAATATGCAAGAATATAAAAGAGGTTCATTTATGACAAGTAGAGCTTTGCACAGTGGCAATATCATAGCCAATGAGGTTTATCAAGACGTGATTAGTGCTATGTATGACAAGGAGATGTATGAGTGTCCTGATATTCTCACAGAAGCAATGTGAGTCACTGAAATTGTTGAATCATAAATATAATGGCCGCCAGATGATAATTACATAATAGGTAAAAAAATTTGCACAGTGTTCTCACAATAGGGAATCTGGAAATCTTCCTCTAGGAAAAATTATGTATGAGAAGGCATACTTTTTTCACACATTGACATGCACAATGATAAATCATTCAATTAATGACAAGATGGGCAGAAATTAATAATTTTTGATTAAGAAGACTTAACTATAAGATAACAAAAAGAAGACAGTTTTCTAACCCTTCCCTTGACTGCATATACACTTGAAAAGATCCAGTTCATCATTAGGAGGAAAACCATCCATAAGCCGGAAACATGAAAGACTCTGCTTTACATATTTAACAGCAAAGACTGATCTACCTGAGGTGCAGATAGACAACTTATCGACTCTCCATTCTGTCAAGTAACATCAGTTACTTCGAAAGAAATAGAATCCCTGGAGAATTGGTCTAATATAGTTCGTACTGGGAGAAGTGAGTAAAAGAAGGGATGGGAGGGTTAGTTTCCTTTGTCTTGGCCTCTTGTCCAGTTTATTTTTTCCCCGATATTTTATTTTTAATAAGATATTTTTATTAGTAGTTACAATAAAAATAAGTTAGTATGAGTTCAGTAGACTTCTAATTGTTGCAACATTCTAAGTAGGAATATCTGAGGGGTATTTGAAATGAACCGATATCTCACTTTAATAAGGAATTAATTCTAAAGAAAAAAAAACTGGTGATAATTCTTTGCTTTCTGGCTTTGATATAACTAATAACATTCCATCCAAGATGCTCACTGATAAACATGGGCTACGAGGGAGAGTTGGTGGTAGAACTAATGTTATTGGCCCTGCCAGTTCTTTGATGTAGCAGCCAGTTTTTCTGTGATGTTCAAAGCCTCTGGTAATCTGGTAGAGGAATCAATGAAAGTGTTAGAAATAATAGTTTATGGTGAATGTGAAATATGTGCAGGAAACAGAAGTAAAAAAAGGTAAGAAAGTCTAGACTTCATGGGACCGTGACTTTTGTTTGTTTTTAACCACTCGTTCTACGGATAAATCAAGATTTTTAAATTTATTTTATTGTTTGGCAACACTATCTTATTCTGCAATAAACTCTTTGATCAGCAGTTAGTTTAAAAGTAGGGAAGTGCATAACTAATTACTAAACTTCTATTTCTTGCAAAAGCTGATTTTACCATGAACATTTTACTTTTTACTATTACTACGGACTCCTTGTAAAGCTTTTGAAAGTTCATTCTTCAAATTTGTACGTAACTATTTTTTTTTCAAAAGTTTTAATTTAAACTCTGGTTAGTTAACATATAGTGCAATATTGGTTTCAGGAGGAGAATTTAGTGTTTCATCACTTACATACAACACTCACAGAACTTTTTGTTGATATTGGGAATCTGCCATAGGGGCCTCAATAATATCATTGATTATGTAAATGTTTGAAGATGCATCATTATCTACCTCAAAAGTCCCTCCTATTTTAATAGAGGGCACCTGGGTGGCTCAGGTGTTTAGGTGCCTGGCTCTTGATTTTGGGCTCAGGTCATGATCTTACAGTTCATGAGTTCAAGCCAGATATTGGGGTCTGTGCTGATAGCATGGAGCCTGCTTAGGATTCTCTCACTCTCTCTCTCTCTCTCTCTGTCTCTACCTATCTATCTCTATCTCAAAAATAAATAAACAGACAAACATTGAAAATTATATTGAGAGAAGACTGTGTAAAGTGTATAACTGCTGGAGATGCACCAGCCTGTGACTCCAGAAAACATACTTTTTTCCCCCCTATTAAAATAAGGTTGTTTCTGTAAAGTGTCTGAATCCTTCCACAGAAGTATAATTGGTTTATTTGGAGAGTGGAGATGTACTGTCTATGTGGTAAAAAGAATGGTACTGGCACCCAAAATGACGATGTACTACTAATTGTAATCCTGAGAACCTTTGAATATACTACTTTATCTGGCAAAAGAGACTTTGTAGACGTAATCGGGTATTCTGAGATCCTTCTAGGTGAGAGAGAGAGTCAACAGGATCATAGTTAGAGAGACTTTAAATGCTGTGCTTCTGGCATGAAGGTTGAGGAAAGAGGCCACGAGAAAAAGAGTGCAGGCAGCCTGAAACAGAAGAGGCAAAGTAATGGATTTTCCGCTAGAACCTCCAGAAAGAATGCAATCTTACCAACACCTTGATTTGACCCTAATGAAACCCGTTTTGTACTTCTGATGTCCAGAATTGTAAGACAATCAACCGGTGTTGTACTAAATCATGAAGGTTGTGGTGCTCAGTTACAGAAGCAGAGGGAACCGCGAAGAAAGAAGAATGCGGTAGAGGAAAGCCTTCAGACTGTATTGCAAATACTGTCTGATACCATGAAAAAAGAGAGCAAATTATTTTGCCAGGGCTATCACGACAAAATACCCCAGATATGGAGACCTAAATTTTTGGTGACACTACTTTTTTTTTTTTTTTTTTTTTCTCACAGTTCTGGAGGCTGTTAAGTTTAAGAACAAGATGCTGGTTGGGCTGGTTTCCTCTGAGGTCTCTGTCCTTGGCTTGCAGATAGCATCCCCTTACGGCCTCTGTGCATGATCATCCCTCAACGCAAGAGCACCTGATGTCTCTGTTCTTAGAAGGACACTACTTGTCTTGGGTTAGGGCCCCACTGTAATAGCCTCATTTTAACTTAACGACTTTTTTTTTTTAACGTTTATTTTTGAGAGAGAGAGAGAGAGGGACAGAGCACGAGTGGGGTAGGGGCAGAGACAGAGTGGGAGACACCGAATCTGAAACAGGCTCCAGACTCTGAGCTGTCAGCACAGAGCCCAGCACAGGGCTCAAATTCACAAATGGAGAGATCATGACCTGAACCAAAGTCAGAGGCTTAACCAAGTGAGCCACCCAGGGCCCCGCTAATGACTTCCTTAAAAGCCCTATCTCCAAATACAGTCACATTCTGAGTTATGGAGGTATAGGACTTCTATGTAAGTGTTTGGGGAACACATTGGTAAGTCCATAACAGAGAAGGACAAGAATTGGCGAAGAGTAACACAGAGTGCAATGTACATCTGACAAAGTGTCAGTGAAACCAATTGTCCAGAATAAAGGCTGCCCAATAGACAAGTCTCAAGTTGTGCACAAATCACCAGGTCCTTGTATTGTCATTGTGCTCAATCATTGCCTGTGGCTCTTCTGAAAGAGCAGGGCCTCGCCTCGGCTCAAATGCTGGAGATCTCAAATAGTGCAGCTGGAGACTTTTATCTAACTACATTCCTCTCAGAAAAAAAGGTACATTTTTTTTCCTTGAAGGCAGATCAAATGGCGTAATCTCCATGACTCCCACAAATAATTTTGCTCTTTTTGTATTCCAGTTTTTCTCGTGCACATATGAAATATAAAATAATAGCTTTTAACATCTTGGCATCATTAGCAGAACCGCTAAATGTTGCCAGTTTTGTAACATATTATATAACAGATGCTTCAAATGCAAAATCAGTTAATTTAATAATGGTTTGAAATTACCATGGAATCCTTATAAAGCCTTTGAAAGATCATTCTTCAAAGATGAAGCATTTGTTATTATTGTAAATACTATTGCAAGCAAAGTTCATAGGTTTAACATCAAAGGCAAAAGTACTTGTCTTTGAGAAGGTCATCAGAAAACAAATATAGGTAGAGCACAGCATTATAGGAAAAAACCCTCTTGTTACTAAAATAAGAAACGTATGGAACAGAAAGACACTTGAAATTCTTTGTCATACACACAAAAATGTTCATCTCAATAAGATACAGCATTCTAGCAATCAATATTGAAGCTGCACTTATCAAAATATACACATAATTTATAAGCAGACATAATAACTACATTATAAATTTTGGGGACAAAGCTGAAGTTTAATATAAAAAAGTCATTTTTCTTTTCGCTGCCATTAATTGGACTTTAGAAATGTTTGCGCCTTTGAATAAACTATTTGTTCAACACACTTAAGTATGTTCTACAATGATACTAATTTTCTGTCTTCCAAGTTTAGAATTTCTGTTTAAAATGAGTTGGAAAATTTTACCAAAATGTTAATGAATGCAGCACCCAAATTTTTTTAGCTTGTCAGCTTTAGAGAATTATGTTTGTTGAAACAAAGTTTGCAAACGAGAACACATTAATGTTTATTTATGCAAAGCAAAATGAGAAAATCAGCAACCATATACAAGATTTTCTGCTTAAATTATGTATTTTTTATTAATATCTTAACTTGTGGGATAAATGTTTGGATACAGCACCCATTTTCATTGGATGCATTTATAGTCTATGCCAGAATGGAATTAAGTTGAGAACTCCTGTGATTTTTATGGCTTTTAAGTTTGGCAAAAATTCAAAATATCTTAAATATAGACAGAAGTTGTAATGTTTCTTTCATTATAAAAATTTGTTTTGGAAGTTTTGTGGAATGAAAAAAGCAATAACTGTAAGAATGTTGGGGCTAAAATATTTTTATATTTCAATACTAAAATTAAAAAAAAATGATAATATCCATCAATAAAATTTAGCAGAATTGGCTCTGAACTTACCTCAATACCTATGAAGAAATTGTTTCTTCCATTAAAGTATTATGGTCATGGAGCACCTGGGTGGCTCAGTCGGTTAAGCATCTGACTTCAGCTCATGTCATGATCTCGCAGTTTGTGGGTTTGAGACCCGCGTTGGGCTCTGTGTTGACAGCTCAGAGCCTGGAGCCTGCTTCAGATTCTGTGCCTCCCTCTCTCTCTGCCCCTACCCTGCTCGTGCTCTGTCTCTCTCTCTGTCTCTCTCTCTCTCTCTCTCTGAAAAATAATTAAACATTAGAAAAATTTTAAAAGAAAGTATTACGGTTGGGCAAAGAAGAGTCAACTGAAGATTCCACAATTTCAAACTAACCTAAAATGCAATTTTGAAGACTATTCAGACAAAATGTTTTAAAAAGAGAAACTTTGTATAAAAATATGGTCTTTAGAAAAATACCAGTGAAAATGTATTATAGACAAATATAAGTAAGAGACTAATTAAGCCATAAGACTGTATGTGAAGACAATAATTTTGCTTATGTCATGTCTTAATATTTGGAAAATTGTTATAAACTAGGTTTTTAAATTTGAGTTTTGTTTTAATGTATAATATACCTGTGTGTGTATATATAATATATACACCTTATATATCATATATATAGGACAATTCTAATTTTGAAAATAGGTTTTGCATAAAAATATGTTTTATTTCAAAGAATACAAGTCAATATACTTATAGATCAATAAATTTATATTTCAAATATTATATGTTTTATTGCTCCTTATATTGCTCCTACTCTGAAAAGTAGCTCACATACATGGTAATTTACAGGTCTTGCCACATATAAGGGTTTTGAAAGATGAATTTGTGATTGTCAAGCTTGTGAAATAAATAAAGGGACCAGTAGCCAATTTTATGTAAAATTAATAAGCAATAATAAGGAAATAGACGTTTTTCTTTATACTGCATAGTATCAATGACTGCATGTGCTTACTTATTCTCGATGACTTAAGCAAGAAAAATTAGTTAATACAATAAAAAACAGGTATCGTTTCTAACAAGCAAGCCTTAAAGAAAAAAAAAACTAAGGGAATATGCCTCCACTTCTTACTAATAAAATACAAGATCATGTATTGGTAATCCAGAGGCCACTTCTGGTGCTCTTAAAACTTTTAGGATAATACACATAGTAACTAACTTACATAAAGTTTGGAGAGGCCTGCTGCGTCCAAATTTGAAAACGGACTCAGCTCATGGACTCCCTACTTTAAAAAATTGACTGAAGGATCACTCTCAGCAGCAGCCAAGCTCAGATCTGCATCACCAGCTGTATCCACCACGGAAAAAAACATCAAGAAAGTAAGCTCATTCTTCACTGGCACCAAGTTTAGGTGGATGAATATTTGGTGACTTTACCTCCTTTTTAATTTCTGCATTCCTATACATAGTCCTGTTTTCTTTTTAGAAGCCCATATCAAGAATATTAAATTTAATTGTCCTATGCTGGTGGGTTAGCTAAAATTTGAAATAAGCACAATTTATTCTTTCTAAACTTTAATTCTCACGAATTCAGGCTGCAGGAATTCTTCTTTGAATAAACAAGAGAAAGACAGACAGAAGACTGGAAGTAATAGCAAACAATGTGTAGACCTCGTTGAAACTGGCTCCCTGGCGGGACATAATGCAGGCAAGGAGATGAGTACATGTGGGGCCTGATGCTGCCTACAGACGTCATCCTCATAGCCATCACCAAGAAGAAACAGTTTGGGGCGCCTGGGTGGCGCAGTCGGTTAAGGGTCCGACTTCAGCCAGGTCACGATCTCGCGGTCCGGGAGTTCGAGCCCCGCGTCAGGCTCTGGGCTGGTGGCTCGGAGCCTGGAGCCTGTTTCTGATTCTGTGTCTCCCTCTCTCTCTGCCCCTCCCCCGTTCATGCTCTGTCTCTCTCTGTCCCAAAAATAAATAAACGTTGAAAAAAAAAAAAAAAAAAAGAAACAGTTATGCAGAGGAGTACAGTTCTCTGCTTTGGTTTTCTACACATCTAGTCACTTTATTATGCCTAAGCTACTGGTCCCTGGACCGATCATGTAATTTTACTGCTCATATAAAATAGGTCTTGTTACTTTGTTCATATTCCAATGCTGTGTGCTGTAGCAGGGCAGGGGGACGCAGGGCAGAGGAACTCAATTCTCAGTTAAAGAACACATTTTATTGCATTCTTGTCTTATTCAAGGCAGGGAAAATTGTGACCCTAAACATCAACAAATACTAAATGACAAAAATCATTGAGGCTATGTTCTCTGACTGCATGGAGGATAAAGCTAGAATTCAATAATAATATAAAAAAAAACCCCTGAAAATGTGTAAACATTTGAAAATTAAAACATTGCCTATTTTATTAATGAATGAATGTATAACAGAAAAGGAAATATTTTGAACCAAATGATAATAAAAGCATAGCATACCGAAACTTGTGGGATGCGGTTCAAGTTTATCTCAAAGTGAAATATTTAGCCTTAATTGCATATGATAGAAAAAAGATACAAATGAATAACGAAGTATTCAACTACAGAAATTGGAAAATACTATCAACCATACCCAAGAAGAATAAAGATAAAAGCACAAATAAGTGATAGACAAAAATAATGAATTTTAAGAAGCAAATTTGGCATTTGAAATATCTAGCAAAATTTTTAAACACTTGGAAATACTGAGAAAAAAAAAACAAAGAAGACAGAGTAGTCCATATAAGAAAGAATAAGGATAGTCACTCTCTAACCTATAGGCATCAAAAAGACAATAATGGTTTAGAAAAAAACTTATGACAATAAAATTTAAAATTCATATTAAAAACAAATCTCTAGATAAACACAGCTTACCAAACTGACAAAAGAAGAACTGGAAAATCTGATTTATCCTATGTGCATTAAAGACATTCAGTGTATACTTATACATGATCCACAAGAAAATACCAGATGGTTTCACTGATGATAGCTTCCAAACATTTCAAAAGAGCAATACCACAAAATCAGTCAACCTAATTCAGAGAATGTAACAATAAATGCTTCCAAACTTTTTATAAAAACATTGGTATCAAAACCTGGCAAAGATTTTATAAATGGAATTGGGAATGCATTTTTTTTCAAGAATAGATACTCAAAGGATATTAGCAAACACAATGAAGCTGTGTATATATAATAATTTTGCATTTACTCTAGGAAAGCAAAGATTAAATGGCATTTGAAAGTGAAGCATTTATCACTGCTTGAAAAAATTAAAACCATCCAGTAACTATACAAAGTTATATCAGGTAATGGTAAATAATATTGATTAAAATGAAATAGGGTGATGTGATTGGATGTGAGGATGTGAGTGGGGCTTCTGTGAAAGAGGACCACGTACCAAGTTTGAAATTTAGGAGAAGCCCCTCTAAAAGGGTAATGTGTTTTTGTTTTTTTAGTTTATTTATTTCTTTATTTTGAGAGAGAGAGAGAGCACAAGTGGAGGGGCAGAGAGGAGAGACAGAATCCCAAATGGGCTCCACGCCAGCAGCGCAGAGCCATGTGTGGGCTCAAGTTCATGAACTGTGAGATCATGACCTGAGTCAATAGCAAGGGTCAGACACTTAACCGACTGCACCACCCAGGTGCTCCTAAAAGGGTAATGTTTAAGCTAGGATCTAAATGCGGAACGGCCCTGCCACTGCCACAGGGATATCCCGTAGAAGAACATTCTGGGTAGAAGACACAATTCTTGTGAACACCCTTTGGAAAAGAAAGAGAGAGAGAAACAAGCAAACAAAAACATGAGTGAGTTTCTTGCATCAGTATTTAAACAGATATAAGTCACCAAAACCTACTTTGTGTCATGCACACTATAGTTACTAGCCAGCTTTTCTCCAGACTATCACAAACTTCCTAAAGGATGTTAGCCATCTCTTCTGTATCTTCTACTTTCATGAACCCAATGCACTGTGGTTTCCTTGTGCAGAATTCCATAAAAACTGATTTTGCCGAGACATCTTAAATATTGATATTACTTAGTGTTAATTACTATAAGCTTATTTATCAGCCACCTCTCCCACCTTCTCAGGTGATCCTGTTCACATGCATGATGACATCAGTAAAGTGAAGACTCCCATTATCTGATACTCCAGCAGCCCAGAATTCTCTCCTTAGTGCCAGATTTATCCTTAAGGCTTCCTATAGACAGTTCCACCTCAATGATTTGTATGCAACTAAATTCAGAATGTCCCTTACTGAATGTCACTCTTCATCACCAACCTATTTCTTTGCACTGTTATCTACGTTGCTATAAGTCACCCAGTTTCCCAATTCATAAAGGTAGGAATTTCCCAATCCATTCTCCGTAACCATGTCGTTCAGTAGTCAAGTCCTGTCAAGTATCTATCTATGGGCAACAATTATTCTCACTCTTTCTGACTTCTTCTGCTCTGGTTGAGACTGTATACATGTGTTTCCTGAATAATAGTCAAGCCACCTGTTTCAAATCTAACTTCCTGTATTAATTATTCACACATTACTCTTTCAAAAAATAAAATCTAATAATATAACTTCATCCTTTACAAGCTCCACAGTGGATTCTTATGACTCCCGTAAGACCCTTCAAGATCTCTAAAACTGCCAATCTGTTCTGATCTTATTATACTGTTCTGTTCAAATTCAGGTATGCTTTAGTTGTGCTAGACTACCGTCACCACCTCAAAGTGCTAGACTTACTCATTTTACGATCCTCCTTGTGTTTGGAACAATTATCTTTGTTTCCTATCAAACAACTAAACTCTCAACAATTCTTTTTTTTCCCCTAAATCTTACCTGCTCTTTAAGTTGCAGCTTAAAATTCTCTTCTCCTGGAAGATACACCTGTCTGCATTCTCACTCAACTTAGTATTTCCCATATAACTATTATCACACTTCACTGTAGTTTTGCAATCACCTATCTGGTTTCTCCATTAGATAGAGAGCTTTACGCAGAAAGGGACCCACTTTCTTTTTATGTATTGGTCTATGAAGCAGCACTCAGTACAGTGCCTGGCTCCAGAGGAGGGATTCATTGAATGAAACAATGAGTAAATGAATGATTAAAGCTAATTACTCTATATAGTTGATGCATTTAGCAAAGCAGAAACTAGTATGTTGCAAATGTGCATTGAAGTTGCACTTTTCATTTAAATATCTCATTTTGAAAACTTTCGAAATGTTTTAAACTTAAAGATAAGTGTAGAAAATAACATGACAGACACTTTCACTATCCAGATTTAACAAATGATAACATGTTACTTACTTAGAATTTAAAAAACAATAATGTTATAATTTTTAAATCCTATTGCATCCCATTCCCTTTTCTTCCTCTCCACAGCAATACATTCAAGTTGATAAGTTCCTATCCTTATGCTTTTATGAGTATATGACATATAAGTCTATATCTATAACTATAAATAATAAAATCCTTTATATATTCAGCTTTAATTTTATGGGTGTAATAAAAATAAATGTACATTTTAAAAACTTATTTTAACCCCTGTTATACTTTTGAGATTCTGATTATTTTGAGAATCAGATCTTAAAATGTAGAACTAATTTATTCATTTTATATTCTGTATGATTTCCATTGTATCAACACACTGTGACTTATTCTCATTCCTTATTTAAGGATAGTATTTTTGTAGTTTTATTTTTTTTTTAATTTTTTTTAATGTTTATTTATTTTTGAGACAGAGAGAGACAGAGCATGAATGGGGGAGGGGCAGAGAGAGAGGGAGACACAGAATCGGAAGTAGGCTCCAGGCTCTGAGCCATCAGCCCAGAGCCTGACGCAGGGCTCGAACTCACGAACCGTGAGATCATGACCTGAGCTGAAGTCGGACGCTCAACCGACTGAGCCACCCAGACGCCCCTTTGTAGTTTTAAATAACGATTCAGTAAACAACTTACTTGTGTTTCCACTAACACATGCTCAAGGATTTCCTTAGTTATGTGAGTTAAAATGAAATTGCCAAATTATACCTACACAAATTTCTTTATATATATATATATAAAGAAATATATATATATAGAAAAATATATATATATTTACGGTTTATTCATTTGAAAGAGAGAGACAGAGTGAGAGAGAAAACAAGCAAGGGGGGGCAGAGAGAAAGGGAGACACAGAATCTGAAGCAGGCTCCAGGCTCTGATCTGTCAGCACAGAGCTCAATGTAGGACTCACACACATGAACCGCGAGTTCATGACCTGAGCTGAAGTCAGAGGCTTAACTGACTAAGCCACCCAGGTGCCCCTACACAAGTTTCAAATGCTCATAAATTGCCATTATGTCCATTTTCTTAACTGTGTAGCTCATATATTCTTTGCATTAAAGTGTATGTTTTTCTGTCAGTTTCTGCAACAAGACTATTAGAAAGTTGTACCAAGATTACAAATTTATGGATTTGGCTTTGTAATTTTGTTGATGGTTTTTTTTATGGATTCCAAGGCCATATTTCTAATTACAGAGAGATTCAAAATTATATTTTCTTCGGAACTTTTCTTTTTAATTAAGTAATAATCTTTTTTAAAAATACTATTTTCTGTCTAAAAATCTGTTTTGTCTGACAGAAATATTTTTGTGCCAGTTTTCCTTTGGTCAATTTTGTCTTAGAAATAATTTTCCAAATTTGGTTCTCAAATTTACAATGTCTTTATGCTTTAGTTGTGTCTGTGTGACCGTTTCCTTCTTTACATGTTTTAAAAATTAAACTAGAACCAAATGGTTAGTTTTTTTGTTGTTGTTTGTTTGTTTGTTTTTAATCTGTGAGAGCTCCATATGCATATGTATGTGGAAGCTCCCCCATAGGACAAATTTCACATTTACTTGAGTTTCAGGATATCTGAGATTTCTGTTAATTTTCCAGCTACAGGTTCCCACACAATTTGAGTGGTGTGAATTCAGATCCCTCACTGCAGAAGGCATGATCCTGTGGTTTCAAATTATTCTGAGTGACTCTTTTCCTATCCCATAGCCCAAGGGCGGGGGGGGGGGCGGGGGTCAGTCTGCTCCAGTTCTGAGTCCCTCAGACCTTCAGGACTGATGGCTTTTTGTGCGGAGTTCATTTTCACCTTCACACTAGCATGGTCTGGGTGTAAGAATCTCAGTCTTTAGGAATGACTCTAATACCTGTCTGCACTGTTTGAATTTAATAACTGTTAAATACTCTGTGTCTGAGTTTCTTCTTCATTTCTGGTCCCTGGAGATTTTCCTTTTTTACTTGTGTAACTGTATAAATGCTGTAAAATATCTTATATTTTATGTATTTTTTTAATTGTGTTTTAAGGGATGACGGCGGTTTTGAAACACATGGAGAGAGGAAGACAAAATAGATTAGTTGTTAGCAATAAAAATTAAAACCAAAAATGGTTTATAGATAAGAGTCATAGAATTTTACCTCATAATTGGTATTCCATACATGTGACTACATTAGAGAAATATGTAAAACATATAAATATGAATAATTAGCAATGTGCATTCTGACATAAACTCATATTTAATAATATCAGACTTATGAAAAGAAAAGCTTAACAATATTATCACTTTCCTAGAATTATAAAGATCATATTAGGAAGTCATTTCAAAGCTGACTTGTGTTGGTAGATAAAAGTTTAGTGGTATTGGCAATAAAAGGAAATTGATGGCTAGAGTGTTGCTAACAAATAAGAAAAGAGTGGTTGATAAAGTAGCATTAAAAAAATAAATCATCACTTATCTTATATGCACCAAGCATCGTGCTAGGTGATTTTTATATATGTTATAACATTTAATATCACTATAAGTTTACACCCCAGCTATTATTCATACCATTCTACAAATGAAAACTCTGAATATCATAGTTTAAATAACTTAGTTAACATTACCTACATAGTAAGTACCTTGTAGGCTCTGTTATTGTGCTCTAAGTTTTACTAATTCTTTATTATATTGATACTAATTTTAAGTCACAAATATAAAATGTGCATATGATAGAATACTTAGAGATTAATAAATAAATTTAACTCACTTATAATCTTTCCACCGAAGTAGTAAGTTTATCAAATAGGGTATTATTTTGATATAATCAAGTAATTGAAAATATAGAAGACATAGATATTGATACAAGTATAGATATAGCCGGCATATGCTTTTGTTTCATTTTTTTTAAGTAACCTTAGGATGAGAGTCAATATATAAATCACATTCTCCTAGAAATTCAAAATTTACTAAGATTGAGATCAACTTTTCTCAAATTCATGTTTGCCTTCATTTCCTTCTGTTTTATCCCTTTTTAATTCATGATGAAGGCAATGATCACTCACTTCCCTGATCTCTTGTCCCAGATAAACATAATATAATTAAAATTTCAAATATTATTAGTGACTAAAGTATCTCAATAATTTTTAAATCTTCGATTACACTATTAAATTATTACCAATATTACTATTAATTATAATAACATATAATAAATATATTAACTATTATATACATGTATAATATATAATATACACAACACATAACTATATATATACATTTGTATATATATATATATACAAACTCCCTAATTTTTAGATTCAAAATATTATTTCTAATTAATTATGCTCGCTTCATCCTTTTTTTTCTTTTTTTTTTTAAACGTTTATTTATTTTTGAGACAGAGAGAGACACAAAATGGACGGGGGAGGGTCAGAGAGAGAGGGAGACACAGAATCTGAAACAGGTTCCAGGCTCTGAGCTGTCAGCACAGAGCCCGACATGGGGCTCGAACTCATGCGAGACTGCGAGATCATGACCTGAGCCAAAGTCGTAGGCTTAACCAACTGAGCCACCCAGGCGCCCCTAATACTTTTTAATGATAAATTCAAAAAAGGACAATTTTAACAGCTAAAATAAGAACAGCTGAAGTTCTAATAATTTGTTATTTTGACAAATTGAATCATGATAGTATTTCTTTTCTAATTAATTTAATAAAACACTACTTATTCATTAATCTATTAAGATTGAGTAAAATTAACATTCTCACCTTTTTATATCTATCTGAATGTATGAGGACTCTTATTCATAGAATCCATTTCAGTTACTGCTCCATAGGAATTTATATGGACATAATTATAAGATGAATTCCATACATAGTAAAACCTAAGATTGCAAGTAACTTGTTCTGTGAGTGTTCTGCAAGGCAAGCAAACATTTCTAATAAATTTTAACTTAATAAACGAGTGATGTCTTGCAATACGAGTGGTACCTGATGCCGAATGTCACATGATCACAAATGCGCCAATGGTTCTTGAAATTCGTTTGATACACAAGTGCTTTGAATTACAAGCATGTTTCCAGAACGAATTATTTTCACAAACCAAGGTTTTACTGTATTTCAAAACGCATTATTTTGGGGTGCCTAGGTGACTTGCTAGGTTGAGCATCAGACTCTTGACATCAGCGGCTCAGGTCATGATCTCATGGTTTGTGGGTTTTGAGCTCCACCTTGGGCTCTGCTGACAGTTCTGAATCGGCTTTGGATTCTGTTTCCTTCTCTCTTTCTGCCCCCCCTCCCCTGCTGGCGCTCACGAGTGCTCTCTCCCTCTCTCCCTCTCTCTCTCTGTAAAAAAATAAATATTTTAAAAAATTAAAAAAAATTACTTTCCAGATTTTCACTATTTCCAAAAATCTCAATAAGTTTCCTAGCATGTGGTTAACAGCCACTGAAAAGAATTAAAACTGCTTATCCTCACAAATATATCTTGATTTATATTTAGGTTCTTGAGCATACAAAACCTTCTATGAATTTTTTACTGCATGTTTAAACAGTGATTGGTTTTCTTTTTAAGAGAGTGATAAAAATTACTAAATTGGGAAATTTACCTCTTTAAGTTTTTAATAAGGTAATTTTGCTAATCTAACTGTTCAGTTTTGTTTTCTTGATGGCAAATGCTGCTAATGATTGACTTTTTATACCCATTGAAAAGGGGTCTGTCTTTCATCTACTAATTTAATCTAGTGAGTACTTAAATGGAGTTTATATATCACAGTGATCAGATTAGACTGAATCTCCAGGAGTCTAATTCCCTGGAGGCCAATTTAATATTAGTGTTTCTGTACCTGTTTTATAAGACCCTCCATACACATTCAATATTTAAAATGAATTACAACATACCTGATACAGCTGCTTTTCTTTTGGATTTACCTTAAAGGCTTATCATCAAGGTTTCAAGCTCATTTAAGAAGACATTTAAACAACAACAACAAAAAAAGCCACCATGGATAACGCAACTTTAAAAATATCAGCACTGAAACATTTAAATAATTAGGCATATATTTAAAGGAAATAAACCTCAGATCTCACTTAAATTATTATAGCTAGCAATCATTTGTGAAATCACTTTATTTTCTAATATATTCAAATAGTCGCTTTTTTTTTTTTTCCTTCTTTCACCTCGCTAAAAAGTGCTGTTTGGGGCAGCTGGGTGACTCAGTCAGTTAAGCGTCTGACTTCAGCTCAGGTCATGATCTCCCACTTTGCACATTCAAGTTCAGCATCTAGCTCTCTGCTGTCAGCACAGAGTCTGCTTTTGATCCTCTGTCCCCCTCTGTCTGTCCCTCCCTCACTTCTGCTCTCACTCTCTCTCAAAAATAAACATTATAAAATAAAATAAAATACACATAGCTTATCTTATATATTCTTTTCAGAATAAACACTCTTGGTTCTCTTTTGTCATTTGGATAGTTTGCATTTGGGAGGACAATGATGAAAGAATGGTGGGTTCTTTTTTTTTTTAATTTTTAAATGTTTATTTATTTTGAGGGAGAGAGAGACAGAGTGTGAGCAGAGCAGGGGCAGAGAAAGAGGGAGACACAGAATCTGAAGGAGGCTCCAGGCTCTGAGCTGTCAGCACAGAGCCTGATGTGGGGCTCGAACTCACGAACTGCGAGATCATGACCTGAGCCAAAGTCAGATGCTCAACTGAGCCTTCCAGGTGCCCCAATGGTGGGTTCTTCTTATGCTTAAAAAAGACAATGTGAGGATTTGAAGATTGCAAGGCACTCATAGAAACAATTCACATAAAGGGAACTGAGACAATGTCAAAAGCTGAATCATAAATGAGATCTTTTCACATAAATACCTAGAAACCTCTGGTATGTATTCATTATCTTACACAGAAAATTAAATATATATATATATATATATATATATATATATATATATATAGTAAGTTTATCAAGTTTATCTTCCCCTCCCCTACTGTCCCATTTTCATGTGGAAAAATGGTTTAGTGTTTGGTATGGTGCTGACAACTCTCAGTTTGTAAGGCTTTATAATAACTAGACATTAAATTAGAATGATAGTAAAGGACAGCCAAGAATTACAGTATGTGCATTGAATATGTGCCGGGCAGGGTTCTGAATATTTATACTCATTACATCTTACTGACCCTAAAGTAACCTAGATATGATCATTTGCCCAATATAAATGAGGAAACTGAGGCACAGAGCAGGTTATTTCCATCAAGGTTACACATCAGCTAAGTTGAAGATTTGGAATAAAAATGAGGAAGTTTTCCTCCAGACTCCAAATTTTTATCATAAAGCCCTCACAGTGGATGAAGTTTCTGTCGCTACCAGGTTTTGTGGCCTTTGAAAACTGGCAAAATTTTTCTGTGACTTTCTTTCTGTGTAAACTGGGAATACTAAAGTTTTACCCACCTAGTTGCTCATGCCGGTAGATTTTTAAAAATGTGTCCACGAAATAGAGAAAAATCTAAACAACCCATTTTCTGCCCTGGCCACATCTCTGGCAAGGAGACTTGTATAAATGGAAAAGGATTGATATGTCTTGCTGACCATTAGTTCTCCCATCATTCCTATGATCTGTTATCACTTCGTAAGTTATCTTTTGAAAATTGACAAGAAATTCTCTTCTTAACACATTTCCACATTTAGTAGCCATTTTTCTGGCTCCAAATTAGTAATGCTGGATTCTTATAGGACACAGAAACTGTAGTTAAGTATTTTACTTTCCGACTCAGCTTTCTCACCTACAACAGCAACCGTTGTTTAAAAATGCATGTTTTTGATTACCTTTATATAATTCAACATGTATTATTCAAAAATTTAAAAATTAATCTAGCTTTATATAAGTCATACATAAAATTAGGGTACTTTGGATCTTTTCTTTTCTATAAGGACAGGAGTAAAAATACTGTTTGTTTTTCTCTACTTAAAAAAAAAAAGTAACCCAATTCTTCAGATTTTTTTAAATGAATAAGGAAGCACTGAGAATGTGTGTTTACGTGACAAGATGATCATAAGATGCAAAATGAACTGTGTTCCAATGTCAGACTCTCAAGAGATCTTTGACACTATGTCACCATTTATTCTTTGCTTTGTTTCTTCTTATTTTTTTCAGAAAATGAATTATGGATGAGGATAAACAGCATAGGGATATAAAAAAAACAGCAGGCATAACTTTGATAACAACTTTTTTGGCATATGTCGCTACCATCCAATGTTTTTCTAAGCAGATTTCAGATGGAAGGAAAAAAATAACATGTCAGGTAAAGACAAAAAAAGATGAAAAAGAAAAAAAAAAGAAAAAAAAAGAAATCCACATAATTATCTCAAGCCAAAACATCTGGGTATATTCTCTGGTCCCCTGCTTAAGTCAGCTATTTAACTTTTTTTTTTTTTTAATTAAAGATTTTTTTCCTCTGCTCTCCATATAAAGTCCAGTAGTGGAAATGATAGTGTCAAGGACCAGACATCATATTTATTCTGAAATTCAGGTATAAACCAATCAGTGTTCAGTCAACATAGAGTAGAGACTGCAAATGTACTAAAGGGGGAATCTTTTTCACGCCATGATAGAATTAAATAACTGTTCATGTATTTCCTAAAATATAATCTAATACAGATATAACAATAATAGAAGTAGAAATTAATGCTAAGCTAAAACATCTACAATGTGTAGTTATATAGGTAATAGGCCCTAAAGCTGCTTATCACCTCATTTAAAAAAAATTTTAATGTTTATTTTATTTTTGAGACAGAGGGAGACAGAGCAAGAGTGGGGGAGGGGCAGAGAGAGAGACACACACAGAATTTGAAGCAGGCTCCAGGCTCTGAGCTGTCAGCACAGAGCCCGACGCGGGGCTCAAACTCACCAACCATGAGATCATGACGTGAGCCAAAGTCGGGTGCTCAACCTACTGAGCCACCCAGATGCCCCTACGCACCTCATTTTAAAGAAGTTCAGGATGCAAAGCATTATGAAAGAAATGTAAGCAAAATGAAATGACTAAGTTGTGTGTGCGTGTGTGTGTGCATGTGGCTGATGGGAAAGGAGTGATTAAAGTCAATTGGAAGTACTAAAGAAGTTTTCTTGCCATAGAAAGCATCATGCTGGACCTTTACATGTATGAAGGATTTGTAAATACAGATAGGATAGCTGTCAAAAATGTGTTGGGGGCACAGGTCATAGATCATTTGTTATCCTCTCCAGTCATGTTTTTATTTGTCTTTCCCTAGCAGTATAGCTCTGGAAATCATGAGGATTGGGATCTTAAAGACCTATATAGGAAATATAAACATTATGGACAGTTTATGGACAAAGTTGTATCCAAACTATTTTCCCCATGAAGGAAACAAGAGACTGATAATATCTAATTGAGGGGAAAATGACATTATCCTACAGCCATTAGCCATCTTATTTGCCATCTGTATTCAATATAAGAATTCTTGCATGCAGAGCTAAGCATACAGAATGGTGATAATCATTCAGTTTTTTCTTTAATGGTATTGGCCTTTTCACGTATAAGCTTAATATGCCCTCAGTAATGTAAGGAATAGGACTTTTATTAAATCCAGTCATCATGTTACACATAAGAACCTCATCTTGTCATGAACAGTCATCATGTTACACATAAGAACCTCAGATCATTTTTAAGAAGATACCTTCCTTACGAAGCCACCATGAACGTCATTTATAAAGGTAGTATCAGCATCTTTGAGATGTACTATAAATGTCCGTCTTCTGTGGGCAGAGGATACAAGCTGAAGATGCTTCTGTTGATACGAATTCCTTGTTCTACAGTAATTATAGAATTCACATGGTGGCACAGGCAAAAATATGCCACTTTTCATCAATTAACCATAGAGGCAGTTATTATTAAAACCAGGTAGCAGAGAAAAAGGTATATAACCAGAATCATCTCATTAAGAGAGATTTTGTCAGTTGCTAGTAGATCATATTTTCTAAAAATGCATTAGCCCATTAGGATTGTATTTGATTTACTTAATCAAGAAACTTCTCTATGCCAGATGAAGAGAGACATCAGATGGAACTTTATTGTATCACATCAAATTCTCATACATTAATTGCTCTTAAAAATAAGGTCCTTTTAATGAAGGGAAAACCGCATACCTGGTTGAAGAAGTCTACAAAGACACTTTAAATATACACAGCATATCTACTTCCCAGTCTTCTCCTAAGAGATTTATTTGGATTTACTGGTGGAACTTGCACTAGTAAAAAAAAAACAAAAAAGTATATGTATTCTTCTCTGGAGTAATTCAACACTAAGTCTAAACTAATTCTGTTCTCCTGGATCTAAAATGCAATAGTGTTTCATTGAGGGCTTATGAGGGTCAGATGACAAATAGAATTTACTCTGTTTATGAACTCACACCACGGTTATTTCGCCAGTTCCTGAGTGTGTGGTTAGAATACAAATACTCAGACACTTGTAAAATCCCCACAGTACTTCCTTGTAGAGTGAGGGCTATTGGTTGGCAAGCTAATTGGAGGCTTTTGGAGCTCCCTGTCCTTACCAGAATAGTAAATCAAAAGCAATAATGAATCCCTGGAGGCTTTACAAAATGTAAGATCATTATCAAAGACATCAAAGAGGGAGTAGAAATGGCCTCAGTCACACTCCTATTTATCTTACCTTTTGACCTGTGCAGAAAAGAGAAATGGATCTTAGAAAATACTAAGGGATTATTGCAAACTTAATTAGGTAATGACCATCTATATTTTTTAAACTTTTATTATTTTACTGCACCAAATTAACATGGCCCTTGGCACCTGTTATGCAGATATTGATCTGTTAAATGTCATGTTTTCTTCTGTATCCCAATAATCAAAAGAACAGAAGAAGCATTATGCTTTCCTTCAACAGGAACAGCGATAAATCTTCTTTGGTCACTTAAGGCTATGCAACAGTGTTCTTCTTGGTCATAATTTAGTCTGCAGAGACCTTAACTATCTTACCGTACCTTACTTGCTGATAGCACCTATTGATTGGGAAGTAGCAGTTGACAGACGCCAGAATATGGGAATGATATTCTACAACAGTACAGGCATCTGATACTTTCTGGCATCTATAGATCTAGACAAGTTAGGATATATCCTCTAGAATAAAGGACAAATTACTTTCTTATGCACTAGGAAAGAGGAATAATGACCTGTCTAGATTCTGGGGGGAAATGATTGTATATATAGTTATACTGCTGATAGCACCTATCAGCAGTATAGTTATACTGATAGCACCTATTGATTGGGAAGTAGCAGTTGACAGACGCCAGAATATGGGAATGATATTCTACAACAGTACAGGCATCTGATACTTTCTGGCATCTATAGATCTAGACAAGTTAGGATATATCCTCTAGAATAAAGGACAAATTACTTTCTTATGCACTAGGAAAGAGGAATAATGACCTGTCTAGATTCTGGGGGGAAATGATTGTATATATAGTTATACTGCTCTGACATATTTACTAAGTGGCCCATCAAACCCAGTTTTGAGTTGGAATGAATACAAAAAGTCTCTCCAGCTGTCTCAGACTTGATCTATTCAAGGGCTGTTTCCATCTAGCCTTTATTAGCCTCTGAATGTGATGATCCTTTATGTATTATTTTTTAAAATAGATTAAATCCGTTTCTTTTACTAAATATTTATTTATTTATTTTTGAGAGAGAGAGAGAGAGAGAGAGAGAGACAAAGAGACAGAGAGACAGAGAGCACAAGCCAGGGAGGTGCAGAGAGAGAGAGAGAGAGAGAGAGAGAGAGAGAGAGAGAGAGAGGCACAGAATCTGAAGCAGGCTCCAGGCTCTGAACTGTCAGTGCAGAGCCCAATAAGAAGCTGGAACGCACAATTTGTGAGATCATGACCTGAGCTGAAGTCAGACACTCAACTGACTGAGCGACCAAGGAGCCTCTGAATATGATGGTACTTTAAATGATGGCCTGATCAGGATGATTCATGAAGCCTGTCATTGCCTTGGATAGACAAGTCAGAGCAAAGTTGCTTAGGTTTTGGAGAAAAGCCAGGCTCTCTTTGAAGTCACCTGAAATAATTCTTAGCTTGTTACTGTAACATGGTAGACATTGAACACCTAAGCATGGAACAAATGACTGTAAGTCTTGAACTTTGTCATAAACATGGTGTTATTTGATGCAACAGCTATAAAGCCAGTCTTACCCAGAGCGCTTTCTCACAACTGGATGTGGTATATTTAAGAATCAGCTTGAACAGGTTTTAATTTCCCTGTGTCTTGATTCTTGCCACAACTCTGAACACACAGTTTTAGTCTCATTAGGATTTCCCTATGGCAGTTAAGTGAGGAGAAAAATTTTGACCCAAAGAAGAATGCTACAGTGGTCTAAGATAGCTGGGAAGAGTGGGAAAAGGAAATCTTAGAAGTAAGAAAAACTCCAAGATCTACATATCGTTTTCTATTTGGCCTAGAAACACAAATACATGGTAATGCATGAGCAGTAGCTAATGATTTGTCCAAATGGTGGGAAAATTTGGAAAGAACAAACATGGAGGATTGATTACAAGGCAGCTTGTAGAAGAGGAATGTGTGTAGACCTAACTAAATGGGGCTAGAAAGTGAGAATATTTATGCCTGACATATTCTGTAGAGGAGGTTCACAATAATTAAATTAAAAAGGTTCCCTACCTTCAGGCTGCCAATCAGCTTCTTCCCACATCCATTCCAGCTTTTGCTTGTTGAGTTTATAAAATGTGGTCATAGGGGCGCCTGGATGGCTCAGTTCAGTTAAGTGTCTGACTCTTGATTTCAGCTCAGGGCATGATCTCATAGGAGTGGGATTGAGCCCATCTGGGATTATCTCTCTCCCTCTTTCTCTATCCTTCTCTCTCTGCCCCTCCCCCACTTGTTCATGTACTCTTTTTCTCTCTCCCTCAAAATAAGTAAATAAACACTTTTAAAAATGTAGCCATAATATCAGGGACAGAGGTTGTGCGTGGCCTCAATAGCATGGACTACCTCACAACAAGGTATATCTAATACTGCCAATGCTAAGCCCCTGATCTGCAAATTGCAGAGAACTGTGAAAATGACATCATATCCTGTGGGGGTCAGCCAGCCATCTAGCAGCACAATGATTATATCAGATATATATTTTTCATAGAGAGTTCAGTAATTTTCTTAACTGTAATAAATACTTGTTGGAAAATAATTATGCCTTCTCTTTCCACCAAGCTGTTGTAAACACACCTTTAACTAACTTACTAAGTACTTTACTTACCATCAGGTTTTCACATTTATTATTATATTATATTATATTATATTATATTATACTATACTATATTATATTATTTCATACTTATTTCTTATCAAGGAATTCACTGTACCACAAAATAAATAAGGCAACTGGCTTTGTTCAGGATTCACTGATACACTAGAAGCTGATGCTCTTGGAGAATGGTAGAAGGAACATACTACTGAAGACTCAACTAGTCTCAACTAGGTGGGGAAAAACAAAAGTCAAAAAAACAAAAAACAAAAACAAAAACACCTGGTACCTTTGAAGGTTTGTGTTACAGGGTGTGTTATTCTCTGTGGCCGGAGTTTATGTGTTATGGTATGAAGGGATGCACTTAATAGCGGTACCTCTGAAATTGTATAATTTTTAAAATTACATAATTATATAGACAATTATTAGAAAGTTCTAAGAATTTATTTTATTGAAGTGTAGTTGACACACAATATTATATTACTTTAAGTGTGCAATATAGTGATTCCACACTTATATACATTGCAAAAGGTCACCAGGATAAATCTAGCTATCATTTGTCACCATACGAAGTTGCTACATAGTATTAACTATATCCCTTATGCTTCACAGTGTGTCTCTCATATTTATTTTATAATTGGGGTTTGTACCTTTTAATCCCCTTTCTCTATTTTGTCCTATCCCCTTTCCCAGGAATTACTAGATTTTTCTTTGTATCTATGAGGCTGTTTCTGTTTCTGTTTTGTTGTTTGTTCTATTATTTTTTAGATTCTACATATGAGTTAAATCATACAATATTTGTCTTTCTTTGTATGAATTATTTTTCACTTAACATCATACCCTCTAGGTCCATCCATGAAATAATAAATAATTAATAGAAAAGTTTACTTCCTGTATCTTCAGCTTTGGTATCATATTTTAATAATTTGTTACCCAATGATGCCAAACTTCCATAGGGACTTAAGAATGAGATTATTAAAGTGAAAACCAAAACTTTTACCAGGCAATTTTGGAAACCTCATGGCACCAGAACAATATCCAAAAGATGGCATTATCCTGTGGCTTTGGTGCTTGATTATTTATTTATTTACTTATTTATACCTTTTTTAAGTTGATTTATTTATTTTGAGAAAGAGCATGAGCAGGGGAAGGGAAGGCAGAGAAGAGAGGGAATCCCAAGCAGGTTCCACGTAGTCAGTGCAGAACCTGACATGGGGCTTGAACCCACAAACTGTGAGATCATGACCTGAGCCGAAATCAAGGGTTGGACTCTTAACCAACTGAGTCACCCGGGAGCCCTGGTGCTTGCTCCTTTAAATCAAGGTTTAATAAGTTTGCTGCAAACAAAAGCAGGAGAGGCGGTAGTGTTTCTCAAACTCAATGGATCATCCTAAGTACTTCTTAGTCTTGCCGTGTGCATTGGTAGCCTGGAAATGTCTCAACTGGCATGACAACCAAGATACCTGAACTTTCCAGAATTAAAATTCAATAACTGCCTCTCCATTTTCAAATAAAGAACAATGACACGGTGAGGAGCTCAGGACGAGTCAAAGGAACTTGGAATGGGTAATGAAAAATTACTGTTAAAGAAACCAACCAAGTCTTCTGTAGTTATCTTATTTTTCTTCTTCTCTGATATGTGTATATATATATATATATGTGTGTGTGTGTGTGTCATATATATGTCTTATTAAACATATATGTATCCATGTACATATGTATATGTATTTTATGACATATATATATCTATTATATATGTGAATACACGTGTAGGTCATTAAGATTAGTAGAGTATGTCAGAAGTGATAGTATGTGATTTCTGAGACAATGTTTAAAAAGCTATCAAGCATCTTTCTCGCACACCAGAACACTCATGCTTTGAGTCCTGAACTGTTACATCATGAAAAAGCCCAGACCACAGGGACAGGCCACCTTACAGGTTTTAGGCTGCAAGAGAGGTCCAAAATGCCTGCTGTGTGACTAGGCCACCCTGGACATTCAGCCCACTTGAGTACGCAGATGATTGCAGCCCTCACCAGTATCTGATTACAACTTTATAAAGACTCAAAAGAGAGAGAGAGAGAGAGAGAGAGAGAACGTAAAGGGTGTGTGAAGCTGCTAAGCTTTGAGATAATTTATTTCTCTACCGTGGTACCCGGAACAAGATCTTCACTGGTACTATGTGAAGGAGGGGCCTTAGTGGATAGAGCTAGTATATTTTCCAATACCCACTCCAGTCACCTTTCAGCATACAGAACCTGAACTCCAGTTACATTTGCAATATTACCTTGCAATTAGGGCACCGGCTGTGATTCACCCATGATGGGCTTATTTAGGATTTGAGTAACATAATCAGAGGAGTGTGGCTCTAGACTAGTGATGATAGTGATGATTTCCTAAGTTTTCAGAAGACTCTTCAACCGGGGAGTTTTGAGTTTGTCACAGAAAGAGATTCATCAGGCGTTTGCAGGGTTACTAGTTTCCTGAGTTTGAGGGTTCCTGACATTGGATCTTACGGTGGTCCATTTCTGCAATCCTGGAAACTAAGCCCAGAGTTTTTTCCTCCCTCCATCTCTCCCAATGATTTGGTGAGCTATCTCTACCACTTAATAAATCCCTTTCTACTTAAACTAGTTATTTGGATTCTGTTGCCTATAAGTAAGTATCACAACCTCTTCTACAGCTTGTTGGGAAGATTTAAAAAAATAAGTTAAAATAACATGTAAATTGGCTAGAATACACAAGTGTAAGACATATTAATTTTCCTTTCTTCCATTACTTTACCCTCTTAAAGATATTAGTGACTTCCACTAACACTTTAGTTTATTTCCAAGCAGATATTCAAATTTTTTAACATTTTCTCTATAGAAAAATATAGATTATGCATTTTATAAGACAAAAATAAAAGTCATAATACACTAGTTTTATAAAAGTTCTCTTTACAAAGTGTAATTTATGAGAGTAGGACTTATGAATAAATATGCCTATTTCCTGCACTTCTAATAACGTTCTAATAATGCTGGTAACTATAAGATTAGAATCAAAAGAAGTTGCCTTTTCTGTTTAATAAGAATGTCATAACCTCTTTTCATCTTTTATTACTAAGGTTTATCTTTCATAATCATGTTCAATCCTATGGGTACAGGATAAAAAGATTTGAAGTAGCTAGCACAGAGAAAAGTTCATTATGAAAGGGAACTGATTGTCAATATTGGAAAAAATAATCTAACAATAGATTATCATCTTGCATTTTAATTTAACTTGGCTAAGTAGACAAACAGGTCTAAGGATCTGCAAATACCTTTAATATTTGAGGAGGAAAAAGAATTTGAAGCTAAAATCACATTGGCTTTTTGAAGCTGTACACATCCTTTGTCTGTTAAAAATTTAATGATAGAAATCTCACTTTTATAATGGAAGTTTACTTCTAACTACTCAAAAAAAAAAAAAAAAGACAAGTGTTCCTCAATCTCCTGTGAGAATCAAATCCATCTTTCAGTAATCTAAATTCCCCCTTTGTTTTTTGGGAATGTAATAAGGAAGTATCATGGAAAGATATTGCAGCATTCATTTTAACTATTTGTTATATATACTATAAAATATAAATATATTTAAAACTTAAAATGTTCACATTGCCATTTTCTCCATAGTTTGAAATAATTTTGGCCTCAAATTTGTGGTAAGATTGTTGATTGTGCTTTGATTAATTGTTCACTAGGTCTTATTTTGTAATTATATTTTCATTTTTAAGGAGTATTTTTTTCATCTGTTAATGAGGAGATACACATTTGAAACTAATCATATTTCTTATTTAATGAATCTGTTCATCGCTAAAGAGAAGTAACATTTCCAAGCTTTCTTTTCATTTACAATATGTTATAATCACACAGGTAGCTGCTCTTAGCAAAAACCTAAATACATCAGCATTGCAGAACTAAGTGAAAAAAAGAGCTAAGTGAAATAAGAAAAAAAAAAGAGCTGATGTTAAAACTAAGTCACTACTAGAAAGAGAAAGAAGAGACTTTGCATGAACATTAATATTGTATCTAAATACTTTATGTGAATAACCCAATAATCAGTGATAGAAATAGAAAATGTTATTTGTTTTTACTCCTGAAATACCAGTGCCTTTCATTTTGTTCAAATTTACTTTGCTGAGAGAAGGTTGGCTTTTGGAAAAGGAGCACCAGGTAATAGCCTGACAATTCTTTCCAGGTATGAATTTTGCCATCACACTGAAAACATTCTCAGACCCGATAATGTTCAATAAATTCATAAGATGCTGTCAAGTTGGTAATAACAATGGCAGATGAAGAGAAGCCAAAGTAGGGAAGAAGGGAATGCATACATGTAGAGTAAGGACAGATTATACTTAATACGTTTCACTAGGTAAGTTGCTTGTGCATAGTATTTTAAAATATTTCACAGATTTTTTTTACTAGTTTAATAGACATTGATAGCGATTTAAGTGTAATTTTTCTTTGATAATATATGGAAGTAAGTCTTACATGCATACAAAATTGTCATATTCATTAATTCTGTGGTTATAACTGGCTTATCAATCTTTGCCATTGTTGAGCAAATATTATATATATATATATATATACACACACACATATATATAATAGGAAAACCCTAGAGACAATTCCATTAAAATGGGGACTGAAATAACAATGCATTGTATAATAGTTTTAAAATGTTCCAGCAAAGAATTTGACACCCATTCCATTAAAAACTCAAGTCTAATATCTCTTCCCTTGAATATGGGCCAGCTTTAGTCACTCTTCTTTGCAAATAGAATGGGGCAGAAATGACATTGTTTGACTTCTGAGACAACACGATAAAATGCAATACAACTGTCTTTCTCTTCTCTCTATAATGATAATTTGATTTGGAATCCATCTACCATAGTTTAAAGAAGCCAAATAGCCACATGGAATGGCTGCATGTAGTTGTTCTGCCCCAAATCCCAGCTGACGTTCAAGATTCCAGTCAGCATCAACCTCCAGAGATGCAAGTGAGTCTTTGAACTGTTCCAGCCTCCAGGATTCAAGCTGTCTCAGCTGATAGCAGGTGAAGCAGTGATGACCCTTATGGGGCTTACCCTAAGTCTCGATTTGTGATTTTTGTTTTGAGCCACTAAATTTTGGTTACGCGGCAATGCATAACTGAAACACAAGGCATCACTAGTATTATTCAGTGTTGTTCAGTAAGTTTTAACCAATCTATTTATGCATTAGTTTGTTCATTCAGCAACTATTTACTGCATACCTACTATATGCTACGCATGGTTTTAGGTAGGGGACAGACACATGAGTAAGCATAAAAAAATATTCCTGCCCCCATTGAAGTTATGTGTTAGAGGCAGAGACAGAAAAGGTATAATGCCCAGCAGTGATAAGTGGTATAAGGAAAAAAACAAAGGTAAGTAGAGAGAGGGTGACAGGGTGATGTTATTTTAGACGGAGTGCTGACGGGAGTCATCTCTGTGGCTGTGACGTTTCAGGAGACATAAGGGAAAAAGCAGAAAGCAAGTCATTTTAATATCTGGAGTAAAACATTCCAGGCAAAGGGAAGAGAGAATAAGAATAAAAAAAAATGTAAGTGTGGCTGCAACACAGTGAGGAAGAGGAAGAGTAGAAACATAGAGAAAAGGTCATGGACAGATCATGTAGGGATTTATTGACTATCTTAGTGGATGGCCTATATCCAAATTCACACGTAAGTTTGGACTTACTCTAAATGTAATGGGAAGCCTTTACAAGGTTGTGAGAAAGCAAGCAATGTATTATATGACATTTTAGAAAATATTACACTTATGTAAATTTGAGAAAGCAACTGACATGAAAATTAAAACTTTGGTCTTTGTGGGAAAAATATAAGGGTGCAAGAATTTCAGTAAAGATCAGTCAGTAGACCATTGTGACACCCCAGGAAAGGTAGAGTAATAGGTTCTGGGGATGGGAGCTAACATGCAGGGGAGAGAGATAGCTGGATGGAAAGTGGATTTCGAGGAGAGAAAGAAAACAAGACTGCCGGTTGTTGGATGAAACGATACAACCACCAATAAAAATCTAAGTGAAATCAATGTTAGAACAAACACACGAGTGTCATTCTTCACAGGTAATGTGATTGTTCATACAAAAGAAATTCTGAAAATTAAGAACCAAGAACCATAAAAACTGAATGAGATATAGAATATTATTTTCCAATTTTGTACATGTAGGAATTGAGGCTTAGAAAATTGAATCAATGTGGTGTAAGCCAACTCAGATGGTAGTTGAGTTGGGACCTAATACAAAAGTTTGGAATCTAGAAGATAACAATTTTTCCACTTTGTCTCCATTCCAAAATTTCAAAGCACATTTCTTTGTAATGTAATTTCTTTGTACTACCCCTTCCCAGTCAACCAATTGTAAACAAAATATACAATCTTAAATAAATAATCAAACTTATTTGTAATTTATTAGTAACAACATTTTAAATATCAATTTTGTCAGAGTATTCAAGAATGTTAAAACTGTTTATTAACCAGCAATTCTGCTATTCTACAGCTTATGGTTTGACCTAAGTAAATTGTAACGATGAAGCCTAGGCTATATATGTAAACATTTATAAAACATTATGAATCATATTGAAAATAAACATTTGTCAACACAACAGAAGTGTTAAATACATGCTGAAAATCAAGCTAAGAAACCCTGTATGCCAGCTGGAAGTTATTGAGGTTAAGTTTATGGGAAAATTATTCCCTCAATGTCAAAAATCCTGATTAAAACTATCATCTCCCAAAATAAGAATATGTCTATAAGATCTACTCCTTGGAAATGTACAAATCATTTAAAAATAAGTAATAACGAGCTGTTGTGAAAATTCTTAAAATAATATTAATTTTCCTTGCAAATTATTGCGTTTGTACATCCTTTGGTGTTTTCCAGTGTTAAAGTAGGATCCCTTCGAATTCTTAATGAATACCTATACTTTATTGTGTTTTCTCACAAGTCCCAGTTCTTTGTTAATTTATAGTGCTCTGAATCCAAAACAGTAATGTGTATTTCTTATTTTTTTAGAAATCTCTAATTCATTATAGTTTATATACCAGAATATAGTATATAATAGTCAATGGGTGATTTTCAACCTCAGTTAACTGCTTAGAATCACTTGAAGAGTTTTAAAAACATAAAAACTGGGGGCACCTGGGTGGCTTATTCGGTTAAGTGGCTAACTCTTGATTTTGGCTGAGGTTGTGATCTCACAGTCTGTGAGATCGAGCTTATCCTACGGCACTGTGCTGACAGCTTGGAGCCTGCTTGGGGTTCTCTCTCTCTCTCTCTCTCTCTCTCTCTCTCTCTCTCCCCTCCCCCCATCCATCCCTCTCTCCCCCTAGCTCTCTATTTCTAAATAAATAAAATAAATTAAAAAAAAACTTTAAAAACCTAAACACTTGTATCTACATCTCACATCCAGTAATTCTATTGCTTTTATATTGGTATATGTAAAAGGATGCCCAAGTGATTATAATGTATCTCCAGATATGAGAACCACTTTGGTAAATTATATAATTGGCTTACTAATGCTTACTTTAACAGTTATTTAATATTACAATATTTTTTGTAATCAGAAAAATATAAGTTAATGTTTTCCAGTTTTAGATATAAACAAAAAGATTAAAATCTGTTAGCAAAATGTAGGTAAATATTTTCAATGGTGTCTTAATTACAATAAACCATAAGTGTTGTATTAAATTAATGGTTCTGAAATCCACTCAAGTAATCTTTTTTTTTTTTTTTAATTTTTTTTTCAACGTTTATTTATTTTTGGGACAGAGAGAGACAGAGCATGAACGGGGGAGGGGCAGAGAGAGAGGGAGACACAGAATCGGAAACAGGCTCCAGGCTCTGAGCCATCAGCCCAGAGCCTGACGCGGGGCTCGAACTCACAGACCGCGAGATGGTGACCTGGCTGAAGTCGGACGCTTAACCGACTGCGCCACCCAGGCGCCCCTCCACTCAAGTAATCTTGAAAGAATGATCACTTAAGGGAGAAATGGAAAATACATAACAAAATATAAACTAAGCTTATTAGTTTTAAGTATAAATCAAGCTATTATATTCACTTTATACAAGAAATTACTTTATTTTCACAGTAATTCCATTTTCACTTATAATAAGGTATAGAATTTAAGAAAATAGAACGTAAGCCAAAATTTTGATATATGTCTTCAGGGTTCAGTCTCCATGTTATCTTTGAAAATGAAAAGGAAATGGAAAAGAATCAGTGATAATTCAGTGAATATGCCTACATGCAGACTAGAAGAGAACACCACGAGAGGACGTGATTGTGTTCAGCAACTTTTTCAGTCTTATCCATTCTGTGCCAAATATGCTAGTATTATCCAAACTTTAGAGGAATTATATAGTGTCTCTTTTGGGGAATGATAAAGGCACACCAGATAAAAGTTCACAGACCCCTCTTTCTCCCATGGCTACTGATGGTTAAGAAAGAGACTCAGGATATAAGCATGGGGTTGTTGAAGGGGGTCCCTTACCAAAGTTGAAGTGGATTTCAAAATCAATGGAACAAGAAGCTCTAAGTATTCATCAGAAAACTAACTGTGGTAAAACTGCAAGTTTTTGCAAATATTTTGGGTCAGATATAGATAATTATAGTTGGAAACTGGACCCAGTTTTCTTATAGTCAGTAAGAAAATAAGCCTCCACTGTGTGAGGGTTCAGGGGATATTTGACAATGTAGTGGACTAAATTGAGGTGGGAATGAGCCCTATCCTTACACACACACACACACACACACACACACACATGCTCGCATGCGCACACACACACGCACGCACACACACATGCACACACACACAGAAAGAGAGAAATACTGAATATAATGAAGACTTGTTTTTTTTTTTTTTTAATAAAGTTTTAGAACAAGAAAAGGAAAATTCTCAGGCATAAGAGAGCACACACACACACACACACACACACACACAGCCAAAGTTGTAAGGTAAGTCTTCTAGCTATCTGAATTGTTGGTTTTAAGAGTGTGTTTACTTTTTTTAAAAGTGATCAAGCTGCTCAATTGTGATAGGTATACTTTTCTATATTCATGTAACCCTTCAATAAAACATTTTAAAATATAATTCACCATTGGGGATAAAATATTCACCAGTTTACAAATTAAAATTATGTTCATTGAAATTAATAAATAGTTTATACAATAAGCATAACAGAACAGACAAGAAAATTGATGGATGGGAAAATAAATTTAAAGGTAATACTTTATAAGAGAGCACAGAGAAATATCTAGATAGATTTATGAAAAAGAAATGAGGAGACATGAAGTTTAGTTTGAGAATACCCAAGTCATGCTTCTTAAAAGGAGAAAATAGAGAGATAAAGGAATCAATATTTAAAGGAACAATAAGAATTTCCCAGATTTGAGGGAAATCATGGTTTCTCAAACTTAATAAAGAAAGGTCCCTAAAAATATTATATGTCCATATAACATATTTAGAGAGAGCTATTTGCTTTAGTGCATAGTAGTCATACATAACAAAACTCAAAGACAAAAAGATTTAAACATAACAGGAACGAAGACAGGATTCCTTAGAAATAGCAATAAATAGCAAAATTCTTATCAGCAATAATACATTCAGTAGCGGGTAGAATAGGGAAAAGTATCTCCCAAGCTAGACAGACACACTAGCTTAATTATCATTGAAAAGTGACTATAAAATAAAGCTGTTTTCATACAGTAAAATCTAAGTGAGCTCCTCCACCTGTTTCATGACTGCGAGAAAAGTATATGTATAATTTAGGTTGAAACTAAAGAAAGAACACTAAGCAAGAAGTAAAAAGTTATAAATGTGTATGTATGCTAGATAGCTGCATTGGCTTCTTTCCTTAAAATTCCATTATCTAATTACTTTACAGCTAACATTCGTCCAATAAGGAGTAGTTTGGGCCAAGGGAGTTGAAACAAAATGATGTGATAAAATCTATACATAAGACAATGGTTTTAAATTCACAAATGAGACGTAATTGTCAATCAGATATACATATTGTTATTTGTGGATTTCACAGTTAAAACTGTACTATCTTGTTTTTCCTAATTTAGACAGTTGCGTAACTAAAGAGTTAAGCTTTTCGTGGTCAGTTTAAAATTATGCATTCCTATCTCTCCTCTGGATTTGTAAAGCAAAAGAAATAATTTTATCCCATAATGCAATTACAATTTACATAGTATCCATGTATTAGTTGCAAAGAGCAAATAAAAAAAGTCACTTTTTTTCTCATAATACTCTCTTACTGTGGATATTTTAATATTAAATTAACTTCTGGAGGTGGGGTAGAATTTAGGGGAAGTAGCAATGAGGTCCTTGGGCCTATGAGATTTCAGAGTTTAGCCATGAGACCAATAGAAGCCCCGCAGGTGTGGGAATGGTACTTCAAAGTGTAAGGGTCACAGAAGAAAATGAACACATAATACAAATAGCCATTGAACACTTTTACACATGTAAAGCCACAAGTATTATTAAAAAAAATAAAGTATTAAAAAAAAATAAAGAAAGTCCTTATGAAGTGTTTTCTGTGCTGTCATTACATCAACAGAGAACAAACAAAAAGCTTCCTTTCCTCACCATTCAGTTTAATTGTTGGGACAGAGCTGATGCTTGGGTAGATTCTCTGAGTCCTCTGCACAATTCTACCAAGAGGATTGCTGAAACCCTGTTTTCATTATGACCTTTAGCAACTATCATCTACTGCTTGCAATTAATTATTTATAGCAATGAAAGTTGGGATTCCCAAAGAAATAAAACATTTATTTGTAACCTGGGTGGCATGCAAACATTAACCTTTAACTATATCCCATCTATTCTGGTCCTTTTGTTGGCAAAGTGACAGAACTTATTATACAAAGTTCAAGACCTTGTACTTAAAACTTGTAAATTAAAAAGTCCTATGTTGTGACACAATCTTCCAAAACTGATTCTACTTTCTGGTAATATTCTGGATATTTTTAGAATCTGCTGCCATGCTTTCTGTCTTCTGATCTATTAATTAATAAAAATATCATCATGGCATGTTTGTTGTCCATACAAATGAGAACAAGCCATAGAATAGATAATAAACAGAATATATGACTTCAGGAAACAGTTGAAAAGTTTCTACAGAAAATACTTTGAAAGTTCTTGTCATCATAGACACTGCACATGAAGTGTGCCTGCTCAATTAAAAATGAGTGTGATTTCTCCATAGTACTGTTGGTTTCTGCATCATAGACAAGAAAACATGAACATAAAGGAAGATATTCTAGCCTTAGTGTGCTTAAAAAAGGTAGAAACAGAAAAATGGAAACTTGGAGCCAGTTGTAAATGACATAATATAAGTATATTTACAGTGTATGAATTTGGTTGAACTAGATTTTTTACAAGGGGCAAAAAAGTGGTGAATGCATTCATAATAAGGATCCAGGAAAAAAAAAAGAGAAGAAAAAATAGAAAACAGTAGTGCACAATAGGAAAAAAGGGAGGGGGTCAGAAAAATTCAAATACTGGGAAAAAAGGAGAAGAAATCAGAAGCCATTAAAATAAAGACTATGAGTTCAATTACTTATATAAAGATTCCCACAAAATGGTACATAAATGCATGCTAACCAAATACTGTAATATTTAGAACCATTGCTTCTCTACTTTGCTATTCTACAGAAATTTAATAACTTGTTATTAATCTTGCAAACATCTGCCTGGTACTCTAAGGTCTAATTTTTAATATTCTTTTGAATTTATTATTTTATTTGTGGCCTTTGGTACTTGACAGCTACGAATTAAATTAAATTACAACTCTACCTTTTGGAAAGTTCAGTATATGAATTGGTTATTAAACTGTTCCATAGTCTTCAAAATGCTGCATGTGCTTGTCTGATGCATAATCAAATTTAGTCCACATTCAATGTTTCATTGTGGAAAATGAAGGCTGGCAAAAGTAGGCTTATGCAGAATTTCATAGATTTGAATTGCTCTTTGGACACATACCTATTTTTGAGATGATGGACATGTATATTATTAATGTCTAAATGTGTATATAACTAATTGCTTATGTATTGATGTGCAACATTTAAAAATAGAAAATATGTGGTAAAGATAAATGGAACTGATCACTAAAAAGGGCAAAGTAGCAAATTGAATTAAATTATATACTCAGGGGTAGATTTCCAGCTTACTGGTTGGCTGGCATTGGCTAGACTATTTACACACTCTGGTCCCGGTTGTCTCATCTGTAAAGTGAGGATAATATTGTCGAAGATTATTATTTGTAAAGAGTTCTGGACAACACCTAACACATGATAAAAAAAAGTTCCTAAACAAATTGATTGATAATCAGCATCATTTTGGAAAGGTTTTATTGATGTTTAAGTAAAATGTTTTATAGCATGTAATATAAAATAATCAATGATATAAAACATTATGGTATATTATGTTATATAAAGTAAAATAGTGTTCATATATTCGCAATGCAATTACTAGTTGAACTAGACAACTTACTTAAGATCCCACAATATATCATATTTCAGTGCCTTTACTATTTCTAGCCCTTACAATTTTTATTTTATTCAAATTCTAATAATTTTATCATATTTATTTCAAATGGTACTTTATAATGCTTTCTGATTTTTTCCTCCTACTTGTTTTTAAATGTGGTATATTTACACTTAACACATTGTATTATAGTTTCTATATTACTAGTTGTTTTCTATTTATCTATACATCAGGACCTCTTCGAAGGTATGAACCTATCTTAATATATATCTTTAAAATTCTAGTGTTCTAGGGGCACCTGGATAGCTCAGTTGGTTAGGAGCCTGACTCTTGATTTCAACTCAGGTTATGATCTCATGGTTAGTGAGTTCCCAGCCCTGGGTTGGACTTTGTGCTAGCAGGCAGAGCCTTCTTGGGATTCTCTCTCTCTCCCTCTCTCTCTGCCCCCACCCCCAACACACACCCTGGCGTTCTCTCCCTCTCCCTCCTTCTTCCTTCTCTGTCTCTCCTTCTCTTAAAATAAATACCCTATTACATATTTTCCATTCTTAAGGGACTGAAAAATGATTAATACATAATATTTACTCTTTTACTGTCTACAACTTAAGCCTGGAGCCTGGAGTAGTGTTCCTTTAATATACGTTGTAGTTAGGAAAAAAAGAAAAGAAAACCTAAATTTCATCCTAGCTAGTTTCCAGTGTATTACGTAGAGAAATAATTATTGATATAAAATGAGTGACTATCCATAGCTACTTCCTGTAGCACACTGAGGGGACTTTCTGTTGAAGCAACAGCTGAATTGCTAGTCAAGCCTGGCTATTTAGAACACCTCTGACCTTCTGTTTGGGACTCGAATTTTAACCAGGATTAGTTTTCTCCATCCTTGGCATTACAATACAATACACAAGGATCCTGGTTATCAACAACTTGTTATACTCCACTTTCTGTGACTCTGGAACAAAGGTTTTCAAACCTTTTTGTGACCAAAAGTCGCAGGAAAAAAATTTCATTGTAACGATGACAGACATTACACTTGCACATGTGGTGCAAGGGCACACACATGTGCACGTACACACACACAGAGCTGAAGCAAAAGTTCAGGAAATAAAATTAATTTTGATACTTCTGATGTTCTTTGACTTTTTATTTTTATACCATTATATATTATATTATATTATATTATATTATATTATATTATATTATATTACATATTGTATTTTTATCCCTATTTATCTTCTGTGATATTTTTTTCTTTTTATCCTATTTTATTTTTGCAGTTGTTTGTTCTGAATGATTAAGCAGAATTCAGCACCCACTAACAGGATGCATCTGGCATTTTGCCCGGGAGGATGTCATGCTGTCTGGGATGGCACTCAAAGCTACGTCCACTTCCAAAGTGAAAATTTAGTATACCACAGAGCCTGTATTCAAAATCAAATAATCTCTACCATGCCCTCAAATTTGGGAGAAAAATCCCTGCAACAATTTGCACATAATGCTCCCCAAAAGGCATGAAGTTAATTTGAAATTCTTCAGAGATTTAAAAAAAAATAGAATAAGGTTTTCTTTTCACTTGTGGCGCTTAACTTCAGATCTTTTTGTTTGCATAAAAGTCAGTCCAATGTCTTCAGTATTTTATATATTGCTTTTCACTTACATGTTCTGCAGAAACTCCTTGCATTGGAAATGAATTCTCTTCCTAAATTTTACTATAGAGGAAATTATCTTTTTTCATCCTAAGAAGAAAGGTGCTTCAATTGTCCTTCACACAAAAGTGAAGGGGATTGAACTCTCCTACCTTTATTCTATCTCTCCTGTCTCCAGCCAGGCTGTTATATCAAACAAAAGTCTGTCTCATCATGATGAATGCTTAAAGCCTGGCTGTGCCTGACTGAGAGGCTGCCAATGGATGGTAAATAGCTAAAGCTCTTTTTTTTTTTTTTTAAAAAAAAGATAATTTCTCCCCAGGTGAACAATGAGACAGAGAAAATGCTGGGCAACAGCAGCAGCTCTGCCCCCAATTTGTCCCAGGTTGTGCTCCCTTTGACTCTCTGCCTCCTGCAAGGGCACCGATTCTGAGGCTAGCTGGGAACATCCCTGTAATGTCTACTGTAAATGGCAGGAACAGCTTTTTCCCTCCACAATGAGCAAATAAGATTCGGTGTCTTCTAATTAATCTCACACAGACCCGCCTTTCTTGGGCTAGGAAGGAAGGGGAGAAAAGTCAAACAAATCCTTTACATGGTACATGTTTTATTCATTAAGATTGAATGCATTCAAAATACCAATATTATGAAAGTTATCTTTTAGCTGTTCTCCTAAAATTTTTCAAGTTGCTCTAATAATTGACCAAAAACCACACATGTGAAATCATTGCAAAATGAAAGTGTTCCCTTCTCCCAATATATTATTTGCCTATATAGAAACTTCTAAACCAATATATTGATTTTTAATTCTTTGCTTACTTGAATATAAAATAACATTTATAAGAAAAGTCAATGAAAGTTCTGCAAGCAGAAGTAGGCCACCAAATGTGACATATTTTACTAATGAGGTCAGCATTTTATAAATTTGCCAGCTTTATTATTCTAAATTAAGTGTTTATTAATAGGACAATTAAAAGAATATAGAAGACTGCTCAAAAAACATCCTTTTGATTTTAGGTAGTTAAAATTTTAACAAATGCTATGTTCCAACTTAGCAAGCTTTCTGATTTAGGAGTTTCGCTGTGATAATGGGGCACTTCTCAAAAGGCTTATAGTTACACATGCTCCAAATGGTATCAGACTCCTAACTTAAGAAAGTCCTAAGTTGCAAAGCTGATTACCTATATGACAGTCCTTTATTCTCAGTGAGTATGGAAGTAGCTAAATTCAACTTTACATAGATAATTTTTTTTATTATTGCGAAATGAGGTTTTTTATTATCACTTAATAATTATTCTTGGCACTACATGATAACTGTATTTACAATGAATGGCATAAGTCCCAGCTCAAAATGTATCTCTTTGTCATCAGCAAAAGTAAATATAGCTCTTGGGATAAACCAGGTAAGTACTGCCCTGTTATCTGAGCAAAGCAAAGGCACTGACCTACTTTCCTTTCACGTTTTGCCTACCAGCAGTATTAAATCAAATGGAACACATTAAAACCATCACGAAAGGCAGACAATAGTTTCTCTCTGATTGCCTGCCTCAGCCTGGTAGCAGTGTGAAAGTTACAAAAGTCATTTGTATCAACTCATTACCATGTCACCTCATTTCATGCCCCTGCTGGATAAGTGGCAATAAGCCCTGTGTTAGCGTATTCCACATTGTCACCATTAGAACAAATCCTAATAGCACCCAGCTGTCGAAGATTACCCTAGACAGTTATTGAGATTTAGGAGGGGCAGCTTGCTACTGATTTAGGACATATTCTTTAGAGTGTTCTATCATTTATTCTAGAATGGAGAAATAAAGCTAATTTTATGAAGAGTACTCATGAATTATTTTCTTCATGTAGGATACTAGAATGCTCCCAGTAGAGTGTTCTTCTTGCACTTTAATTCAAGGTAATGATGTTGTTGCGTCTTATATAGGCACTTAAAATGCAGTTTAATGCCACAACCACTGCCAAAAACCCCACGTGAGTTCTCAGGACATTAAATTAACTGAAAAACTGGCTAGTGAAATGAATAGTTTTGATGTATTAAAACTTTTCTTTCTTTTTTCGGTGTAACAATGGACAAAAGATGAGTTCTCTGAAATGGTAAGGAAAGCCGTTTACTCTAGAATGAGAGAAACGATTACCGAAGTGTATTTCTAAAGGATCTTCATGACGTATCTAAGAATTGATGTTCTAGAATAAGACTTTCAGCACTGTCTGCAATCTGCCTGTTATGCAGCTTTATGGCAAACATATGTACTGTTTCAAGATTTATTTTTACAGCAGGGTACCCATTTTACTGTGTTAGTGATCAAAGATTTTATAATTGATTCTACTTTCTGCATAATGATTTCATATTCACTTATTAAGTCGGAGAGGGACAACTAAAGAAAACAAACTGCATAGATAATTCAACTCGTCTTCAGGTATACTGTCTGTTAAGTCGCTATTCATTAATACATAAGCACACAAATGCTCTATTTGCCTGTATAGGGTGTAGAACACTAAAAATGAGTTCAGCCATTACCAAATTTGTAGTCTGTACTGTAGCTTTCTGTTAGGAGCAGCAGATCATTGTCTATTATGGTCAAATAGAATCTGCCCTTACCAAGTGTTTGTGGTATTAGGGTTGTTTTTTAATAAGACAAAATTTCTTTGAAAGAGAGACGGGGTAGCATTTAGGCACCAGCACTTACGTTTGGACTGTAATGTGCGCATACGTCTGTGTTTGCATTTGTATATAGTGAGGAAGGAACTGAGAAAGAAAGGGAGTCGAATCTGCAATTTGCTATGTCCCCACCCACGTAAAGTTAATAACTATGAGAGGTCTTGGCCGTTTGGAAATTTCTTCTAATGAGTTCTGTCTGCTATAATGGAAATCAAGTCACACGATCATTTTCTATATCTGAAAAACTGTAATAAAAATAAGACTTACCCCACAGAATTTTCGTAATGATTCCACAATAAAACCTTAATAAAAATTAGCTCATGTAAGAACAGTGTATAAGGTTTTTATAGTTTTGAATTTTGAATGGAAGGAAATCTACATTTAATTACAGGCAGTTTTGATTGTATTGCCTCTGACTTCTATTTGTGCTTATGTATTTGCAAAACAACCTGCGTTTAATTAATTATAATGTCAGATTGTACAAAATTACCAATCTGGTTCTTTGGGTGTTTGATTGTCAGGAAGTTAATGCTTCCATTGCATTAGAATGAGCGATAAACTTAAATTTACATATGCACCTATGCTTTTTATTAAAAGAATGAAGATCAAGCTGATAATTAATCATATGGATCAAATTTGAAGCTAAGGCAGAAAGATTTGGACAGGAACATTTTAGTAATCAGAAAAATTAAAGATCCATGACTTTTTCAGAGGAATAGATATATAGATGAGAAAATCATTGTCTGTTCAATCACTTAATACAAAATGTACTATATACCAGTTATATGTCAGGTGTAGAGAATGAGGAGATAGGCATGTTAGACTCCATTAAGTTCTCCCACTCCACCATGAATTTAGAAATGATTCTGTCTCCTGAAAATAAACTATGAAAACCAATCATCAGAGTAGATCAGATGAAAATCGGTCAAAATGTTTTAAAAAGTTATCCTTCGTTTCAGGCCAAAGTGAGTTTTGGGGCAAAATAAAACTCCCATGTCTTAAGTCCATGTTTATAAACTTACTATTATAATTTGATTTCCTCTTATTGTAATTTACCTATAGAGAAATCGTTTACTCTCTAGAGAATTTGGCTTTGAATATCTGTAGCACTGTAATATACACTAAAAATTAATAAAATATCATTATTTGTATATCTGTGAGGATAATATTCCAAAAAGAAAGATCCAACATTTGTGGGCTGACTAATCAGATTTCTGAGACTGGAGACATTTATACTATCAGTGAATCCAACAACTGAATTCCAACCTGTTAAAATATCTAATAAATATGCTGTTGGCCTCTGTGGGGAGACTTGTATTTTGCAGTAAGTGTGAGTATGTACATGTATCTATGGATATAATTTTCCATTTAAAATCTATGCCATACATTGTCAAGCTTCTCCACTTCATGGAAACTTTACATACCTTTGCAATTTTTTGCTGTATCTTTTCCTTTAATCAATTCAACAAACATTTATTACGCTGCTATTCCATAACAGATATTGACAAATTGTCAAGTGGGGAAATATCATATACACATTTTTACGAAAGTATATATGTATATATGCACGAAGTTTATGCATCAGGATATTTATTTTGAGAACAACAACAAAACATAAAACCCACTTTTTAATAGCAAACAGTAGAGAGGTAGAGACAGTCCTCCAAAGTCTTTAAAAATGTGGCTACTAACTACTAAATACACATTTTCAGAAGTTTTTAGAAGTTTGCTCTCTGGGACTATGAAAGAAAAATCATAAAAATGAGATTATTTCCAGAGTTAGGAGTCCAGTAAAACCTGTAAACAAGATTAGGAGTCTTTCTCTAAAAAAACACTTCGAGAATTTATTCTCTGTTGAGGATTTATTTACACACAAAAAAAATAATTTTTTGCGATTAACTCGTAGTTGCTCTATTTCTCCAGTGCTTTCTCTTCAACATGAATTACTTATGGTCCATCTTAAGGGAATATATTAATAAGATCTCTGAGTTTTTCTATCCTTATTTCTGTTTTGCAACTAACATACAAAACAGGAATTGGGGCTAAACAGTAATCCCATCCTTTCCTCACATGATGAAAAGTGAAATATTTACGTATTAATCATGGTCTGATGAGTATGTCAAAAATAAGCATGTCAGTTTTTATGTACTTTCAAGTCGAGTTCTACAGAATAGAGTTACTGTCATAGTGCTTTTCTTTTTCTTTTAATTTTCTCTCTCTCTTTTCTTTTTAGTATTCTTGGCTATATTTATATCCAAAGGAACAGGTTTTCTTTTAGGCCTCACTATATACATGGCATTAACAAAAGATTTCTCATGCATGCATTCTGTCATAAATATTACAAACAAATTTAATGAGAATTCACATAGCTGCCAAGCTTAGGAAAGGGCAATTTTAAAACCATATTTTGCAATTGGTATCTCTGACTACTTGCAAAAATAGAAGGCCAAATAACTATCTGTCAACAATGAATTGCTTTATGATCAGATAGTTTAAAAGTTATTCCAAAGCTAGAAATACACGTAGTTGTGAGAAAACAAGTCAGACAAGGAGGTGGATAGGGGTTGTGATTATGCAAACTCAGATTGTAGCTATACATAAAGTGTCAATTATTTGGGAAGTCTGATTTTTCATTTTGTATGGAGATAGAGTGCCAATAATGGAGGTTAATACAAAAAGGGAAGAACCACTTTTTCCTTTTTCTGAATTCTCAATTTTGAGGAAATTGTTTCTACCACATTAGAAAATTGGGCCTCAATGTTATTATCAAGTTTATCATGTGATGGACTTTAAGGACAAGTTTATGAAGTGATAGCCATCCAACTTCTAAGACACTGAGATCAAAATAGGCAATCTATCATTTCACATACTAAAATATATGCCAGGCTCTAAAACATTTGTTAAGAATAGGACCTCATCATTATCTTCTCTGAAGGATCAAACATCTTATACAACATCTGAAGTATACACTTTATCACTTATTTCTACTTGTTTTTGAATTTTGAATGACTACAATTTACCTTACTTTTAATTTATCAAGCAAAAATGGCACCAGTGAGCAACAATATCATACCAAATATTCATTAAAAGTAATATTTCTGTATATATTATATATAATACATATATAATAATTTGGGTCATGGTTACAGATAATGTTTACGGTTATAAGATATCTGAGAAGTAAAACCGGGGGGTGCCTGGGTGGCTCAATCGGTTAAGCATCCGACTTCTGCTCAGGTCATGATCTCATGGTTCATGAGTCATGGTTTGAGCCCCGAATCAGGCTCTGTGCTGACAGCTCAGCGCCTGGAACCTGCTTTAGATTCTGTATCTCCCTTTCTCTCAGCCCCTCCCCTGCTTCACTCTGTCTCTCTTTATCTCTCTCAAACACAAATAAACATTAAAAATATTTTAAAAAAAGGACAATCAAAAGGAATTTTGGACTTATTCGACATGAGGTTTGAGATAGATGTGAAGAATGAATTTCAGTTTCCATTATTGAGTGAGTGGTGGTCATTTTCTTTTAAATGGGCAACATTGGAATATGCTTGTAAGTCATTTCGGTATAGGTGGTAAACTAAACGCCAGGCAAAGATATAGATCCTAGGCAGTGAGACCAGAAGGAATAGATGGGAGGACCCAAGGTGGATCCTTGTGGAAACTGTTACATATAATTACAGAATATGGGAAAACGACTTTTCAGAAGGCACTTCCAAACCCACCAGAGAGAGAAGAGGAAAAATCAAGAAACAAAAGAAGCCCAAGGGAAGGAAGTGTTTTGAAGATGGATTTTGCAAAAGAGTTGAGTGCTTTTAAGAGAGCATTTAAAATGAGAATAGAAATACAAGGCCTAGGAAAGGAGAGTCACTGATTTCTTGCAGTAGCACTATTCATGGAGGGTTGGAGCAGTAGACGTATCTGTGGATTGAAGACTGAATCTGGGATTGTGAAATCAGATAGTGAGGGATGAAAACTGCATTTGAAAACTTCTTATAATGGGGTGCATGCATGGTAATTAAAAGAATATGTGAGATGAAATCAGGATTTATGTGTCAATACTTGTTTTTCTGTTATATTTTTACATTATTCTTTTAAGACAAAAAAAAAATTTGGCATACTTGCTTTACTTATTTATTGCAATGTAACCAGCCACCACCAAATGAAGTGGCTTAAGACAGCAAATCATTGTTCATATGTCTATGTGTCTTTAATTTAGGTAAGACTCTGCTGAGTGACTTACAAGTGCCAAGTGACAACACTGGGGTCATTCACAGCTATACTCAGCTGGTCACTGGGCCTAGCTGGAAGGTCCAAGAATTTACCTCATATACCTGGTGCCTCAATATTCCTCTTCATGATTTCTATCTTCTCTTAAGGTTTAGCTTTGGTTTTCTTACAGCTTAGAGGGAGTTTTGCAAAAGGTGAAGGTCTGATGTGCGAGTACTTATTAAACCTCTGCTTGTCTCATGCTTACTAGCATCCCGTTGAGCAAAACAAATCCGTTGATGGGGAAAGATGGCTACACCAGGTGATGCCTTTCAGACACACAGTTCACTTTGAAGCTCCACATGTAATAGTCAGCCACGTGTTTCAGAGCCAATACAAATGAACCAATTGAGGCTAAATATCCAAGAGAGTTATTATTTTTCAACATTTCAGAGAATGTGGGAATGTTTGGGGGCATGAGATTTAGGTAGTAGGATGGATGCAGAGTTTCCCTGGTTTATCAAGAAGGAAGGAAGCATAAATGGATAGAGATATAGATAGGTTTGTATCTTTAATCCTGGAAGATATTTTCATTAGATGGCTTCAATTTTCTCTCCAAGACAGGAGGCAAAATTGTCAGCTATGTGTGAGGGGTTGAACTTTTCATAAGGGCAAGTGCTTTTAAAAGATCATAAAAATTAGGGAAGCACACTGAAGTAAGAAACTTAGTTGTTTTGTCAGGCAATGTTTGAGAACCACGGGAGGGTGGTGATCATAAATTTTTGCAGATAGAGTCAACCTTGTAAGAGTCAGTGTGTTTTGCTACAAAGTTTTACTAGCAAGGAACTAAAGATAACTAAAACAATGTTGAAAAAATAATTGAGGTAATAAATGAGGAAATATGTGAGGAAAGTATTCTTGCTTGATCATACAAAAACACTTAAACATTTCTTTTAGATATTAAAGTTTACAAATCCTTATTGTGTTATTTTATTTTAATTAATTAATTATTTTGAGAGAGAGAGAGTGTGCGTGCGTGCGCATGCATGTGCAGGGAGGAGCAGAGGGAGAGGGAGAGACAGAATCTTAAGCAGGCTCCACACTCAGCACAGAGCCCAACATGGGGCTTGATCTCCCAACCCTGACATCATGACCTGATCTGAAATCTAAAGTCAGATGCTGAACTGACTGAGCCACCCAGGATCCCCACAACTCCTTATTGTTAAACCTCTTAAATTTGTAGGGTGATAATATCTCCGTTTTACTGAAGAGTCAACTGAAGCTCCCAGATTTCCAAATTCTTATGAAATGCCAAATGTTTCATGGTCGGCAGGAAGCAAAAGTCACTCAATGTTCTTTACTCTGCATTACAGCTATCTGTTAGAAATTCAGGCAAAATTCACTTAATGAAATTCCTCTTTATGTTACTGAATAAGAGCAGTGTATCCTGAGGAATAAGAATGGAATTCTCAGTAGTGATTGTGGTAGTGGCGTAGCAATCATTGGGTTTTAATGCCAGTATCATTTTCATTAATTATTTGACTTTGAAAACACTAACTTCCACTTGTCTTCATTCCTTCATATCTTGAATCAGGATTATTATAGTACATAATGTGAGAATTTAGTTTAATGAGATGATGCTGAAGGTTAGGCTGGTGCATGAACACATAGTAAGTACACGGTAAATAATAGAAGCATTGTGGTGAATATTGTTGGCAGTCGCTTTCAACACTAACACCAATCAAAATGTATTCATGGTTTTGAGAAGAATAAAATGCTGGCTAATTCAAAAGAATAATTGTCAGTATCCGTACTTGAAGCAATGATCAGTCTTTTTCACAATTATTTATAAAGCACCTATGATGCATCATATAGCCTACTAAGTGCCAGCAGCTTTTTATTAAATTAATGAAATGAGACATCGATGTATGATATATGTTTGAGTTGATTTTGCTAGTTTGCCTTTCCCTGCTCTCCCTTTCGTAAAATTCCTAATAAAACTTCTAATGTATTCAGGAATACAAAATTGATGAGATATAACTGAAGCATAAAATCATTAGTAAAGTATGTAAGTAAATCTGGCAAACAATTTTCCATTTAGACAGGCACAAATGGAAAACTTATCCACAAGTAATCAGTGCCTTGGTTCCTAAGCCTAGTAAAGACCATAGCTAACACGAAAAATAATTAGAGACGCTAAAATCCTCTAAGGCATTACAATATGAAATCTCAGTTAATTTGGAATTATTTCTAATTTTCAATTATCTACAAAATCCTCATTTTATCCATATATATGTATATAAAACATACTGAAGGGAAATCTTGATCAACTGATTAGTTAGTAGGTGTTTTATATGACACAAACTTATTTGTTTTACATATACTGACTAAATAATACTGACACAATGGAATTTTAAGTATATTTGTAATCATGATAGCAAAGACCTGTTCCTTCACTTACGATACTTTTGTTTTGGTTTTTTTCCTGATTGCGATATAAGAAAGCCACCTTTGTACACAGAGATGATGCAATTCGATTTGCATCTTGATTTTGGGAGGTATGTATGAGATAGTTCGTTCACACATTGAAAGCTCAATGATTACGAAAATGTAAGGACAGAATTTATTTAAATCGTGAGCCTTTAGGCATACATAACAGTGTGTCCTCAAGCCATTAATTTTGAAGACTTTAGAGGTTAGTAGAATGTGCATTTTGGCCTATTAACTTCTGTAACTTAGATATATGTACTACATCCTCATAGATCAGCATTTGTAATCCAGAACCTAAATAAATAGCCATTACAATTGATTTTAAAGGAAATCATTACTGATTAATCATAATTTCCTGTGGCAAAATTTTGATTCGAGCAGATTTACACTAGGGAAATGCAGTGTTTCAAAATCACTGAGTTATATTCACATGGAATTTCAAGTGAATATTTCATTATATAGTTCCTCCAGTTGCTACAAAAAGATACAATGATGATACCATGGCACTGGTAAATCCGGAGAAACATGACCACTTCTTGTAAATGACTTCTTGCATTTTCCAAAAACATCAAGGGAAAAATGTCAAAACTGATTTAACATATGTTGCTTATATAACAATAAAATAACAATGACTTGAAGGTAGGCTAAAGTTTGTAGAATAGACTTTTGGGTGCCAGAGTAATTACCAAGCAACACATTTTTGGAAAGCATCACGGCCTCACACTCCAAGGCACTTGCAAGCTTTCTAGGACGATCACATGCTGTAGTCTCTGTGAGCTGCCTTTCCTTGAATCTCAGCTCCATCACGTACCAGCTGTTCAACTTTAGGCAAGTTACTGCTTTTAAGTCTGAAATTTCTTCTTTGCACAATGAAGACAATAATACTATCTTTGTTAATAGGAATTGCATGCACGTTTAATAATGAAAATAATACCTGTCACTAACTGGCTAGATGCAAAGTTTGGAATCTGGCACTACTCCAAATGCCTTCCGTGTATGATCGTACACAATCCACTGAACAACCACATGAATTAGGTGTCATTATTCTCACCATTTCCAAGATGAGAAACAGGAGCCTAATCCCCCCAACACGTAACGCATGGGAAGAGGTTAGCAGAGCACCTGGTGCCCCACACCCTCTCCAGCAGCTTGTTATTTTCCCTTCTGCATTTTTAGCTTCCACTCCATTTGTCTGTGGCCAATCACTGGTAACCGGCATCAAAATGGCTTCCCCATTTATGAGTAACTTTAAAGTTTGCCCTTTTTTTTTTGCAGAAAATTCCAAGGCTTTCTTTCCAACATGCAAAATAAAGTGAATCATTTGTAGGAAACGAGGAGATAGGAACTAAACCCTCGGTTACAGGTCACTCAAAAAAGGCACACAACCACTATTTTTTGCACTCTTACTATATGACAATTAAATGTTAAAATCCCCCTCTACCATTCTGGGTGGGAAGTGAATACTCGGCCAGGAGCAGAGAAAATTCAATACTATGTGTGTGCTTCATAATATTGAGTACACAGAGAAAATCAAACATTTGCACACTCTCTGATATTTTTCTGCATTACTCTAAGATAGATAACTGGGGTCAGTGCTTCTTATCTGCTGTTGCTTCTAGATTCGACGTCAGAGATGGTTTTAAATCACTGTCCTGCCTCAAACATATGCCGTCTCTAAGCCTTGTGTCTTAAACACATTGCTTAATTTTTTAAGCCTCATTTTTGTCACATAATAGATGGTGATAATAATATTTAACTTACAAGGTTAGCAAAAATTTAGTGAAATCTGTTTAAAGTACTTCCCACAGTACTTAACATAGAATGAAGTGCAGCAAATGGAAGCAATCCCTATTATACTAAGACAATGCAATAGGAAGTTAAAATAAATTATTCTTCTACTATTCTATGTGAATACTTATCTACAGGAGCTGAAAATTACCTATATCCTATGTTTTAATAAGAGCATTGCTTGCCCCTTAGATAGAATAGCCATGTGTGGCACATATTTACAAAAGAAACATGAAGTTACTAAGTAATTAGCGCTGTGGAATATCTTCAGATGGTAAAGATCTAATGTCCAAATGGTAACAAAGCTGGGTAAACAGAGCCTATTAAATCAAATAAACGTAATGGCTTTCTCAAGACATTTTCAATGTGTTGATTTTCACAATTCAACATCTAGAAAATCAGCAAATTTGGTATTCAGGTTTTTAATTAAAAAAATTGTTTTTTACTTACAGTGGTTTATTTTTGAGAGACAGAGAGAGAGGGCACAAGTAGGGAGGGGCAGAGAGAGAAGGAGACACCGAATCGGAAGCAGACTCCAGGCTCCTCTCTCTCAGCACAGAGCCCGACGCGGGGCTTGAACTCACAAACCCATGAGATCATGATCCGAGCCCAAGTCGGAAGCTTAACCAACTGAGCCACCCAGGTGCCCTGGTATTCAGGTTTTTTATTCAATGACATTAGATTCAGTTTCAGCCCATATTTATATGATCTGAAGATTCTGCTTGGCTCTACATTTTTCCACAGAGTTGTGCTTCTCAATATTTTTTTAAAAAAATCACATACATGTAGCAAATGAACATTTAAACATTTTAAGTATGCCACGCTGATGGCCCCTGGCCCCACCAAGTGTCCAAAGCCTAAAAATATCAATATGTTTAGACTAATGAGATCTATTCATGCCATCTGTGAGCCATGGTACATCTGTGAGCTATGCCCCACGAGTCAGTATGGCCTCCACATGCACCACAACACACAGGAAACTGCAGGTGAGGACATCAAGTTTATACTGGTACCCTTATCCACTGTTTGTAAACAGTCTGCATTAATCACATTATCTCAATTAAGGATAGTCTTTTGCTCAATTAAGGATAACTTTTAAAAGTACATTTATATTTGGATCCAATGTTTTAGTCAGTTGTTTGTACAAAATGGAGAAGTAGGCCAATACGCGTGTAACAGTATTACATCATGATTTCTGGAAGGCTCTCTCAAGAACTATGAAGGGTCTGACCATTTACTCTACTTCAGGCTAACAAGATAGACTGCCACAGTTTCATGGACATAGGAAGCAGACTCCAGGGTCAGAGATAAAGAACTTTATTATTCCTGACACGAGTACCATGAACATCTGCATATTACTATCAGTTCTCACTGTGCCCTAGCTCCACTTGGCAATGTAAGTGAACCCAGATTGTTGCACACAGTGTTCCTAGAATAGGAATCTTGAGCCTAGGAACCTAAATCTTTTTTTGTTTTGTTTTGTTTTTAATTTTTTTAATATTTATTTATTTTTGAGAGAGAGGAGGTGGTCGTGGGGGAGGGTCAGAGAGAGAGAGGGAGACACAGAATCCGAAGCAGGCTCCAGGCTTTGAGCTGTCAGCACAGATCCTGACGCAAGGCTCAAACCCAACTCAGAGGCTTAATGGACTGGGCCACTCAGGTGTCCCTTTGGAACCTAAATCGTTTACAATAGGTGAGAAGCAAGTTTATCCTTTCTTCCTCTGTTCAAAGGCTACTCACTACTCAAATATCCTGAAAGGAACAGACCAATACAAAGGGCAATTGCTCTCTGTGAGCAGATGTATAGAAATGGCAGAGACCCATGGAGAATTATTTCCCAGTAGGTACCAGCAGTATCCAGAAGGTTTCTTTATTGGATACCAAGCTTCGCACTTCCAGTCAGCAGTTAATCAGAAATTACGAGCTCAAATGCCTTCAGAAGTTATAGAGTTGCGAAAAACATGAATCAACCTGTTTGTGACACATCAGAGAAATTATTTATATTTAAAAAGTTATTTAGGGTTGTGTGCTATAGAAATATTAGCTCATTTTAAAGTAAGTCTAAGAGGGAGAAACTATCATTATTCTAACAGAGAAGGAAAGAGAAGCCAGAGAGGATGAGTAACTTTTACTAGGCCACATACTTAATAAGTAGTTGAGTCAGATTTTGACCCCAGACAGATGGGTTCTAGCTTCACAGTAACTTTTACTAGGCCACATACTTAATAAGTAGTTGAGTCAGATTTTGACCCCAGACAGATGGGTTCTAGCTTCACAGGTGTTAAGTGCAATCCTCTTCTGTCTATACAGCAGGGACAAACTGGTGAATAAACATCTGTTTAAAATCACTGCCCTCCTCTCTCTCCTATTTTCTTGTTTTCTTCCTCTTTTTCTTCACTTAGAAAAGAAAGTATGAATATTTTTTCTGAGCTACCTCATTTCAATTCCTGATTTAATTAAATTTATGTTTTGATGGCAAAAATAATACACAAAATCAGAAACTGTCTTCTTTTATCTTGAGGGAAAATAACTGGCTGTTTGAGTTATGTCTAGCTAGCGTATACATGTGTGGAAGGGAGACGGTGTAAAAAAGGAAATTTCTCAAGTTCTATGAAAGTTGGATTTTCTGAAAACATGAAACAAAATATTTTGTCTTCAAAGCCTCTGGGATAAGGCAGAATGTGCTTATTTGAATCAAGCATTTCAATGGAATGCCTTTTTTTCTATAACAAATGTGGAATACAGCAGCAAAACCAATTAATACTCAGTCATATTTCTTTTAACTCATCGGTAAAGTATAGAGGAAGGAGGAAGAAATATAACAAGAAAGGTTTTCAATCTCACCCAAATTTGCGTAGTTCCCATACACCTCATAAGCTCTGCTCCTAGCCAAGCAAATGATCTAATATTAATACCTGTCATACAGAAAGGCAATCTTGTCTTTTAATGATGCCCTTTCTAGCTCTAGAGTTCAATTCTTCCCTCACACATTAAGACAGTGTCAAAAAATTATAACGGCTAATGCAAGGTTGAATTTTAGCACTCTTTGTTAAATCCAAGTTTCCAAAGCATGTAGTTTCATTCCCATTTTATAGCTAGTTCCCTTATAGTCACAGAGGGAAAAAATGTATCTAGGTATAAAAAATTAAAGTAACTGATATTCTCTTTGGGAACATAGATTCAATTATATAAAACCTTATTCTTAATATATTACATCGGTTTCTAATAAAAAAAAATTCAGACACGTCATTTGGTCTGAATGATTTATTATAAAATTAAGTTTTCTTTGCTTTTTGCCAAATAAAAATCAATTTCATCAGATTGGCTGCTGGAGACAGAAAAATAAAAGACATTATCTCATTGAGAACAAGACTGTCCTTTTCTCACCTTTAGAGAGCCAGAAAAGAACACTGATGAGGTGTGAAGTCTGATTAAGACATAACTCAGAATTGGTTTTGATATTTCTTAAGGTAAATTATTTGCCCCATCTCTACCTACCATGTTGTGGGTGCCTTTATGCTCTCTTTTCTACTTCTTTACAAAAACTAATTTTCAGGCATGTTTTTATTGACTTAAAGAGGCTTATAGATGGAATGAAACTTAGAAATTACCTCTCCTGACTCTATCCTTATAATTTTACAGTAGTTGGAATTGAAATAATATTTGAGCCTGGAAGGAGAAACAATTACCTGTTCCCACCTCATCATAAATGTAGTTGTCCCCATCTAGTACATATCATACAGAGAGAGTCTAGCTTAATTTATGGCACTTAAATTTTTATTTAAAATTTATAACAAAAATAGATTATTTTTTACAGAAATAATCATTAGGAGGGTATAGAAATGAAACTTTCTTAGAGAGGGGAATGTAGACCTTATTGGACTCCTAAAGTACAAAATAGGCTTTCAGACTCCTACAACTATGAATAATAGCAACTTAGGTAGATATCACTGCTTTGGGACCACTGGTAACTATCATTATACCTTCAAAAATGGCATATAGTTTTGTCTGGCACGTGTAGATTCTGCAAGTTTGGAGGAATACAGACCATATAGTTTTCCTGTCTTTCACAGCGCCACAGAGCAGTAGGGGCATGGGGCTAGGGTTTATAACTTGATGCCAATATTCAGAAAAGGAAATTTCTAGCCATGTTGCAATATTTCAGAGTTTTTTGTTAATAGAATATCAGACCAAGTCTATGGCTTCCCATGTTGTATGTTTAAATGTGTGAAAAACCTAAGATAAACTGAAAAGTTACGTGTTCCAAAAAATAGAAAGGAATATATTTTTTTGTAAAAATGAAAAAAATTGATTATGGTTAATATTCAAAATATATCTCTATGAGTACTGCAATAAGAAAGCAAACCATTGTAAAAAAAAAAACTATAATGGTAAAAGGAAAGTGAGATTAACAAAAATATGAACCTATAATTTTCAATTTTAAAATTCCAACACAATTTTTTGAGTATGTATAATATAAGTGTTACCAGTGTGTAAAGTACTTAAGCGCTGATTGAAAAACTGTTTATGTTGAGCTAATAAACACTGAGCTTTGAAAGTTTCCGAATTTCCTTATCTTTGTCAGGCATCATGATCCTTCACTTGTAATCTCTCCGCCAAGCCCATTCAAAGGAATGTCACAGTAGGAAAGTAAAAAAAAAAAAAAAGAGAGAGAGAGAGAGAGAGAAGTAGGTTCAGGAGGAAGGAATGATAGAAAAGGTATTTTCAAACAATGAACATTAATTATGGGAAGTACATTTATTTGCTAAAGACATTTGAATTTGAATGTTAGTGTTGTCCATAATAGGATTCATTTGTTTTGTTTTGTAATATCCCTTGTAATTATCCAATTCCAACTTCAAATCTTCCTTTTATCCTACCAAGGAGATTAAATCAGTTATGTAGACATGTAGGGTCCTCCGATGGGAGGAATACATGATGTGATGATAAAATAACGGGTGAGACATTACCATAAGAAATATAGCAAAAGGGGCACCTGGGAAGCTCAGTCCATTAAGCATCCAACTCTTGATTTTGGCTCAGCTCCTGATCTCACGATTCATGGGTTCTAGCGTCAAGTCAGGCCCTGCACTGTCAGTGCGGAGTCGGTTTGGGATGCTCTCTCTCTCCCTTTCTCTCTGCCCCTCCCCCACCCATGCTGTCTCTGTTTCTCTCAAAATAAATAAATAAGCTTAAAAAAAAAAAAAAAAACTAAAGAAATATTGAAAAAGAGACCTGTCTTTTAAAATTAGGCATGGGGAATCCCAAATAATACTTTGCTCCTGTCCATGACACCAGGTTATGTCGTGCAGTACCGCCGCTTTAGCACTGTTAGGAGATTCTCCTCCGGAGACCTCTCTCCTCCTGGATTCAACACGTGACAGTTTGTGCAGTAAATATATCTCCAATGCGTTCTCGCTGCAGGGAATTTTCACAGTCAGGGCGACATCCCTAGGTTTTTCCTTCTAGGAAGGTACAAGGATCTTTCCATAAAAAACAAATAGTATGAGAACTTCTTTTGCATGTTGAGTATGTGTGTATCCTTGAACAGCAGATGAAGAGAGAGCATTTTGAGACATTTGTTGAATCTGCTTGGCATTTGCAAGAGCAATCATTGGGAGATGTGGCTCAGCTATTTGTATGGTGAAATAATGTAAGCATCCCAAAATAAAGCACGTTCTACTGATCTCTACTACACATGGAGCAAATATTGTTTCATTTCACACATTACATGTATATATGTACATATATAATTGTCAAGTCTCTCTGTGTGTACATAGAAATACATTTAAAATTATATATATATATATATATGTATGTATACACACACATATACACACACGCAGGCTTGACAATTGGAAGATATTATTATGAATATATATCTTCTTTTAAATACAGTCTTCCTGGACAGGAACTAAACTCAGACTTCTTTGTATTAGTGACTAATGAACACACCAACACTTTCTCTGTGTCCAGTTACGAAACAAATGTGCTAAGAAATCACTGAATGCTAAAGCTTGATGTCACAGTAAGTACATTTCTGGCATAAAGGCAGTGAAAAGAAAACATATGTCAGATCCATGCGAATAAAGATTCATCTTCTGCAGCCAAAGAATGAAACTGAATGCATGCAGAATAACTGACCCTGCCTTAAAAAGGAAGCAATTTATCTTCAAGGATGAAGGAGGCTCTTCATAACTCTCATCTTAACATTTTTAAAAATGATAAGCTAAACATTCCAAATGCAAATATGCATAGTCCTTAAACATTAGATTAAGTATATCTCTATAGTGTTACTAAATTATATTTTGAATTAATTCCATTAAGTTTATCTTACCATGTAATTAATCACTTTTTAAATTTCAAATATGTATTATTATTTTAGCAAAATTGCTCAATAGATCCAGATTACTAATACATACAATAAAATACTTTAGCTGGTCTAGCATACACATCACAGACATTTTAAAAGAGTGCAGTTTTTCATTTCTGTTTATAATCTGTACATGATCACAAATGCATTACCCTAAAAATAGTCCCTCCCTCTTTTAGCTGTCTCTGTGCATCTAGTAGAGATTTAAGTGTTCAGATATTAAAATAATTCACTTTGCCAAGTATAGCAAAGAGACCCAGAATTCCATGACCCACACCCACACACGTAGTCCTGAGAGTCTATGAGTAACAACCAATAATAGTATAAAACACAATTTTTACTTCTTTTCTTTCATTATCATCTATCATTGTTAAATACAAAATGCTGGCTTCTATTAAGCCTGCTACCAAAGCTTTTATTTCTGCTCTCTGACTCATAGTCGCAGATGCTACTGTGATATCTATAGCATCTTTACATGGTTGTCCATACTGCAAAGCACTCTACATCATTTTTTTCAGGGGGAGTGTGTCAAGAGCCAGGTGAGATAAAGAAATCAGTTATTAACAAATGCATGAAATGCATCCAAGTTTTATCACTTATCCTGTTGTTACAGTAATATCCATCTTCAGGACACCTACTCAGAAAAAACATGACAGGTGAAGGCTAATGTTGCTATTTAAAATCTGCGGAAGGTTAGGTATTATTACTCTCTGGATTTACAATATGGTAATGTAAGAAATTCAGGGGGGGAGAAAAGGTGATGCTTAGTTTATAAATTTAGAGACGTTCAAATTTCCTTATTGTGTTGCTTGGTAATATTAAAACTAGGGTTTTGTTGCACTTTTAACCTTACTAAATGTATTAAAATATTTTACTTGCTTATGGTCTCTCTAGGATATTGGAAGAGATGATTGTTTCTATTTTACAAAATCAAACACTGATTTCCACAGAGCTTATATATTTAAGTCCAGGAGTTGAACACAGGCTTTTTGATCCTCTGCACATACTTCCAAAATTTACAAGAAGCCCCAAACCAATTTTACAAACCTATCTTCTAGAAACCAGAGTGTTTGTTTTATGCCCCATAATACTACACTAAACTAAAACAGTAATGTAATATAATCTCTAAATAAATTATAGATTTCTCCCTTATTCTGAAAACGAAGGTCACAGACTTCTATATTTCATTTCAGTTTATTTTGGCTACTCAGAAAATAAGAGCATTCTATATTATTAATTACCGAAAGGCAACTGTTGAAATATGTATTCCAAATTTAAATAGTCTTTTCTTACCTGTAAATGTATGCATTTGTACATATAATTCCTTTTGATAGACACTTAACATACAAATACAATCTTACATTCCCAGTTGTTTAATGACAACACTATAATAGTATGAAATTGTGGCTCACTGTATGCTTTCTCTTCAAGTTTCTTTCAAGTTGAAACTCAATTATTACAGGTTAAGAATCATATCAATGATTCAGACTAATCTGTTTTCCTTTGCATTGATATATGCTGGCTTTAGTATCTATATTTCCCTATAATACACCAACTTAAATGTTTCATTTTTTAAAATTATGTTGTAATTTATAGCAGTTGCTGGGAATTCAAATCATATGAAGTATTTCCGAAATGTCATTTTATGTTGATACTTTATATGCATTAGTTTGTTTGTTTGCTTAATTATGTATTTATATTTTAAGTAGGCTCCACACACAACTTGGGGCTCCAATTCATGACCGTGAGATTAAGAGTCACGTGCTCTAATGGCTGGGCCAGCCAGGCGCCCCCTGCCTGAGTTTATTTAGTCATTAAAACAACTATATAGGGTAGGTTTTATTTGTATCTCTCAGAGACAAATGAAAAAGTGAAAAAGGGTTAGATAAAATCTCCCTGTGACAGCAATAGTAAATGAAAAGGCAGAAGGTACACCAGACCAAGGTTTGTTGATGAGACACTCACCTTAAACAGCATTAATAATCTGCATCCAGATTTCCAATTCAATAAATAATACAATCTGCTAGATAAAGCTGTTTAATATTCACATGTCACAATCAACAGATTCTGTGTGTCTTCTCCATTCTCAGGAGGTAAGTGAGTACAATTTAAGAATACCGATATGCTGATTGATGTAGAAAAGGCTAAGAGCTCCAAACTCATTTAAACTCTTTTAATGATATGGCATTTATGTAGTTTTGTTTTAAGTTACTTAATTCAACTGACTTCCACAACAATTATGTAAAGAAAGCAAAATATTTAGTAGCTACATTATACAGATGACGGTGTGAGAAGCAAACATGGTAGATGCCATTCTCAAAGTGTAATAATAGAAAAATTCAGAGTAGATCATTTCTTAATACCCACTTTCTCTATGGATAAAATGGTTTCCATTATAATAAAATTAATTGAATAATATTAGTAATAGCCTGAAAAGAAATGCAAGCAACGTACATTTTTCTTCTTAAACATCATATGTATAATAGAGCCCATAATTCTAAGTAAAAATAAAAAAAAAATAAAACAAACTTTATGGTTCAAAAAGAAAGGTAAATGACACTTTCAATTATACTAGTGTTTTTTTAAGGAAGAATCTGCATTGCTTTGCATTTTTTTTTTTACCATTTTAAATAAGAAACATTAACAAAAATTCCAAACTGTCAGGGCTCCTGGGTGGCAACTCCTGATTACGTGTCCAACTCTTGATTTTGGCTCAGGTCATGATCTCATGGTTCCTGAGTTCAAGCTCTGCATCAGGCTCCACACTGTTAGTGTGGGGATTCTCTCTCTCTCCTTCTCTCTCTGCCTCTCCCCTGTACTTTCTCTTTCTCTCAAAAAAAAAAAAAAAAAACTTTAAAAAATTCCAAATTGTCGCATAGAAATGAAGTACCTTAAATTCTGTTGTTTTATGTTCACCATCCCTGTGTGTATTCCAAGACTCCCGAAGTACCTAAAGGGCTGGAGACATGAGGTGTATTCAAAGTGAGCTTGAGTTATTCTTTTTTTTTTTTTTATAAGATTTATTTATTTATTTTGAGAGAGTGAGAGAGCACGAACTGGGGAGGGGCAGAGAGAGAGGAAGAAAGAGAATCTTAAGCAGGATCCACGTTGTCAGCACAGAGCCTAATGCAGGGCTAGATTCCATGAACAGTGAGATCACAACCTGAGCTGAAACCAAGAGTCACAAGCTTAATCAACTGAGCCACCCAGGTGCCCTTGAACTTGAGTTATTCTAAATTATTATACACTTACTCTTCCTTTTATTAATTAATTAATTAATTTATTTCTTTATTTTTAAATACTCTCCATGCCCAGTGTGGAGCCCAATGAGGGGCCTGAACTCATGAGCCTGAGATCAAAACCTGAGCATAGATCAAAAGTCAGACACTTAACCAACTGGGCCACCCAGGCACCCCTACATTTAGCCTTTAAATAAATCCTGTAGTTGATTCTTGATATATTTGGGATGGCTATATAAATGAGAATTTTACAAATTAGCTCCCTTCTAGAGTGCCAATTTTTAAAAAGTAATAAACATTACTAAGTTGATACATTACATATATATTATTAAAATTCAACATTAACCACAGCAATTACTTAAAATATGGCCTTTTGTAGCAACATGGATGGAACTGGAGAGTGTTATGCTAAGTGAAATAAATCATACAGAGAAAGACAGATACCACATGTTTTCACTCTTACGTGGATCCTGATAAACTTAACAGAAGACCATAGGGGAGGGGAAGGAAAAAAAAAATTAGAGAGGGAGGGAGCCAAAACACAAGAGACTCTTAAAAACTGAGAATAAACTGAGGGTTGATGGGAGATGGGAGGGAGGGAAGGGTGGGTGATGGGCATTGAGGAGGGCACCTGTTGGGATGAGCACTGGGTGTTGTATGGAAACCAATTTGACAATAAATTTCATATTAGAAAAATAAAATTAAATCATCAGAAAAATATCACAGAGAAGAATTCTATCATCAATTTGTTTAGGATTGCTAGCATAATGTGATAATAAAAAACGGAGAAACATTTAGTTGGTTTTACTACTCTTTCAAAATGATCTGCAGACTCTGTATCCACATACCGTCTGCACTTGAGGAAATAGCTCCTGTATTCAACTCTTGGTTAGGCAAGTATTTGTACCTAAATGTTATTATTCAAAAGTATTTAATGAGTATCTATGTGTCAGGCAATAATATGAAATCTGGGGTCATGGTTGTAGACATAGTTCCTGAGAGGGACTTTATTCAGAAATGTTTTCTCAATTTAGATCTGAATGATGGAAATTTGTGGCCATGCAAAGACAGAGAAAAAAGAAGTTACAGATAGAGTAATGTGCAAATGCTCTGAGCTTGAATATCTAGAAAAAACTTTTTATAAGGCTATGATAAAGTATTTATATTTTAAGTGCAATGAGAACTTATTGAAGGGTTTTTTTTTATTTTAAAAGGAATAAGACCATATATATATATATATTTTAATTTTTTAAGTTTATCTGGAGAAGGAAATTGTGCGGAACAAGTTAGTCAGCAGATCTGAAGAGCCAAGCCTTAGATTTCTTTCTCAAATATATTTTTAATGTATCATGCATGGAATGGATATGAAGGGAATTAAATAAGATATTGAAATTATTATAAATATTTAGCAAATAACTTTTAAAAAATCTGAGTGACATCTGAGAGTTTGAGATTAATAACAGCAACAAATCTCTTAAAACTAAATGTTTTTAATATTTTGCTTTATCAAAAGCCTTACATGTAATTAAGTTATCAAACTTATATTTAATATTTAATGTTTATTGGAAAGAGGTGCTAACTGCTTTTAAAAATTATTAATACAATTATATAACAGTAAACATTTCTACTTATTTCAAGTGGATTTTTTAAAGCAAAATTCAAAAATTAATAACAAATGAGAGAATTAAGAAACAGGTACTGTAGAAACTTCTTTGAGTGAAAGATTTCCCATTTTAATATGATAATATATGATTATAAACCTGTGGAAATGATACTATCTCGCATACTTTTGAAATTTATTTATTTATTTATTTATTTATTTATTTATTTATTTATGTTTATTATTGAGAGAGAGAGAAAGAGATTGTGAGAGGCGGGGGTCGGTGGGGGGGGCGCAGAGAGAGGGGGAGACACAGAATCCAAAGCAGGCTCCAGGCTCTGAGCTGTTAGCACAGAGCCCCACGGGGGGCTGGAACTCAAGAACTGTGAGATCATGACCTGAACTGAAGTGGGATGCTTAACCGACTGAGCCACACAGGCCCCTCTTTTGATACTAGTTTAAAATTAGTAATTTTGTGACTATTACAGGTTACAATTAAATACTACAAAATAATTGCATAATTGTATCTAGATATTCACAGTGAGTGGATGTCAAGAAGTTCAATAGGAAATGTAATTGACCCTGCTCTGTCTTTATACCCACTTTGAGGGCAATATAATGTAATACCTTTCCAATACAATGATACAACTACACATCACAATGTAGCCTAGTAAAATAGTTGTTTAATGTTCTTGATTACATCTATTTATATTGTGTTTCATTAATGTATAAACAAAAGTAAAGGAAGATACATATTTTTAGAGCTAATCAAAAGATTGGAGAAAGACTTTGGGGTTACAAAAACAACTTTCCAAACAGAGGACACTGTCATTATTATCTTCATCCAGGTCATTAAACAGTTGTTACTCAGAGCCATACAACTTATCTTATGTGACAGGGAGTTGAGGAATCTAAGTAGTGTTCAAAACAAAACAAAACAGGGGTGCCTGGGTGACCCAGTCAGTTGAGCATCTGACTTCAGCCCAGGTCATGATCCCACACTTCGTGGGTTCAAGTCCTGTGTGGTCCCTGTGCTGATGGCTCAGAGATTGGAGCCTGCTTCAGATTCCGTGTGTGTGTGTCTCTCTCTCTGCCCCTCCCCTACTCTGTCTCTCTGTCTCCCCAAATAAATAAACATTAAACACACACACACACACACACACACACACACACAACACAGGAAAAGTCTAAGAGGACTAACCATACATGTCAAAAGGATTTTAAAAATCCAAACAGGTGGCTCAGTCAGTTAAGCGTCAACCTCAGCTCAGGTCATGATCTCATGATCTCACAGTTCCTGGGTTTGAGCCCCCTATCAGACTCTGCTGACAGTGCAGAGCCTGCTTGGGATTTTCTCTCGGCCCCTCCTCTGCTCACGTTCTCTTTCTCTCTTTCTCAAAATAAATAAATAAACTTAAAAAAAATTTTTTTAAATATCTCTGGGCGAATTTATAAAACTTGAACAACTTAAATGTCATATTTGGATTTGGGTAATGTTTATAACCCATTCCACTTACTCCATATCCACATGAGGAAAAGAATATAGGCTAACTCATTAGTACATGATTACCACAGAGTTTGGTCTGAGTCATTCTGATGACTTTCATGGGTCTTTATGTCTTTGCACGGAACATGATTCAGATGTGGCAAGAAAAAAAAAAAGTTTTTCAGCCAGTTAGTTTTTTCTTTGTTTTTTAAATGTTGATTTATTTTTGAAAGAAAGAGAACAAGTGGGGGAAGGGCAGAGACAGAGAGGAAAGGGAGACAGAGGATCTGAAGAGGGCTCTGTGCTGACAGCAAAAAGCTTGATGTGGGGCTGGAATCTCAGGAGCTAAGCTTAACCCACTGAACCATCCAGGTGCCCCAGTTAGTTTTGAAATTAAATTGTCATATGTTAGAGTGACAGTGGGTAGGAGGGGAATAACATTTTCCTGTCTGAATATGTTAAGTGGGTACAAGCCAATGCCTATGTGAAATATTTTTTCTCTTTAATCAAGTATACTCAAACACTGGGCTTTTCTTCTTCTCAAATGCAAGATAAGACTTAGGGGCAATAAACATATTTTTTATGAAAATAAAAAAAGGAATATAGACTAATTAGTGGGGTTAATTTACAACTCTACTTTTACTAAATCTAATATTTGATATCCACAATTATTCATAATAAGATGGTACATAAAATTAGCCACTTAAAAAGGTATGTTTTAAATTGGCTGTCTTTAATATTAGAAGGAAAGGGAAAAAGGAAACTAATCATATGTGACACTGAGATGCAAAGTCTTACCTTGCACATATCACCTGTAACTAAAATACAACCTGAAGATTTTATATTTAAAGCATATATGGCTCTATTGTAGAAAATGATAAATTTTGGTCAAAGATTTTGTAATACTAGACTGTTACAAACCATGTTAAATAATGTTGGCAAGAATATCTAAGGATATCAAACTCCCTAGCTAAAGATACTATAGGAAAACATATACATATACATATGTATATACATATATGTATATGTATATGTATATATGTATATATGGTTTTTGGCTTTAAAAATAGAGCAACTTATATGATATTAAAGAGGATTAGTGTTGCATAAATCAACTTATTAATCCATGAAGGTGAATTTTCCTTTAAAGAAAAAAAATGCAAATCTTGAATATTCTCTGTACTACCCTGGAGATAAGTCCCAAATTTCTGAATTACCCTTTGGAAATTGAGCTTGCTTCAATCATCTATTCATCCATTTATTTATCCACATATTTATTCATTCTGCAAAAGTTAATTTTAAATTCTTCCATGGATGAATAAAGAAGAAAATGAAATATAATGTACTTATGTTCTCACCTTTTAATGTAGGTATAACTCCACCATTACTTGAATGTAGATAAAAGGAAATCACTTAAAGACCTGTAGAATACTTTAATTGCGAATTATGGAATCATTAAAAAAATAGAAAACCAAAAATATATTTATTCACCTGGAATTTGGAGACAAATCATCAAGGAATATAGGTAGGAATTTAAAAAAAAGTAATGAAACACTAAAAGTTCAAGACAAGTTCAGTATATATGAAATCCTGAGTAATAACTCATATTGCCAGGTGAAAAATGATGTCTACGTAGGCAATCAAGTTTCATTCTACGTTTAAGTCACAGATATTGTAGTTAGAGAGTAGCAAATAGAAGATAGTCTTACCACAGTATTTGAAAGTTCACTTGATATTTTATTGAGCAATAAGCAAGCAAACATGTCTGAGAATCACATTGCTTGGTCCCAGACCTCAAAATGAATTTCTCTTGAATAATTCAGTGACTCTCACTATGCACAACATTTTAACATACACATGCTCAATTCTTCAATACTTATAATTTTGAAACTCATATATTAATTAGGATTCGTTTCCAAATAAAATATTTTATCATAGCCCTGAAGGCAATAAGTTAGCTATTCAGTTAAAGTCAGATAAACATGGCTTCACATGGAAGATTATAGTCCCTCATCCATTCATGTATTTACAGATATTTATTGAGCTATTTCTGTATGCTAATCAGAATGCTAGAAAATCTAAGGATACAGAAATCAGCAAGATGTGGTTTCTGATCACATACAGCTTAGTGTTTGACTCTTAGTAACGTTACACAGGCATTTAGAATTCAGTAAGATGGGACAAGGAGAAAATTTTATAGTTGCTCTTGGGAAGATATAAAGTTTCGTAAGGAAGTAATAATACCTAGGATGAAATTTTATCAGGAAATGGGAGGAAATCATGGGAAGCATGGGAAGAATATACCAGGCAGAAGAAGAAAGTGTAAATTAAGACCATAACAGACAGATGATATCACTTAATGGAAGTGATGTAAGATTTTAAACTTTTTTATATGATGGGATTTAGACATTACAAAAATCACTCTGAATTCAGTTCCAGTTTGGGTAATAGATTAGGGTAAGATAGGTCTAAGTGTTGATATACCAGTTGGGAGGCTTTTTTGATAATTCAGGAGAAACTTTTGGCAACTTGTACAAAATTTCATTTTAGTAAAAATGAACTCATGACAAGAGTTGTAAGCCACAAAAGACGTAAGACCTAAAGTGTTAGAATTTCAGCTCTTGGAATTGGACTAAACAAGGGGAATTAAGAAAAATGAGGAGTCAAGGATAGCTCTCATATTTCTGGATTTCTAATACAGCATATGATTGGCTTTCCTTGAAATAAGGCACACTGATGGAATTCAGATTTATATATATATCGAATAGGACACTTTTCAAATTTTTCAGGTGCAAATGTCAAGTAGGCAATGTGAGATATTTGTAATCAGATGAAGGTAACTTCCTTTTTTCTTTATTCTTTTCCATCCTACCTTCTGCTCACCAATATTTATGTTTTTATTTCATCCTTAGGTACTCTGGAAACTGTATTTTCTATATTCCTGTGGTTAAGATGGCCACGAAGATTTTGCTGCTTCTTCCATTGAGATGTAGAATACAATTCTCCTCCTGTCAACGAAGGGCTGGCCTTAGTGAGTTGCTTGACTAATGGATGTGGCAGAAATGATTCTTTGTAACATTTGACTAGATCGATTGTGGCCTTTTGCAACTTCTGCATTGGACTCTTGACACACTTTTTCTTGGAAACCGGCTGCCATCCTCTGAAGAATTCCAAGCAGCACCGGGAGAGGACCAAGTGGAGACAAATGGGGAAGAAATGAGGTCCCTGCCCAAGAGTGAAGCTGATTTTCCAAGAGCATGGCCAGCACCAATTTACCAGCTGTATGGATAAGCTATCATGGATGTGGATCCCTTACCTCAGCTGATACGTTGTGGAGAAAAAAAAAAAAAAAAAAAACAGAAAGACAGCTGAGCCTGGTGTGAGTTTTTGACCCACAAAATTTTGAGTGAAACAAAATTATATTCAATCACGAATTTCAGGGTAGTATGTTGTAAGCCATAGTTAATGAGAATACCCTTTCTGAAATTAGCGGTGACTTTGTTCTGGGCTTAGTTCTGGTCAATGATGTTAACATGCTACTTCCATGATTAGATCGTAAGAATGCAAATCTCTCCACCCTCATTGTCCTTCTCCATCCATTATCTTAGTAGAGAGGGCATTGAAGACCAAATAGAAGCAGCCTGAGCCATATGTAACTTCATGGAGCAGAACTCCTCCCACCAATGAAGCCATATTGGACTTTGATATGAGCAAAGAATAAACTTTTATTTCGTTATACTACTTAGAATTGGGAAATAAATTGTTTCAGTCCTAATTCTATTCTGAATAATATATAAATTACATTTTAAATAAGAGTATGTATTTGAAAGGAAAGAAGGAAGGAAGGGAGGGAGGAAGGAAGGGGAGAAAGAAAAAGAAGGAATAGGTACTTTTATTTCATAGTTAAATATTTGGCAACACTGCTCCGTGACAACTTTTAGGGGACTAAAAAGAGTCAGCTAATTGTGATAATTACTTACTTTTAGCCATATAAAATGTGGTATAATAAGAACAAGGTATTAAGATAAAAATTGGCTGGTTCGCAAAAAGAAATGGAAAAGCAGTAGTAAGATTCAAGAAAATGGTGGCCTAATTTATGGGCATGAAAGTAGATATTTTAAGAATCAGGGGCGCCTGGGTGGCGCAGTCGGTTAAGCGTCCGACTTCAGCCAGGTCACGATCTCGCGGTCCGTGAGTTCGAGCCCCGCGTCGGGCTCTGGGCTGATGGCTCGGAGCCTGGAGCCTGTTTCCGATTCTGTGTCTCCCTCTCTCTCTGCCCCTCCCCCGTTCATGCTCTGTCTCTCTCTGTCCCAAAAATAAATAAACGTTGAAAAAAAAATTTAAAAAAAAAAGAATCAGAAAGTCATTTATTTATTGAAGCTATGGAAGTTCCTAAAATCATCAGGAAATAGTATCCTGAGAGAGACAAGAAGAAAGTTCTGGATAAGGAAGAAGCAGCATTCCAGAAAACCCTAAACTTTGACTCTGTGGCAATTGTACATGCAAAACTATAGCTACTTCAGCTAAGTTGATTTGTGTTGGGAATAAGACCTCAAATAAAATATCGTTTCCCCTGAATGCAGGTTCTTAGGAGATGCCTTTGGGGTTTGTGAGGACATCGTGCACTTACTCTTTGGCTCACCCTCATAGGTATGAGCCCTAGGAGAGAAAGAGAGCCAGAAGCTCAAGTGACTACCACGTGTGGCTCCTGATAAGACAAGCTGTCCTTCAAGTTCCAAAAGAACAAGTACAACATAGACCATAGGAAATAAGGACTTATCCCATATTTCTTTGATGAAATAAAAAGTAGCTTCACCTCAATGAAGATTGCAGCGTTATTAAGCATCACAAGGGTTTGCAGCTTTAGGAGAATTCTGAAATTAGTCTTCTAGGGATGCAGTGTTATACTGATAGCAACAGAAATAGTTCTGGGGAAGCACCTCTCTTAATGGTACTGTTTAAGGAAGTAGTTTGTGTGGAACTTCAGCTTCTTTTCTGGTCAGAACCCAAAGTCATGCTGCCTAGAACTTCTTTCTTTTTGTTCTAGGAACAGTCTTTCCTCCTTCCTTCCTTCACTCCTTCCTTCCTTAAGTGGCTGACGAGTCTTTCAGGGAGCTGTAGCTTTCCCCCATGAGACATGGTGACTGTAAAAGGAGAATACCGTTTCCCAAGAAATAGTTGTTGATCTAGCACCAAGTACAGAGACTGATATATATCCTGAGACAAATCATCTCTTTCCCCGACATTTCCTGACAGCTTTCTCTTCTCTGCAAACAAGCATTTAAGTCTTCTTTTCTACAGAGCCTATCATCAAGTGAAACAGTATATAAATTACCAATTTATTTATTGTTATTTGTCTTCCCTTGCTAGAATTTAAGCTCTTTTTTTTCTAGACTAAGTTGCTCCTGGCAATCCTTAAGAACATTCCCTTCTCTACAGGGAAATTTTTTTCCTTACAGAATTTATCACCATATGGGATCATACATGCTCTACATATCCATTTATTATTGTTTTTCTTAACTTCCCAGAATTTAAGGTCCTTCTGGGCGTGTATTTTTATCCTTCCAATCTCTGCCTAATCCTAAGCACTCAGTTAAAGTGCTGCCACTTTGACAGCCCCAGGGTCAACAACCCCCTATTATTCGCTGTCTCAGAGTGTGTGGCATGGAACTCTCGTTCATCTTAGCCACCAGATGCAGAAAACCTATCTGAGAACAAAGCCAACATGCAGGAAAACTGAGCTATGAGAGGGAGAATGAATAAGAGGCATTTCCAAAAATAGCAGGAACGGCAGAACATGTGCAACTTCATGCTATCCTATTAGGAAAGCAAATACAATTGACTTTTTTTTTCTTCCTGAAGTTAGTCATGAACTTTGGTCATTTGCACCTGAAGGAAACATAATCAGTAGAAAAATTATGAAGCATTGGAAGTATTTAAGTGAAACTATGCAGACTATAGGATTGACTGGTCAAGGTGGGATCACAGTGTAGGGATTAGAAGCCAATATGTAGCTTGTCCACCCGTATTTTGGAGTGGTAAAGCACAATGTTAAGTGGGATACTTTTCTACTGAGGGATGCAGATGAGCATATTGAAGCTACAATTGAGGAGAAATTGATAGAAATTATAGGGATATTGGGCTTTGTTGACCACTTCTTGTGGCCATTTTTCAACATGTTGTAAATCTCAGGCCAAAAAAATACAGCCTTTCTAGGCTAGGTCTTTAATGGTAGGACACAGCACACCTGGAAGGAGTCATCAGATAATCATGTGCTTTAAAAGTTCCTAATAGCCACATTCTTTGCTCAAATATAAGCTAAGCATAAGCAGGGGCAAAGGGGCCAAAGATCTAGCTGCAGAATAAACCAGACCATGAAGACTACCTTCCCAACAAAGCTGGTAATCACCCCGCAGTAGAGCACAGCAGGGCAACAGGCCCTGCCACACCACCAGCCCAGCCCGCTCTTCCCCTGGGCAGAAGCTAAATGGAGATTACTCAGCCCTGAAGCCTGTCTCCCAGATCTAGCTCTTCAAGTGTATGGTCTACTTTCAAGAGCCATTGCATGAAAATAAATGTTTGGGGCTCCCAATTCAACAAATGCTAGTAGACCACAGTTTAGTTTGAAAGTGACGCAAGGTCAGCTAGATCCCTAAACCGATGAATTACAGTTAACTTTTGCAAGTATCTGAGACAACTCACATGCTGAAGAAAAACCCTCTTCAAGAGCCATCACACAATTGGCCTTGGACAAAAATAACCTCCCAGAAACAAAGCTAAGAGCAGGCAGATTGGTTTACCAGTTAATTCATTGCACTGTTACTGTTAGGATTCTTTGACTTTTTTTTTTTTTTTTTTTTTTGTCTTGGGGGAGGCAAATGTGGTGTATTGATTTTATTTCTCATTCTATAAAAGTGTATGTGGTAGTTTTCAAGTAATTATATTCCTTGAACCATTATAGTACTTGACGTTCATAAAATTTAGCAGTTAGGACAAGGAGCAGAATGAAAAAATGTAAACTGGCAGGCATGAACATAGGGAAACCAATAAAGAGCTAATTATCACAGCACAGTTACTTGAATATATGTGATAATGTTGAAGCTGGTGGCGTGAGCTCATATTTATTGTATACTTTGTAAATTGAGCTAAAGAATTTGTTGACAACTGGGGTATACTGTGGAGGAGAAATCAAGGATGTTTCCAATATATTTGGTCCGAGTAATTGTGAGACTGAGATTTACTGAGATAAGGAATGCGAGGGTAGGAGAAAGTTTGGAACAGCAGAGATTATTAGTTCTGATTTTCACATGTTGACTTTGAGATGTTTACGATACCCCACTCCTGTTGCTGGGTAGGAAGTCAGACACACAAGTGGAAGCTCAGAAGGAAGGACAAAACCATGACAGAAAATTTGGAATCATTGGTATAAAAATTACATATAGGGGCACCTGTGTAGCTTAGTCAGCTAAGCATCTTACTTCGGCTCAGGTCATGATTTCTCAAAGTTTGTGAGTTCAAGTCCTGCATGGAGCTCTCTGCTGTCAGAGCAGCGCCCACTTCAGAAACTCTGTCCCCCTCTTTCTCTGCCCCTCCCCACTGGCTGTCTCTAGCAAAAATAAGCAAACATTAAGAACCCTATATTTAAATCATTGGATTACTTACAGAAAGAATATATTTAACATAACACATGACTGTCGAGACTCAAGCTGATGATATCTGGATTATGTTGAGGAAATAGGACCGAAAACTGGGTTTGGGAGGATGGAAGTCTTCACTGACCTTGAAAAAAGTGCTTGATAGGAAGAAAGCTTAACTTTTAAGAGGTCAAAGTTGATTGATTGATTGATTGATTGATTGATTGTTAGGGCTTTACAAATAACAAATTATAATGGAAAATCACATGTTTATGTATAATGTATTCAGATTAAATAAAAATGGCCTAACATTTTATTTAAATATTGTCAAGTATAATCACTATATATTTTTTTTTGTTTTTTCATTTGTTAGTATTTACAAAGATGTCTATTATGGGATTAAGCCAAGGGTTAGTCATAAAATATTAAATGGCAGCCATGTGATAGGCTCTCATATATTTATTGTATTTATCTACTCATTCTTAAATTTAAGAAAGTATCAATTAACGGAAATGTGTTAAATAAAATTGGATAATCTTAACCATGTGTCTGCTGTATAAATGTCTTAGAGATGCACAAGAAAATAAATATTATATTTTAAACTTTGTACTCAGAGCTCCAATATCACCCTTAAAACATCATACATAACTTCAGATTAAAAGCTTTTCAACTTTTGTATTACAATGAGCTCATATATCTGAACCGCAGCCTATCAATTAAAATACGCATATTATCTGTTTCAGGATCTACATATTACATGGAGATATGAATATAATATTCAAAAGCTATGTAGCTTTACATTTTTCCACTTATATTAAGAATTAAAGGGTTACATTTACATAAACACAAAATTGAAAAACATACAATATTCCAATTCATATTCTCAGGATAGATATGTTTATTGACATTTCCTTAAATTATAGCAATGGGAGATGACCAGAACTTTATTAATGACAAATAACGACTGATACATGCAAAGTAAATTCTCTTTTCACATTTTAGCTAAATAATATTCCAAAATTATAAGTGAATATAGAAATTTTATTTCCGGTACTCAAAACCCTTTCTCTGAAACACTTGTTCTTGTCACCTCTGAAAAGGCAGTCTCCCACTGTTTATCTTTTTTCAGCTTTCGTTTTTTTTTACAAATCAGCAAAAGGGAAGAAAATGTTGGATATAAACTGACTAGTTGATTGGTAATTCTGGGGGAAAAATTTACTGATTTTAAGGCTTACAATTTCCCATATTAGTTTTTGATGGATGATGCACTGTGCAAGCCTTCCAAAGCGTAAATGCCAATCAAACTCATTCCTGACCCGCAGCACATTTTGCCAGGGCCCAGACTGCCAATCATATTAAACTGCTACAAATAGAGTTTCTTCTTTGTATGAAAATTATTCAGAATGTTCTTTCTATATACTCTTCCATATTTTTATTATTTGCTACTTAACACCAGTGAATATAATAGGCACTTGAAGATTGAGTAATACCGATGTAAATTTAAATTGTATCCGTACAAAGATGAAATTGTAAAATATTAATTTCCTATCAAATGTCTTTTCCAGCTATTTTCAGAAACACAAAAGAATAATTCAATTCTATCACAGCCAAACTTTTATTGGGCTAGATGCGAGAGGTCAGAATGTCGCCAGTGTCTTCTAGTCTACTATTTCTCAACTGCTATTTTCACTCTCGCAGAGGCCCCTGGGTCCTTGTCACTGTGCAGAGTACTGCTTCAAGTACTTGGACAGTTTGTCTTACTGAAGATTCATTTGTCATTACTTTAGCCTTTATGAGAGAATAAATTGATGTCATATTTGTGACAGGAAGAAAGTGACTGGTCATTGTTATGGATTACTTAATAATCATTGGTAAGTAGAAAACAAATGCAAATGATAGAAATTGTAATTTGTGTCTACACATGACATATAAATGTTACTTGAGGTAATCTTATGAATCTCTTGCAAAATACATTAATCTTATTTTGTTATTGCTCATTTGTAAGAGCCTCCAATGTAGTTTAAAAAATAAAGTGTGGCTTGTGGTTCTTTTGAGCCAAGAAGAATGAATATTTTATTCTTACTCCTTTATGAGAAAAGAAAATAATTAAACAATATTTTCTCTGCAGAATTGCAATAATTCTCTATGATAGGAAGCACATTAGATTGAAATGATATTACTGCATTAAATGGATGTCCAAAAAGTCAAACAAAAATACACAGTATTTTATCAAAAGCAATTAATCTTTGTTCATCCAGAGTATGACATTTCACTATGTAATTGCACAGGAAATTAAACTCTTTTCATAGATTTAATAATGGATGAGATATGCGTTTTGAAATAATTGTTTTTATTGAGCTTTGTCATCCGAAGGCACGATATGCAAGCTGTGTCTCACAACTTGCACCTCGGTCAGCTCCAAGATGGATTAGAGAAAAACAATGAGGGGCTCAATTTGGAGCCCACCAGGACACAGGCAGTGCCAGAAACTCAAGCACATTTCTGACATTTGTATTTTTACTTCCAAATCAGTTCTTGTGCCTGGTATGATTTGTTCTCCTGCTCTAATCCCGCATACACTAAGTTTCCACATTGTCCTTCCTTTATAAACATGTACATCATGAGTGGTCGCTATTGCTTTCTACATACATTTCAGTGCATGAAGTGTTTTAAAAAAATTGGATTTCAATGTTGGAATGATGAGATATAAAGCAGTATTAAAATAGTATCAAATATAAAGCATAGTTTTTATAAATGAGTACAAGTGTCAAAGATTTAGACAGTACATGTCCTAAAGGCTAAATTTTTCAGACAGATACATAGCTAGCTAGCTAGATGGATATACACATGCATATCATATATTACTGTGGGTATGTGTGCAGGGGTATATATATAACATGAAAAACACAGAATCTGTGTTTTTATTCATTTTGGAATAAATATCTATTTTCTCTTTCACTCCCCCTTTACTAACGTTTAAATATCAATCAGATATATGGGAAATATTTACAAACCAATTATTAGGGAGAAAAAAATTGCATTGCCATTATGAGAAAAAAAATGAAAATTTAGCAAACGGTGAGAGAAGAGACATTGCAATATTTGGTTTCAAAGATGAAGACTCAGCTTAAATAACATATTCTGCTAACAAGAAAATAAAGGTTAGGGGCTCCTGGTTGGCTCAGTTTGTTAAGTGTCCAACTTCAGCACAGGTCAAGATCTCAGCTTCATGGTTTGATCCTTGCGTAGGGCTCTGCTCTAACAATGCAGAGCCTGCTTGGGATTCTCTCTCACCCTCTCTCTCTGCCCCTTCCTGGCTCGTACTTTCCCTTTCTCTCTTAAAATAAATAAAGAAAAGAAATAAATTTTAAAAAATAAAGAAAATAAGGATTTCTTGTAAGTTCAATTTGGTTGAAATGCTACAGTTTTTAAGATCAAAGAAACTTAAGATTATGTATTCCAACTATAACACTCCTTTTATAATAGTAACTGTTCAATTAATATTTCTGAATCACAGTGAAGATAATTTTCCTTAGAAAATTAGTTTATATATTTTTCTACCAGAAATATTGGAATCTATATTAATTTGTAAACTTCTCAGGTACAAGGTGAAAAACCAAAAAAGGATTTTCCTCTGGAGTATATCTGGAAAGAAAGCACATTTATTTACTAGAGAAAATATGCTGTCGTGTTGCCCATTTGTGAGATAAAAGAGCCAAAATGTTAATTGTTCTGCCCCCAATAATGGCATGGCTGCATTCCCTGGTGTCTTTTAAAAGCTCTCTGTATTTCTGTATGGAAGTGGTGTTTAGAAAAGGCATCATGCAGAAACTTCTGTAGCTACAAATTCCAGAAAAGACATGGACAGAATTCCAATCTCCACAAAGAAGAGGAGGCGGTAGGAGGAGGAGAAGAGAAGATGGACCAGAGTAAGAATGGATGAAAAGGGAGAAAAAAGAGAAGTAGAAGAAAAAGAAGGAAAGAAAAAGGAAAAGGATGACAAGGGAGCAGAAAAGAGGCAGATGGAGGAGAGAGAAGGAGAGGGAGGCTTACAAAGGCAGAGGAAAGCCAGGCCATTTGTAAAAGGATACACTGTTATATTAATTCTGAAGCCAATGAAAACCAATTGAGAAGGCATTAAATGACCTGCTTAAAACTCTTGTTAATAAAATCATTTTATATAGGAAAAGGCAATGCAATATCATCACTAAAACTAAGGGCTTTGGGATTTTAATTGTACTGGCCTTGGGCCAGTTTTTTAGATTTATTGTCATTCAACTTCTGTATTTGAATAATTGGAATAATAACATTTGCCCCGTGGTTTCTGTGGGAAGAAAATAATAAAATTTACCATCTAGCATGGTACTCAGTACATAGTAAGTGCCTAGAAAAAAAGAAAAAAAACAGCAAGAAAATATCTGTAAATATCAAAGTATTAAAATGAGGCACATTATAATAGGGGGAAGAAAGCAATTGGGAGTTGAGAATACTGATTTTAGCACCTACTCTGGGATAACCTCATTATTTTTCATTAAGCTCTTCACCCAGTCACTTGAGAAATTAGTTTTTACATGTGTAAGGGGATGGGGTTATTTTATAATATAAAACTATTTTCTTAATTCTCATTTCATAATTAAATAGGCATTTTAATTACCAGTACAAAATAAATAAATGTATTATTGATATTACTTGTATTATTATTTCTAAATTAAAATTAATTTGGTAATTTTTAAACCTATCTTATATCTTATTTGTTTTGTCATTTTCAATTTATGCCTTTATTCCATTATATATTTAATTAGACAAGCACCAAAGTCAGATTATATTAAAACCTGTCTTTGAATTTATTTTATAATCTTAGGCACATTATTTAACTTTCTATTCCTCGGTTCCTTTTTTTTCTAAAATGATCATATGGGGCTCCTGTGTGGCTCAGTTGGGTGTCCGACTTCGGCCCAGGTCATGATCTCATGGTTTGTGGGTTCGAGCCCTGTGTCGGGGCCTGCTTTGAATTCTATGTCTCCCTCTCTCTCTTCCCCTTCCCTACTCACACTCTGTCACTCTCTGTCTCTCAAAAATAAATAAACATTGAAAAAATTTTTTTAAAAATTAAAAAAAATGATGATAAAGTATTATCTCCCCATAATTAAAAATTATATGTGTTGGAATTAGAACAGTGGTTGTAATATATTAATCACTTGGTAAACTTTTGCTTTCATTCTTGGCTGTTATCATTATTGCTGAAGTCATTGAGTAGAATTAGAGCCTTAAGGAGAATTAGAGCAGCTGGTATTTTCAAATATTGCTTAAAATTTAAGCAAGCTTATTCTGTGATTCTGAGGCAGGGTTTAGAAAGGAAATGGCAAAGACATAGTTAAGAGGTTCAGTAATAAATGGCACATAGGCTTTGGAACTGGTGACATCTGAGTTCCAGTTCTAACTCTACCAAACCTAAGTGTGTGATTCTTGGATTTTACTTAACTTTTCTAAACCTCATATTCCAAAAATGTAAAATGAATATAGTCTTAGCTCATAATTTTTGTGTGAAGTTTAAAAGAGATAACACAGGGGGCGCCTGGGTGGCGCAGTCGGTTGAGCGTCCGACTTCAGCCAGGTCAAGATCTCGCGGTCCGTGAGTTCGAGCCCCGCGTCGGAGCCTGGAGCCTGTTTCCGATTCTGTGTCTCCCTCTCTCTCTGCCCCTCCCCCGTTCATGCTCTGTCTCTCTCTGTCTCAAAAATAAATAAACGTTAAAAAAATTAAAAAAAATAAAAGAGATAACACAGTAAAGTGTCTAACATTTAATAATTGCTAATTTCAATTTCCATTCTCAAGAAGTCATTCCTTTCTGATTGTACACTCAGAGAGTACTGCCTTTCTCTCATGCTGAAAACAATTGTAAGCTGGACAACATATGAAACAATTTATTTTAGGAATCGAAAATCTGACAGAGAAAGGAAACACAGGCGAACTCCACATTTACATTAGCCTTCTACCTGGAACAATTTCCAAATTATGCAAAGGTAAGTGGTGCCCAAATAGAGAACAAGGATCTTTCTGGGCACAAGAAGCAGGCATTGGAGGCTACTGCTACTAACGTGATTGAAATTTGTTGTGCAGGGTGCCAGCAATGAGTGAGCTGCTCAGAGAAGTACTAGAAAACTGCTTAGGGCTCCTCCTTACTCATAAAGGAAACCATAAACTATGTATCCATAACTAGACTGAGTGCTTTTCTTCTCCTTCCATTCTCTTTTCTATTCTCAAAGAATAGCTCCTAGGAGCTTTGAAATGAACAGATTCCAAAAGTTGCACAGTGTTGAAGTCACTGACATGAAGAAAGACCTGCTGAACATTCAGGTATTCATTGAAATCTCTGGAATGGCCAATTCAGGAATAGGATAGGTTAATCTTGTGAACTATTCTAATTAAGTCTCAACAAAGTCTAGAAACGTGCTTTGGCAAGATAAAGCTGAGCTTCCAGTAAATTAATTCTTGCTAGGACAAGACTCTACATTCTCTAAAGAAAGACAACAAAATGCAGATTCTCAACAGTAAAGGATCTACAATAAAATAAACATTAGACATTATGAGGAAGCATGTAAATGGATCGATCCATTACCTGGATAAAAGTCAGTAAATAGATACTAACCCAAAATAACTCAGATATTATAAGCATCAGATAAGGATATAAAAACAACTGTAATTAATATACATATAGAAAATTAATTATCTGACAATGGAATCTCAACAGATAAATAGAAACTATAAAAACACAGAACAGAAAAAAGTATCTGAAATTATTAAATACTCAAAAATTTAAGATATCTATAATATATAAAAAAACTAGACTACATAATAAAAAGAGTGGCTTTAACTGTAAAAGACTTCTATTAAATTGTATATGCTTTTTCATGACATCTTTGAAAGAATTAGATTGTAGAAAATGGACATTGCAAGTTCCTTAATAGTCATTTACAATATTTCCTTAAATATTTGATGGTTTATTAGAAATAAAACATTCAGATATAGTCAAAAGCATGGATTCTAATGGTTATGGATGGACTATTTTTAAACACTTTTTATTTCATATTTAATTTACTTATATTTTGATATACAAATCCAGTGATAAATAGAACTAAGGCTCATCTTTGAAAATACAGAGCTATAGAAAAAATACAGGGCTATTAATCTGTGATTAATTATTGATGGTGAAAAAATGGTTTATTTCAATGGTAATTTCTTAGTTAGTATTTGTCTATTTAGGATACACTAATCTTTCAAGATAAATACTATTAAATTTTCAATATTCAGCTGAAATATAGGAAACCTAAGGACATTCACAAATAAATCCTTCCTAAACAAGGATGGTTTTCCTTTGGATGACAAAACCTCAACCTAGATTATTGATCAAACAAAATAGAACCACATTCTTTATTCTATTCATAAAGGGACCAGGCATACTTCTCTGTCCATGTCTCAAAACATCACATCTTCTGAATCTCAGCTAAGCTGACCCTGGTAAACTTATATCTCACTTCCAACCATTGATTTGAGTCTTTTGTAGTTAGTTATAGCAGTCCTGATATTTTCAAATGCCTTATTTCATTACATGCTTAGTCATAAGCCTAAAAGTCTAAACTAGACACTTTGGTCTTTGGAATTGCTAAGAGGGTATAAAGGAAAATGATACTTTATTTTCTTTGATTATCACTACCTATTTCCAATTACCAATGAAAGATTTTCTAAAGTTGTTACATTTAGGTAAACCCACATACATAAAAAAAAAAATGTTGAATAAATTATTTGCTATCCAGAACACATCAATATTAGAAAAATATAACTCATGTTTTTGGATGAAATAGGAAATATAATACTCTTAAAGGCATTACAATTGGAATTTAAGAGCAAGGTTGATTCAATCTACTATCATCAGTTTAATGAAAATGATCATTCTGGTGATCAAGCCATTTGTCATCATCATCATCATAATCATCATCATCATTTTATACAAAGCCAATGGAACCCCAATATCCTTGTTTTTTTCTGATGAAATCTGGATTGTTTCCAGCTGGCTCAGTACTTCATAAGTCACGGTGTACAGAGAAGGTCACTTGTACACATTAGTAAGATGTTTCTTTAAAATGAAACGTTTTCATTTAACTTTTCTTTTACAAGTTTTGTATAATGCTCTTATTTTTGGAGGTAATGAAGACATATAATTGTTTAAAATGTATTAATATATGTGTCATATAAGAAAGTTTTGTTATTTATTTTATTTTGTTTTATTTGTTATATTTGTATTTGTTATATTTGTTATTATATTATTATTATTTTTAGAGAGAGAGACAGTGAATAGGGGAGAGGGGCAGAGGAAGAAAGAATCTTTTTTATTTTAATTTTTTTTAATGTTTATTAAAACAAGAGAGAGAGAGAGAGAGACAGAGCATGAGCGGGGGAGGGGAAGAGAGAGAGGGAGACACAGATTCCGAAGCAGGCTCCAGGCTCTGAGCTGTCCGCACAGAACCCGACGCCAGGCTCGAACTCACAGACCACGAGATCATGACCTGAGCCGAAGACCTACGCTCAACCGACTGAGCCACCCAGGGGCCCCAGAGAAAGAATCTTAAGCAGGTTCCTCAATCCGCACAATGCTCAACATGGGGTTCGATCCCACCACTGGGGGATAATGACCTGAGCTGAAATCAAGAGTAAGATGTTCAACCGACTAAGCCATCCAGGCGCCCCAACAAAATTTTTATTTTATATATGTGTTACTTAAAATGTTCTAGTTTTATTTTTATGGCAAATTATAATTATCTTTGTTATTTAATTGATTTGAAAAAATGTGTTTTAGTATTATTTTATAAAATTTGGTCTATTAAGATGACATTTTCCATGACAAAATGTAAGTTAAAGTACATTCTATATAAATATCTTCATATTATTCTATAGAAATTAAATATAATAAATGTTAACAATGTTTAATCCCAAGGTTTTGCTTAACATTAATCTTTGGAAGTTCTGCTCATACATCTTACCAGTTTAAATTTTGACATGAATATATTTCTCTTTGCTAGAAGTTAATCATAAAGTAAAGAATAGTATTGACAAATACACTTAATAAGCAAAGCGATGATAATTGGAAGAAATGCAAGCAGTTATTCTATAATTCTTTACTGACTGTGTGGTATTCATAATTAAGTCATGACATACAGATATTAAAACCAGTTATGACACTGAACTTCCAACATGGAATGATTTATGTGGTTTGGGTAGCCACCCAATTAATGGTCATGACTTATTTTTCATTCATAAAATATAAAGTCTAATTCTAATTTAGATGAATTATAATACAGAAGTATTAAGTTACATGCAAACCAAAATAGAAACATAGACAGGAATGTATGTACTCAAGTGTGATATTCGATGCATAAATCCTATAAAATCTAAGTTGATCACGATTTTAAATCTGTATAATGAAATGTACTGAATCATAAATTTTTCATACTACAAAATTCTCATACATCTTAAAGGATTAGTCAGCAGTAAAATATTGTCTTCTAAGTTGTTTTAAAAAAGATTTTCCTTAGGAGATAAATTGGTCTTAAAATTCTTAAGAGTAATATAGAAATTAAAGTTGTAGATTTTTATTCCTAAATAAGTAGTGACTGAGGAAAAAAAAATGTGTATTCTTAAAACCTGGAGATGTCTTAATTATTCACTTATGGTATACTATTTTTTTAATGTTTATTTATTTTTGAGAGAGAGAGTGGCTTTAACTGTAAAAGGGTCTGAGCGGGGGAGGGTCAGAGAGAGGGAGACCCAGAATCAGATAGGCTCCAGGCTCCGAGCTGTCAGCACAGCCTGACGCAGGGCTCGAACTCATGGACCACAAGATCATGACCTGAGCTGAAGTTAGACACCCAAGCAACTAAGCCACCCAGGAGCCCCTATGGTATACCATTTTTATTAATAAAATGGGTTTTCTATGATTTCAGAAATAGATGTTATTTAAGTGCATTTATTTCACTAACTTCTCAAGCAAGATGATCTTATAAACAATCATAAACATTTCATTGCAATTGATAAGAAGTTATGCTTCACATTGATGGTTGAAAATTTGAAAGCATTCAGATTACTTTTACTTTTTGGGACAGTAGAGGGTTGGGCTAAACATTAAATTTAAATATTAATAAAGCCAAGAACATTTCCCTTCATATTCTTTTAAGCTATGAGAAACATGTTGACATTGAAAGTAAGTTTAAATAAATACAAACAAAAAAAGTCTTCGTAGCTTCAAATAAAGTTGAAAAAAAGCAAAAATATGTTTTAGACGGCAATAGCTGTGATAGAGGAAGAAAATTATTTCACCTATGTCATAAACATGTACAATAATGAGCAGTAACAACTTATGTGTTAGTGACAAAGAGTGAGATTTCATAAATAAATCTGCAGTCAAAATTCTTATGTGCTATACCTATGTTCAACCTATTAATTATTTTATATAACTTTGATAGTAAGGCATTTTTACTTAATGAAAGATTCATCTCTTAACAAGAGGACAAAAATTTCAGGCATTTGAATATCAAAACTATTTTAACTCTTGACAGGCAGAGAGGGAGAGACAGAGAGAGAGAGAGAGAGAGAAGGAGCATTGAGCAATATGGAAATTACTTGCAGCATAACTGCAATTTACACAAGGAGGTATATAGATAATTTGTTTTGCTTGATTAGCAATGACTATAAAGGTCAAGCTTCTTCCCAGTTTATTATAGAGAATTAATCTAGGATGCAATAAAAATGTCTGTGGTATTAGATACGCAGACAATTAAGAATTGAGATTTCGCAGGTGTTGAAGTGCAGGTCAGGTAATATTTATTTGAGCATGTATCAAAACAAAATATCTTGGATTACAATGTTGATTGAGATTTTGCAAGTACAGATGAAAATAAAGATGTTAAAAGGAAGAGGGCTTGTGCTCTTCCTTAGTGTACAAAGATGATACACTGATGTTAAAAAAGACAGAGGGCCTTGGAGAGCAGGACTCCAGAAAAACGAACTGTCAAAAGAGGATATAGTTGAGTGAAAGATTCTAGGAAACAAATATAACAAATGATCTTCCATTTATTTGTTAAAGTTTTTATTTATTATTTATTTGGAGAAGGAGAGAGAGCAAAGGGCAGAGGGAGAGGGAGAGTGAGAATCCTGAGCATGTTTTGCACTGTCAGCACAGAGCCCCACACGGGGCTCGAAGCCATGAACCATGAGATCATGTCCTGAGCTGAAATACAGTCCCACACTTAACTGACTGAGCCACCCAGGCACCCCATAAATCATCTTCCATTTTAAACAAATGACTGAGAGAGGGGACTATAATAAAGGTCACCTTGATGACAAAATCAAGGAGGCTTGGGTAGAGGTCAGGAAAGAATAGATTGCGCCATATGCTCAGAGTGACTATGTTGAAATGGAAAGTGCTGAAAATCATGAAAGAACAGCAGAACTGGGACCATAATAGAAACTAAAGTGAAGCCATCAGCCAGTGTGAACCTGGATTGGTAAGTTTCATGAGACAGGTAAAAGAGGAGGCATGTGCTTTGTTCGCTAGATAGTAACACTGAGAACTTATATGATTATATTCATAATCCAGTGATTCAAAAAAATTAAGATTCAATATAAAAATAATAGAATACGGTATTATATTTAAATAATTCAATGATATTTACAAGTATTGTGCTAATGTTGCTGTTCAAGTGTCAAGCAGGATAAACCAAATTGAGGATTCACTCTCCAAAGAACACTTCAAAATAAAGGAAAATAAAGTGAACTTCTGTGAATTATTTGTCCCACGGGACCTTTATGAATCAACAAGAATTGTTGTGGAGGACAAAATACCGTGAGATGGTTAGATAAACTGGACTATGCCTTCCTTAAGAATTGAGCAGGAAATAAATTTACAAAATATTCTTAGAGGTAAACACTTGGGTTACTTAAGCAATAATTTCCGAGTAACGTGGTCCCAAAAGGTAGAAAAGCTTGGTGGTTAACCCAGGTGTTGAAAGTAACTGATAGTCATTAAGAAACGATTCAGCAAATTATTTATCTCTGCAGCGGATTTTTTTCTCAATCTTGTCACCATGGGACAAACTTCAGAGTCCATGAGATGCTGAAAAGGTGTGAGAAAAAAAAAATGAGGAAAGATGTGTATGGTGAATAGTTCATTTCCTTATCTGTCATCAGATACTCAACAGGCTGTGCAACCTAAAATAGTTAAGATTCCTTGTTCTATAGAAGAATTGTATTATTGTTAGGCATAGATTGCTCAAGCAATATCTAGTCTCACCCAATAGTACTGATGCACTTCCTTTGGGATCCATGTGTTCTCGACTTAGGCATTCATACGTTACCAAAGTCCACTAAGTCCAACATTAAGTGTACAGTGTAAGGTGGCAATCCAGAATATAGTCGAGAAAAATCTAACTCGGAAGCAATCGCTATTTGTTTTTTACTTATTTTGAGAGATAAAGAGCAAGCAAGAAAGGGGCAGAGAGAGAGGGGAGTCAAGCAGGCTCCACAATGTCAGAGCAGAGAGCCTGATGGGAGCTCTAAGTCATGAACCAAGAGATCATGACCTGATCCAAAATCAAGAGTCAGTTGCTTAACCAAATGAGCCCCCCAGGTGCCCTGAGCAATCTCTATTTTAACTGAGATAAAGTAAAACTCCTAACCAAATGTCTGGTATGTAGATGTTTCTAAACAGATGGTCACTAATACCTGCTTTTCTTTGTAGCCAACATCATTTTTCTCCTATACATTGAGATATACATTAGCATTTTACAGAATTTTATATTCACAACATACAGAGTTTAATAATATTCTCCTCTTTGAAGGGCTAGATAATTCAACTATTATAGAATAACATAGCCAAATACATGACACTAAGGAAGTTTTTGATTATGTGAATAATTTACTAAGAACTGTCCGTTTAAAAGATTAGTCCAATAGATGAAGCATGGTTCAAATCTAGAGCTCTGAGATGGGGAAAAAATCTTGACTGCTCTGAAAGAAAAGCTAAAGTGGATACAAGAGCATGGAGCAAAATAAAATTAAAGAAATGTGCTGACTCCAAAAGATTTAGGGTCTTTCAGATCCAAATATTATCATATTTTTCTGCTTCCAATGGAAAACCATTCATAGGTTTTGAGCAAGACAGTGTGTAATTTACATTTAAAAATGTGTTCTGGCTATCATAAGAAGCATGGATTACAGAATGCAGGGAAGAAAGCAAAGAGACAAGGTAGGTTTATACTAAAACAGTCCACATGAATTATGTGGATAATTTGGCAAAAGGATGGCAGCAGAAATAAACAATGGACACATTTGAACTATGCTTATAGCCAACAGGCACAGCTGATATACTGGGAGTAGAAGCTATAGGATATTTGTGAGCAATTTAGTATATGATGATGCTGGTTACTCATATGGGGACAACTAAGGAAGAATACCTTGTTAGGGAGAAATCATGAGTTCTCTGTGGATCTGTTAAGCTTAAAGAGTCTTTTAAATGTTTAAAACTACCCAAAGCTATCTACACATTCAATGCAATCCCAATCAGAATTGCACCAGCATTCTTCTCAAAGCTAGAAGAAGCAATCCTGAAATTTGTATGGAGCCACAAAAGACCCCGAATAGCCAAAGTAATTTTGAAGAAGACCAAAGCGGGAGGCATCACAATCCCAGACTTTAGCCTCTACTACAAAGCTGTCATCATCAAGACAGCATGGTACTGGCACAAAAAACAGACACATAGACCAATGGATTAGAATAGAAACCCCAGAATTAGACCCACAAAAGTATGGCCAACTAATCTTTGACAAAGCAGGAAAGAATATCCAATTGTTAAAGACAGTCTCTTTAACAAATGGTGCTGGGAGAACTGGACAGAAACATGCAGAAGGATGAAACTAGACCACTTTCTTACACCATTCACAAAAATAAACTCAAAATGGATGAAGAACCTGAATGTGAGACAGGAAACCATCAAAACCCTAGAGGAGAAAGCAGGAAAAAACCTCTCTGACCTCAGCCGCAGCAAATTCTTACTTGACACATCTCCAAAGGCAAGGGAGTTAAAAAGCAAAAATGAACTATTGGGACCTCATGAAGATAAAAAGCTTCTGCACTACAAAGGAAACAATCAACACAACTAAAAGGCAACCAACGGAATGGGAAAAGATATTTGCAAATGACATATCGGACAAAGGGCTAGTATCCAAAATCTATACAGGGCTCTCCAAACTCCACACCCAAAAAACAAATAATCCAGTGAAGAAATGGGCAGAAAACATGAATAGACACTTCTCTAAAGAAGACATCCAGATGGCCAACAGGCACATGAAAAGATGCTCAACGTCGCTCCTCATCAGGGAAATACAAATCAAAACCACACTCAGATACCACCTCACGCCAGCCAGAGTGGCTAAAATGAACAAATCAGGAGACTATAAATGCTGGAGAGGATGTGGAGAAACGGGAACCCTCTTGCACTGTTGGTGGGAATGCAAATTGGTGCAGCCGCTCTGGAAAACAGTGTGGAGGTTCCTCAAAAAATTAAAAATAGACCTACCCTATGACCCAGCAATAGCACTGCTAGGAATTTACCCAAGGGGTACAGGAGTGCTGATGCATAGAGGCACTGTAACCCCAATGTTTATAGCAGCACTTTCAAAAATAGCCAAATTATGGAAAGAGCCTAAATGTCCATCAACTAATGAATGGATAAAGAAATTGTGGTTTATATACACAATGGAGTACTACGTGGCAATGAGAAAGAATGAAATATGGCCTTTTGTGGCAACACGGATAGAACTGGAGAGTGTTATGCTAAGTTAAATAAGTCATACAGAGAAAGACAGATACCATATGGTTTCACTCTTATGTGGATCCTGAGAAACTTAACAGAAGACCATGGGGGAGGGAAAGGAAAAAAAAAAAAGATTAGAGTGGGAGGGAGCCAAAGCATAAGAGACTCTTAAAAACTGAAAACAAACTGAGGGTTGATGGGGGTGGGAGGGAGGTGAGGGTGGTGATGGGTATTGAGGAGGGCAACTTTTATGATGAGCACTGGGTGTTGTATGGAAACCAATTTGACAATAAATTTCATATTAAAAAAATGTTTAGATAAAGATGTCAAGTACAGAGCTAAATATATGAGTCTGGAATTCAATGGCAAGAAAAGTGTCAGAAATACCTTTCAGTATTGTGGTTTGGGAGGGAGGATTAGAGAATATATGGGATATACTCTCCAGTATAAATATATTAGAATAGATATATTAGAAATACACTTCCCTTGCAGAAGAAAAGTTTGACAAGAAGATGGACATTTTCATTTAACCCTTTTAAAAATGAAGAAGAATATCAGTAACTAGAATCGTTGAAAATTACTTGAAAAATATGTCATATATAAATGTATATATATGATGTATATGTATACACTTTTTTATTTTTTAATGTTTTCATTTATTTTTGAGACAGAGAGAGACAGAGCATGAGCAGGGGAGGGGTAGAGAGAGAGAGGGAGATACAGAATCTGAAGCAGGCTCCAGGCTCTGAGCTGTCAGCACAGAGCCTGACACGGGGCTCGAACTCACAGACTGTGAGATCATGACCTGAGCTGAAGTCGGACGCTTAACTGACTGAGCCACCCAGGTGCCCCATATATATATGTACATTTTTCAAGTAATTTCCATCTATTCTAGTTACTGATTTTCTTCTTCATTTTTAAAAGGGTTAAATGAAAACGTCCATCTTCTGGTCAAAGTTTTCCTCTGCTAGGAAAGTATATTTCTTGTATATCATATATGTGTGTGTGTGTGTGTGTGTGTGTGTGTGTGTGTGTAAGTATATCATAGATGATGTATACCATATATATATATGTTTGCATTTAAACATTTGAGGAAGAGATGGTAATTTGTTATTACTATTTTCTATGTAATAATAATAGTATTACTATTATAAGTATGCACATATAATTAAGAATAATTAAGAATTTTAAAATATCTTCACGTTATCTTCCTAACATTTAAATTCTCTGTGTAATTCTAGAGTTCAATTGAATTTGTACAAATAGCAAACATTTATATATTTGCATGTAATAATAGACTAAGAAAAATTTAAATGTACATAAATATTGTCTCTGTTGATGGTCTGCCATATCGTAACTTACAGAGGACAGATAAATATGGCATTTTACTGAATCTATTTTGATGTACAGTGTCAGTCCTAAAAGGGGTTACATATCCTTATAAAGCATGCATCTTTCCTTTCCTTACTCTAAATTATCTTTTGGCTATGAGCATCGAAAACTATAAAAGATAATTATTCTTCAGCAAGATAATACCCAGTATCTAATATGTTAGGTAAGTAAAAATAATTTCAGTGGAATTAGCAAACCTTTATTTAGACACCAATATCCTTTTACCATGGTTCTTTTCTAGATTACCGATTAGCACATCCAGAAAAAAAGATAAAAATATTATCTTCAAAGAAAGGTCCAAACTGGAGTCAGAAGTACCACTCGTCCCCAACCATGGCAACTTCACGACCTCGGCTAGTGAGCCACAAAATCAGAAGACTTCAAAGAACTGAAAAAAGTTTTGGTACAAAAGAGGGTTTAGAGATGTGAAGGGAAAAACAGTATGAGGAACTGTAGAAGTGATGCTCACATGAGCTGTAGACTGTGCCACAAAAGGAGAATTTAATCGATTAAGAATAGAGAGTAGAATTGTAAATACCACCTGCTGACTAAGAAAACTAGAGAGGAAAGCAAAATGTAACATCTTAGGAAATGCTCTGCTGCTATTAGCTGACAAAGTAAACGAGGGTCCTTTTTTTTCTATCACTTATGATCACAATGTAAAAGAAAGAAAAAAGAAAAGTGGTATAATTGGCAAGACTGACAACCATCTTGCCCCAAAAGAGAATATAATGGAATCACTGAAGTCAAGTTGTTTTGTTCTCTTTTATCTTTACCTTTTTTTTAAATTATCTTAATTTTGAGTGCTGCATCTTTGGGAGATAAATATAATGATTGAGGAAGTCAACTATGGTTGGTTTGATAAGCAAGCATAATGAACAAAGTCAATTTTCTAAAGAAGTTCATACTGGCCACTTATACATAGTGAACAAAAAGGGGGTTGGAATAAGAAGGCAAGCAACCCTAATAAATTAAGAACTTGCTTAAGGTAAAAAATCATGAATAGATCAGTATATTTTTTAAAAACGTACATAGGATATAGAGAAACAAAATGTAGCACATTATAAATATCTTTAAAGACAAGTATCTTAATATATTGCAGAAGGATGATGATGGTGAGATCTCTATGTATACTTGGCCTCTGATTTTGTTATGATGACCAACTGTGTATTTTTTTTTTTGGATCACTGTTTTATGGCTGCCTGTAGTTATTGTGGCCTCAATTTTTATAACCTTATAGAATACTGACAACACTAGTGAATGGACTACCTTTGAGATGAGTGGCAATGAGGTAACAAATGTCAAAGTGATCAATTTGAGCTTAATAATCTACATACCCAACATTGAACAAAACACTGGTCATCGTGGCATTATATAAATATTTTAAACGACTTAATGAATGACATAAATTACCTCATTGACTCTCTTCACAACTAAATCCTAAAAAGGTATCTAGATATACAAAATAATTCATGCACATAATAAAGTGCATTTTGCTTTTATATGAGTGTCTATGATGTCACCAATCATGAGAACTTGAGTTTACAGATTTGCATGTTTGGCTTTGCAAGGGTTCACTTTGTAACCACCATCTCTAGCCTTGTCTAATTTTCTAGTGAAATTAATCAGACATTAGGAAATACATGTAAAATTAGCCCAAATAAATAGTGGTAATCCTGAAAGATGTTCTTTTGTAATACTGGTAATTTGAGAGTGAAATGTTAATGAGCTGATTACAAGTTTTGAGTATATTTGCAAGCAAAAAGTAAAATAAGTAAGTAATAAAATCAAATCTTCTCTTTTTTGGGGTTTTGTTTATTTTAATCTCTTTGTATGATATCTTTTAGCTTTATAAAGTTTTTTCACTTCCATTTAATGGAAATGAATTTATGACTTTATGACTCACATTGAAATGTGCTGTTTGGGCAACAATTTTGTGGGTATGAGTACACTACTATCTTTTCCACAAAATCTGTTCTTTGGAAACATGTACAGAATATCCTGATAGTAGAGAAGGCATTCAATAAGATCTTATATGGCAATGCTGGCAGAATCATTGTCATCAGAACATGAAATGCTTACTTCTTAGAATAGATATCTACTAGAAAGGACGAGTGGTTGCCTCTTTCATGAGGGAAGCCATCCATTGGAAAGAGCTCAATATGATCAGTCTGCCAGCAGGTGCGTGCGTGATCCTCACTGAAGAATAAATCACTGGAGAATAGTAGAGCATAGACTTGATTTCTGTTTTTGCAAGTCATCATCTATGGCATCATCTGTGGCAGTAAACTAGACTTTGATGAGGGAAAATCTTTTTGAGCTCATGCCTAATCTCAAATTCTGCTTCCACAGCCACTTTGTGCATGTACACACCAGGAAGGCTGATGATAAAAGTGGGCTAATATCCAGATAGGTATCATATTGTCCACCTGGCTATTGATGGATTCCTCTGCAATGGAGAATCTTAAGTGAACTTTCCCAAGGGCCACAAATATCTACACACCTGGAGCTCATTCTGAGAAACCCACTGGCGTGTTGCTTCATCATGTTTTCTTGTCAATTCTTACAAACATTTTATTTCTAATGTCTTACTGACTAGCCAAACCATGACTTGGCTCAAGTCATGATCTCACAGTTCATGAGACTGAGCCCCATGTCAGGCTCTGCATTGACAGCATGGAACCTCCTTGGGACTCTCTCTCTCTCTCTCTCTCTCACTCTCTCTCTCTCCCTCTCTCTGCTCCTCCACCACTCATATCTCTCAAAATAAAAATAAATAAATAAATAAATAAATAAATAAATAAATAAATAAATAAATAACTTAAGTAAAATTGTTCATAGTGAATAGTTCATGAGGTCAGTGGTGTGGGAAAAGGCAAGGGCAGCCATGAACCAACCAGTAGGTGTTGTAAGAGTCTCAGTCATCTTCTCAAAACTTGCTTAAATCCTGTTTGTACACAATATTAAACCCATTTTATAATGAGGAGATGCTATTCACACCCAGTTTTGTGAAAGAAAAAAATCAGTTCCCAATGAGTTGCATTGAGCAAATACTATTTGAAGTCCCCCCCCCCAAACATGAAATCAGTAACAAGACCCGGGAAGGACACTTAACCTACATTTTTAAAGGGGATTATTTATTAGTAAAGGAATAAGTTATGAAAACTCCTGGGGGAAAAAAATAAAAAGAAAAGAAAAAAAAAAAAAAAAAGAAAAGGAAAGGAAAGAAAAGAAAAGGAAAGGAAAGGAAAGAAAAGAAAAGAAAAGAAAAGAAAAGAAAAGAAAAGAAAAGAAAAGAGAAAAAAGAAAACTCTTGTGTAAGTATTTGATTCTCCTCTTGGGAATTGATTGCCAGAGGTCCCTACTCTGTACTCACCAGACCTGTGGCATACAATTGGATATGCTGTGCTTAAGGACCTAGTGACAGGAAGCTTACACTGCAGCCGGGACTTGCTGCACAATTTCTTTGTTTTTTGGTATTCCTAGAAATTAGCAACCTTTCAAGTTATACTGGTTGAATGGCTTGAAGCCCAGCTAGATATGATACATTTTGCTTCAAAATCTTAAGAGGCTTACTTAGCATTACACTTCTTTCTAATTCTTAAAGGATATAAGATGTAGCAAATTCTTTTTAAATTCAGAACTTTAGCTAAGTCAAAGAAACAAAACCAAAATTGACTATTGGGACTACATCAAAATAACCAGCTTTCACGTAGTGAAGGAAACCTCCAACAAAACAAAAAGCCAACCTACTGAATGGGAGAGGATTAAAAATGTTATATCCAACAAGGAGTTAATATCTAAAACATATAAGTCATACACTCAATACCAAAAAAGACAAGCAAAATGATTAAAAAATTGTCAGAAGGGGTGTCTTGGTGGCTCAGTTGGTAGAGCATCCAGCTCTTAGTCCCAAGTCATGACTTAGTCCCAAGTCATGAGTTCAAGTTCCACAATGGATGTGGAGACTACTTAAAAAAAAAGGTGGGGGGGAGCAGAGGACATAAATAGATATTTTTTCAAAGATACATACAATGGCCAACAGACACATGAAAAGATGTTCAATGCTCAATATCACTAATCATCAGGGAAAGGCAATTTAAAACCACAATGAGATATCACCTTACACTTTTCAGAATGACTAAAATCTGAAGGACATGGAATAACAAGTGTTGCTTAGAGGATGTGGAGAAAAAGGAACCCTCCTACACTGTTGGTGGGAATATTAATTGATATAGCCACTATGGAAATCAGGATGGAGATTCCTCAAGAAATTAAAAGTGGAAATCCATATGATCTGATCATTTAACTACTGGGTACTTACGTCCCCATCCAAAATGAAAACAGGACTCACTAAATTCTACTATGAAACCGATATAATGTTATATGTTAACTAGAATTTAAATAAAAGTCTGAAAAAAAGATTAAAGTTGGTTAAGAAAGAATATATAAATGTAAAGGATAAGTAAATATTATCTGAATATTTATTGGACAAACAAGGACATCAATATTGTTTCAAATAACTGAAGAATCTAAACAATTGATTCTTTCACTCAATGAATATATATTTCTACTGTTAACTAAATAGACAGGTAACAACAATTAAGCTACCTTTAATGATAACTGTTAAGAAATCTCACAGTGGACTACTTTGGAATTATAGCGTTAAATACAAATTATAAATATATACAGAATGTGTAAGATGTTAAAGAAGACAAATTATATCACTGAAATATTTTACAGTAAGCCCATTTAATTTAAATAAATATGTGCTTAACTGTAAAATCTTTGAAAATAAACACTTTATATAAAATGAAATTATTTCAAGGCCAATTCCACACATTAGTATTGCCATCATCTTCTATCCACAGAAATTATATTATTTAAAATGCGATTTAAGGTCATTCTTTAAAATCCCATTGAAATTTAGAAACTTGCCTATTTTCATATTTTAGTATTGTTGGTGAAATTTCACAATAAATTCCCATAAATAAAAATTAACAAATTCAAGGAAATTTGCAACACCAGGAAATGTATATTATATTTGCAGATCTTCCAGAGAAAATAAATCTAGCAAAACTTGGAAATACCAACATTGACAATGAAGAAAACCTGGTTTTGTCTGAACCAAAATGAAAGTGTACTAAATGTTACGAAAATAAAATTGATTTTCTCTGGGAAAAAAAGGAAAATGAAAACACTAATTCAAAAAGATATGTGCACTCTCATGTTTATTGCAGCATTAGAACCTTCGTCCCATCTTGGGGGCCTGGGTGGCTCAGGCAATTGAGCATCTGTCCCATGATTTTGGCCCAGGTCATGATCTCACAGTTTGTGAAATTAAGCCTCACACTGGGCTCTGTGCTGACAGTGTTGAGCCTGCTTGGGATTCTCTCTCTCTCTCTCTCTCTCTCTCTCTCTCTCTCTCTCTCTCTCTTTTCTGCCCTTTCTCTTCTGCTCTCTCTCTGTCTCTCTCTCAAAATAAATAAATAAATGTAAAAAGAAAAAAAAAAAAACCTTAGCATTTTCCTCTTTAAACTGTGGTTCATCTAAAGCAGTATGAACATTACCCAGTAGTTTGTAAGTAATGTAGAATCTCAACTCTAACCCCTGACCTACTGAATCACAATATGCCTGTCAAAAAAATCCTCAGATGATTTATATAAATGCATGTTTGAGTGTAAGAAACACTGAACTTGACCACTAAATAGAATTTTACTATTAGAGAAAAGTTCTAAATTTTAAGGCTTACTCCTTCACCTTTAGGCATATATGTGTTTTACTGAAGTATCACAGTTATTTAATACCACTGCTCACCTCATAAAAATATGATGTTATTAATGGATTTGGCAATAGTAATATATAATGGGTCATCTAGATAATCAATACCTTCGTGTACCATATCCCAGGTATGAATAGTTGAGAATGACCTAAATTAATCTGTAGAGATTTACTGTTCTCCATTTCAGTGAATGTAAGGTGCTTCTGGAAGTCCTTGCTAATTTATATGGAGAGTAATGTAATTGCTAAATCAGAGGCCCATGCTTATTTGTTCCAAAGTACCAAAACTAGAATAGTAGCTGTAATTGGATTTACCATATCATTAAATTTAAGGTAATCCACAACTAGTGTCCAGCGAATGAGTGGTATAAATACCGTCACCCTGAAATACTGAATAGAATATTGCTTTTGCTTTACTCCTTTGATAGGAAGGGTCAGGGCAAGGGGCTTTCAAGTGACTCTTTCCACCAAGAGCAAAAAACCACTTAGGGTGCTGGGGATTATACTCACTCTTGTGTCTAAACTGTCCTAGGAATGAGGGGGAAGGCAGAGGGTTGATATGCAAATCCAGCAGGCCGCCTTTTATAAGAAGTCTGAAACTTCATAGATCACCAGATGTTCACTGGGCCACACGCCAACAAATGACCCACCTAGTGTCAGCCCAGAGCCAGTATCTAATAAGCCCTCCAAAGCAAGGTTATTTCCATTTCCCCAGCACAGAATCAACTGGTAATCATCTGCAAAGTCCCTCTGAGGAAGACTTAAAGAAAGATTTATAGAATATACTTATGGCAACAGTGCCAGATTCTTCTTTAATTGAAAATAGGTGGTTGTGTTTCAAAAAGCTTTGGGCCTATGGATTTATCTGGACACTAGAAAGTGTTGCAAGGCCTTCATTTGCAATTGCAATCATTTAAATGTGATGCCTACCCACCCACTCTAGAAATAAAACGCAATTATACAGACCAAGTTATGTTATATTACACTGCGCAACTGGTTCTCTATATCCCTGCAAGATATAAATTATGAAAGAGTGGAACACATTTATTTTATTCCCTATTTCTCCCTGGAAGACCTTGCAATCTTCTCTTTCTCTTTCCTCCAGTCACACAGGTCTCTGACCTCTAGTAATAAGCCTGGAGGCAATGAGGCGTTGGAGTGAATATTGAGGAGAATAGGTAGAAAAATCACTAGCAACTCTTTGCAAGATACAAAGTACAATAGCACACACACAAATGACAATATGGCAAAAATTACTGAAATAAAGTAATGTTGTAAAACAAGCAACTGAAGTTTACTTGGCAAAATTCTACAAAAATAAAGTTGAGAATGAAGATAAAATTGATATTTATCTTTAAAAACATAACTTATTGGGGCACCTGGGTGGCGCAGTCGGTTAAGTGTCCGACATCAGCCAGGTCACAATCTTGCGGTCCGTGAGTTCGAGTCCCGCGTCAGGCTCTGGGCTGATGGCTCAGAGCCTGGAGCCTGTTTCCGATTCTGTGTCTCCCACTCTCTCTGCCCCTCCCCCGTTCATGCTCTGTCTCTCTCTGTCCCAAAAATAAATCAACGTTGAAAAAAAATAAAAATAAAAACATAACTTATTAAAAGTTACAAGTGGAGAGTCAAAGATTTAAAGACTCATTTTCCACAGAATAGATAACATTGACAATGATCACCCACACAAAAGCACACCGTTCAGATGTTTTCACAGGAGAATTCTATATTGTCAAAAAACAGACAATAACAATCTTACTTCAATTATTTCAAACTAAAGTAAAAGTAGAGAAACTTCTAAATTATTTACATAAAGCAAGAATACTATTAATTAATTTGAATAGAGTTTGCATAAAAAATAACATGATAAACCAATCTTAATGTGTAATTGGAGTATGAAATCTTAGAAAATGTAAACAAACAGAAACAAAGAGAATTTTGAAAGTTAATTTATGTTCAATATTAGGGCATTCAATAATATAATTCATCATATCACCAGATATAAGGATAAAAATCATATCATTACAGTAGATGTTCAAAAAGCCTCTGACAAAATACAATACCCATTCTTCAACAAAATTTTAGTGGAATAAAAAATTAGTAAATAATTACTTGATTTGGATATACATAGAAATATTTATCTTTCAGTTTTCTATTCAGCAAGTTAATTAATGATGAAATATTAGAATATTAGTAGTCAAAACCAATACAACAAATCAATTGTGTTTCTATACACTAAAAGTATACAATTAAAAAATAAAATTAAGAAAACCATTCAATTCACAATAACATTAGAGAGAATAGAGTGCTTAGAAATAAATTTAAGGTAAAACTGGGTCGCCTGGGTTTCTCAGTAGGGTAAGCATCAGACTTTGGCTCAGGTCACGATCTCATGGCTCATGAGTTTAAGCTCCCCATCAGATGAGCTTGAGCCCTGCTTCAGGAGAGCACAAGTCCCATTTCAGGTCCTGCTTCTCTCTCCCTCTCTCTCTCTCTCTCCCTCTCTCTCTCTCTCACTCTCTCTCCCCTCCTCTCTCTCTGCCCCCCGCTCACTTGTGCCCTCTCTCAAAAAAAAAAAAAAAAAAAGACAAAAAACTTGCAAAATTTCCTAAATGAAAACTGCAAAACATTGTTGACATAAATTAAGAAGTGACTAATTTAATAGAAAACCATTTCATGGGCATGGACCAGAAGACTTAATCTTGTGCACTGTTGGTGGGAATGTAAATTGGTGCAGCCACTATGAGAACGGTATGGAGGTTACTCAAAAAATTAAAAGTTGAAGGGTGCCTGAGTGGCTCAGTCTATTGAGACTCCGACTCTTGAATTTGGCTCAGGTCATCATTCCATGACAGTGGATACAGCCTTGCATTTACCTCTGAGCTGAGCCTGGAGCCTACTTAAGATCTTTCTCCCTCTGCCCCTCTCCCCCACTCATATTCACTTTCTCTCTCTCTAAAAAAAGAAAAACAAAAGAAAAAAATTAAAAACTTGAACTACCATATGATCCAACAATACCATTTACAAGTATACATCCAAAGGAAATGAAATAATTACCTCAAAGAGATTTCTGCCCTCCTATTTTTATTGGGCATTATTTACCTTATCAAAGAAATGGACACAACCTAGTGTCTGTCAGTAGATGAATGGATAAAGAAAATGTGATATATATACACATTGGAATACTATTCAAGAATAAAAAAAGAAATCCTATTTGTGACAACATGGATGGGTTTTGAAGGAATTATGCTAAATGAAATAAGTCAGACAAAAAGACAAATACTGCAAGGTATCACTCATATGTAGTCTATTAAACAACAACAACATATGTAGTCTATTAAACATATGTAGTCTATTAAACAACAACAACAACAACAACAACAACAACAACAAACAGAGAAGAGAGTAGGATGGAGGTTTCCAGACAGGTAAAGGGATGTGGGAGAAATGCATGAAGTTGTTCAAAGGGTACAAACTTTCAGTTAGAAGATGACTAAATTCTGGGAACCTATGGTACAGTATGGTGATTACAGTTAATAATATTTTATTGCATACTTGGAATTTGCTAAAGGAGTAAATCTTAGAAGTTCTTACCAGAAGAAAGAAAAAGTTCTTACAACAAAAATAAATTGAGTGAGACATGTGTTTACTAGCCTTGTTGTAATCATTTCTCAATATATACAGATATCAAAGCATCCCACTGAACACCTTAAACTTACATAATGTTACATGCCAATTATATCTCAGTAAAGATTTAAAAAAAGTGAAAATGGACAGAAGATTTGAAGATTTTTCTCCAAAGAAGAGATAAAAATAGCAATATACACATAAAGAGTTGTTAAACGCCATTATTAGAGTAATGCAAATTATAACCACAGGGAACACCATTCTTCACATACTAGGATGTTATTATCAAAAAGACACACAGTGGGGCGCCTGGGTGGCTCAGTGGGTTGGGCGTCCGACTTCGGCTCAGGTCATGATCTCGCGGTCCGTGAGTTCGAGCCCTGCGTCGGGCTCTGTGCTGACAGCTCAGAGCCTGGAGCCTGTTTCAGATTCTGTGTCTCCCTCTCTCTCTGCCCCTCCCCTGCTCATGCTCTGTCTCTTTCTGTCTCAAAAATAAATAAACGTTAAAAAATTAAAAAAAAAGATGGGCGCCTGGGTGGCGCAGTCGGTTAAGTGTCCGACTTCAGCCAGGTCACGATCTCGCGGTCCGGGAGTTCAAGCCCCGCGTCGGGCTCTGGGCTGATGGCTCAGAGCCTGGAGCCTGTTTCCGATTCTGTGTCTCCCTCTCTCTCTGCCCCTCGCCCGTTCATGCTCTGTCTCTCTCTATCCCAAAAATAAATAAACGTTGAAAAAAAAAATTAAAAAAAAAATTAAAAAAAAGAGACACACAGTAACAAGTGTTGGTGAGAAGGTGGAGAAAATGCAACCATCATTTGTTTCTAGCCTGTATGTAAGATGATGCGGCTGCTGTAGAAAACAGTTTGCCATGTCCTTATTAATATACAAAGAGCTACCATACGACCTAGCAATATACCGCTAAACATACCTAAACATATACCTACCCCTAAACATATACCTACCCAAATAAAAGCATATGCCTACCACAAACTTGTCCACAAATGTTAATACCAATTCATAATGGCCAAAAAAGTAGAAAAAACTGGAATACCCACCAACTGATGATAAACAAAATGCAGATATGCATGCAATGGCAAATAATTTGGCAATGAAAATAATAAAGTGCTAAAGCATGCTACAGTATGGATGAACTTTGATAGCATGCTAAGAAAAAAAAAACCAGACAGGAAAGACTACCATATGATTCTATTTTATTAAATGTTCAAAAGAGACAAATCCATACAGACTTAAAATATGTGACCTGGGTGTCTCCATTGGTTGAGCGTCCAACTCTTGATTTTGGCTCAGGTGTGTGGAGCCCTCTTGGGATTCACTCTCTCTCTCCCTGTGTCCCCCTTCCTCACTTGCACTCTCTCTCTCTCTCTTAAAAAATATATTGATGATTGTCAGTGGCTGATTTGGAGGGAGGAGAAGGAGTTGCTGCTTAATGGATATGGCATTTTATTTGGGAGGGGTGATCAAAATGTTTTCAATTTAGATTGTGGTCATGGTTGCGCAACTCTGTGTATATACTGAAATGTACATTTTAATGGTAGAATTATAAAAACAAGGAATGCATATATGTTAAAAGACATATATATATAATAAATGTATATAATTTGTTGGAATGAATATATTTATATATACACATAGAGAATATATATATGTGTATATATATTCTCTTTCTCTATATATGTATATATATTCTCTCTCTCTATATATATATATTCTCTGTGTGTGTATATGTATATATATATATACACATATATATATGTGTGTGTGTGTATATATATATATATATATAGAGAGAGAGAGAGAGAGAGAAATTTTGGGGTTTTCTTGGTGTATATAAGATTTCCTGGATTTTTAGCTCTGAAAAATGAAATTGTTCAACATTAATTTTTCTTATAATTATGTAATACAAATATGTTTTCTAGCTATATAGATATCCCAAGGTGATTAACTTATTTTGTGTATTTCCATATATTGCACATTTCCCATATTCCTGTATTACAATGTTTCATCACACTAAAACACTTTTAAGATGATAAAATTTTCCTCATGATATTCAGCAATTATATCATGTATCTTACTGGATTAAGCTGATTATAATCAAATAAAAAGATTGAAGATATACACAATTTTGATTTTTGATTACAAAGTAAATTATGTTAAATAGTTAACTTTTTAGTCACCTCTCATATTCTAGACAAATTACGATGTTAAATTAATCAGATTATAGGAGTTGAATTGAGTATGTTAATACATAAAAGTAGATGCAATCCAATATTTCAAAATATTCTCTACCAGTCATATACTACTACAAATAAAGGACCATTTGTATACACTAGTCTCATTTGTGATATTTAAAATCAGATTTGACTTTTCAAAATACAGGTGGTCCTTGACTGATGATGGTTTGACTTATGATATTTTTGTCTTTACAATGGTGTAAAATCAATTTGCATTTAGTAGCAACCATACTTTGAAATTTTGAATTTCGATCTTTTTCCGGGCTAGCAATATGCATTGTGATACTCTGTCATGATGTTAGGCAGAGTTAAGACATATTAAACGTATTTTTTACTTATGATATCCTTAACTTATGATGAGCTTATCCAGATATAACCACATGATAAGTGGAGGAAAATCTGTATATGTATATCAAATCATCACATTGTATACTTTAAACATCATACAAATGTATTTGTCAATTACCCCTCAATAAAGCTAAAAAAAATCAGATTTAATATGGTACACAACTTTGATATTCAAATCACTATTTTTGGTAATAGTTTTATATTATTTTAAATACTGAAAATTATCATAAACGGGTACATTGAACATTGATGAAAAATCTATTCTTACTAATTTTTTATCATGTGATTTGTGGATCTCCTAAAAGAACTGGCTGAACTAGGTCTTAAATAATGATTATTTCCTTGGGGGATGACCCAGAGAGAAGTGAGAGAACAGGGGCCATGAGACAAAGAAGACCAAAAGCCAACATGAAGGACTTTTATTGAGATCATTGAGGCAGTAGGGCCTCAATTTCCTCAGAACTCTAAGATCTGGTAAGATGACCCTGAGGTTGTTTATACAAAGGAAAGGATGCCAGGGCATTTGTCCCTCAACAGCCATTGTTCATTGGCTGATGAGTAAGCCAGCAAAAATTAATCCTCTCTTCACCATCTCTCCTCCATCCCTGTCATCCTGGCTGCACTCGAGAGAAGCCAAAAAAGATTTTATCATTATCCACTTTTTACAAATGAGAAATCTAGTGTGCATTCTGTTTAAATGATTTGTTAAGATCTCAGGAGTGACAGGTTAGACTTATAAATTCAGGTTCATATTCTATATCCTGTTGCATGCTACTTAGAACGAGTTATGAATGTTGCAAAAAAATATTCATTGAGTAAAACACTGCATTTACTAAATAAGAAACATTTCACCAAATATTGGAAAGAAAAATACATAGGTCTGTGTTGGCAAAACCGTTAATTTGAAACTCGCAAAAGCATCCACTTATTTTTTTTTTCTTAAGACAGAGAACGCTGGATTCCAGCCAAATTAACTCTTACAATCTGCCTTGGTCCATTTCAACTCTGCCATTATACCTCTATGTGTGTGTTAAATGTAACTGGTGTATCTGGAATATTGAATGTCATTTCTACCATTTACTTAACTGACAGGTGAGTATTAGCACATCCTTTTGCCACGTTTATAAAGTCCAGAGGTCATCTCATTATTCAAACTATTAATTGTGTTTAAAAAAACACAGGCTCATAAACCTAGAGAATACTATAAAAATAAATTTGAAATTGAATATTTAATAACTCAATAAGGAATTAAAATTTATGTTTATTATGAAAGCATACTGCATATTATTTATTTCCCTAGAAAGTAGTTAACGTTATTGCCCAGACACGATCAGTGAAGCTATCTCTAACTATAAAAATCAAAAGCACATTGGTTATATGATTTTATGCTTTATCAAACTAATATAAGCTATACACTAATGAAAATGTGTGATAACAATATATTTAAAGTAGTGTTTTCAAAAATTATGTTGAATTTTTATATAGGTTTTTATTACAATTTGTATGCGTATGTGCAGGATTCACAATAAATTGCGACGAAGCCAGGGGTAAGTTTATATGTGATATCAGTTGTCTATTGCCATCATAAGGTGTGCGTTGTCTGGAATCCCCAAGGTCAGCCTCAGTTTCCATGTTTCACTAGAGGCAATCACAAAACTCAGAAAAACAGTTATAGTCATGGTTAGAGTTTTTCACAGCAAAAGAACACTTTACAATCAACAAAAAATAAAGGCAAATAGGGAAGAATCCAGAAGGAATGAGACACAACTTTCCAGTTGTTTCTCTCAGTGGGATTAAGATGGCATTATTGCAATCAAACACACAAAATTGAGACTTATTTCTAAAGATAAAAAGGGCATATTCTTAATGTGGATTGGCTATTTTTATTCATCATATGGATTAAAAAAACATTAAAAATATTCTCAAGGGTATGCAATTTGGTCTCTGTTAGTCTATTTTTAAAACCTTTTTATTCATAAGATTTTAGTTTGAGGCTGAAAGACATTGTGTCTTAACCTGTATATTAAAAAAAAAAAAAAACAAAAAAAAATTCTTGGGACACCTGGGTGGCTCAGTCAGTTAAGGGTCTGACTTCAGCCCAGGTCATGATCTCGTGGTCTGTGAGTTCAAGTCCCACATCAGGCTCTGTGCTGACAGCTTAGAGCCTGGAACCTGCTTTGGATTCTGTGTCTCCCTTTCTCTGCCCCTCCCCTGCTCACACCTCTGTCTCTGTCTCTGTCTCTGTCTCTCTTTCTCCCGAAAGTAAACTAAACATCAAAAAAAATTTTTTTTAATCTCATTTAAGTGTTTTTGCAAGAAATAGACTCTTAACTATAGAGAACAGACTGATGGTTACCAGAACGGAGGGACGGGGGATGGGTTAAATAAATGATGGGGATTAGGGAGTGCATTTGTTGTGATGAGCGCTGAGAATTGTGTGGAAGTGGGAGTCCTTGTATTGTACGCCTGAAACTGATACCACATTGTATGCTAACTAGCTGCAATGTAAATAAAAACTTGGAGAAAAAAAGAAGCCATGGGAATAAAGGGTACAGAGTAGAGAATATAATAAATGCTTTGTACTAATGTTGTATAGCGACAGATGGTAGCTACACCTGTGGTGGGCATAGCATGATCTATAAAGAAGTTGTATCACTATGTTGAACACCGGAAACTAATGGAACATTATATGGCCACTGTGCTCAAGGAATCCCATTTAAAATTATATAAATAAATGAAAACTTAAAAAAAAACCATAAATCTACAAAAAGAAATCTGAATGAAATTTCTTTAAAGAGGTGCAACCTTGTGGCGCCTGGGTGGCTCAGTCGGTTGGGCAGCCGACTTCGGCTCAGGTCATGATCTCGCGGTCCGTGAGTTCGAGCCCCGCGTCTGGGCTCTGTGCTGACAGCTCAGAGCCTGGAGCCTGTTTCAGATTCTGTGTCTCCCTCTCTCTGACCCTCCCCCGTTCATGCTTTGTCTCTCTCCGTCTCAAAAGTAAATAAACGTTAAAAAAAAAAAAGAGGTGCAACCTCAAGTTAACATATAAATTGGGTTTTAAAATTTAAATTACATTTTTTTTTCAAATTTCTATTAAATTCTAGTTTAACATATAGTGTAATATGAGTTTCAGGAATAGAATTTGGTGATTCATCACTTACATATAACACCCAGTGTTCAGCACAAGTGCCTTCCTTAATACTATCACCCATTTAGCCCATCCCTAATCCACCTCCCCTCCAGTAACCCTCAGTTCTCCATACTTAAGAGTGTCTTATGGTTTGCCTCACTCTCTTTTTTATTTTCCTTCCCCTATGTTAATCTGTTTCTTAAATTTCACATATAAGTGAAATGGTGTTTAATATGGTGTTTATCTTTCTCTGACTTATTTTTCTTATCATAGTACACTCTACCTCGATCTATGTCATTGCAGATGGCAAGATTTCATTCTTTTTGATGGCTGAGTAATATTGCATTATACATATATACATTATACATATATACCACATCTTTATCCATTCATCAGGCCAAGGACATTTCAGCTGTTTCCATAATTTGGCTAATGTTGATAATGCCACTATAAACATTGGGGTGCATGTGCCTCTTCAAATAATTATTTTTGTACCCTTTAGGTAAATACCTAGTAGTACAATTTCTGGGCTGTAAAGTGACACAATATATTTTCCCAACAAAATTATTTTAAAGTTCTGCAAACAAAGTCTACTGTTTATTTTATTGCATAGCTTTAAATAATATTTCCTTATATCAAACATATAACCAATAAAACTAATAAAGCATTTAAAAGGAAATGTACCTATTTTTTCCTTTTCTTTATGTCAAATTTTTAGGGGAGAGGAAGGTTTTTATGTATTTGTCTGTTTTTGATAATAGTATTATCAATATGTTTGTTAGGTTTTAATTCTCATATGACTTCAACATTCTCCTGGATTTGTTTCTCTTCTTATTGGAATACTTCCTCTAAAAATGTTTTTATTAATAATTTTTTCATAGCAGAAGGTTTAGCATCATGTGCTTGAGATTGAATAATTCCAACATTAAATTTGAATTGCATTGCATTCAGTATAATACTGTAGGTCCAAGTTTCTTTTCCCCTCAATACTGTGTGTGTGTGTGTGTGTGTGTGTGTGTGTGTGTGTGTGTGTACAGAGAGAAAGAGCGAGAGAGAGCAAGCAAAAGGATATATAGCTAAAGGATAACTTTCAAGACATGAACATGAGTTAAAGATTTTATTTAACTCCTTATTAATGAGAGAATCAGGCAGATGTTACAAAGGGATCAAAGGAATAATCAAAGAAGCATGATTTTATATGTAGTAAAGGAATGTTGAAATAAATTCATACATGGATGCAAAACTGGCTTTCTTCCTGTGGAGAGAGGTATCAGTTGAAGCTCCACTGAACAGAATTCATTTGCATGTGTGTAAACAGGAGTGATTATGTACTGTTACAATCACAAAGTTGTAAAATAACTCAAAGGCAACTAAATAATCAGCCCCAGAAGGATGAGTTCTATCAGTACATGTTTTTTTCATTAGAGATGCCCTGTAGTCTTGTTTGTTTGTTTGTTTTGTTTACCCCTAACTTTCCTTACACATTTCCTCCTTTTTATCAAAAATAATTCCAAGAAAATATTACTCTTGATTGCAAATAAGAAGGGGTTTTTTAAGACATGGCCTGCATATTTAAATAGGTCCAGTAAGAGCATTCATTTTCCTATAGACCCTTCTATATTTGCTATGCTGGAAGTTTTCATAAGGAATCTCAGATTTGACTTTTAGAAACCTCTATTATTTGCTATCACAATACTAGGAAGCCAAACTCAATAAACTCTCCTCCAGATATCATTTGCAGTGTTCATAATTTGTGTAAATTCCTCTCTTCTTGAGAGCTCTAAAGTATTCTAAGGATCCTTGACTTGTCAGGAAATGGTCTTTCTTCCCATCTGTAAGACTAAGAACCCTGTATGCCAGGTAGTAGGCCAGTTTTCTTGGTGGGGCTTTCTTTGTAAGTTTTGGTTCCATAAAGTAAATCTTGGTTTTTAAAAAAAAATGTTTACCATATCTGACTAAATAATCATTATTATCACATGACACTGAAGGCAAGGCCTTGGTTGTTTTATCTTTACAATTTATCCTAGTAAAAGGGAGAACAGATTATCACTGAACAATGTTCTTATTGCATAACCATTGCCATAAAAAAGTAAGAAAATTCAATAAGAATAAATTTTAATTGTGGAGGAGGAGTGTCAGTGAGAACACTTTAGATTTTAGAGCAAGTTTTCAGATTACAGTAAAATTGAGAGATTACTCATGCACCCCCAGCCCTCACATATGCACCCTTCCCTCATAGTCAATATCACTCACCAGTGTGGTATTTTTTTTTAAACCAAGGATGAACCTCCATTGACACAACAGAATCACCCAAATTCTATGGGTTTGGACAAATGTATATTCATCCATCATGCAAAGTATTTTCACTGACCTAAAAATCCTCTGTGCTTTGCCCATTTATCTCTTCCCTGACCCCTGGCAACTACTGGCCATTTCCTTTTTTCATGGTTTTACATTTTGTAGAATGTGTGAGAGTTCCTTTTGCCCAACTCAACATCTTTTGCCAGTACTTAGTGTTAAAATTGTTCGCGATTTTGACCTTTCTAATAACTATGTAGTAGTATCTGATTGTTGTTTTAATTTGCATTTCCCTGCAGACACAGGATATGGAAGACGTTTTCTTTTGTTTATTATCCATCTACATATCTCCTTTGGTAAGATGTCTGTTAAAGTCTTCAACCCATTTTTTTTTAACTGAGTTGTTTGTTTTCCTTTGGTTGAGTTTTAAGAGTCCTTCATATATTTTGGACAACAATCCTTTACAAGAAGTGTCCTTTGAAATTATTTTCTCCTATACTGTGGCTTGTCTTCTTATGCTCTTGACCTTGTCATTTGCAGAAAGAACTTTTTAACTTTAATCAAGTCTAGCTTATCAATTATTTCTTTCATGGATTGTAACTTTTATATTGTATCTAAAAAGAGATTAGCACACCCAGCTTATCTAGGTTTTCTCCTATGTTATATCTTCCAAGAGTTTTGTAGTTTTGCATTTATCCATTTTTTGAGTTAATTTTGGAGAAGGGTATAAAGTCGATTATTTAGATTCATATTGTTTTGCATATCGATGTCTTGTTTTTCCAGCACCATTTGTTGAAGAGACCATTTTTGTTCCTTTGTAATGACTTTGCTTCTTTGCCTAAGATGACCTGACTATATTTTTGCAGGTGTATTTCTGGCTTCTCTATTCTTTTCCATTGATCTATTTGTCTTCTTTCATCAGTACCAAACTGCCTTGATTACTGTATTTTTGTAAGTCTTGAAGTCAGATAGTGTCAGTCTTCCAATTTTGTTATTCTCCCTCAATATTGTGTTGGTTATTCTGGGTATTTTTTTTTCTTTAGACAAAACTTAGAATCAGTTTGTCAGTATTCATAAATTAACTTTTGGGATTTTGATGGTGATTGCACTGAATCTATAGATCAAATTGGGAAGAACTGACATCTTGACAATATTTAGTTTTCCTATCCTTGAACATGCAATATCTCTCCATTTATTTAGTTCATTTTTGTGCATATGTACAATATGTACACATCTTGTACATATTTTTGTTAGATGTATACCTAAGCATATCTTTTTAAATTTTCGGTGCTAATATAAATGATATTCTGGGTTTTGTTTGTTTGTTTGTTTTTGTTTATTTGTTTCTTGAGAGAGAGAGCACAAGCAGGAAAGGGGCAAAGAGAGAGGGAAAGAAAGAATATTAAGCAGGCTCTATGCCCAGTGTAGAGCCCTATGTGGAGCTCAATTTCAAGACGAGATCATGACCTGAGCTGAAATCAAGAGTCAGGCACTTAACTGACTGAGCCATGCAGGCACCTCCCTCTGATATTGCATATTTAATTCCTGATTCCACTTGCTTATGGTTGTTACATAAGAAAGCAATTACCTTGTATCCTGAAACCTTGAAATAATTGCTATTTAGTAAACAGAGCTTTTTAAAAATTGTTTTGGATTTTCTATTTTTTAAATTTTTTAATGTTTTTATTTATTTTAGAGAGAGAGCGAGTGGGGGAGGGGCAGAGAGGGAGAGGGAGACAGAATCTGAAGCAGGCTCCAGGCTCTGAGCTGTCAGCACACAGCCCAACCCAGGGGTCAAACGCAAGGACCGCGAGATCATGACCTGAGCCAAAGTCAGATGCTCAACCAACTGAGCCACCCAGAGCCCTGTTTTGGATTTTCTAAAAAAGATGATCAAGCCATCTGCAAAGACCATTTTATTTATTCTCTTCCAATAATTATACTTTTATTTTTCATTTTCTTTTTTTGTCTATTGTATTTGCAAGAACCTCTGGTATGATGTTGAAAAGGAATAATGTAAGGAGACATTCTTACCTTATACTGATTTTAGTGGAAAAACTTTGGGCTTCTCACCATTAAGTATGTTAACTGTGAAAATTTTTAATCAGATATAATTTTTAAATATTTCAATTCTGTATTTGAAAGCAGAGTCTATTAAGTCATCATAGGTTGGAGATAGCTTAAGGGGAAAAAAAAAAGGCTTTTTAAAGTATTCAAATAATTGAACATTAAAACAATGCCAGCAATATTCCAAATAAATTACATTATTAAATTTCTTTCATCAGTTCATTAGGATTTATGTAATTACTTCTTGTTCTCCTGGATCTTGGATTAATATTAATTCTAAAGAATGTTGGAAATCCAGGCAGCCCGATGGTATGGTCTGAATGTTGTCAAAGCAATAACATCAGAAGGCTATACCCAAAATCTATTCTTTGAAGTGTCATTGGTTTAATGTAATTGACAGAGTGCCTTCCACAGACAGAGCTTTGAGACTGTCTTTCTTTGATGAAGAAAGAAATTCTGGCCTGTAGCTGAGTGTAACGCCTTTAGGTAAACATCAGAGTAAAACAAAAATCTATATGTAAGTGACAGACCTATAATAAAATCATGATTAATTTATTACCGATAATTTTCAAATTGAAGGTTATCATAAAATTCACAATAAAAATAATGCAGGTGACAAGGAAATTGGTGTTTCCATAGCATGGAAAATGAGGTAAAATACTAATTCCCCCCATATTAGGTAACATGTCATTAAGGGCAATGATTAAGCTTATTTTCAAAGAGTTGAGTGAGCATTACAGCTAATTATAAAAATTGATTAACAACACATTTATAGTGGAAAAACTTTTGATATATAGCATAAAATAATGTTAGTATATCAAGAACATGCAAGAAAGTATCAGGGATATACCAAGAATATATCAAGAATATCAAGAAAGGTGATTCAGTAAGTCACGAGTAGAACCTAAATACCTATAATTTATAAAATATAGAAAATTTGGATATGCATCCTAATTAAAAAGAACTGGTTCAGAAGATGTTAAATGTAAAGAAGGTTGAGGCCAAGTAAGCATTTTGTTTATTTATTTATTTATTTACTCATTCATTCAAATGTTTGTTTATTTGTTTGTTTGTTTGTTTGTTTGTTTATTTTTGAGACAGAGAGCAAGTGGGGAAGGATCAGAGAGATGGAGACAGAGAATCCCAGGCAGGCTCCACACTGTCAGTTTAGAGCCCTATGTAAGTCTCAAACTCACAAACTGTGAGATCGTGATCTGAGCCAAAAACCAAGAGTGTGACGCTTAACCCACTGAGCCACCCAGGCGCCCCCAGGTAAGCATTTTAAATAATAACTGATGCTATGTCTAGTAACACCTGATTCTTATCAGATACCAGGCAACCAACCATCACAACTGTGCTGAAAAGAAAGATTATGAACACTGACAATTTCTGGGAAATTCCTTGTTTTGTCAAAAACAGTGAGGAATGTGAAGGTGCCTGGGTGGCTCAGTTGGTTAAGCTTCCGATTTCGGCACAGGTCATGATCTCACGGTTCATGAGTTTGAGCCCCACGTGGGGCTCTGTGCTGACAACTCAGAGCCTGGAGCCTGCTTCGGATTCTGTGTCTCCCTCTCTTTGTGCCTTTCCCTGGCTCACGCTCTCTTTCACTCTTAAAAATAAATAAACTCAAAAAGAAAAAAAAAAAAAACAACAAAAAAAGAACAGTGAGGTGTGTGAGATGTCACCCTATTTGGACAGTTATGCCCAGAAAAATAGTTCTTTATTGACACAACCAGAACAACAGCCTGAGTGACATGGTAGCATCAGTCCCCCACACCTTACTCAAAAGATAACATGACAAGGGGTTTACACCCTGAAGATAAGGGACAAAGAATATAATCTTTTCTGTTTATGTTCTGGAGGGAGATTGCTGTCCTCCTTTACTCCCAAAAGGAAATGAAGGGGGTCAAAAAAAAAGAAACTTTTACAGTTTTGAGGCTTACATTTCTTTTTAGATAAGTAAATCAGCTTTCCTAAAGAGCCAGATGAACCTGAATGTCACAAGCTTCTACAAGCTAGAGATGTCTTCTAATTCTGGGTTCATCCCTTCTTACATGTAAATATCTCGATAGTGCCTCAGTCCTCCTCAGGGCTTAACCCGGGGATCCAGTACAGGCTGTAATCACTTGGCTCTCTAGGGAAGACACTAGAAGTTTATTATCCTTTCAGATCAGAGCATAGACAGAGCATACGTGACAGATAAGAGACAAATGACTACAGATCTGGTCTCTCATGGTATGTGAAAATTAAAATATTTCTGGGAGATGAAAGTGAATGTTCTCTAGCTTCATATCATATGCATTTCTAAGACTCAGGAGGCTAGGGCATTTGCAGGAGCACTAAGTATAGAGAAGTGACATTTCCTCACATTTCCATAAAACAGAAAATGTATAAAATATTTATATAAGTAATATTTGTATACAAATTTAACCTAGGGAAAGCTAAGCATCTCTTCTAATTTGACATCAGCTCATGCTACCCATGAATACCAACCTATCAAATAAATATAGTTATTTCTATCACCTTTAGTGAGATAGTATATTTTTCATTTTGTCACTGCTGCTCCTGGACTAGTCCCAACCACTTAGATTATAACTCTCAGCCAAAGTAAATAACTTCTACTTTAAAGAAAAAATTGAAGGTGGGGGAGGTTCAGCTATGGAAAATTGAGAAGTGTCTGTCATGCCCCAGTATTTTAGGTAATATACAGAAGTCTTGGATGCACATAACATAACTTTCTACAGACATAAATATCCCTTATACAACTTGTGAAAGTGGCATAAATGGTTTTATTAACAGGGACCAAAGGCATCATAGCCTTTTTGTAGAATGTAAAAATAAGAAGCAAATTATGTAAACTTAAAATTATGATTAGTAGTAAATGTTTCTATGCTTTAATTGGAAATTATTTAGATAGCCAAGGAGGTATTCATTAATGAAGTTAATGAAACCAGTCCAAGGTTTTTAGTTACCTAAAGACGTTGAAAATCATTCAGATTGACATACTACAAAACCAAGTATTGTTGAGTTTGTCATAATAATGATTCAATTTAGCTTAATACATATTTACATTTTTCACAATCTTAAACATCTAGGGTAGTGTTACTTATTTGATCAGTAAACCTGTATAAATTGAGGAAAATAATGCCCAAGAAGAATAATCATACGAATTAAAAGCCATTCTACTCAGAAGAATCAGTAAACAAAGGCATAGATGTTTTTATTAAACAAAAATTATTAAATTATATTTTTGGCCAAAATTTTACCTAACATATGTAAACTTAGATTCTAAAAAGATTCTGGGTGAGCATTTTTTTAAATTTATTTTTTGTTTTATTTTTTATATTTGAGAGTGAAAGAGAGAGAGAGAGACAGAGAGCGAGCAGAGGAGGGGCAGAGAGACAGAGACAGAATCTGAAGCAGGCTCCAGGTTCCCAACTGTCGGGTGAGGTTCAAACTCATGAGCTGTGAGATCATGACCTGAGAGGAAGTCAGTCGCTTAACTGACTGAGCCACCCAGGCTCCCCTGGGTTAGTTTTTATTAAGCGATAATCTTTATCTCTTTTATCTTTTAATTATAGCATATTTAAATCTTTAGAAGCACAATTTTTTATTACCTGTGGATTTTAGAAATTTAATGTTTATGTAAGTGCTCATTTTTCTTTGTAAAGCAATTAAAACATCACTCTTTTGCTTTAAGAGACTTATATAGGCTAATTTTTTAATACGTTCTAGAGGTAGGAAAATATTCCATATTCATGCTTGGAGAGGTAAAGACCTTTCTAAATTATAGGCACACAGACAGAAAGATAACTTACAGCTATAATTTTCTACTTTCAGCCTTGAGTCAATAGCTATTACAAAAACACAGAAGCTCACTAATGAAGATATGAAAGATTTCTTTTTAACAATGGTAAAAAATTTAGACAGATTCAAACTCAAAATAGACAAATAGACAAGAAAAAATGGCTAAAAAATCAGTCTTTATCACCTCTATCAAGCAGTTAACACATCTCTCTAAACCATTAATGCATTTACAGAGATCATAAAATGATCAGGTAATAGACTCAAATTCATAATCACTGCTGCCAAAATCAACGAATAAACAAAAAAGTATACAACGGAAAAACTGAATTTGGACAAAACAGTCAGTAAAATTCTATTGCTATTTGGATTCACCTCAGAGAGTCAAGAAAAGATACACCTGAACTTGGGCAGCCCGTATATGAAGTACACTTCTCTAGCAACAGTGTTTATCCAGCTATGGATAAAAAAGTTTATTTTCAATAAAGAAATAGTAAAATGAATTTACAAATAGACTAAAAACTGGCTGTTTTCAAGTGTAGGAGAGTGAGAAGAGAAGAAATTAATTGAATCTCCACTGGACAGAATTCATTTTTGTGTTCAGAGATAAGAATTATTTTGCACAACTTTCAGTTACCTACAATTTACAAGATTGTAAATTAGCTTAAAGGCAGTCAAAGTTTAGAATCAAGTATGTCTAGATATGTCTCTGGAGGCAAAGGAAACAAAGGAAAAATGAATTACTGGGACTTCATCAAGATGAAAGAAGAAGAAGAAGAAGAAGAAGAAGAAGAAGAAGAAGAAGAAGAAGAAGAAGAAAGGAAACAAGTTCTACACAATGAAGGAAAAAATCAACAAAATTAAAAGGCAACCAATGGAATGGGAGAAGATATTTGCAAATAACACATCTGATAAAGGGTTAATATCCAAAATATATAAAAAAAACTTATAAAACTCAACACCCAAAATATGAATAATCTAATTAAAAATGTGCAAAAGACAGAGCACCTGGGTAGCTCAGTCATTTAAGCATCCAACGTCAGCTAAGGTCATGATCTCATGAGTTTGAACCCCTAATCGGGCTCTGTGCTAACAGCTCAGAGTGTGGAGACTGGAGCCTGTTTCAGATTCTGTGTCGCCCCCTCTCTCTGCCCCTCCATCATTTATTCTCTCTCTCTCTCTCTCTCAAAAATAAATAAACATATAATTTTTTTAAATGGGCAAAAGACATTTGTAGAAAATTTTTAAAAGAAAATGTACAGATGGCCAATAGACACACGAAAAGATGCTCAACATCACTGATCATCAGGGAAATGCTAATCAAAACTACAGTAAGATATCACCTCACACCAGTCAGAATAGTTAAAATCACCAATATAAGAAACAACAGGTGTTGGTAATGATGTGGAGACAATGGAACCTTCTTGCACTGTTGGTGGGAATACATTGTTACAGCCACTCCGGAACACAGTTTGGAGTTCTCTCAAACAGTTAAAAATAGAACTACTCTATGATCCAGCAATTGCACTACTAGGTGTTCACCCAAAGAATAGAAGAATATTAATTCAAAAGGATATATGCATCTTGATGTTTATAGCAGCACTATCAACAATAGCCAAATGTCCATTTCCTGATGAATGGATAAAGAAGAGGTCATATGTGTACACAATGGAATATTACTCAGCCATCAAAACGAATGAACTATTGCTATTTGCAGTGACATGGATGGAACTAGAGTGTATTATGCTAAACAAAATTAGTCAGTTAGAGAAAGACAAAGACCATAGATTTCACTCGTGTGTGGAATTTAAAAAACAAAACAAATGAAGATGGAGGAAGGGGGGAAAAAAGAGAGGCAAACCATTGAGACTTAAAAATAGAGAACAAATTGAGGGTTGCTAGAGCGGAATAGCGTGGGGGATGGGATAAACAGGACAAGGAAGGTACTTGCCCTGAGCATTGGGTGTTATGTAAGTGACGAATTACTAAACTTTACCCCTGAAACCAATATTACACTATGTGTTAACCAACTGGAATTTAAATAAAAACTTAAAAAAAAAAAAACAAAAGCAAACAAACAACGACAGGAAAACAATGAAGAGGCAGCAGATATTCACAGGGGGAAGCCACTTGAAGAGAGAACATTGAAGTGATGTAGCCACAAGCCAAGGTGTCACCAGGATCTGGAACAAGAAGACAGAATATAGCTTAGGACCTCTGCAGGGAGTTTGGCTTTGCCAACACTGTCGACTTCTGCCCTCCAGAACTGTGAAAGGATAGATTTTTTTTTTTTTAAATTATGGTATTTTTTTTTTAATTTTTTTTCAACGTTTATTTATTTTTGGGACAGAGAGAGACAGAGCATGAACGGGGGAGGGGCAGAGAGAGAGGGAGACACAGCATCGGAAACAGGCTCCAGGCTCTGAGCCATCAGCCCAGAGCCTGACGCAGGGCTCGAACTCACGGACCGCGAGATCGTGACCTGGCTGAAGTCGGACGCTCAACCGACTGCGCCACCCAGGCGCCCCTGAAAGGATAGATTTATGTTGTTTTAAGGCACCCAGTTTGTCATAAACTAATACATTCCCCCATCAAGGCTGACACGATTCTTCAGTACTAACACGGGCTTTCTTAAAGCCTCAAATTGTTATTGCAATTATATTGCTTATATGAATTCTTCATTTACTAATGCGTAGAGAAAGAGATCTTCACTCAAAATATCCTTCGTAAGGTGTCATGCAATGCCACATTAAAAATGATAGTTTCCACCCTGACCAATCTCCTAACCCCCTTTACCTTGTTTTATTGTTCCATTGCACTTATCACTCCTAAAATAAATATACCTATTTTTATGTTTATTGTATGTCTCACTTTACTGGAGTGTATGTTCCTCAAAGATGGAAGTTTTGCCTAAAAAGCAAAACAAAACAAACCAGAATGAAACGAAACAGAACAAAACAAAAACTGGTGTATTACATCGTGTATTTCTTGGCACCTAGATAGCTTCTGGCGTACATCACACACTAAATGAGTATATGTTGAATGAACGAAGAGATCTGTCATCTTTCTTTTGTGGTACTTGTATTGCTCAGGTGCTGTGTAAATTTGGATGTCAGTGTGTTCCCACGGGGTGCCTGACAACCTTCAAGATTGGAATCACTATCTCCACAGATCAATTCAGTGAATGAGCAGGAAAGAAATGTTCATTCCCCTTCTGCCTGGCCCTCCAAGAAATTTCTCTAGTCCAAATTTTGCTTTACATTCTTAAGAAGCACTGCTTCTGAAAGAAGGGGACTCCCGAAGTTATAATCAGTCAATGAAGCAGGGAGAGTGATAGTCTATAGCCCATTCCTGCTCACACTAGGAGGACTTTTGTGCCGAACTAACATTATCCCTTAACTGCTCACTTGTCCAACACTAACTAGAAAGCCTGAAATTCAGTTGTTATTCGAACATTCATGTACACACGTGTAGGAGTTTGCAAAACGAAAATTCATCATTGACTTAAAATATATATTGACAATTACTTACAGAAAAGGCAGAATTTTGAAATTGATGAAAAATGACTCCTACAGAGAGATCTCATCTTCTATTTAATCTTTATCACACCAAATGGCACAAATCATCAGGGATGGTATTGAAGGCAAATATTTTAAATCTTTGGCACTGGGTTTCATTAATACTACTCGAAAGCTGTTTTTTTTTTTTTTTTTAATTTTTAAGGTTTACTTTTTATTTTTGAAAAAGATAGGGTCAGACTGTGAGCAGGGGAGGGGTAGAGAGAGAGGGAGACACAGAATCCAAAGCAGGCTCCAGGCTCTGATCTGACAGCACAGAGCCTGACGTGGGGCTCGAACCCATGAGCCATGGGATCATGACCTGAGCAAAGTTGGACGCTTAACCAAGTGAGTCACCCAGGCGCCCCTTGAGAGCTGTTTTTAAAGGGAAATAATTTTCTCTTAATGAGCAAACATCATGATATTTAAATGTCACATGTAGAAGGGAAAGTTAAAATTACCTAAATCATTTATAATTTTAGTATTTAAGTACACCATAAACTGCAAGATCTGAAATGAATGTAAAACTTTCTATCACAAACTGCTTTCCTTTAGTGTTCCTAAGGCATCTATACTGTAAGATTTTGAAGGCAGGCTGCCAGCTTTTTAACCTCGGGACATGTACTAATTGGGTGACCTCAGTAAGTTACATTAATTTCTGTTCCTCAGTTTCCTGTAAAATAATTGTCAGATTAATAGGACCTACGTCATAGAGTGGAGGTTAAATGAGTTCATGCAAATTGTTTACAAAAATGGTTGGCACAATTTAGGTAGTTTAAATATGTGGATATTCTTATTATCCTATGGCTCAAGCATCTACTATAATTATCCATTCAGATATGTAAATATTATGTAATTAGGCATTGTATAATAACAGCTACAATTTTTAGGAGAAAGTTTGCATGTATAGTATTGAAAATCTGCTCCTGGATTGCCCATTGTCAACACAGAAAATCTTGGAAATAAAGAGTTGTAAGATAATAATATTCACAGGACTGTATGGGTGTTAGTTATTTGGGAGGAAAGAGTTAGAGTTATATGATTCAATATATTTTAAAATAGAAGTCATAAAAAAGAATAAAACAATCATTATAACTGTGTTTCAATATTGGCATATTGTGTTAAGTTGAAATAAAAGCCATTTAAAACTTTAAAAGTGTGAAATTACCCTTGCCCTTTGAAGTGGTAGTTTAATGTAAATGCAAGAATTAAAAGGTGACTAACCATGTATTACTTTTTCATATTTGTCAGCTTAATCCAGTTGGGTTGTTTAGAAATTCTGTCACAGATGTCTGAAATTGTTAAAATTAGCATGCTTTATCTGCAGAATGCAGATTGTTCATTTACATAAAATTGGTTCATTTCTAACACAATGTAGCTATAAAAATATGTTTTTATAAAATATATTTAAAGTAGTTGAAACACTTTCTGGGCAAATTATTTGAGGGAAAAACTCCCAGCATTTCTGACGCATTCACCATGATTTATCCCAGCAGGGCCAAGTCCACAATCTTACTAGTGGATGATAGCTATTGAACTCTTGTTTTAAAGGAAACGATTATGATTATTACAAAAATAGGGTAAAGTATTAAGATTTATCAGCAGCATTAGTCTGCTTTCATTGAATGCTTCTCTATCTATCCAGATTCTAGAATATCCCTTTCAAAAAACTCCATGAGCTCTTACCCTGTGATACACTACTAAGTATTTTGAGCAGTAGGGCATTTGGCCATCTGAAAAATAAGTAATTCTGTGAAGTTCTCATTTTTTGGCAAAAAATTCAAAAATAAAAGTGAACCAGCAACAAAAAAAAAATAGGTAATAGATTGATAGATCAGATAGAAAGAACAAGGAAGGGAGGTGCCTATGTGGGTCAGTCGGTTGAGCATCCGACTCTTGACTTCAGCTCAGGTCATGATTTCATCTTTTGTGGGATGGTGCCCCTCATTGGACTCCACACCAGCAGCGTGGAGCCTTCTTGAGATTCTCTCTCTCCCTCTTTGTCTACCCCTCCCCTGCTCTCGCAGATAAATAAATAAACAAACAAACAAACAAACAAACAAACATACATTAAAAAAAGAGGAAAAGAAATACAGGGAGAGAAGGATTGGAAACTAGGAAAAAGAACAAAGATAAAGATGAAATTAATTTCAACTGAAACAATGTATAAGTGAAAATATAGCTTTAAGAATTAGTATAGAATTGACTCCAAGCAGGAAAAATTTTCAAGCAAAATCTTCAGAGGTTATGTTCATACATTAATAGACTTTACTCTTTAAAACCAAAAATTGGTATCAGTAGATAAACATGTAAATGTATCCCTATATGTAAGAGATAAATCACTGGGTTCTACTCCTGAAGCCAAAACTACACTCTATGTTAACTAACGGGAATAAAGATAAATAAATAGAAATAAAGATAAAAATTAAATGATTACAAATCAGTGGTATTTAAACTGTGTAGGTTGGAATGATAGGGATTTGGGACTCTTCTCTAAACTTCCCCATTTCTCCATCAGTACCCCATGAAGCATTACTGTAAATCTCTAGGCAACATTGATTGTGTTTGAAAATAAAGTTTCTGAAGAAATATTTATTAATTATAAACCTACTTAGATATTCAAAAAAATTTTTAACATTTATTTATTTTTTGAGAGACAGAGACAGAACATGAGTGGGAGAGGCGCAGAGAGAGAGGGAGACACAGAACCCAAAGCAGGGTCCAGGCTCTGAGCCATCATAACAGAGCCCAACATGGGGCTCAAACTCACAATCTGCGAGATCGTGGCCTGAGCCCAAGTTGGATGCTCATCCAACTCAGCCACCCAGGTGCCCCAAAATATGTTTTTAGAATATTAATATAAAAACTCTTTGTTGTGAAATAAACTTAAGCTTTTCTGTGGAAAGTTAACATAGGTTGCAAACAATAAATTCAGATTTAATAATGTGGCCAGTCTTTTGAAAACATATAATGGAAAGAAATGCCCGACAAGAAGACTAATTAAAATTAATTCTGTAATAATGATAGTAACACTACAACAAAATTACAAAGTGTTTAGCTTTGTTTCCAAGAATGATTTTGGGCTTCTGTAATTGTTCATAGCTTCTCATTCCCCATGCAAGTTTTTTCACACTCACATTTTGTTATTTTCTTCAAAGTACAAACCCCAGCTTTCAAGTCCTGACCTTGTAAGTTAGAAAGTCCTTAAATGTCATTATATGTGTGTGGAGATGGTAACAGAGCTTTCATATATGGAGAAAGATTTCAGTTCTTAATAAACTCATCCCAACTATCCAAACTTACTTCCTAAATTCCTCCTCATCACAAATCATTAATAAAGGCAGATCCTGCATGACAGGTGCTCCTCTTATTCTCTTTCAAAAGGCATTCTTGTACAGAGATTTTTAATCAGCTTCCTACTAGGACTCTTGGTCCCCCACTTGGCCCTCATTTTATTTATTTAGTTTTTATTTTTATTTATTTACTTTTAATTTTTTTAATGTCTTATTTATTTTTGAGACAGAGAGAGACAGAGCACAAGCAGGGGAGGGTCAGAGAAAGAGGGAGACACAGAATCCGAAGCAGGCTCCAGGTTCTGAGCTGTCCGCACAGAGCCCGACGTGGGGCTTGAACTCACGAACTCTGAGATCATGACCTGAGCTGAAGTCGGACGCTCAACCAACTGAGCCACCCAGGCGCCCTTATTTATTTAGCTTTTAAATTACATTTAATAATTTGGTCTTTCTACTTAATTGAGATTTCTAGATTTTCGTGTAAAATGAGAGTTTTTTGGTTGCATTGGACGTTCATTTCCATGTGTGAAATATTGCCTGGGCCCAGTACCAGCTTCATCATTTATCCAGGAAAAGGCACGAGCTGTGTAGTCCCCACCACTAACACTCGCATTTGTGGTACCCACCTGTGGTGGCTTCGCTCTATATACCTCCCACCTGTGCCTATAGGCGTTTGGCACACCTAGGATTTTGATCATTCTTCTTGTAGGGGTTTCTCCTGTTCCACCTGGAATGATTTCTCCATGCAGTTAAATGCTACAGATTTCTACATATTTCTATACTGTTTTGCATGCAATTCTTTGTCCTTTCTCTCATTTTCAATGGTAATTTGAACCAGGAAACATATTTTTACTCCCTATTTACGAAGAATACACTGAGAGTTACATTAAAGGGTTTCTTTCTTCTTTCCTTCCTTCCTTCCTCCCTCCCTCTCTTTTTTCTTCTTTCTTTCTCTCTGTTCACCTATCTTATCAATATGGTAGTGTAGTGAGGGACACCTAGGTGGCTCAGAGGGTTAAGTACCAGACTTCAGCTCAGGTCACAATCTCACAGTTCATGGGCCAGAGCCCCATGTCGGACTCTTTGCTGACAGCTCAGAGCCTGAAGCCTGCTTCAGATTCTGTGTCTCCCTCCCTCTCTCTCTCTCTGCCCCTCCCCCCGCTTGCACTCTGTGTCTCTCTCAAAACTAAATACACATTAAAAAGAAATACGGTGGTGTAGTGAGATTTTTATTTCATTTTATTTTATTTTTAATATTTATTTATTTTTTGAAAGAGAAAGAGAACATGAATGGAGAGGGACAGAGAGAGAGGGAGACACAGAACCTGCAGGAGGCTCCAGTCTCTGAGCTGTCTGTCAGCACAAAGTCTGACACAGGGCTTGAACCCATGAACCATGAGATCATGACTTGAGCGGGAAGTCAGATTCTTAAGCGACTGAGCCACCCAGGCACCCTAGTGTAGTGAGATTTTTATTTGAAGTTCGGTAATGTTTAGCCAATACGTTTTTAAACCAATAATTTTTTCTTCATACAAAGGTCAAATTGTACTGAGATCTGTATGCATGGCATTCGTAATATATGTAATTGGTATTTCTCAATTTTCTAATTTTAAATAAAATTTAAAATATTAAAAATATCTTCATAAAAATACCTCCCAACCATTTTAAAATTTATTCTCATAGTGGGGTGTCTGGGTGGCTCAGTCGATTGAGCGTCTGACTTCGGCTCAGGTCATGATCTCACGGTTTGTGAGTTCAAGCCCCACATCGGGCTCTATGCTGACAGTTCGGGGCCTGGAGCCTGCTTCGGATTCTGTGTCTCCCTCTCTCTCTGCTCCTCCCCTGCTCACACTCTGTCTGTCTGTCTCTCTCAAAAATAAATAGTGATTAAAAAAATTTTTTTAAATAATAAAATTTGCTCTAATGGTAATCGAGAGTACTTTTTCCCTATTATTGCTGCACTCACGTTTTCCCAGCAGGAGTATCTTCATGAGATACTAATAGAAAATACTCTCTTCTTAAAGCTGACCCATGTTTCAATATGCTTAGATATGGAGAAAAGTGAAAAAGACCTACTGTGTAAGTTCAGATAACTTGAGTGAACACAAGATAAGCAAATAGTTTTTCTTTTTTAAAATCCAATAAGTGTAAGTGATACAGACAATTCTGCCCTCCCCCACACTCAACAATAAATAAACAAACATGTAAAAAACAAAATACTTGATAAAATATTTGATGAGCTTTTTCAAACATACTCAAATCTCTAAGATCTTTTGGAAATTATATACTTTCTATTTTTTTTACATTACACCCACTGAATCAGCCTCAAAATTCTATTAATGTCACATACTTTCAGATATATCAGACAAAAATACAAAATAATACTTTTAAAGGTAATATACTCCTAATGTTCTTTCTTAGTTGAAATATATTTACAAAAATAAATATGTGTTTGATGGCCTGTTCCTCTATGTATTTACAGAACTTTAGTAACTCTCTTCTTTCTAAAATAAGTAAGCCAGCATATTATAAGGAAGGAATAAGAAATACAATTTAAATCATCAATTTCTTCAGAGGAGGAGAGAAAGTGCTAAAAGAAAATCAAGAGATTCTGTATCCTACTAAAAAGGTGATCTCTTTAGGTTGCCTGAACATGTGGAAAGTTTTTGCTCATTCTAACATGACCCAGGTCTTTACTTTGGAATTAAGGTCTAGAGAGACCTCATATGCTGGTCATAATTATATGAGCTCCTAAAAGAAAAAGATACTAGATTTCAGATCCCTATAAATATCTCTTACTTTCAACTTCATATTTTAGAACCTACGATAGGGTTACTGAGTACATGTATTTCGAGTCCCTTAAATGTTATGGTCTTATGTATAGTCTTATGTATAGTTTTACACTATCTTATTTCCTTTTTATTTACATATCGCAATTAATAGATTTATACGAGAGAATAATGTTCACACTCTATAATTACCTTTCTCATAGTTAGATAATAAGGTATTAATCATTCGAACTGTGAATGAATGATAGTGTAATAATGACAGATGAATCAGATCGTGTTCTGGGCAGAGTAGATAGTGTAGTGGACAAAATAAACAAAACCTCTTGCCCTGTGGAGCTCACGTGCTAACAATGAGAGAAATAATAAGAAAAATACATAAATATCAAATATGTTAAGTGGTAACATTTGCAAGGACAACAATAAAGTAGGGCAGGGGGCCAGGGAGTAACGAGTGTGGGTGAGATTGCAATTTTATAAAGAGTTGTCCAGAGTGACACGAGTAAGCTTCTGAAGGGTGCGAGGGAGCAGACACTGGACTTGATGGGGGGCAGGAGGTGGGGGCACACAACCCTCCAGGTATGTGTGACAACTGCAATGCCCTGTAGTAAAAAATCTCTGAAGAATTAGGTGGACAGACAGCCAGGGGGCCAGTGAATCTGAGGCAGGGTGACAAGTTGAAGAGTGGAGAAGGACTTCAGCTCTTTTTTTAATAAAATGTGAATCTGCTGAAGGGTGTAAGCAGAGAGATGATATGCTCAACTGAGTTTAAAATAATTTTTCAGGCCACTAGCCTGAGAATAGACTGAAGGGGAGCAAAGGCCAAATTGGGGAGATCAGGTAGGAGGCTGCAGTAATTATCAAGGTAAGAAAGGTCAGTGGCTTTGCTTACGATGGCACCAATGAAGGTGGCGAAGAGTGGCAGGAATCCACACGCAGGTCTAGGGTCCACAGAGATGTGTTTGGCGACAAGTTGAATATTTAAAATGTCAATTCACATATATAACAGCAAATGTTTTTCAGTTGTGCGATACAGTCGTTCATTAAAACATCACAACTTGAAATCCAGGATTGCTTCACAGATTTTCCGTCAGCTAACTTCATTCCTTAATTTACCCAGTAAATAATTCCTGAGCATTTAGCACATGTCAGGGATTTTTGTAGGAAATAATGGCATAGATGAAATGATACATATTTTAAAAGCTGTGTGTCCATGTGTTTTCATTCTAGTGAAATGAAAACAGTGTAAAAACTCGGTGGACTTAACGACTGTTTGGAGATTGGCAAATATAGTCACAGACTTGGTAAGGGTTTTATAATTCTCACGAATTTACTTAAAAATTACAGAGAAAGTATGCCCTGCTGATGGGTATAAATCATTTTCAGCCTCATCTATTCCTTTTTAAAAGGAACTACACCAAAAGGGTAGAAGATAGATAACTCAAAGGTATCATAAGTCTGACTTAAAAGAAAGCCACAGAACATTAAACATGATCCAGTTAAAATACTATGGAAATCTTCTGAAAAAAAAAATGACTTTATTTCTACTCCAAAGCTTTACAATCCTCTCAAACTAGTGTGTTCACTGGTCTCAGAGTCCTTTATCACTGCGGAAAGATTCCAATACACCTGTCAAGAATGAATCTAAAAACTTATAAATTTGGGGGGAAAAAAAAAGAAGTCTGCTTTGCTTTTTTTTTTTCCTCTCTCTCTCTCTACAGTTTCAAGTTCAGAATGTTTTGATGTCTCTGAATTGAGTTTATAGCTTTGTGAGATATGAGATCTCTGAGTTAGTTTCTCAGTATCTTTAAATACAAATACAATTCATTCATCCATCTAGTCAATATTGTGCCAACTTTATGCCAGACACCGACAGTATAGTAGATGAGCACTCAAGAAACATTTTAAAGCTTATTTCATAATCTAGACATCAGATTATATTCAGATCAAAAAAAAATCCCATATGCTGATTCAAATCCTTTCATACCTTTATAAGTCACAAACTGAATGTTAGAAAAAGTATTCCATAGGTACATTGTCACCCACATTCATCAGTTTCCCTCTGACCAAAGAAAGCCTTAGCAGTTTTCAGATGCATAAATTATGAGAGAACGACTTTTTACTTTTCTGGTATATAGCACAGATAGGCATAATTAGCTCCCTGTCTAGGAACTCTGAACTAAAAGCTTTTGCCTTGTGGGGCACCTGGGTGTCTCAGTTGGCTTAGTGTTGGACTCTTGATTTCAGCTCATGTCATGATCTTGGGATCAGGTTTCTGGGATCCAGCCCCACATTGGGCTCTGTTGTGACAGTTTGGAGACCACTAGGGATCCTCTCTCTCTCTCTCTCTCTGCCCCTACTCTGCTACTCTCTCTCTCTCTCGAAATAAATTTAAAAAAAACATGAAACAAAAAAGCTTTTGCCTTTTGAAGAATCTGGAGGCTAGGAAGAAGTATAAGGGAAAGGGCTTGAAGTGGAAAGCTCTATTGGGTTAGAAAAACGCCTTAGCAAAGACCCTCGGTAAGGAAGTATCAGATGGAGGCTAGAACCTCTGCTGCTGTGTATTAGCATGCTAGCCTGGGGCCTGAAACCTTGACTGAAATTACCTCCAGAAAACCATAACGCACTGGCTGTGAATGATGTCTGGTATAGGAATGGCAACTTTCTGCTTTGAGGTCTGCCAGGTAAAGAAATCCTTGGAATTGCCTGGAATAGGGCCGGAAAGATCACATATAAAATTTTATCTTGAATTTACCATTCCTCATAAGTAAAAGCAGAATTGGTGCATAAATGCACAGGTTTATACACATATGCATCACAAATGCTAGAAATAATAGGAATCTCCAAGTTTATCTTGCACTCGCCAAATTTGCTTTATAAAAAGAAGTATAGAACCAACCAGGGGGAAGAGATACTAGAAAATCATAGAGGAAACAAGAGGGTACTTGAGGGCATTATAGCAGTTTTGAAAATATTTTTAAACTGCACATTTTTGTCTGAGTATTTGATTTTAAATTGATTAATTGAGATCCAGGAGAGTTAAATTACCTGTGTCTCCTTTAAAGAGCTACACAATGTGTTAACAATTAGAGCTCCTGAACCCCAATTTTAATATTTATTGAATAGTTTCATCTTTGTGAACTGTAAGAACTATACTCTATTGAAATTATTACCTTATTTGAATTTTTACACATGATGGATTTTAATATTCATAGAAATTCACTTGAAGCATATTTGCAGGCAATGCACCTTTGTGTAAGTAGTATGATCTCTTAAAATTCACACCTTCAGACAAGTAAATAGAATTCACTAGTTTTCATATATATAGTGATCCTCTGCAAAATTTTCTATATATTCCCCCTATATTCAAAATAAAAATGTTAATTAAATAAGTGTGCATGTTGGAAATGAATTAACTCAAATTTTACTAGCAATAATTTATTAATTACAATAAAGAAACAAATGTCAATGAATATCTGACTGTATTTCATTCTTTAATGCTATTCCAATTCAACTGCAATGCTGAATCAGATAACTGATTCTTCTAATTTTCTTTCAACTAAATTTTCATATCGGAAATACAACTGTTTATTTAAAATCATGGTTATGGTACTATGTTCTTTGCAAGTTTTTCATTGACCCCCTCACTCTATTTATTTCCTTGTAGTACAAGAATTGTGTTAAAATGAATAAATAGATGATACAGATTTTGAGACCATATTAATTTGAGATGATTAAAGATAGCTGTGGGGTTTTGTTTTTAGATCCATACAATTGAACATTGGGTAGTGTAATGTATATTTCAAAGTAAAAGTTTTGAAGAAAACTTCTTGAACTGTTTATAAACATCTTTCAGTAGTGACTTTAAGTACACAAACAATAGTTTTCCAAAGACCTTTAGGGTTTATTCAATGATTTGTTCATTTAGTCAAGTTTTTATTGTTTTATTGATCTTAGGAAAAGTTAGATAAGGATAAATAATAACTGATGCACCAATTATAAAAAATATGCCAATAGAATATTTGCAACTGACACTGTAGAAAATTGCTGGCAAATAAGTTTGGCACCTTTTCCACATTTTAATCTTTCTTTACATATACTACAAAAATTTCTCACATAGTCAAAGGTAGTTAATAGTCCATTTTAAACAAAGATGTAAATTTGCATTTGATAGCTATAAACTAAAATATTACTACTTGTTTCATTTTGGACAGTTTCTGAAATGAAAACATGCATTTTTACTTTTCAAATATAATTTCTTCCTAAATATACTGAATAACTGGATTTTATTAGTAGCAAGAAAAAGGTATTTTAAGAAGGCATATAAATAATTGACTTTCATTTTAGTAGTGTCAGATGGTTTAAAGACAGCATTTAGCTTCTGTACTAAAAGCACCATTTTATACAAACAATAAAAAACTTGAGGTTTTCCTGACAATCCTACTGTACTGTTTGAAAACATTATTGTTAATGAAAATTAAGTGTACATTGTGTATAAAGTATTTGAATTTTTGTTTTGCAAAAATGTATACCTCTCTGTATGTCAGATTATGTGTATAAAATAAAAATTAAAAAAACAGGCAAAAATGTTCTGTATTTGAGCATCAATGTTTATATATATTCAAAAAATTACAGGGAACCAATTCAGTTACACCACATTATTTTGTGTTTTGTAATAGACCAAATTATCTTCAACCAAGATAATTCCTTATTCCTCTTACTGTAGAAGTGTCTTTAGAACTGGGCATGATGACCTTGGATGATTTTTTTTTTTTTTTTGTAAAACTCATAGTTTAAATAAGATGTGATTGTTGATGTTACCTCCAAGCATTGTAGAATTTTCTACATCATGGAATCTATTTTAGGGGAAAGGGTTGCCCATGAACAGGGATGCATTATATTTTTATTTGGTATCTTTTTGCTTGATGGATCAAGTTTCAAATTTCAGGAAGGCTACTTGCTAGCTTTGTAAATGTCCTCTAAAATCTCTGAAAATAATTTCTCTCATTTGTAAAACTGGAATAATAATAACTACTTCCCAATTTCTTTGAGGATTCTTTAAAATTACCTTTGGGGCGCCTGGGTGGCGCAGTGGGTTAAGCGTCCGACTTCAGCCAGGTCACGATCTCGCGGTCCGTGAGTTCGAGCCCCGCGTTGGGCTCTGGGCTGATGGTTCAGAGCCTGGAGCCTGTTTCCGATTCTGTGTCTCCCTCTCTCTCTGCCCCTCGCCCATTCATGCTCTGTCTCTCTCTGTCCCAAAAATAAATAAACGTTGAAAAAAAAATTAAAAAAAATAAAATAAAATTACCTTCAATATAGATATTGAAATGGAATGGACACAACGTAGATAATGTCCGTAACACATAATAGTTTTCACATCTTTTCTAGATGTGAAAATATCATGTTTCTTGCTCTTAAAAATATTAACTAGTTAAATGAAGAAAACAGCACTTAAATATGTATTGACTTAGAAGTTTGCTTTTGAATCCAATTATTCCTAAAATAGCCCCTAGACTTCAATGGTAAAGAAGCATTTAGATAATGACTTCATATTTTCATTTAACTTAAACATTTCTTTATGTTTGAGATACAATGAAAGCATTTAACATCAAGCCACTTTTCCATGTGTTGGAACCATATTTTACACTTTTAAATACTTATATTCACTTTTATTTATTATTTCTTTTTTTGCTATAGAGGCTAATACATTTTAATTATTTCTAATTTGGGATCATGAGACTAAAAAGGAGAAGAAATTTTCCTTATTTAACCAAGATAGAAATAATGAAGTACATACATATTGAAGAACTCGGTCTCACTTTTCTTTTCCAAAACCATGCACCAAATTCAATTGAGGATTGATACATGTACTATGCAATTGTTATCAAAAATTACTCTTGAGCAGTTGTACTAGAGGATATCTTCAAGGCAGCAAATGATCAAAGTAGTTATTTTTCTTGGATTCTAACACAAAGCAACATCAAATAACTTTGCTTTGCTGGTTTGGTTTTCTTGCATGCTTTGAACTACAAGTGTAATATACTGACTAAGGTTTTGTGTCCTCAAGTAAAATTATGAATCTCTCCTCCAGAATACACTTGAAGAAACTCATGAATAGTGGAAGAAAACATAGATGAAAGCATTTTTCTTACTTCATGACTTAGTGACATTTTTGTAATCTTGAATTTTTATAGCTCTAGCCAGGTAATCAAAATATATCTCATCTATCTGTATGGATCAGCTATAATTTATATATTTATTCAAACTGTGTGTTGTACATAAAATAAACTTAAATGCTCTTTACTTATATGGTCCATTATAGCAAAAGATTCAACAATAAAGGGCACATAGGTTTCAAAATACATTATCTATATCCTAGAGATGATCAGAATTTCTCACTTAATTGTTTATATGTGGAGACATGTCTTCTTAAGATTTATTTTTTTTCCTTCTGGAAAGTATTATTTTCAGTTTTCTGATTTAAGAATGTTATGACTATGACAAGTTATTGCTGAAATTATTTGTATTAAAGAACCTGTGATCATTTAAAATTGTTATATTATTTTTTATATTTATATGATTTAATTCATTATTTTATTTTAGTAATAACATTAATTGTTACTTATAGTACTATAAATAGCCATTTTATGAAAAAGGTAATTCCACTTCTCTAATAATAGTGATTTAGGAAAGTGTTAAATAGACTCATTGGATGAAGTATCATTGTTTTTCATGCCAATTTGAATTACTGGGATGACAGTAATCAGCAATTAAAGTTGCTTCTTTGCAAAGAGATAGCTTCTTGGAAACAGCCTGAATCTCTATCTTATACTGGTTGCGGGAATTGCATGAGACAGATGGCTGGTTTAATTCTAGGCAACAGGTTGTGTGGAGATTATGGGACACACAGGAGTGTGTCATTTCCTATCTTAAATCCCACTGAAGTCATTTGGTAAGAGATTGTTATGGTGACAATAGAAAGATCTTTAAAAATGCGTTGGAAGAGGAATCTACTTGGGAGGGTCAGGAGCTTGCCCTCATGTATGGAGTTGTGGCAAGCATAGTTTTTTGCAAGAACATACGTTCAACATTTTCTACGTCTAAAAATACCCCTTCAAATTTATTTAGAGCCTTTCTAAGAAAAATTCAAAATACCTCATGAACATATAACATTATCATTTATATAAGATATTTTGAGAGAAAACAATAACTGCCTTTGTGCACGGTAAATCTGACGACTAGATTAAGTAAAGTGACCAGGAAGTCAGTAATAGGATAAAAATGTAAATTAATTTTCAAACTGATTATCTCCATCATGATTAAATAGCACTGACCTAGGTCTTGTGTAACTCAGGTGAAAATCACAGCTGTCTCTTGTTACTAGATTTTATTGAAATTGCATGTATTTTGCCTTAAAAGAAAACTGCCTTAAAACTTTATTATATTTTGTATATAAAACTTTTCTGTATGTCTCAGAGTGATCTATAAAAGCTTGAAAACTGCTAACTAATGAAATGTTGATTTAATTATTACACTGACATATGACATTATCTTTCAGGTTTTTGTAACGATGATATTGGAAATTTTTACTTTTATTTATTTATCATTTCTGACAGACCAAACTGAAAACATTAAAAAAAGAGAACCAACTGATAGATCATTCTATCCACTTTTTCATTACTCATTCCACAATGAATGGTTGCTTTAAGTTCCTCAGTTACAATGAACAGAACAGACAAAAATCCATCCTAATGTAGCACTTATATTCCAGAATGAGGACTTAAACAATAAAGAAGTAAGTACTACATTATTTAATGGTACAAAGAGCTTTGGAGCTAAAGGTAGCTGGAAAGGGTAGCTGAAGTTAATATGTGTCTTTCTAATGATCACTGAAAGCAGTATATTTAAGGAGAAAACTGAAAGAAGTGAAGGAGTTACCCCTAACTCCCACGAAGGTAGCCAGAGTAAAAATATTACAGGGAGATAAAAGCAGACTTAAAGTTTCAGATCAAAAACAGTAAAAGAAGATCAACCCAGTATGTCTGGAGGAGAGTAAGTTTAGGTAATAATGGTAGGAGATGGAGGTGGTCAGTAAATCCTGTTGGGTTTAATTGCCACTGCAAGGGAAATGGTTTTCATTCTGAAGAAAGTGTGAAATCAGCGAAGAGTTTTAAACTATTGAGTACCAAGTATCACTGTGTCTGCTATATTGTAAATGGACTGATCATTGGCTGGGAGGTAGAAGTAGGAAGCACAGTTAGACAGCTTTTGCGAAATTCTGTGTAAGATATGATGGTCACTAGGAGTGTGAAGTAGGTGATTATGACTGTGCTTGCAGGATTTAGTGTGCATTAGACATGGAGGTGTATGAGAAAGACTGAAGTCAGGAATGACTTCAAGACTTTTGGGTAGAGCAGCTGGAAAATAAAAGGCTGGTTGGTTTCAGTTTTGAAAGAAACGAAGTCAGCGGTTTGATTCTGAACATATTAAAGCATGGAATGCCTATTATGTATTTTGCAAGTAGCGTGTCAACACTGCATTAGGGATTCGGTTTAAAGGTCAGAGGAGAAGTACGAGCTGGGCTATAATTTAGTTTTCATCAATGCATAGATGCTGTTTAAAGCATATGACCAGATAAGATCACCTGGACAGTTAATGAAACTACAAAAGAATTCTAAGGACCCCTTTGGACATACCAAAGCTAAGAGATCAAGGAGATGATAATAAATAACCATCCATGGAGACAGACCAATTTCTAGGGCTCTGGTAGGAGAATCAGAATGAAGCTGGGTAACTGAGCTACATCTTACATTAAGGGAAAGATCAAATCCCCTGAGTAATCATTTCTTTCCAAATAAAGGTAGCTCATCTTAAAATATTTTCTGAGAGAATACTGTGAAAACAAGTGCTCCCATGAAAATAAGGGTTTCATTTTTTTTGGTCTTTATTAGAATACATATTGCCCATTTCAAATAATCATTGTTTTAGGGAAAATTCTTTAAAGATCTTAAGTAATGTTAAGTACTGAACTTACTCAAAAAAAAAAAAAAAGAAAAAGAAAAAAAACTAACTGGGAATATTTAGTCCTCAGAGGATAAAAAAGGAGGCTTAAAAACTGAAATACTTAAAAACAGGAGAAAATTTAATTAGCTTTCCTTGAGTGACATACCTAACTGTAACCCTCAGTGAAGGAGCAGGTCATTGTGATCAACAGTCACGTTAGACTCTTGCAAAGGAAAATCAGATTACCATGACCAAAAGAATATGAATCGGATACTGAGATTACTCTCAATTTTGTTTTTGATATTTCTTCCCTTGCATTGTCTCTTTTGTCTCCTCTAGCACCGCTATAAAATGAAAATCACAATCCCTTACAACAAGAACCCAATTTTTCTCAAAGAGTTTCCATCTCACTGAGTATTTGGCTGTACAAAACAAAAATTCATCAGTTTCATCATCCAGATAAAATCTTAAGTCTATATCCACTTCCAATTCTTAACGCATTTTAAAATTCCAATAAAAAAATGTTTAATTTTATGATCATTTTATTTTCAAAGCAAGTCTGTCCTGTGTTTACAACTGAAATCTTGTGTGCACGCTCTCTGAGGGTAACAATAGAATGCTTGTAGAATTGTCAGGTATTCTTTTTTGCTCATTGGTTTTTCTCTTTAATGTTATTATTTCTTTAATGCTATTATCCTCAAATATCTCACGGTCCTCCGTTGTCTGACCACAATTCTAAATGGAATTTGGAAGGACAGTGGAATGTTTCTTCTGGATTTGTGTACTTTTCATCAGATCCATTTCTTGAGAGTAGACATCTGAGTGTATTTATTCACTCCTTTCCATTAATATGCAAGTATGATGAGCAGGACAAAAAGGCAGAGGAGAAAAGTTTCAAATAATCCAAGTCTTTATAAATGATTGGTTTAAGTTATAGTATCTTTTCAGTTATATTCCACTCACATTTATATAAACATTTTATTAAGCCAATCAATACATGCCTACACAATTATTTATAAAATGCCTATATATTATTTTAATATATAAATTAAAAACACGCCTATGAACTGAAACTATCCCCTTAGAAAGGGAAGATTTCCATTGCTGTTACCATCTTCGAGGTGCCACTTCTAAATACAATTGCTTTCTCCCCTTCAGAGGTAAACTCTGTTTTAAATTTTGTTTTTATCATTTATAGGTCTTCCTAAAAGATAACACAGCATGCACATATAAAAGAGTAGGCAAACTGTGTCTTAGTTTTCCACATTTTAAAACTTTAAATGTAATATTTATTATTATACAATATTTACTATATATTTTAGATAACATATACAGGTAAGTTATATGAAGCTGGCATGAGAGACAAAGCAAGGACACAATAAATTTAATACAAAGGAAAGAATAAAAATGCTATGGAGTAAATAGAAAAAAATAGGCTCCAAGAGAACATTGAATATCAGCCTTATTTAGAGTTGATAAACAAAGTGGCAGTATTTGATGGTTTTGAATTTTGAATGGTGGTTAATTTTTGGTAATATTGAGGAGAAAATGTTTCTCTTTACAAAAGTCAAACATGAAATGGAATTGAAGTACAATGAGTAGATAAATACTGCTAAAATGAGTAATACTTTGAAAAGTTTGGAAATATAAATTTAACACGATAATAAGTACATGGTAGGCATGTTTGTTGAGTACAGGTAATAAAATCATAAATGTACTAGACCTATAGTTATATGTATTGACAGTCAATATTTTATGGGGCATGCTCTACCTAATGATCAACTAGGACAACATTCTTATAAAATTTATAACTTAGAAATTGTAGATGACTGAATTATATATGATGTTTTGTATATCCAAAACTGGAGAAAGATATGCAAGATGCTCAACAATGAGAATAGCCTCCACTAGAAAGTACTAATCTTGTGCTATAAAAGTTTTTGCGCATAAAGAGGGCAGACTTATTGTTAAGTTTAACATTAAATAATGTGTGCTAAATAATTCACACACATGCACGCACACACATATGTTTTTAAATCTCACTTTTCTAAACATGAGAATTTGTGTTTTTACCTACGTTGGAAGATGAGGAGTCAACATTTAGTGTTCTTATATTCAACTAACTATTGATGTTTATTGTTTGGTCTTCCCAATTACTTCCTTCTGTTTGTCACAGACTCTGTGCCTGCAGCCAGAGGCATAATGAAAGTTGGAAAGTCTCACTTCCTTGTCCACTAATACATAAAAAGAAAATCAAAGCTAAGAAATTAGAATCTTTCTCTTACACGTTTAAAATTGTTATTTGGAAAGAGGTGTCCTATTTCTGTTTGCTAACTTTGCATATAAGTGATGATGTCTGTACATTGAGAAGAAATTTGGTGAAGGCAAATGAAGCTGTCCACACAGAACAGGGAAGAGCAAATGAAGAGATCCCTAAGCAATAATACTTCTCAGGTATCTCTGTGCTTCTTGATGCTTCAATTCCAGGTCTTTTGGTTCTATGAGATGCTCAGTACAGTTTATAAATCCTCTTGTTTAGATTAAAATTTTACTATTGCTGTTTTTTCATCTCATCGAGATTCTTTCCATTAACTCACATATGACATTTTTTTTTTATTTATCATAGCTATGTAAGTCTCCCTTATAGCCACATGGAAAGTATATATGTAGAAAAATATAAAGCTTGCAAAGAATGTAAATCACGAGTGTGAGGGGAAAAAAAGCATTTCAACATTTTTCTGTTATTTTCAAGCTGCACGCATGTGCATGTGTTTTGTGAGGTTATGCAAATGAACGACCAGATTATAGACTTACAGAATCAAAAAACATTGAAACCAACATCAACATATGGGAGCATTTACTCTAAGTCCATAATTTTAACTGAATGGTGAAGATAAAATAATTTAAACAAGATTTTCTAGAGTACATCTGAGTAATGGAGAAAAGGAGCATAATCAAATAACATCCAAAACACAGTAACCTCTGAAGAAGTAAATGAATTGGCAAATTGATGTCTTTTGGATTAAGGAAGGAAGAATGAGGTACAAATGGTACCCTATAACATAAATATGCATTGAAAAGAGAATATTCATTGGTCCACATAATATTTTTACTTGACAGGTATAAGTAAAACTGATTTCTTTGCATTCTAAATATTCAAGTCTTCAAAATTTATGTTCTATTCTCTTTCATTTGATATTTTCTTCAAATATAATTCAGTATCTCACTCCGTAATCTTTAGACTATGAAAAAGTAGACTTAAGAAGCCAAATTGTGAATTGCCAACTCCTGGGGAAAAGCTTATTTATTGATGTTGGTACTTTTGATGTTTTCCCCTAAGAATTTACCAATTTTTTTAAACAGCTTTTCTTAATATGAATATATCTTGGCGTAAAACATTTTACAGACAAAAATGGTGCATTCTTTAACATTTTCATAACCTTGAACTTATTTTAAAAATAAGAGCAATGCAAATGTTTCATATTGAAAACTAACAATACACATTTAAAAATTCCAGGAATATCAGGCCAAATATGTTTCATGATAAAAATGAGGGTTTTAAATATATTTAAAGTTGAGAAACTGATAATTCTCTCCAGCTCTCCAAAACATCAAAATAGTTTACTCTATGTTCTGAGGCATATTAAAATGGTTAATATATTATATTGCTGTTTTATGTATATAGATTATACAATCTGAATCCTCTAAAGTAGTTGAATTGTAAGAATTGGGCATCAGTACTGCTATTTCTATTTCTTAATCATTCAATTATTGATTCACAGAACTATTGTGTGTTTGCACAATGCTAAGCTTCAGATATAGAAGAGTGAGGAGGGAAAATATATTCATTTTTATCATAAATTAAGAACTAGAATGAAAAAGGGAATATATTATTCATAGAAAGTATATTAAATACGGTACTGACATGGTCTAGAAAGGGTCAAGCAAGACTGTCTGTAAAAGCGATGTCTTAAAAGCAAAAGTGAATTACTGGGACCTTATGAAGATAAAAAGCTTCTGCACAGCAAAGGAAACAACCAACAAAACTAAAAGGCAACCAACGGAATGGGAAAAGATATTTGCAAATGACATATCGGACAAAGGGCTAGTATCTAAAATCTATAAAGAGCTCACCAAACTCCACACCCGAAAAACAAATAACCCAGTGAAGAAATGGGCAGAAAACATGAATAGACACTTCTCTAAAGAAGACATCCAGATGGCCAACAGGCACATGAAAAGATGTTCGGCGTCGCTCCTTATCAGGGAAATACAAATCAAAACCACACTCAGGTATCACCTCACGCCAGTCAGAGTGGCCAAAATGAACCAATCAGGAGACAATAGATGCTGGAGAGGATGTGGAGAAACGGGAACCCTCTTGCACTGTTGGTGGGAATGCAAATTGGTGCAGCCGCTCTGGAAAGCAGTGTGGAGGTTCCTCAGAAAATTAAAAATAGACCTACCCTATGACCCAGCAATAGCACTGCTAGGAATTTACCCAAGGGATACAGGAGTACTGATGCATAGGGGCACTTGTACCCCAATGTTCATAGCAGCACTCTCAACAATAGCCAAATTATGGAAAGAGCCTAAATGTCCATCAACTGATGAATGGATAAAGAAATTGTGGTATATATACACAATGGAATACTATGTGGCAATGAGAAAAAATGAAATATGGCCTTTTGTAGCAACGTGGATGGAACTGGAGAGTGTAATGCTAAGTGAAATAAGCCATACAGAGAAAGACAGATACCACATGGTTTCACTCTTATGTGGATCCTGAGAAACTTAACAGGAACCCATGGGGGAGGGGAAGGAAAAAAAAAAAAAAAAGAGGTTAGAGTGGGAGAGAGCCAAAGCATAAGAGAATGTTAAAAACTGAGAACAAACTGAGGGTTGATGGGGGGTGGGAGGGAGGGGAGGGTGGGTGATGGGTATTGAGGAGGGCACCTTTTGGGATGAGCACTGGGTGTTGTATGGAAGCCAATTTGTCAATAAATTTCATATATATATATAAAAAAAAAAAGCACTTCAGCCAGGTCATGATCTCGCGGTCCGTGAGTTCGAGCCCAGCGTCAGGCTCTGGGCTGATGGCTCAGAGCCTGGAGCCTGTTTCCGATTCTGTGTCTCCCTCTCTCTCTGCCCCTCCCCCGTTCATGCTCTGTCTCTCTCTGTCCCAAAAATAAATAAACGTTAAAAAAAAAAATTAAAGAAAAAAAAAAAGCGATGTCTAAATGGAATTACAAGAAGGCAGTTTGAATTTTATTGTGGTTTTAATTTGCATTTTCTTGTTGACTAACAAGGTTGATAACTTTTCACGCATTTATTGGCCATCTGAATAACCTCTTGTGAAGTTCCTGTTCAGATGTGTTGCACATTTTCCTATCAAATTGTCTTTTTCTTACAGACTTACAGTAAAATTTTATATATTCTGGGTATGTTTTACAAATATCTTCTCTTACTCTCTGTTTAATTTATTTTACTCTCTTCTCTTACTGTCTGTTTAATCTATTAAACTCTCATTTAATATCTTTCAATGAATAGACATTTTGTTAATATAGTTTATGATTTGCATTATTTGGGTCCTGTTTAGGAAAATCACATGGCAAGAACATCTCAAAAATAACATCATACTTAATGGTGATAAACTAGATGCCCTTTCTCAAGATTGAGAATTAGGCAAAGATGTTTTCCTTCACTACTGCTACTCAATGTTGCACTGGAAGCCCTAATAAATTCAGTAAAACAAGGAAAGGAAAGGAAAGGAAAGGAAAGGAAAGGAAAGGAAAGGAAAGGAAAGGAAAGGAAAGGAAAGGAAAGGAAAGGGAAGGGAAGGGAAGGGAAGGGAAGGGAAGGGAAGGGAAGGAAAGGAAAGGGAAAGAAAGATATACAGACTGGGAAGGAAGAGACAAAAAAATTCTTTGTTTGTAGATGACATGATTGTGTATGTAGAAAATGCCAAGAATCAACAGACAACTACTGAGATATAACACAAATTCTAAAATAAATTTGAAAATTCACTAAACATGGTTTTAACTGTTAAAACAATGTGGCTGAGTATTGTTGATGATGGCCTAGAATATATGCTGAAATGAAGGCATCAAAATTATGCTGTAAATGTAATAGAACTTCTCAGTTAACTGAGATTTTTCTCTGAATTAATTTTAGGGGAAAAACAGAATTCACTTTCTAAGACATTGCATTTGTTGATTACAGGCATCAAATATTTTAAATTAGCAGTCTCAAAATAATACTTTATATGTACAACAACTGTTACATATAACAATCTATAAGAACTTCCACATACATATTTCATGTTAGATTTAAAAATATATAGTCAACACATTGATTCTAAAGTTTATTTGGAAATGCAAAAGGCAGAGTAGCCAACACGACATTGAAGAGGAACAAAATTGGAAGACTCACTCGACCTAATGTAAAAATTTACTACAAAGCTATAGTAATTTCAAAACCAGGTATCAAGAAAAATAACAGACACATAAATCAATGGAACATAATAGTCAACCCAGAAGTAGATCCACACAAATATAATAAAAAATATTTTGTCAAAGAACAAAAGTAATTTAATGGAGAAAGAATAGACTTTTCAACAAATGTTGCTGGAAAAATTGGATGATCTTATGCAAAAAGAAATGAAACTAAACACAGAACTTACAACTTTGACAAAAATCAACTCAAAATGGATCATAGTCTAAATATAAGATGCAAAACTATAAAAAGTATGGAAGAAAACAGGACAAATGCTTTGTGTCCTTAGGATTAGTAATGACTTTTCAGATACACCAAAAGTTGACCCCTTAAAGAAAAACTTGAGAAGTTGTATTTTATAAAAATTAAAAAAATAAATGTCTACTATGTGAAAGACACGACACAGAGTGGGAAAAAATGTTTGCAAAACACATGTCTGATGAAGGACTTGCATCCAAAATGTACAAGAGCCCTTGAGACTCAGTAATAAGCAAGTGAACAATCCAGTTAAAAAACAGGCAAGTGATCTTAACAAACACCTCACCTAAAAGGATATACACATGGCAACTAAGCATATGAAAAGATGTTCAACATTACTTATCATTTAAGCAGTGAGGACCCTCTATGTCATAGCAAGGACACTGGATTATATTCCAAGTGTTATTTCATTCCAAATAATTAGAGATTGAGCAGAAGAATGATGTGATGTGATTTATATTTTAGACGGTCCTTCTAGTTTCTTTATGGAAGCTAGATTTATGGAGGTTAAGAGAAAAAGCAGAGAAGCTATTTAGGAAGCTTGTGAAATATTGAAGGAAGAGATGATGATGCTTAGATAATCACAATACCAGCGGACATGATTAAAAGTGCATACATTTAGAATATATACAAACATATTTTTCTAAGGTAGAGGTTGCTGGTGAGAATAAATGAGACAAGTGGTAAAGGAGGATGACTGTGGAAGAAAATGGTGGTAATATTTCCTGAAGTAGAGACCATATGGGAGGCAGATAGGTCAGGGATGCATAGATGTTCTAGATAAATTTGAGATGCCTACCAAACATCCAGGAAGATGTCAAACAGACATTTGAATAAGTAAATCTTGCATTGGGTGTGGGGGGGAATTTGAGACTGTAGTTATAAATTTGGCATGCAGATGGAATTTCAAGCCACAGGACTAGAATACATATAAATGTTTGTATCAATATCTAACACTAGATAGATTTTTTTAGGATACTATCAAAATAATGTCCTGTCTTTGAATACTTAATTTTACCAAACGTAAAAGATGAATGGTTGAGTGAATGTTTGAGTTTTTTTAAGGTTTCCTTTTTTTGTTTTTGCATTTATTTTCAATCTCTTTTTGTTCCCCTCAGGGCATAAAAACCTAGACTATTATAATCACAGCATTACTTATCTGTGTAGGTTGGCAGTTCTGTATTACAGAACATCTAAGACAAGCTTTTTACTTGCACTTCCTTTTGTTAACCACTAGTTAAACTGTGGTTTGGTGGTGCATCTTATCAGTATTTGAATTATATCACAGTTTAAAGAATCATGTTTGCATAATTGGGTGGCTGATATATCAGTTAGGGCCAAATAGAGAAAACTGCAACAACCCTAACTACTTTAATCAGCAAGTGATGTCATACTGGGAATTAGGTGCATACCAACTTATTAGAAGGGCTTGGACACTGCTGCATGGACTGGGGTCCATGAGAAAAGCCTGAATAGCTTTGACATCAAGAAAACACTACAGAAGCTGAGACTCAAGAATTAGGAAGCTGTTTCTGCAGACCTATTACAAACTCCTAAGAAAAAGAAAACTAGAAATGGGAAAACTGATTGCTGGATTGGACCTCCCCTTTCAGAACCATCTCTGTCATTAAAGAAGCTAAGAACAGGGCACTGCCATTGAGAACTTGACTGTGTTACAGCTTTAACAGTAGTACTAGAAGAAGGAGCAGGAAGAAGTCCTCATTTTACACTCTGTGTCTACATCTTCCGCAGGTGGATCAATTCAGGAAGCCTAGTTCACATTTAAAACACTAGCTGCAAGTGAGCCTGAGGAAAAAAAAAATACTTTCTCCCTTTTTCTTGTTTATTTGTTTTCTTGTTGTTTGTATATTCCCTGCTCAGATTTTACTGATGGGAGAATACACTAGAAGTAAAGAGAGATGCTAGGGCAAGCCATTCCACAGTATCTACTAAAATTTTATTTTACTTTTATTTTTATTGCTCGTAGGTTCTGCTATAAATAGGGCTTGTATAGTACTTTGGGACTAACATAAACAATGCAATCATATTTTGACTTGACAGGAAGTAGTCATGCGTCATCCTTGGCCACCAACACAGTATTGAAAATTACCAGAGTACCCAAAAATAGACACATAAATCAATATAATAGAATAGAGAGTCCAGAAATAAACCCACGATTATATGGTCAGTTAATCTTTGACAAAGGAGACAAGGATATGCAAGGGACAAAAGACAGTCTCTTCAACAAATGGTGCTGGGAAAACTGGCCAGCCAAATGAAAAAGAATGAAACTTGACCACCTCCCTACACCATACACAAAAATAAATTCAAAATAGATTAAGAACATAACTGTGAGACTTGAAACCTTAAAAAAAAACTAAAAGAGCAAAAGACAGAAATTTCTCTGATATGGGTCAGAGCAACATTTTTTTTTTGGCTATTTCTCCTGAGGAAAGGGTAACAAAAGCAAACTATTGAAGCTATGTCAAAATAAAATATGTTTGCACAGCAAAGGAAAGAATCAATAAAAATAAAATTCAACTGACTGAATGAGAGAAGATATTTGCAAATGACATATCTGATAAAGGGTTAGTATCCAAAATACATAAGGACCTTGTACAGCTCAACACCTAAAAACAGAATAAATTATAAAATGGGCAGATGATATGAAGAAACATTTCTCCAAAGAAGACAAACGGCCAACAGACACATGAAAAGGTGCTCAACATCACTCATCATCCAGGAGATGCAAATCAAAACCACAATGAGATATCACCTTATACCTGTGAGAATGGCTAAAATCAAAACACCAGAAACAAGTGTTGGCAAGAATGTAGAAGAAAAGTCACCTCTTGCAGTGCTGGTGGGAATGCAAAGCGGTACAGCCACTGTGGAAGACAGTATGGAGATTCCTCAAAAAATCAAATAATAAACTACCATGTGTTTCAGTAAATCCCCTACTGGATATTTACTTGAAGAATATGAAAACGCAAATTCAAAAAGGTAGATGCACACCTATGTTTATTGTAGTATTATTTGCAATAGCCAAATTCTGAAAGCAGCTCCAGTGTCCACTGATAGATGAATGGATAAAGAAGAGGTGGTATGTATACATAAAATAGAATCTTGTCATTTGCAACAACATGGATGAATCAATAGAGTATAATGCTAAGGGAAATAAATCAAAGAAAGACAAATACTATATAATTTCACTTATATGTGAAATTTTAAAAAGGAAACAAAGAAAAAAAGAGACAAACCAAGAAACAGACACTTACCTATAAAGAACTAACTGATGGTTACCAGAGAGAGGGCAGGTGGATAAGGGTGATGGGAAAAACAAATTACCATAGTATTGTAATTTTAGAATCTGTTTACAAAGTGTTTTTAGATATTACACACACACACACACACACACACACATACACCATAGGTCTTTTAATTTTTACATATATATATATATATATATATATATATATATATATATTTAAATTTAAATTTTCCTCAGTATCTGACCAATGGCAGATGCTCAATAAATATTTGCAGTATACTTTCAATATTGTATAGCTCTTATAATAGACTGCCACATTCCATTTGATATAAATCTGTTTTCATTTATAAACTTTTTAGTCTAAACAACTAATATTACTGGTTTGTGAAAGCGGTGTTAAGAAATATGCTTCATCAAAAAATGACAGTTTTAGAACGTTTCATCCCACATAAATATTCCAACTCAACCTGTATCATTATTTCATTTTTTTAACTTAAAAATACTGTCCATGAACAATTTTTCATACCCAAATCTGCTAATAATGTAATATGAAACTGGTGATTGTGGATTTTGCTTATAGACAGAATCTTTTTTAATGTTTTCCCCTTGAATGGTTGCCAAGAAAAATATAGCTCAAGAGACTGTCTAAGAGGAAATACTTGAGATATCTTTTCTCTCCTAGATTTGTATGGGTTGTTATTTATATCTGGTTGCAAAGTGGAAAATTGGACTGATTCTTACCCCAATGCTACCGATATTGAAATATCCTGAAGTGAGTATTTGTTGTGATGATTGACAGCATGATTATATGAGACTTTAAGTAGCCATGATTGCATTGTGAATTCTCATGTTTAAATTTTTTCAAGTGTTTTAAATTGCTGATAACCTTCAAAATTAGTGAACACTTACCAAAAAAGGGCATTAGAGTAAATTTATAAGATTGAAAAGCTCTCTAGATTTTTTTTTTCCGGAATGTATGCCAGTAGAGTGAATTATTTGATTACGATTAAATACTGGAGAACTTCTAGAAATGTTTCTTTATCATTTTATAGTATTTCTTAATAGAAAAATATGTATGATATATTTACACATCTCTGATGTGTACTAAATACAACAAAATATTCAATGGCTAGCAGAATCCTTTTTAAAGAGTATATCAAAGTATTTCACTGCTATTATGTCAAAATTGCAATTTATTTTTTTAAAGTTATTTAGTAATATTATCATTGTCAAAACCAAACAAAATGAATTTGCCTCCTATCTGGCTATATTAAAGATTCATCCACATGTGAAAAAATATAAAAAGTGTTGATTTAACAAAGAAATAATGTATTAGCATGTGTGTACGTATAGAGCTTTATTTTAGTATAATCAGTATATATACACACATACACATACACACGCATATATATGTATATACATGCATAAACACATGTACACATACGTTTGTTAGCAGTTTTCCAGAACTACTAATTAATGCCTGTTGCAGAAATTAATCTATTTTGTCTTTGCTAAAAGAAATGATTTACTGGACTAAGGACTAAGAAATGATTTACTGGAACGAGCAAACATTCAAAACCAAAAACAGTGACTTAATTTTTCTAAAAAAAATGAATTAAATATTATTGTGGCTAGATGGTGTGGTTTATATGATCTTTCATCTTTTTAACATTTTCTTGGATTCTCACTCTTGTGTTTTCCTAGAAATCCAAAAACCCTTCCCTTCTTTCCCCTGTTTTATTTTTACTTTTATATTAAATACTAGATGCACTTCATTCTTTTTCTTATTTAAGATCTTTTAGAATCCAGGTAAACAAATACAACTCTGTTTCTAATATTACTGTATCTACTCAAACTGAATATTTTACTTTTGTGTATCTATGGATTTAGTTTGTATTAGTTTCTTGGATATTTACTGAAGTGATTGCCTGACTCTTAGAATGAAGAACAGAATTGCTGAAAACATGAAATATAAGTATATTCCATAGTAGCCTCTCTGTTTTTGTTGTTTTCCATTTGTTAATAGCTATATTAATATTTTTCAGTGATTTCTTGAATAATTTCTTTGCTATGCTCTGCATGTAATCATTCTCTCCTCTTAGCAATTTAATGTTATCAGGTTATTATATGCTGGTTTTGACAATCAAGAATAAGGCAGCATTTGAGTGCCGTCTGGAGAGATCAGCAAGATTTAGACATGCAGACACAGGTTAACTACGGAGAAAATTCCAAGTTGTGGGGAAAGCAAAAACTCAAACACGGAGGAATATTTAGATTTTAAAAATAGAATGGTGCTAGCTAACTATTTGAATAATGTTGAACAAATATGGCTTGATTAAACATATCTTTAATAGGAGTTTAAATATTTTAAAAATTATCCTGTAGCCAAATATGAACTTACCAAGATTTTCTGAATGTGAGAAACATAATCAGATTCATACTTTAAAATTTTTAATATAAATAGGTGCTAAAACATTCTATATCAGGGCAGAATCAAAGCAGAGAGATAAGTTAGACATACAATGACATGTTCCTGAGAAAAGTTAAGGAGGCCTGGAACTACGGTATTAGAGAAAATAGAGTAGAAAAGGTAAAAGAGGATTTGGAAGCACTGAGTGTAGGTTATTTTAAGAAAACAAGAAGATAAAAATGCTTTCTAGAATTCTGTTTCCATGATTTAGTTTCACATACAGTGATTTTCAAATTCATTAAATTCTTTTTTTAATAGATCTTTTGTAAAAAATCATTTTTTTCTTTCAGTTGACAACCTTTAATGACTTCCTTTTGTGCTGTGCTACAATCTCACGGTGCCCAATGCTGTAGGGATCATATTAGGTGAAACCAAAGTACACTTTTAACCTAGGAAGGCTGACTGCTTAGGGATGCATACATGGACTTAATTCAACATTTGTGAAAATAATCAGATATACGTTATCCTAACGATACATAATTTTACCAGCTAATATATAAAAATATAATATTAATACATTATACTTCCTCACAAAACCTTAGGATCAGTTAAAATATAATGAGGAATCTACTCCTGAAATCATTGTGCCCCCATATGCTAACTAACAACTTGGATATAAATTAAGCAGTAAATAAATTAATTAAAAATAATATAATGAAATATAGTTTTTAAGACAGTACTTTGTGATATATATACAGAGTTCGAAACACAATAGGACCAGAGAAAATACGATCCTAGAGGTAAAAGAACTTTTAGAATTCATCAATTTGTGAATTCAAGAGGAGGAGATTTTCAAGAAGGAAGGGATTAATGTTGGCAACTGCTGCAGAGAGGTCCATGGGGTTGAAGATGGAACAACTGCAATTAGCAAAAGCAATTATCTCCTGTCAGGAATGTAAAGACCACTGGTAGATTAGAGTGAAAAATACACGTAGAAAATAGAGTCAAGAGGTCATTTTTGGTTCGGCTTTGCGCTTCATTCTCTGCTTCCTCCACTACCACCAAATTATACATTACATGTGTTCTATTTTAAATTCGATCTTGAGGTATTTCCTTTCAATTTTGTTGTGGTGGGAGGTTGGTATCATATCAAAAAAAAAAGTGGCATGTGTACAGTAACTCTATTTATTAAGAATAGGCATTTGAGGTTTATTATCATATTTTCTCTTTATTGAAAGAATTGAAATTTTTAATTGTAAATAACCTGGCACAATGGGTAAACTGAATAGTAGTAAGGTTTGAGTCCTGCAGTCTGGTAAGCTTGGGTGTAAAACTCAAGCTTGTCATAATCTGATTATGTGACCTGAGAAAAATTATTTAAGTACTCTAAACCATTTTTCTCATATGTCAGAAGAGGGTAAAAATATACCTGTTACATTTATCTTCCATTAGGATTGAAAGATAAAATGCTTGTATTGTTCGATGCAGAACCGGTATATGTTTAGCAGTTTAACACTTACCAATTATTTTGAACATATTGAAAAATTAATTAGGTATTTTCTAAGACAGATATATGTCTGTATATTTATGTATTAATTCTTTTATTTTAATTACAGAGGTAAAAATAACATAAGGCTTCTGGTGGCTTGATGGGGGTCACGAAGATCCTTGTACTTCCCTCATTCTAACACTTACCACACTTTATGAATATTATTACCTGAATATTTTTTTTTCTCCAAAGAAGTCTAAGCTCTATGAGGATAGGGATCATGTGAGTCTTACTCAGTATGTATCCTCACTGCTTAACCCAAGAAATGGTGTAGAGAAAAGTTCTGATAAATATTTATGAAAGAATAGATGAATTACTGGTACTGACTTGAGGCAGATTGAAAAGCCAAATTGCTTTCTGCTGAATAGAGGAAAAACTAAATTATAAAAATAGGAGAATAGTTTAACATTAAGAGGCAGGGGGAAACAAGAGATTGAATACCAAGAGACCCCAAAAGCTGGTAATTCAGGTTACCAAAAGGAAAAAGAGAGTCAAGTGTCCATACTGACATGTTCATAAAGTAATGCGGGTCTCTTCTTGAATAGACAATAAACAATATATATATAAAGGCCCAATGTAAAACCCTACAAGAACAGTTGTTTGCAAGTGTTCATATTACAAATATATCTGCACTCTGCCTTTGTTGCAAGTGAATGACAGTTCTCTTTAGTCATAAAGATGGGCTTAGTTTTATATTTGCTGTTTCTCAGTTGAACACACATTTTTTTTTCCCATTGTCTGTCTTCTCTGACATAAGGACCCTCCAGTATGTATAACCAATACCCATTCACCATGTTGCTTATGGTAATTGTGGCTTGGTCCCTGTTCATCATGGCAGCACTCAAATTACCTCAAGGACATTACAAAGTTTTGGCTGTGACACCACATTTTCTTCTCTGGCTAAGACTTCCCACCATCTTTCTTCACCACATAGCATGTTAATATAATAATATAATATAATATAATATAATATAATATAATATAATATAATAATAGCACATCATGTATTTTGTATATTGCATAATGATTTTTCTCCAGAGCTAATTCTAATTTATGGAACAGATTGAAGGCCTTCAAGTGCTGAGTTGTGCTAACAGTATATTAAAAATTGGAAAGCTTTATCAGTATAGTAGCCTGAAATTTGTCAGTTTCTAAGTAACTTTCAGGATTTTGAAAGACAAAAACTATAAAGAGGTAAAGGAGTAGAGAGAGAAATATAAGAACAAACAGACGAAAATAAAAGTGAGCAGGCAGTTGAACTAACCCTATGATCACTTATTGATCATATTGTGATTAAAATAGAAAAATAGAATAGATCTTTTTTTTCAGGTGCAGCCAAGTGCAGTTGCAGTATTTTCACAATGAAGTCAGTTCAAAAGTTAAAAAAGAAAGACTGATGACTCCTGACTCTCTTAAAGGCTTGATTCTGTGCTCCTGATGTGTGAGAACCATGAAAGTAAGGCTCTTGGAGCAAGAGGAGGATGCTGTTCTGTTTCAGTTTGAGGCATCAATTCCCAGAGAATCAGTGTTGCAGCCAGGTGCCGAAACATTACCATCCCTCAGTTTCTGTAGAATCATTTCAAATTACTACTGCGTGGGCACGGAATCAAATTTGGAGTCTACAAGACATTAGATTTCTATGTGAAATTTTTAATCACTGCTAAAATTTGCCTTGCTTTAAGGAAACAAATCAAATATAAAACTTTAAATTGTATTATGCAATTATAGATGTATAGAATTTGGGTACTGTACAGAACCTTGCAAACATCTAGTCTAACCCTCATTACATAACAAGTTACAGGTCACACTCTCAGCTGTTTCAGCATTGAAAGGCTCTGATATTTGAACTTCTGGGCTTCTGATTTTTTATATCATTCATATTTCCAACACTGGAGCTGCCATTCCCCATACTCTATTCTGTCTTCTTCTATAAAAAATTTTTCTCTTAGATTCCTGGTTCCTGCACACGTCCTCTTCCTTGGCACTTGAAAACTCTTCGGAAATTGACCTGCGTTAGTTTTCACTCCATCAAGGCTTTGAGACGTCTAAGTCAGTCCACCCTTGCTCCTTGCTTCCTACAATATAAGATATTTCAGAAATCTATTTGGCTACCTGAACATTTCCTCTTGACCCACTACTCTGTGTTATCCGCCAGAGCCAAAAGAGCAGATGACAGCTGAGGCTGATGATTACAGGGCTGATGAAAATCACCATAAAACTTATTGGTGAGAAATTAATTTATACTGGATATCATCGTTCTAAGGAATATATTTAGAAGAACAACAGAAGCTAGCTTAACCTTGGATGGCACTTATGTTTAGGGATAGGAATATAAAAAGGTCATTTTAAATTAAATTAAATTAAAAAGGCCAGAAAATACTAGGAAATAATTTGTAAATGGCAAGTACATTGGTAAAGTATTCAAGTTGAGAGGGGAACACTTAACAAGATAATGAGATTAAGCCACATTAAATGCTATAGAGGTAAAAAAAAAAAAAAAGGGCTAAACATTCCTATGAGTCATTTTGATCACATTTGCACATTTCTTAATCTCTTATGGCATGGATGTGTGCATACTTTACTAGCTTCAAAGTCTAGATTTTTCTTGCTTTAGCTTCAAATTTGCCTTCTTGTTTTCAGCATCCCATGTACGTGCAGCCAGCCGATTAATGTTTCTGGGACAGAGGTTTTCATATTCCATCTTCCCCAGCTTCTGAATGCTTTAATAGAGTGTTTCTCTCAAAGCACACCCCAGCACACTTGCATTAGAATCCTACTAGGTATGGTTCACCCAAAAAAAAAAAAAAAAAACAAAAAAACAAAAAAAAACAAACAGGTACCAGGCTCTCACCTTCAGCTAATGTATCAGAGTATGGGGCCTATGCCTTCTATTAGTAACTCTTTAGAACCTGTACTGATCTGTTCTACCACTGTAATTTGTGTAGTACATACCCTCTTTTCCTTGGGTTCATTTCAGTAATGCTGAGAAGTAATGCTCCAGTGAATCCATGCTAGTTTGTTTCTTGGATCTAATCCAGTTAATGTTACTGTAGCTGGGAATGCTAGAGGTTGGAGTCAGAAGCAAGGCCTCAGGCAGCTGAAACTCAGCAGCCTAAAAACTCTCTCATTTGTAAGGGCTAATACAAATGAAAAATAAGATGCTTAATTCTCCCTGCTGAAAATAAAGGAAGAGACACCCTCCACCAAAGTTCCTTTTCTTATAGCATTTACTTCAGAAAACTTGTTACTGTGAGTGCTTTGTCTCTTTGAAATGGATGGGAGTCTTTTTAAAAGCTAAATAAGCTTCTCACCAGATTTACAACCCAGGAAATGTCTCTCTCAAGAACCATCTTTTTTACACTATAATGATCAAAGAAGAGAGCTCTTATCTTCCAGTTTCTGTGGGAGAGCAGGTGCCTAACTTCCATAATTACTTCCCTCTAAGTTGCAAAAGTACTACCTCTTGTCATAAAGATATAAGAAGTTTATTTTTCCTTTTAATTAAGCCAATTAGCAAACACAGATGGGCACCCCAATTACCAGGTGAATCGAGTCGAACTGTGTATGACAAATGATGCTGTCAAATCCTTCTACTTAAGGATTAGTTATTTATCTTAAGAATTTGTATGTAATGGGTCACATCTGTTGGCTTGGGGTGAGATTTCCTTCTGTCTTGGCAATGTCTTAGTGGATTGCTTGTGATGTGCCTCACATTGTGGTTTAATGCTTATTCAATAACTGATTTTTTTTTTCTCTTTTACTTTTATGAAGGGGCTTTGTAAGTTGTGAGGAGATGTTCTTTTGATTGCATTTTGCCCAACACATTGGTTGTAACAACAAGAACAACAATAAACCAGTAAAGAAAAAGAAAACCTAAAGTAGGAAAATAAAAACAATGAAAATAAAAGCTGGAAATAATGAAACAGAAAACCAGTAAATGAATTTGAAAAATGAATAGATCCAAAAATTCATTCTTTGATATAAATAATAGATATATGTCTTTTAGGATGAGAGAAAGAAAGAAAGAAAGAAGAAAGAAGAAGAAGAAGAAAGAAGAAAGAAAGAAAGAAGAAAGAAAAAAAGAAAGAAAGAAAGAAAGAAAGAAAGAAAGAAAGAAAAGGAAGGAAAGAAAACAAAAAATATATTAAACTAGAAATATATTCAAACATATGGAAGAGTATAAAATAATTAAAAGAATACAGTTTTTTTATTGTGTGAAAACACATTTAAATCTCAAGGATATTCATGATTTCTATTTAACATTTTTATACTTGCATATATCTTCCAAAACCAGACATTCAAGTAGTTTTTTCTTCATAAATCAATTAGCTTTCTTAAATTAAGATGTAGACATTAATTTAATGAACAACCCTCTCGTGGTTGCATTTATAACTCCAATATTTCTAGGCCAGTCATCTAAAATGATACTTGCCTGGGAGGCCCAAGGCAAAATGGTTTACCTTCAGGCTTATTAGGCATCACCCTGTAGGCGTAATGCAAATTAGAATTCTGACTCTAGTTTGAAACTTTGATTAGCCGGCGGGAACGAGGCAAAAGCGGAAAGAAAGAAGGAAATATTTATTGAATATCAACTATGTATCAGAAAGCTTTTTGATATATCCCTTTACGTAAATTAATTCATTTAATTCTCACAGCTGGAAAAGGTGTTATTATACGCTTTTCATCTTTCAGATGAGAGACGGAGTTTCAAAGAGCACAACTTTTCTCAAATCACACAAAGGTAAAATTCAAACCTGGTGTGACTGATGGCAAAGAGCATTCCCTTTTCTGCTGGGTAACACCTCGCCTTGCTCAGAGAAAAGTGTAGAATTTATTCATCAACTTCACATTTGGTTTAGTTGCCTTCTTGGATTTGATTTCTCCAAAATTGTTTTCAAACTGATATTCTCACTAAACACAGAAAATGGGAAATCTTTTATGCATGGACAAGGCTGGGAAATGGATAATTCAAGAGTAAAAAAAAGGGGGTCAGGGGGAGGTATGTAGATATATATTTATTAAACAATATTTATTGAGTACCTATGCTGTATCCTATACTGTTGCAATGCAAAAAGACAAAGGAGACCTGAACTAAAGAAACTTTTACCAAAGGTAATAGCTATAATAAGTAATCAAAGGACGCAGAAAATATTTGCAAATGCTCATATGGCTTTAAAATGAGTAAATCAGGATAATCCCAGAGAGCATAAGTAGGATGGAAGGAAGAGCTGAAAATTTATGCTGGGTTGTCCAGAAACATTTCTAAGATGAGTTGACATTTGAATTAAGACCTGAATGAGGGGGCACCTGGTTGGCTCAGTCTTTTAACCATCCGACTCTTGATTTTGTTTCAGGTCATGATCTCTCATGATTTTGTTCATGGGTTTGAGTCCCACATCAGCACAGAGCCTGCTTGGGATTCTCTCTCTCCCTCTCTCTCTCTGCCCCTCCCCAACTTGCATGCGTGTGCTCTCAAAATAAATAAATAACATTAACAACAAAAAAAGAAAGACCTGTATGAGGAGAAGGAACTGGTTTTGCAAATAAAAGAGTAGCAGAGAGTAAAAGAATGAATAGAAAAGCAGTATGAAAGACCTGGGTCATGATCCAACAGATAAAAATCCTATGAGGTTGTTGAAGTCCTTGTTAAGAAGCTTGGATTTTATTCTACTTGATAAAGGTAACTGACACCGGCATAGAAGCACCACAGAAGTTGCAAGAGAGATGGAGAAACATTCTCTTAATGCGAATTGTGCTGGCCACATAGAAGCTTCATGAATATACTTGCAATATGTGTGGGTCTTCAAGAGTTAATGATGGCCAGTTCTTTGCCGAAACAATTATTTTTCTACATCTTTCATAGGTTATCTTAGGTTCCTTAGGTCAAAAGAATGTATACAAATACTGAAATCCCATAGATTTGCATGGGTATTTCTCTTACTATTATCTTTTCCCATTACATTTTGAAATTATTTGGATGAATATTAAAGACTTTTTATACATTTAATTTTTCAGTTGCATGGGGGTGTACATCTTATTTATTTTAGGAATTTAATGTTTACTAAATGAATAAATGCACTATCATAAATATTTGTCACTTTCAGCTGATTGAGGTTTTACTTTTAAATGTGTATACCTTTGGACTTTGTCTCCATAGTACTCTATTTTTGAAATACTTCATTCACGGTAAGAATACTGACAATTACAAATTTAAAATGGATAGATAGTCTAAAGGTTTTATCACTGGAACCTGACAACTCAGCCTCTGGGGCTTTTATATATTTTTTTTTCGTTCTGGCTCAGTGTCTAAAACCAAAATTTGCATAACAGAAGCTACTTTCACAAATCAAAGTCCTAATGTTAGGGGTTTTCATCAAGCACAAAAATTTGCAAGGGAAAAAGTACACTCAGGACAATGCTGTGCATTGGTACGCAATGAAATAAAAAGGCTGGGCCAACTAGAAAACCCCAGTATTACACTGATGTAGATCAGTCTCTTATTTTCATTACAGTATACCTCAAAAATCTTGCAATTACACTGATGTTCTCCCTTGAAGGTAAGCAAGTCCTCAGGGTAAAGCTCATATCATTAGATATGGGCTTTGATGTGAGCTCTTTTATTTCTTGCCACTTTGTCAACCTTTTCAGTACCTGAGTCTATAAAATCGCACGTTAGGATTGGGTAAAATTCCGCTCCAGAGAGACACAGCAAAATGAAACTATTATGCTTATTGACTTCAGGGCAGATTCTGCTCTGCAGATCAACATGCTGCATAGCACAGCAATGATGGGACTTGGGATGGGGGGACTGGACAGGGAGGTTCTGTCCTGGAGAGAGATTTCTGGATTTCTAGTTTCAGGTACAGTTCACAGCATACTCTGTAGATTCACCTTTATCACTGCAATAAGAATTCACAAGCTGTGGTTCAGTACAGGACTAGAATTGGTATTTATTACGATGCACGCCCTAGACATCACACTGCACACCACAGCAAAGTATTGGCCGAGATGGTCACCTTTATAGACTTGAAGACTCCTTAACCACCATAATATGTTTCATTATATTCTCCCTTTTAAGAAAATGAATGCAAATGAAAAGTGCCTAGGTTCTTAAGTCCCATAAAGATGTACCCTGTGTGCATAGCCCTTAGAGTATACATTTCACATTATTGCAACACATAAGGTATGCAATCCTTGGCAACTCGTGGTGATACATTTTGTCCAAAAATTGCACCAGTTTGCCTTTCAGCTTCAACTAAAAGTTAGAGAGGCATGTCTATTATTAATGCTGCCTCAAGTAGGATAATGGAAGTATGATTATATACCATCCCTGCTAATTTATCCTATGCCAGGAGATGTTAGAAGAGGGGATAGAATGCATTGCAATCTTGGGCGGGGGAAGAGGGAGGGTAAGCAAAGATTATGGGGAAAAACCTGTCTTTACTTTCTTAAATAAGGAGGGCAGGTGATTTTCTGGATTGATATATGATAAACTATTCAAACACAATGCTGTAACAAATGTACTAATTTATGTAATAATGTAATATAAGTTTTTTAAGGAAATGGGAATAAGCTGAGGCCAATCTTGAAGGCTTCTGGGTCATGAAACTCCTGACCAAATTACCTGGCCTCTTCTTACCACTTTTCTACTTGTGCTATGCTATTTTCCACTTTGTTCACTCTGCTTCAGCCGCACAAACCTTTCATCTGTTAGATTACTTCCCAGTACGTTTGTGTTTAGTTTTCTTTTTATTCTTGAGCTCTCTGATACCCACATATTTACAAGACTAGCCCATTATTTTCACCTATGTCCCATCTATTATTTTATTTAGAAAATCCACAATAAGTAGTAACACCTCTCCCATTCCAGGAGAACTCAATCTGATAACTGTTGCAGTGAACAAGGTAGACAATGCCTCCTAACTCAAGAAGCTTTTATCATATTGAGGCAATAAATCAGATAAATAAAGAAAATAATTCCAGAGTGTTGCGTAAACTTTAAAAAGAATAAAGCAGGATAATATGATAGAGTTCAACAGTAAGAGGAGAGGGTTGTTTTATAATATGTGCAAGTTATAAATGAACACTGTGAAGATTAATGCTGAAGTGGAATAATTTCTACATATCCTTGGAGTCTTGTGCATGACTTTTGAATGGAAGAATGATCAGATAGCGTTCAGGCCATTTTGCTTTGTGCCCCACACCCCCAGATGTAAGTAACTTTTTGAATACCTTTTTACAGGTGCTACTTAATGTTTCCCACAAGGAAAGAATGCCTCTGGTTCTCAGTGTCCTGGGAGGAGAAAGGGTAAGGGGGACAGAGGTGAGCTCACCAAGGAATATACTAATTCCTAGTTATCTCCTTTTCTAGTCTTATGCTCCACCCACACAACAATGTATGAGTTTTACCAAATGCAGAGTCTAGCCTCTTTCTTCTACAGAAAATACCAGTCACTGTTCTGTGCCTTGGAAATAGACTTTAGAGAGGGATCAGCTTTTGTAGCCACACTACAGAATTACTGTTACTAAATTTCTCAAATGTCAGCCTCACTACCAGGTTCCACCATACCTCTGGCCTTGTCACTTTGAGTTCTCTTCAGGAATCCATTTAAGTGAACATAATTCTTTCTTAAGACCAACTATTCCTTTTGCCTATTGTGGTGTAGATTACCTAAACCCTGCTCAGTCTCCACCTTTAGTTGATTTCCATCATCCCCCAAATGTATTGACATTCATTGCCTCACCATGTCTGTTTTCTCATTCTCTTTGTTTTAATAGATTTAAACTTATCCTGCTTTTTTTTTTCCTTACAAAATAATACACCTTTACTGTTGTTTTAATGGTGGGGAGGATAAGTCATAGATCTATATATGTAGTCAATTTGCTCTGTTGTACCAACTTTGTTTTTTAATGAATGATTAAAAACAAGATCATAATAAATTTCGAGAAAAATGTCTTCACTATATGATAGCATAATAGTATAGGACATACTATTATATCCTTTGGCATCATGATTTGCACTTGAAGATGGATACTTATGAACAGATTTTCATATGCCTTACAAATAGTAGATATAGAGCTTACATGAACAATTTTATGTTATAATTAAAGATGATTTTTTAAATTTTTTTTTAATGTTTATTCATTTTTGACACAGAGAGAGACAGAGCATGAGCAGGGGAGGGGCAGAGAGAGAGGGAGACTCAGAATCCAAAGCAGGCTCCAGGCTCTGAGCTGTCAACACAGAGCTTGACGCGAGGCTTGAACTCACAGACCGCGAGATAATGACCTAAACTGAAGTCAGACGCTCAACCGACTGAGCCACCCAGGCGCCCAAAGATGATTTTTTATATACTAACTCAAGAATATGTATTAAAATACACACCTGAGTAGATATTTGCATATAATTCCATTTGTTGGCTAAAATAAATGATTTAAAGAATGAATTATAATAGCATTCCTTGGGCGCCTGGGTGGCGCAGTCGGTTAAGCGTCCGACTTCAGCCAGGTCACGATCTCGCGGTCCGTGAGTTCGAGCCCCGCGTCAGGCCCTGGGCTGATGGCTCAGAGCCTGGAGCCTGTTTCTGATTCTGTGTCTCCCTCTCTCTCTGCCCCTCCCCCGTTCATGCTGTCTCTCTCTGTCCCAAAAATAAATAAACGTTGAAAAAAAAATTTATAATAGCATTCCTTAAAAAGAGTTTTTTAACTATGAATTAAATAATATTAATATTGAAAATTTTGAAAATAAGCATTACGTATTTTTCCTAATTTTGTTCTCTAATTTACAGGTACTTCCTTTCAGTGAATTGATAAAAAATCAATACAGGAATTGAGTTTTGTACCAAATAACAAGTTTTTTTTATACTTGAAACAGGAATGCCAGAGTGTTTTTAGGGAAACAAAAATGTGTGTCGTTGATTTCATCATGCTTTATCAACTGTTAATTTAAAAATATCTTTTTCCTAAAACATACTTAAATTTAGCCTAGTTATTTTAACTCTGAATTTGAAAAAGAGCTAAATATTGTAAACATGGTGATAAATAAATGTCAAATATTTCAGTGGCCTCATTTATAAAAGGTCATATATTTAAGATTGAGTAGGAAGGAGTCTTGGAATCTAGGAACAGAAATGCAAGGAAGCAGCCAACCTAGATACAACATCCCTCTGCACAGAGAAGACTCACTTTGCAGAAGTCAGTATACTAAGATTTCTGAAATCAGTATTTTTAAACATGTGATTATTGGGTACTGATTAGCCTCTGCAATATATTTCATATTCCTATTAACCGTGATATAAATTACCCACCTACAAAACAGAGAATTACTGAGAGATCATTTGTTTTGACAAGTCAAAAACAGGTAGAAGTTTAATTAATGGGAACAACCAGTGAAGGAGAACTGAAGCAATGGATTTGACACTAAATCCATAAGGTGCTTAATATATTGATTAAATATATTTTCTCTTCTAGGACCAAACATACTATTAGGCACTAAAGAAAGAAAAGTGATTAAGGTGAGTAGTTTCCCTGACCTCATGTAGATTACAAATCTATACATGCAGGTGATGATCACAAATAAAACCTCAGTCTTACTCTTGTAAATATTGAAAGTTTCCTATCTGGAATGAAGTTAATTTCTCATATCATACCCCCCAAGAGTTATTGTAACATCATCATCATGAACTACTTTTGAAAACTGGGAAAACTGCTTAAAATGTACCCTTATAATTTAATATAATAATATATATTTTCATGTATATGAGGTAAGGCTATAAGAAGATAGGGAATTTTTTTTAAATAAAAAAATCAAGGATTTTAAAATATAAGGCAGTATATTACTCCAAACCAGTCATCTTGGAGGAGTGTACAAATATTCTGATTGTCCTTCTTTGTTAGTCTGGATTCTCGAGAAAACATGAAAGCATGGGAAGAAAAGACACTGAACCACGTAAGGAGAAAAATCAAATATAAGGTGACATGTTAGTGAACTGGCCACAGCTTCACAAAACACCGCTCATGTTAGATTTTGCAGGGCATCTCCAGTAAGACCACACGGAATCCCTGCATCGCCAAACAATTGGTTGGAAGTAGGAAGGGCGAGAAATTTATCTTCTGGCCTCTTCTGGAATGCAGAATCTCACTGGTCAAATCTCCATCACATGGTAACTTCCCTGAATTTCTAGGTTCTTGATCTGGCACCTCTTGGCAGCCTTAGGGAAGTCAGAGCCTCTTTTGAGCACTCATATAACTGTGACCCATGCAGTGGTCTACCTTGTCAATCTGTACCAGGTGGGGCTCTCCTAGGTCTGTAGAACCATTGTTTAAAATACCCACTCTAGGAGGAACGAAAGAACAATAGGGGCCTAGAGGTTCTAGTTGGGTGCAAAAAATAAAGTCCAGCACTCCTGTATTTCTCTCTTCCTCATTCTTTTTTTGAAGAGTGTGACTGAGATGTTTCAGATATTTCTTTCTCTGGATTTAACTGCAACATGCCTTTATGTATTTTTAAGATTAAATTAGGTATCAGGGAAAATTAACATCTATAATGAGGTTAAAGAGATTAATTTCAATCGAAATGGAGAATATAAAAAAAGACATGGTAAAGAGAAACTAATTAGTTACATCATTTTTAGTATTTAAAATAGCTTTGCCTTCTAATTTTAAAACACACACACGTACACACACACGGAGTCATAAAAAGGGAGTTACAGTTTGATAGCATCTACCAAGTTACCTTTTATTCCTTAGCAAGAAGTCATATCACATTAAAAATTTTAATGCCTAAAATTTATTTCAATTTACACAAATGTGTAAATAAGAGACTTGGGCTGCAGTGGAGTTATATGTGAAATTATGCTATTACTTTTCCTCAAAAATCATTTGACTGTTTCTCTGAAACAAAAAATAATAATGTCATTCCCAGATTATAACATATTTTAGGGATTTATGGCATATAAAGGTTTATATAAGGTTTAACAAGTGCACCAATTTTCTTTCCTCAGATACAGTAAAGCTGGTTAATATCTCTGCTTGTCTAGTGTCACTTTTACATTTGCTGTTGTTTACTGTTCAGCATCTCTGCTATTCAAGCACCCTAATTTGATGAATACAAAATAACGTCAAAAGAAAATAATGTATTAATTAATAATGTTTTTCTTCATATTCTTGTCAGATAAAACGGGATGAAATAGAAAAAGGAATATAAGGCAATTTTTAACAGAGTTTCATAAAACAAATGAAAAATAATTCAGTATTTATCACTTTAAAGTTCATGAATAAAAGAGTTTTAAATGGATTAAGTACATTGGGGTAACTAATCACAACTCATATGGTAGATCTAGAAGCAATATAATGATTTTAGTTAGTATCTTTTGGTATTTGAACCCGTAAATCTTAACTTTTTATTTTGAATTACACTCATTCAGGAAAAAAAAAAAAAGACAGTGCTCTTTTAATAACTGTTCACCTGGTTCATTATTAACCATTCAATCATGGCTGCTGAGTGTTGTAGAGAGTAGCACTTCTACCTCTTTAGAGAAATTACATAGTGAATATGTTCTCGAAGTAGACATGTGTTGGACTGTAATTCTCCCTTTAGAAATGAATACCTTATTACCACAGTCACTGGGAGTGCTTCCAGAAGATAACCCTTGAATTATCTCCTCAACTCAAACTGTTCTGTAGAGACAACCCGTTTTCTGAACTCCCGTAGTGTTACCTGAGGTGTTCTATGAGATTGAATCACAGTTCCACTTCCCCACCACTAATTTTGCTTTCTTTTTTTCTCTTTACAGGATTTTATTCCAAAAGCCCTCCCCAATAGTCCTCTTATCTTCATCTCAGAATCTGATTCTTAGGGATTCCAATCAGTGACAGAATATCTGATGAGAAATAAGCAGTATTCCAAGTATTTAAGGCATAGTGTATATTGTAGATTAAATCTGGCAGCAAAATTATCTGACTTGTTATATTGAGCAGTAGATTCTATTTCCCTCTTTGCATCTGGGCAGAATTGTATGACTTGCTTGACCATCAGAATGTGGAAGAAGGAACATTCTAGGACTTTTTAGGCTAGGTTATAAGAAGCATTGTGGTTATCACTTTAGTTTCTTAGAACATTCTCTGTGGGTCTTAATGTATGGTATAATGAGTCTCATTGTCCTAAGATTATTATGCCTGAATGTAACATGGAGGTACTCCGGTCAGTAGTTTCAGCTTTGCCCAGTCATCCATATTGCCCTGCCTAGAGGCTGGGCATGTGAATGAAATAATCTTGGACCAGAAGAAGCCATAGGTCCACTGAATATCATTCAGTGGCCTTTGTTGATGCTACTTGAAACAAGAGAATCATCCTATCAAGCCCTGAACAAAATCTTAACTCATTAAATTGTGATTTATAGTAAAATATTTATTGCAATAAGCCAATAAGTTTGACATAATTTTTCATAGAATAATAGAAAACAGGAATGGATTTGAGTAGAAGAGGGGGGCTTTGTCATGGAAACTTTACAACTGTGGTATTGTCTTTGGGACTTAGCAATGGGAAAAGCTGGAACACCTGAGGGAATTGTAAGTAGAGTATCTCAAAGAGACTGTTAGTGGAAGATGAAAAATTCTCACAGATACTATTAGAAATGCTGACAGAAAAGACAGCTGTTATTGATAGTGGGGAAAAATTTGAATCTATAGACAACTGGCAGATTAAGCTAAGGAGATATTCAAGCCATAGGTTTAACATACCAACTAATTTCTTTTATCTGTGTTTGATAATATATGGATAGAAAGATATGAGATTAAACAAATTGAACAGTTCAGTTTTCAAGCAAAATTTAGATTATAAATGAAACAGTGCTTGATAGATTTTATGAAGGAAAGCTTTTCTTATTTTCAAGTTCTCTAGATGGCAAAAAGTTCTCAAAATAAGAAATAGACTAAAATCATAACTTAAGAGTTACAGAAAGAGTTGCTGGAAAACTCTTAAGACCTCAAACCATTTTAGAAGGATATAGACCCTATACATAAGCAAATGAATCTCTTTAAAAAGTATTTTAAAGTTCTTGTCCCACAACAATCTAACTCAGGCTTTTCTGAAGAAGGACCTATATCAAATACATTTATGGCTGAGTCATTGTCTAATGATGTGAACCACACTAAATTTCAGAGTAACTTCACAAATTTTTAAGAACAGGGTATTGGCATGGAACCGTCAGATTTTGCTGAGACAGAGACCTTACAGTATTAAAAGTAGCACTGGGGCCCCTACAGATATAAGCATAGGAAGCAATCTAAGAGGTCTACACACTTGCAAACGAGTTATTTTTTTTGGAAAAAAAAATAAGGATATATCAGGAGACAGAACAGAAGGCCCAAACAGTAGAGGCAAAAACCTTGAAGAATTATTCCCAGGGTGCCCTAATGAAGGCCAACACATGCCCAGCAGGCTTTTAAAATTGCTGTGCATCAGTGATTGACATATGCCCACTTCTTCCTCCTTTTTGAATCAGATGCCAATGGACGATGCCCTTTCCTGTGTCACTACTGTATGTTATGGCCATGGGATGCACCTAGAGGAAGGAAATGGGAAATTGATCTGTTTACAGATATGAATATTGAGAAAAATTATACTTGAGGGGAACTGTGCTTATAGATCCTATCATCTGTACTTGGACCCAGACCTGATTTAGATGCCCAGAGACTGGACTTGAAGCTAATTCGATAATAGGATGAAATATTCTGTGCCTTGTAAGAGGTGAAGTTTGCATGTGAGAGAAGTGTACGTTCCTTATGCTCAGAGGTACGTTAATAGTAACCCAAAATTTTGATACCCTTCCCATTCAGGAGTGGAGTCTCATTCTTTTTCCTTGAAACTCACTTGACCTAAGTGATTTATTTTTACTAGTAAATGCTACAGATACAATGTTTTGGTATTTCAAAGCCTGTCATAAGAGGCTTTGCCTTTTCCAAGTGGATTTATTGATACTCTCAGCCTCAGATAAAGGTACATGCCCTATTATCCTGAGGCTACCGTGTAAGAATGAGCAGGTTTAGGTAAATGTCTAAACTATCACTCAATAGTTCTACCTAGGCTAAGACTTACAGTCACTCCCAAGAAGACTATATATATATATATATATATATATATATATATATATATATGCCAGTTCAGACTATCAGCCTTCACTTTACTAACCTTCACTGTATTACTTTCATTAATGCTACATGGAACAGAAGACTCATCCAGCAGAACACTGCCCATATTTTTGACTCACAACTCCAAGTTGTAACAGATAATAAAACAGTTGTTGCTTGAAAGTACCCTATATTTTAGGATATTTGATCATTCAGATATAGTGAATCAGAAAATCTTAGACCAATAACAACCCTATTCATCTTTTAAAATCTCTAACTGCACCTATGGAATATGTAATGGTATATGTATTCACATGTACACTCAAACTTAAAATCACTACATGAAAAAAGTCAATTCATGTATCCTATACCCAAATTTAAACTATAGTAAAGTTTATCCTCATAAATTTAAAATACGAAATTTGACAAAATAAAGCAGAAAATAAGGAAGAGTGAAAATTAACTAGTGATGATTTAATAGAAGAGCTAAATAGAAATTGGATAGAGCAATAATTTAAAGCCAATAAGAATGGGTTTCATCAGTAATGATAGCTACTTCATCTTACAAAGAATGTCTAATGTATATGTTATCACATAATATCGGAAACATTTTTGGTATTGGCTAGAGAATGCATATTAATTCGGGTCAAAGAACCCACTTACTCATATGGAAATGGAGAGCAAATAAAGATTTTTTAAGTCAAGGACAACTGGTCAGTGTGTGCTCAAGATTATTAATCAGATGATACTCTTCAGAGTGAATTGGTTTAGAAAGAAAACAAATGTATAGAAATAATTTTAAAAGTATTACAATAAGTCAGGCAATGGATGCTAATTAAGGCAACCCCTGGACATGGGAGGTTAGAAGCCTTTGACATAAATTGAGTGTAGTTTCAATAGGTCTTAGTGACAGAATAAAGCTGATGAGAGTGTGGGCTTTGAGACTGAGTTATTCACTGAAAGGTGATGCCATTATCAGATTTTGAGAAGTAAGGGATAAGAGGAAGTTTTGGGAAACATGAAATGCTTCTCTTTTTCTCTAAAATACAGTATAACTTGTTTTTATCTTATGCTTCCTATTCCAAATTTACCTATATTTAATAATAACTTGAAAAAAAGTATATAATTTAAATGGTTAAGGCTGGTAATATGTTTTGAATATCATAACATTTCTTTCATCAAAATATTTCCTAGTTTTATTTTGGGTCCTAAAAATCCTTTGAAATATTTTGACATTTATTTTTCATGAATGTGTATACCTCTCGCTGACTAAAAGTTTGCTTATATTTAGTTTGCAGACTAGTTGCTCCCCAGGAGTAATAGGAAAACCATGTGCAAAAGGCTGTTCATTAAGTGCTGTAAGGAAGCTGCAGCTCCTCCTTACTGATGAGACATTTAGCAAAAATCACTGAAAAATTATATCTCTTCTTTCATTCTTTTGTATTTATATGGTGTCCCATTGATTCAGAGCTCACAATATTTACTGCACATCTGTTTTACATTTACAAATACTCAGAGTGCTGCTTCGTTCAAAGTTCTATTCCTTACATTCCTTATGCCTGATGCAATTACAGCATTTTAAGAGGAGGATAGAAACCTAGTTGAATGAGTAAGAAGGAAACAAGTGCATCCACAGCTGTATAATACTTAAACTTTAAAATACATACAAATAGAGTCCTCAAGCTCCTGCAGGATGCTTAAACACCTGGTAGATGAGATAGATATGCAAAGCAGTTTAAATATTTTAATTCACTTTGCTCAGAGCGACAGAATATGTTAACTACAGAGTCATAAACTGAATATACGGACTGCAAAAGATATTTCCTCCTAAAATGTTCAATAAATGGTCCCAAAGCAAGGTTAAGTACCCATCAACCTAAATTTGGAGAAGCTTATCAAGATATATCTAGTGAATACAGTCCATGCCCATAATGGACTGATACAAAAGGTTTTATTTTTTCCTATTATAATCAAAGTCTTAAGGACAATGTGTTTGATAGAGACTTTGCAGGGAATAGATTAGACAGAGATAGAGATAGATAGAGATGATAGTGATAGAGATAGAGATAGAGATAGAGATAGAGATAGAGATAGAGATAGAGATAGAGATATTTCAGGGACCAGTTTTGGAAGGAGTTCTAGGGATTAATTAACAGTGTCAATGTCAGTATGCTTTGCAGGGGAAAAAAGGTGGCAAATATATCATTAACTTCTCTTTCTTTTTCTGTCTCAAATATTGAAAAAAAAAACAGATATTGGGTAGAATGCTTTCCCATAATTCCAATGCTTGCTATCTGCTACACTCATGCTGTTAACTTATTTTAATGTGTTCTATTTATTTACCATACATTTCTGCAAAATATTTCCTTTGCATGAAAAACAAAATGAAACAAAATAAAAACAAAAAAACAAACAAAATACTGTTGAATGCCATAACCAGTAGTGTCTCACTGAAGAATCTAAAATCCAAATAAGTTTTTTTTGGCCTCAACCCAATGATAACCATTAGCATCAATACCCCAGATGTTAGAAATATGACTGCAGTTTGTTTTTGAAACAGGTAGCCTATGATCTCCCAGGAGTGTATACACTTTTGTCTTTTTTATTCTGAATGGTATGTACAAACAAAACAAAATGTACTAGGCCTCCATCATGGTCAATATATATTTATTCTACAGATGCTGTTAATATATAATCATGCATGATTAAATATAATGTTTACACATTATGCTATCACATATCTTATGCGATCACAAATGCAGACAAACCAGACATCTAAGAAAACAAACATTTTAACATATTTTTCTGTAAATCTAATAGATTATTATGCACAGTTCTCTTTGGAGATCATTGCCTAACCTACCAGAGCCTTTCCTCAGAGAACCCATAACCTATGAGATCATAAGAAATTCATGATCCATTACCTGGCAATTGGATGTATGAGAGAGTGAGATATTCTGTTCTTTTGATTGTGGGCTGCATTGAGATGATTTTCTTGCCATTTAAGATTAAAATCCCCAGTAAAATTATCCATAAAAATGGTTTTGATTTTATTTTGGACCATTTAGTGGCTTAATCATCACGCATGCTATTGTACATGAAAAATGTATGGAAGTTTACCTATTAGAACTATAAATATCTAGTTGAAATTTGGTGTCTTTTGAATATATTTGTCTATTAACATAAACATAAATCTCTTACATATCAAGATTGTGCACTCCACATATTGAGATTTTTCAGAAAAAATGGATCATATCATTGTGACAATCCTTAATATAAACTATTGTCTTTGAATTATCAGTCAAAATGTTACTTTTGATTAAAATTATGCTAAAATATATGTTGCTTCTCCAACATTCTCAGAGAGTTAAAAATTAGTTAATTTTGCCATTTTTTACTATTCTGTAAACAATAGTTTGTGTAATGTTTAAAGAGACTTCTGGTTACCCTCTATTTATAATATAGTTGAAACATAAGAAATAGATAAAGAATAAATGAATAAATTATGACAAAGTACAACATGCACTCATGATAATAAACCTTCAATAAAATAGTTTTAGAGGGAACATACCTCAACATAATAAGTCCATCTATGAAAAAGCCACAGATAATATCATTCTTAGTGGGGAAAAACTGAGAGATTTTCCTCTATGATCAGGAACAAGAAAAGGATGTCCACTCTCACCACTGGAAGTCCTAGCCTCAGCAATCAGACAACAAAAAGAAATAAAGAGCATTCAAATTGACAAGAAGTAAAACTTTGACTATTTGCAGATGAAATGACACTATATATAGAAAACCCAAAACACTCCACCAAAAAACAAAAAAACAAAAACAAACAAACAGAAAAAAACAACCCTGCTAGAACTGATACACAAATTCAGTAAACTTGCAGGACATAAAATCAATGTACAGAAATCTATCGGATTTCTATTCATCAATAATGAAGCAGCAAAAAGGGAAATTAAGGAAGCAATCCCATTTAAAATTGCACCAAAGCCAATAAGATACCTAAGAATAAACCTAACCAAAGAGGTGAAAGACCTCTTCTCTAAAAACTATACAACACTGTTGAAAGAAATTGAAAAGGACACAGAGAAATGGAAAGACATTCCCTGCTCCTGGATTGGAATAACAAATATTCTTAAAGTGTCTATACTACCCAAAACAACCTACACATTTAATGCAATCCTTATCAAAATTCCAAAAGCATTTTTCACAGAGCTAGAAATAAACAATACTAACTTTTTTTTTTTTTATGAAACCACAAAAGACTCTAAATAGCCAAAGCAATCTTGAAAAAGCAAAGCAAAGCTGGAGGCATCACTATTTTGGATTTCAGATGATATTACAAAGCTATACTAATCAAAACAGTATGGTAATAGCACACAAATAGACACATAGATTAATAAGAACAGAATAGAAAACCCAGAAATTAACTCACAACTATATGGTCCATTAATCTTTGATGAAGCAGGAAAGAATATCCAATGGGAAAACTATAGTCTCTTCAACAAATGGTGTTGGGAAAATAGGATAGCAACATGCAAAAGAATGAAACTGGACCACTTTCTTACACCAAACACAAAAATAAATTGAAAATGAATGAAAGACCTAAATGGGAGACAGGAAACTATCAAAACCCTAGAGGAGAACACAAGCAATAACTACTCTGACATTGGCCCTAGCATCTTCTTTCTAGATATATGTCTCCTAAAGCAAGGTAAACAAAAGCAAAAATAAACTATAGAGACTTCATCAAAATAAAAAAGCTCCTTCACAGCACAGGAAACAATTAACAAAACTAAAAGGAAACCTGTGGAATCGGAGAAGATATTTGCAAATGACATATCTGATAAAGGGATAGTATCCAAAATATATAAAGAACTTACAAAACTCAACACACAAAAAAGGAACAATCTAATTAAAAAATCGGCAGATGACATGAATAGATATTTTTCCAAAGAAGACATAAAGATGGCTAACAGACACATGAAAAGATGCTCAGCATTACTTATCCTCAGCGAAATGTAAATCAAAACTACAATGAGAAATCACCTTACACCTGTCAAAATTGCTAAAATCAACAACACAAGAAGGAAAAACACGTGTCGGTAAGGATGTGGAGAAAAGGGATTCTTCTTTCACTGTTTGTGGGAATGCAAACTGTTGAGGCCACTCTAGAAAACAGTACAGAGTTTCCTAAACTATCCTACAAGCCAGCAATTGTGCTATTAGGCATTTACCCAAAGAATACAAAAATACTAATTCAAAGGGATACATGCACACTGATGTTTATAGAAGCATTATCTGTAATAGCCAAATTATGGAAACAGCCCAAGTGCTAATTGACTTTTGAATGGATAAAGAAGATGTGAGATACACACACACACACACACACACACACACACACACACACACACAAGGAATATTACTCAGCCATAAAAAAGAATGAAAATGTGACATTTGCAACAACATGGATAGAGCTAGACAATGGTATGCTAAGCAAAATAAGACAGAGAATGACAAAATATTATGATTTCACTCATATGTTGACTTTAAGAAACAAACAAGTAAAGGGAAAAAAGGACAGAGGGAGACAAACCAAAAGACAGACTCTAAACTACAGAGAACAATCTGATGGTTACGAGAGGGGAGATGGGCAGGGGTATGGCTTAATGTGATGGGGATTAAGGCGTGCACTTGCTGTGATGAGCACTGGGTGTTATATAGAAGTGTTAAATCTCTGTATTTTACACCTGAAACTAATATTACACTATATGTTAACTAACTGAAAACTTAAATAAAAACTTTAAAGAATGGATAAAGAAATTAATTAATAAATATCACCTAAAAGGATGATTTTATCTGTTTTTGCGTTTTGTTTTTCTGTAGAACCAAGGTCAGCCATAGAAGTAAAAAAAAAACAACAACAACAACATGAGATAAGGAATAAAAAATCAATAAGTCTCTTGGTCAATATTTGAGTTTATTTCAGCTAGAAGCTCTCTTTTTTTCTTCTTTCTTTCTTTCTTTCTTTCTTTTTCTTTCATTATTAAGTACATTTATTTAATTTGAGAGAGAGAGAGAGCACTCATGTGAGAACTGGGGAGGGGCAGAGAGAGAGGCATATAGAAAATCACAAGCAGGCTGCTTACTGTCAGTGCAGAGCCCAACAAAGAGCTAAGTCTCATGAACCATGAAACGATGACCTGAGCCAAAATCAGGAGTTGGACGCTCAACGAATTGAGCCACCCAGGTGCCCCTTTAATTTTGTCTTTCTTAATTCTGGTTAACTAAAACAGTACCAACAAACAGACAAAATAATTGCCAGAGACAAATTTTATGAAGTGTTATTTTATCTGGCATAGAAGTACAACATAGCGAAGTGAAATTTACCAAAAACGAAAACAAAAACAAAAAAAGGAAAATGAGGCAGGAGAAAGGGGAAAGCAAGTACAAGATGATATCAGTGGACTTGCCACTCTTTGACAAGACAGGAAGTTGTCTCAGTGACACAAACCATCCCCAGAAAGGCCTTATGAAACTACAACATTTTAGAAAAGTTAATGAAAGAATGAGGAAGGAGAACTTTTTTTTTTTTTTTTTCTCCCCAGTCTTCTCCTATCTTCTGAATCTGTCCCAGGAGTCATTAACTCCCCAACACTTTCTAATAATGTCAACAGGCCCTTCAGGATAGATTCTGGACAAAGCCACACTTTCTGTTTTTCCAAGAAGCTGAGACCTAGGCTGGGAGCTACTCTTCTCCCATGGTGATAGCATAATGGGTATCAGATTGAAGCCCTGCCCTCACTCCTGGAGAAGGTTAAACAGCTGGCAATGTTTGGTGATGAGACAACATATGTGGCAGCCAGAATTTTACCACCGAAGGACACAGAGAAGGCCACCGTGGCCACATCACCATAGAAGAAGCAGTATAGGTGCTGGAAGCCTGTGTGGACAATTGGGGCTGAGCAGATATAGGAAGACATTTAAATTGCTTCTGATCTACTCCGCCTTCTTAGATCCTAGAAAATGTTTTTTTTTGTTTTTGTTTTGTTTTTGTTTTTTTTTATATTTCTGATTAATTTCTGTCCCTTTATCCCTAATTTTTTGACCTTGGACTTTGGATCTTTTAGAAAATCAAGCAAAATAATAAATATCATTCATTGAGCCAAAGACATATGATAATACTATAGTAGGAACTTTTAAAATGTTCATTAAATCCCCACCACAAGCCTTCATCAGACAGATAGCTTGTATGCTATAGGAAAGATGATATGACTGAAACATAAGAATTTAAGTAATATGCTCAAGGTTAACAGTTTTAGAATTTGCAAAACTAACATTTATACCTAGAACTTCTAGATACCTAGAACCATATCTTTCTAAATAGAAAGATATGTGTTTTATAATCTATACCAAGATATCAAGAATTGTCTTTGGTGTAAGGCTTTTGAACCATCTTAAGTTAGAAAGTAATTGTTTAGATTCACCAGTCTTAGATGTAAATATATTTAGCTATAGATACTCTTTTAATAAATCATGTGGTCTATTAACAATGGTATCATCAAAACAAAATATTATCTTATAAATAATGGTTGGGGCAGATTATAGTAGTTTTTCATGCTCTAATCAACAAGAGGAAAAGCCATAGTTAATAGGTAAGAGTTCTTAATCAGTGTTCTGTGTTTGATGTTATTAATATATCAATTAATATTCCATACTAACACTGTTTAAAACATCTAAATTCCATAAAATGTCTATATTCCATACCAACACTGCTAAAATGCTTTTCTTGAGAAATGAGGTGTATTTTAGTTTAGTTCTCTGAATGAAATTGCAGTATTATGTAATAATATGCAGGTGATATCAGATTGTTTTCATAAAATAGCCTAAGAAAGTTGTATTATCAAATAGCTCTCAAATAGCAAGTTTTATTCTCAAATAGCAATGTCTTTGGCTCAATAAGTCTCTTGGTCAGAATTTGAAGACAACCTCCAGAGGCACAAAAGAATCCATTTACTTATGAATCTGTATTTGTATGTTTGTATTTCAATCTGAGAAAAACTCAAGAATAAATCCATTTCTAAAACAGGCCATTTGAATGATAAAACAAATGTGCACTTTCCTTTATATTGGGACAAATCTCCGAAATCACTGGCCTCTGATTTGTGGAGTTCAAACAGAGGATTTTCAGGGATTCAATACTTATGGGAAACAACCTGAATAACAGTAAGTGCCAAACACTCTGTGATCGTGTTGAGTAACTACTTAAAATACCAGAAAGTGTTCAACATTATAAATTTTATTCTAGTGACTATTTCAGTTTTATGAATTTATGTTTAACAATGAAACACACCTGGTCACTAATATTGAAGCAATCGAAGACACTATAAATTTCTGACAAAATTATTATTAGCTATTCAATATGCTAAAAAGTAAATACAGTTACAACTGTGACAGGTAAGGGGCGCCTGGGAGGCTCTGTCGGTTAATCAACTGACTTTTGATTTTGACCCAGGTCATGATCTCATGGTTGTGAGATCAAGCTCCACCTAGGGCTATGCACTGAGCATGGAGCCTGCTTAAGATTAAGTGTGTGTATGGGGCGCCTGGGTGGCGCAGTCGGTTAAGCGTCCGACTTCAGCCAGGTCACGATCTCGCGGTCCGGGAGTTCGAGCCCCGCGTCAGGCTCTGGGCTGATGGCTGGGAGCCTGGAGCCTGTTTCCGATTCTGTGTCTCCCTCTCTCTCTGCCCCTCCCCCGTTCATGCTCTGTCTCTCTCTGTCCCAAAAATAAATAAACGTTGAAAAAAAAAAAAGATTAAGTGTGTGTGTGTGTGTGTGTGTGTGTGCATGTACACACATAAAACATGCTCTCTCACTCAATCTCAAAAAAAAAAAAATTTAAAAAGACTATTAGGCACTGTAGTAGTTAAAATTTAGCTCCTTGATTTACAATGTTTTAATGAAAAATAGCTTGTTAAAAAGTACCAAAATATTATAAGAAAGTAATGTAAATTATTTAAAAGCTCGTCTCTGCATCAGTATGAGTTTTCTTTATAAATACACAGAAAAATCCACACCTCTCTCAGCTTACTTCAACACAATAGTGGGAATTTCTTTTTTGCTGAGAAGGACTGAAACAGAGTTTTGTTGAAATTAAAAAGTAACTAATTGTATAGAACATTAGCAATTTAAGTAATTTTTAAATTTCTTTGCAAAGTACATTTCTGCCTTTCATTTTATTCAAATAAAATTCTGATTTTTATACAATTAAACTAATACTGCCTTCTTCAGAGTAAATCCTTGAGAATCAAGCTTTATTTATTTAACCCTCAAAAAGCTCAATGTACTTATTGTAAATTAACACAATGGCTCCACCCTCTTATTGAAGACTCTCAACAACCAGCAAGGACGAAAATTACAAACATTCAAAATTGCCATCAGAACCTCTTGGCTGGTACACAATTCCGAAATCTGGCCAGTGGGCATTCTGGGGACGGTGAGAATGTACACATTTCTACTTTGTGTAAAGCTAGACAAAGAGTAAATATATGATTTGGTGAGAGTTATAACAAGATATTTTCCATTACTCTAATATAGAAAAATTTTCAGTATTATGTTTACAGAAAAAATGTATACTTTATTTTCAGGAATATAGCAAAAAAAAAAAAAAAAACACGTAAGAAGATACTGAGTGCTGAATTGTAACTACTGGCTATTCTGCAAATACAGTTAAATTGTTAAACACCTGATGGGAAACACACTATATAAAATTATTATAAGTTCTCTGAATTTTAAATGGAAAATATGTAAATGAAACCAAATATAAATTTCCCCTTGATGGGTAAACATTGTTTTCATCTGGTATGTAATAATAAATTAGAAGGAACTCTAGTCATCATGTAACGTTCATATAATAAGATTAAAAATTTTTAAAAATAAGATTAAAGTTTTCCTGGTTCTTATTTTTTAAATTCAGCTTCTCAGAGGTAAGTACCAAGAAAGCTAAAAAGAATCATTACCTCATACGTATTTCAAATTCTATATTTACAATAAGTGTATAAGGTGTTTGGAATTTTATAGCAATAAGAAAGTAATAAAATGGAAATCAAAGTTAATTATTATGCATACTGTTAATAAATTTTTGATATTTAAATTCCAGAAGGGAAAGTTTACCATGTTTTTGCTTTTTAAAAAAAATTTTAGCTATTTTTTTAAAACTAAAACGTATGTTAATTTTGACATGAATTTGTGTCTTACTTATTAAAAGCAGCATATTAAGTTGGAAAAATGATTAGGTATTTTTATCTTCCTCCATTAAATTGTCATTAAAATGTCTCTTCAATTAACTGAGTTCTACAATGTACTTTGGTTTTATAAGGTGGAACTTGGTTAGGATTTTTGTGCTCATGATTGCATATTTTATCTGCAAAAATCTTTGAAACTTTGAGACAACATGGATATTCTAATAAAACATACTATTCTTCACTATGGTTTCAGAGAAAATATTAGTTAATTTTTTAAGAACTAAGAGATTAAGTATAATATACTGGTGGAGATCCCTGTTCAAATGTGTCTTGGAAATCCATAATGACCTAATACTAAAAACATAAAGGATTTTCTTCAATTTCTTTCTCATTGTGCTGAAGCATCCCTTCCCCATAGTTTCTTATACAGTTTTAATGTAGGGAAAACAAAGTAAATGACACAAATTTAATTAATATTTTAGTTCTACTTTTGTCTTACAAAATGTTTGGCTCATAAAATATATATATGTATATGTAAGTGTATATAATATATATATATATTGAAGGTAATATTCCAGCACTTGAAAATTTACAAGTTAGAAATTTGTAGTAGCTTGGTCAGAAACTATTCATCAACCTCTGCTTTACACAGGTACAGATTATAAATGCATCATAAAGGGTGCTCTGTCTGAAGTTCTTCAATGACATTGAAACTGATGAATTAAGGTATGGGTGGGATTTTATATCCCCGTGGTTACATATTATATCCAGAGTTGGGGCTTAGGAAAAGGATTAAGTTTCAGTTAACTTAGAGAAAACTCATTAAAATTTAGACAAATGGGATAAACTCATTTATAAATTATGCTTATGATATACGGCACTCTTCCATTTGGAACTAGATATTATAGCACAGCATGTTTAATGAACAGGGTATAATGTAGGTTTTATTTACTTGTCAGAAATCAAATCATGTAGAAGCTTTAGTTGGTAGGATTAATAAAATTAAATATTATATGTAGATACCTTGGATATTCTCTAAATTATACATGATGTAGATAAAAAAGATTATTATTACTATTATCAATAGGAGCTCATGAATTATTGATTGCATCTTCTCTCAGTTGATATTCAATAACTAGCTACTTATCCTAATTTAAAAATTTATTATCCAAGTCATTTACCCTCTAAAATAAGTAACACAGGCATCAAATGAGAAAAAAAAATACAATATATAAATACACAAAGTAGACAGAATGCCAGAGAAGAGAGTATCTATAGGAAGATGTAGAATTTAGAAAATAATTTTCAAAAAGGTACAGGAAGGTCTCATCCAGGTTACCTCCTCCTATGAGTCACACTTAATGGAAATTGGAAAGAAGTCTTAACATGCTCATGAAAAGTCGGAGTGGTGGTAAATCATGTAAGATAGTTTCAAACTTATTAACAATTTATTTACCTAATCGTCTTGATTAAAAGGTTCCTGAAGTCAGACAGCTATAGATTTGAATATTTTACAAACTTAGCAAACTTTCAAACTTACCCAGCCTCTGCACAGCAGTTTTCTTATCTGCTACTTGAGAATATCAACTACATCAGACATTTGTCAGGAGCAACTTACTTGACATGCTTCGTACATTAATTAACAAATAATAGATAAAATGAACACCATGTGCTGCATACCCAGCTAGACATTGGGGAATATAAGGTGAAGAAAACCAGGCAAATATGTATGGTTTTAATGTAATAGGAGCTCATGAAATATTGATTACATCTTCTCTATGTTGGTGTTCAATAACTAGCTATTTTTCCTAATTTAAAAATGTATTCTGAAATGCTGTATATACAAAGAGTGGTGTAATGATATCCAATATGTGGGTAAACTCTATTTCTACATACATTGAATAAATCCATCATCTCTAAGGATAGGAGATATATTTAATGTAAATAAAAAGTATATTTGGTACATTATATATTTATTTTCACTAGCCAAAAATCCCCTTATTTTGTTAGAAATTAGATATAGAAGGAAATACAGAAATTTCATCTCAACCACACATAATTTTCTAGTGATAAAACTGAGGCATAAGTGTCAAAGTGATTTAACCAAACTTCTTTTGACTAGTGTCTACTTTTTAATAATAATAATCAAGTAAACATATTTTACTCATTATAGAATAAAGTGTCAAGTGAACAGAATATTAACTAATAAAGTTCTAAATGATTCTTTTAATCCCCTTATATTACCCTATTAAGTTATGTCTCCTTGAATATAAACTTGCCTACTTAACTATAGAATACATATGTGGACATATAGGTCATTGAAAATTTTACAAAATATCTGTGCTGGTATAGTCATAACACTCTAATTGTCCAGTTGGATAAATCCAAACTGTCCAACTCCATATTGATGCCATCAGAAAGACAATTATAACGTGTATTAAATATAGCTAAAAGTTATATCCATGTTAACAACAGATGTTATATCATCAACTGAGGACTCTGAATATAAAGAAAAGAGAAGGAACATGAACATATGGAGGGCAGGGAGACCACTGTGAGGTATTTACCATGTTGGATCAGTGCAAGATTCAGCACACTTGTCTTTATGACAGTCCAGGTGAGAGCCAGTTGCTTTCCAGGGGTGCGAGGTAAAGACTTAAGCTATTGAGTTTAATCTTGAAATTACTTTTGGTTTATCCTGATCTTCTTAAAGGCACAGATAAAACTATTCTTAAAAGATAACAGCATATTTTATCACCCAATGTTTCATTTTAAATAAAATGTATAATTTCTTCAAGCTATTTCTCTACTAGGGAAAAATGCATTTTCCGAATATGCGTTACTATATCTTATTCATATATAAATCACTTCTTCTTATCCTAATCTAGAAAGAGTTTTGCTTTGAAATGTCATGAATTAAGAAAGCACTAAATATCTTTTTTGTTTGTTTGTTTTAAGTTTACTTATTGATTTTGAGAGACAGAGAGAATGTGCAAGTGGGGGTGGGGCGAGGGAGGGGCAGAGTGCTAGGGAGAGAAGGAGAATCCTGAGACTCCCTGCTGTCAGCATTGAGCCCCACATAGACCTTAAACTCAAGAACCCTGAGATCATGACCTGAGCCTAAAACAAGAGTCCCACGCTTAACCGAATGACCCTAGGCCCTCCTAGGAAGCACTTTAAATTTTTTTTAAAGTTGAACTTACCTTAAACTTTTTATACTAAATATCTTTTAAAGAATTTCTCTCTTTTTTGGCATTCAAATATATCTCCCTATTTAACCATATTCTGTGTCATTTGGGGTTTTAATAAATACACACCTAAATTTTGTAGAAATAAAAGTAGTAATAACTAACTGCTTGTTCTGTCATCCATACCCGTAGACTATTTGACTTTGTTTTGAGGGAAAAAGACAAATTTCCTGATTTTTTTTATATGTCAAGGCAACAGTCCGCTTGGAAACCACTTCTGAATTGGAGATATAGAGTAGAGGAGGAAAGAATGCCTCTGAGGTATGTGCTTTATAAGTTGCCCATGATTTTAGTGATGGCAAATACCAGAGAAATATTTTAAAAACAGCAGCTCCTCAGTTTTCTATAATAACAAATGTATGTTATTTTCTCAAAGCTGACAAAATCATTAGGAAAGAGTCATGAGATCAGAACTTTAAATGATTTGATGTGATGTTGCACAGATGAATATTAAGAATAGGAGTAATGGGGGAGTGTGGTATTGTGAGGTATCTAAGTTTTACTAGTATTACGAATATTGGAATCAGCAGAGACTGGAGATGGGTCTTTCAAAGTATAATTTGGCTACAACAGGCACCAGGAGATAACATAATATTCTAGCCTTATGAAAAAGTAACACAGAAGTGTATATAAAAAAATAACACAGAGAGGGAATTTACAGAATTTGGTATTCTCCTGATCTTGAAAGTAAACAATGATGAAAGAGTTAATACCGAATATTTTGAATCTTACCACTTAAATACCTCAACTATATATATTATACATACATAAAAATATCCTTTACAAATTGAGTGTGTTTACAAAAGAATACACTATTATGCATCAGCAAAAATAGTCAGAAATAAGAGATATGTGATGTTTCCTAATGATTTTTCTAATTAACATGGTCTAATAAACAATGTACAAAAATGTCCCTGGTTAGTATCTAGGATTTGAGAGCTTAATAATTATGCTGCTGAGAGTCACAGAATGCTAAAATTATCATCATCATCATCATCATATAATGGCAACTAAACAGATAAATTTATTTCATTCATTCATGTAAAAGTGTGCCTAGATTTAATCAGTTCTAGGGCTGATTTTGAGGTTTGATAACTTCAAGGTACTACATTGAAGATCTTTGATTGTTTTGTCCTATTCTTCATGTAAGATAGTTGCAAGAATTTCAGTGATCTGGAGTCTACCCAACCAGGTTAAAACACAGGAAAAAGAGGTCACCGATAAATAAACTATCAAAAAAATTAAAGTTTATAATTAAGTCCTTTCTTTATCAGAATGTATCTCTTTTGTAAGGAAAAAAAATCCTTCCCAGAGATGTACCATCAAACTTTCCCTTACATCTTAGTAGACAGAAGAGAGCCACATGCATGACCCAGGCCAATCATTAGCCAAATGTATTAGGATTGAACTGACTAAAAATTACAAGTTATGGTTCTTGATCCATGGTTGAGGACATTTTTATTTGAATAAAATCAAAACACTGGTAGTGAGGAAAAGAGTAGATGACTGTTGGGTAGAGAGCTTATACTTTCTGCTACAGAGATTGTATATAAGGACAGATACTTATATTTAAATTACATCTTGTAGATTGTAATTTGCTTTGTTCTTTCTAGAGTAGACCTTAACTTACTTATGTACTTTCTAAAATTTGTAACAGCAGTTCAACTCTTCAGTATTTATTCTTGTAATCAAGCCTATGAGAATAAAAATAGGTGTGAGAAGTTTTACTAGATAATTGTGTATAATTGTGAATAAATGGAAACAAATATCTAAAAGTAGGGAAATGAAATAAATCTTTCTTTATTTAAAAGTGTGTTATTATCCTCTTTCCTAGATCAATGAGTATTCAACATTTCCTCTAAAAGTATTCAATTGAACTTTGAAAAACCCTTCCATAAAAGTTTAGATAATAAGTATAAATCTAAAAAGATTGCCATGATTATAATTCAAAGTATAAGTATCCATGAATCTATACTGATATAAATGATTGAATAAATAAATCAATGAGGAGGATAGACAAATGCCTCACAAGGAAGAATTCCAAATATTTCATGTATATACGCTATTCTCCAGGGAGTAGAGTGTAATTCCTAATCCTTAAGTGTGAACTACACTTCTTTCCAAAGAGGGCAGTGTAGAAAGGGGGGGAAAGGGCAAGTTTGCAGTGGAGAAATCTGATAAAATTGTCAGATTTCTCCCTCAACTAGATGATGAAGGTTATTGTTAGCATGGATAAGACATGGTGACAATATGTCTTGATATGATGTGATAGAAATGGCACTTTACTTCTATGGTCTCCTTCCCCAAATCTATAAATACAGTCTAATCATGAGAAAAATATCAGACAAATCCCAATTAAGAGACATTCTATAAAATAGTTGACTAATCTCAAAAGCCAAGGTACTCAAAAACAAGGAAAGACTGAAAAACTCAGAGAGAAGGGAAGTCCACAGAGACATGACTAATAAATGTAATGTGTTATCCTAGATGGGAATGGGACAGCAGAACATTAAGCAAAATCTAGGTGAATCTGAATGAAATATGGACTTTAGTTAATAATAATCATGTATAAATATCGGTTCTTTATGACAAATATATCACATGATGTAAGATGTTAAAAATAGTGGAAAGTGAGTATGGCATACATGAGAAATCTCTTTATTTTCTTTGTAACTTTTTCTGTAAACCTAAATCTATTCTGAAACAAAAAAAAATTATCTTTCAATCATCACTGGTTAGAAGTATTAGTTAAGCACTAGTTAGGATACAGTTCTAATATATTTTAGTGCAAAGATAAAAAATATAATAGATTTAAGATATTTATATGGATTTGCTTAGCATATCAGAAAATATATCGACTCTTGAGTTTGCAAACCTTAGTTAAATAATTAATGAAACTGAAATAGCATCTGAAAAATTCACACTTAATGAAACTTGGAAATCAAGGAACCCCAAGAAGTAATTTTTATTGTTATATTATAACTGCTATTGAAGTTTATTTGGGGTATATCTCTGCAAAATTCTTGTCTAAATTGGAGGCACTGTATTATTTCAAAGTTTGTTACCTGTAGTTACTTCTAGAGTTCCACAGAGCAAAGATCAGCTTGACATAAGCTTATAGTTGACTAAGCATAACAATGAGCTTGAGTATAAGTGAAATGCCCTTATGGTTACAAGCAAGAATGACCCACCTTTTCTGACATTTACCGCCTTCTATGGTTTTGCAAGTCTTTCTTCTCTGCTGGGTTTCTTTGCAGCAGATACAGAGCAAAATTTCCCAAGTGATTATTTCTTTTTTGAACTGATACTACAAAAGAGCAACTCTCATTTTTTTAAAAGTGCCATGGGTTTTTAACACACAGGCGATGGTGAAAACATAAATGTCTCTGCAGAAGTCATCTTCTCATGCCCTTTATTGATATATATTGGCATCACAGGAAACGTAAATAATAGAAGGGCAGTAAAGACTTAGACATTCTCAGAGTAAAAATGCACCCTGCTAGCTCCTTGTTTTCTATGTTATTGAAGAATAAGACTAAGCGGAGAGAAGGCATGTGGAGATCCAGGCACTCTCAGAATTTAATGTAGAGCAAAGCAGAATAGTAAGACAAGATGATAAAATGTCAACTGATATATGCTAGAAGTTGCCATTTATTTCTTAACAATTATCAAAAAGAACTGCTGTTTATCTTCATGATAGGTAACTCAGCAGAATTTATTCCTAAACCTCACAGTCATTGTATATGTACTCATGTAGACACTTGTCCAAGTATTTGTCATACAGATCAGAAATTATCTTGAACAAAATAAATTTTAAAGTTGGTATGAGATATAGAATTTCAAGATATGTTGTGTTCAAATAGGCTATTGTAGTGCACTGTCTTTCACATTATTTCACTATATTTAAAATTTTAAACAAATAATGAAATAAAGAATTTAAACATGGGTCACTACTCAGAGGCCATCACATTTAATCATCCAATTATCTATATATCTGTTCTTATTACTTCAGCTGTCATTTCGTCTAAGTAATACGCAAATCCCCTTATTTTTTGATTTTTCAGACCAGAGATTATTGATTTTGCTTTCACATCACCTCTTTGAAGCCATTATTTCTGTAACGATCACTTCTAACATGTGAGGCCATCTACCGAAAAGTCCATGACTTATGCTATCAATCATAGAAAATACTCTTTCTCTTCTCATTTTTAGGATAAAGATGAATATATGGTTGCCCCTCTACCTCTCTTGTGGATTCTACTTTTCTACTTCTATCAGTTAAAAAAAATAAGAAAGCATAAGAGAAAGAGAGAAGGCGACGAGGGAGGGACACAGGGAGAGAAGGAGAAACATATTATCAATGGGGACCTATTTATCCCTGTCAATGATGATAATTAAGTATTTTATCATTTATCTTTAACATTACAATAGTTTAAAACCAATAAGCAGCATAAAATAATTGTGAAAGTGAAAATATCATTCAATGCCGTACTGAGGCGTTAATATTTCATTCTAAAAGTACCCAACCTAAACCACTAATCCACTCGAAGAAGAATTTTCTTTTTTTTTTTTTTTTTTAACGTTTATTTATTTTTGAGACAGAGAGAGACAGAGCAATGAACAGGGGAGGGGCAGAGAGAGAGGGAGACACAGAATCCGAAACAGGCTCCAGGCTCTGAGCTGTCAGCACAGAGCCCGACGCAGGGCTCGAACTCACGGACCGCGAGATCATGACCTGAGCTGAAGTCTGACGCTTAACCGACCGAGCCACCCAGGCGCCCCTAAGAAGAATTTTCTAACATCTATTGAAATTATTTTTTCTTATACCATCTAATCACTCAAAATCATCCTATAATTTAGTTTGTTTATATATGAACCATACCATTCTTTACAGGCTTTTCTTTTCTTTCCTTGGGGCTTCTAAATAATTTTTTTTTTTCACTCATCCTGTACCTTTGCAACTCATAGTCTTATATCCTTATCGTACTCACATTTTTCTTTTTCCTTGAAGTCTTTTTCCTCATGTCAGTACTCTTACATTCCAAAGCACACCTTTTACTCTCTCTGCAGGCTCTCCATAAAACTGGCAATTTTATCTGGCAATTCTCTGGGTTGCTTTTCTGAAGACTCCCTTCATGGTCCTGCTGGTTCCTGGATCAGGTGCGTATCCTTTTGGGCTTTACCTTTCATTTGACTGTACTAAAATCTAACATAACACTTGAAGAGAAAAAAATGCTGGGGCGCCTGGGTGGCTCCGTCAGTTGAGTGTCCAACTTCAGCTCAGGCCATGATCTCATGGTTCGTGGGTTCGAGCCCTGCGTCGGGCTCTGTACTGACAGCTCAGAGCCTGCAGCCTGCTTCAGACTGTCTCTGGCTCTCTTTGTCTCTCCCCAGCTTGTGCTCTGTCTTTCTTGTCTAAAATAAATAAACATTACAATTAAAAAAAAAAAAAAAGGAAAAATCCTTTGGAGGTAATTTTTCCAATGTTTTGAAAATCTGAAATATGTTTGGTCTGAAGCCACACAAGACTGGTAATTTGGCTAGATAGAAGACGTAGAATTGAAATCTATTTTTTTTAAGGTTTGAAAAGGTATTACTCTTCTTTCGGCTTCCAAATGTCTCAGAATCGTTTGATCTTTATTTCCTTGTAGGTGACTAGGTTTTTCTCCAAAAGACTTAAGTTTCTTCTGTTTTCTTCTTAATTTTCCGTATTCACAATGTTTTGAGTTTTTTTTTTTTAATTTCTCTACTAATCCTGACACTTACTTATAAGCCAAGGATGTCAATGTTAAGTGACTTTAACATATAATATATTTGATAAATTCTTCCTTTATGTTTTCCCTGTTTAGGGTTCTAGGACTCCTTAATATTTCATTGTTAGGTTTCCTGTATCATTTGTCTATGCATGTATCTTTTATCTAGTATTCTTTGCCTTTCTATTTTGGTAATTATTAATTTGTATATTTTAAATTTTCTATTGATTTTTTTCTAATTGTTGGCAATAATACTGTTTTCTTATTTTTTCTTCTGGAATTAGTCTATTTTAGATGTGTTTTCTTACTCTTTCAATTCAAATTTTAATCAAATCTTTATGAGAACAATAATTGGAAGCTATACTTTGATTTGTTTGCGTTGTGTAACGTGTTCTCATTACAATAATCACTACAAAATCTTTAGATTTCTTTCTTTCTTTTGTCCTTTAATTTTTTTATTTTTATTGTTATTTTTTAAGTTTATTTTTGTTCATTTGGAGAGAGAGAGAGAGATTTAGCAGGGGAGGGGCAGAGAGAGAGAGAGGAAGAGACAGAATCCCAAACAGGTTCTACATTGTCAGCTTACAGCCCTATGCGAGCTTTAACTCACAAACTGTGAGATCATCACCTGAGTCAAAATCAAGAGTCAGATTAACCAACTGAACCATCCAGGCACCCCTTCTCTGAAATGTTTTCAAAACAGATATTTTTCTGTCATGTTGCAAACTCTCCTTAAACGCTGAGTGATTCTGATTCATCCACAGACATTTGTCAATAAGATTCTTTGAACTTTAAATGCGTAAATAAAGGGAGTCTGTTGTTAGCTGGCTGTCTCTGCCTTTGGATGAGCAGAGGAGCAGCTAGCAATGACACTGAGGGAAACATACATTTCAGAACACAAAGGGATACCCTCCTGGAATCTGCTGGCTCTTTTCTATTTGCTCTCCTACATCTTCCTTAGGCTCCCACACCTGCTGCATCAGCCCCAGCTCTTGTTAGTTCCTGTACACCCCTGTCTCACTCTTCTTGCCCCATCAGATCTTCAGGTGGCCTGGTGATCATAGCTCACTGCTGTTGCTAGATCTGTTATCAATATCCCTAATTGGTTTCCATTAATTCTGTTAGCATCTTTGTATTAGGGCCTTCAATACACTTTCCTCCATTACTCTGGTGGAACGTGCCATATGTTTCTCAATCACACAAAAGAGCTGACCTAGTTCTACTAAGATAACTAAGTCAACTTGCAAAGAAAGAAACTTGCCTTTTTTAATGTTTTTATTTATATGAGAGAGAGACAGACAGACAGACAGACAGGAATGGGGGAGGGGCAGAGAGAGAGGGAAACACAGAATCCAAGCAGGCTCCAGCTCCAACCTCTGAGCTGTCAGCACAGAGCCCAATGTGGAGCTCAAACTCACAAACCGCGAGATCATGACCTGACCCCAAGTTAGACACCTAACCGACTGATCCACCAGGTGGCCATTTTTTTTTTTTAATTTGGGTTTAAATATCTGACTATAAGGCATCCTATAATGCAGATCAATGATTAACTAATTCCCCTGTTTCCAATCTAATTTTTTCTTCTTCATCTATAAAGCATGTGTGCTCCCAGAAATGAATGCCCTGGAGGACAGGTTTACTCTATCTTGACCTCAGCTCTCTCAGAAATTTTTCCAGACTGAATCTTACACAGCTTTGCTCCCACAAAGGTTTTATGAGACTCAGTAGGAGAAGAATTTATTGTATTTGCTCTATTTGCCTCACTGAAAATCTCTCCTCTTCCAATTTACCTTAATTGAGATGTGTCATTTTGATTTTACTTTTTTCACATACTTTTAAATATATATAAAACACTATGAGGCATAAAATCTAATATTTTACAAATGCCAGTCTCTACAAAATTCTCATATTTACCCTTTTCCCCTTTGTCCTAATCCTATGTACTTCCTATTTGTATTAATTTTTCCTTAATCTTTACAGTATTTCTTAATGTAAAAATAAAATAAAGAAATATTTTCTGAAAATATTGACATTTATACATAATTGTCTCTTTTCTTCTACTGTTTATTTATCTTTGAGGAAGAGAGAGACAGAGCACAAGCGGTAGAATGGCAGAGAGAGAGGAAGACACAGTATCCGAAGCAGGCTCCAGACTCAGAGTGTGTCTTTAATCCATTCATCAGTTGGATGGACATTTAGGCTCTTTCCATTTGGCTATTGTTGAGAGTGTCTAACAATTTGGCTATTGTTGAGAGTGCTGCTATAAACATTGGGGTACAAGTGCCCCTATGCATCAGTACTCCTGTACCCCTTGGGTAAATTCTTAGCAGTGTTATTGCTGGGTCATAAGGTAGATCTATTTTTAATTTTTTGAGGAACCTCCACACTGTTTTCCAGAGTAGCTGCACCAGTATGCATACCCACCAACAGTGCAAGAGGGTTCCCATTTCTCCACATCCTTGCCAGCATCTATAGTCTCCTGATTTGTTCATTGTAGCCACTCTGACTGGCATGAGATAATATCTCAGTGTGGTTTTGATTTGTATTTCCCTGATGAGGAGCGACATTGAACATCTTTTCATGTGCCTGTTGGCCATCTGGATGTCTTCTTTAGAGAAGTGTCTATTCATGCTTTCTGCCCATTTCTTCACTGTATGATTTGTTTTTTGGATGTGAGTTTGATGAGTTCTTATACATTTTGGATACTAGCTCTTTGTCCAATATGTCATTTGCAATACCCTTTTCCCATTCTGTCGGTTGCCTTTTAGTTTTGTTGATTGTTTCCTTTGCAGTGCAGAAATGTTTAATCTTCATGAGGTCCCAATAGTTCATTTTTGCTTTTAATTCCCTTGTCTTTGGGGATGGGTCAAGTAAGAAATTGCTGCGGCTGAGGTCAGAGAGGGTTTTTCCTGCTTTCTCCTCTAGGGTTTTGATGGTTTCCCATCTCAAATTCAGGTCCTTCATCCATTTTGAGTTTATTTTTGTGAATGGTGGAAGAAAGTGGTCTAGTTCATCCTTCTGCATGGTTTCTGTCCAGTTCCCCCAGCACCATCTGTTAGAAAGATTGTCTTTTTTTCCATTGGATATTCTTTCCTGCTTTGTCAAAGATTAGTTGGCCATACTTTTGTGGGTCCATTTCTGGAGTCTCCAGTTTATTCCATCGGTCTATGTGTCTGTTTTTGTGCCAATACATGCTGTCTTGATGGTTACAGCTTTGTAGTAGAGGCTAAAGTCTGGGATTGTGATGCCTCCTGCTTTGGTCTTCTTCTTCAAAATTACTTTGGCTATTTGGGACCTTTTTGTGGTTCCATACAAATTTTAGGATTGCTTGTTCTAGCTTCGAGAAGAATGCTGGTGCAATTTTGATTGGGATTGCATTGAATGTGTAGATAGCTTTGGGTAGTATTGACATTTTAACAATATTTATTCTTCCAATCCATGAGCACAGAATGTTTTTTCCATTTCTTCTATCTTCTTCAATTTCTTTCATAAGCTTTCTATAGTTTTCAGCAGGTTTATTCCTAGGTATTTTATGCTTCTTGGTGCAATTGTGAATGGGATCAGTTTCTTGATTTGCCTCTCTGTTGCTTCATTATTAGTGTTTAAGAATGCAACTGATTTCTGTACATTGATTTGTATCCTGAGACTTTGCAGAATTCATGTATCAGTTCTAGCAAACTTTTGGTGGAGTCTATCAAGTTTTCCATGTGTAATATCACATCATCTGCGAAAAAGTAAAAGCTTGACTTCATCTTTACAAATTTTTTTTTTTTTTTTTTTTTTTTTTTAATTTTTTTTTTTTTTTTTTTCAACGTTTATTTATTTTTGGGACAGAGAGAGACAGAGCATGAACGGGGGAGGGGCAGAGAGAGAGGGAGACACAGAATCGGAAACAGGCTCCAGGCTCTGAGCCATCAGCCCAGAGCCCGACGCGGGGCTCGAACTCACGGACCGCGAGATCGTGACCTGGCTGAAGTCGGACGCTTAACCGACTGCGCCACCCAGGCGCCCCTCATCTTTACAAATTTTGATGCTTCTGATTTCCTTTTGTTGTCTGATTGCTGATGCTAGAACTTCCAACACTATGTTAAACAACAGCGGTGAGAGTGGACATCACTGTTGTGTTCCTGATCTCAGGGGGAAAGCTCTCAGTTTTTACCCACTGAGGATGATATTAACTGGGGGCTTTTCATAAATGGCTTTTAGGATGTTTAAGTATGTTTCTAATATCCCGACTTTCTCGAGGGTTATTATTAAGAAGGAATGCTGAATTTTGTCAAATGCTTTTTCTGCGATTGACAGGATCATATGGTTCTTTATTTTTATTAATGTGATGTATCACACTGATTGTTTGTGAATGTTGAATCAGCCCTGCCACCCCGGAATGAATTCCACTTGATCATGGTGAATAATTCTTTTTATATGGTGTTGAATTCAATTTGCTAGTATCTTGTTGAGAATTTTTGCATCCATATTCATCAGGGATATTGGCCTGTAGTTCTCTTTTTTTACTGGGTCTCTGGTTTGGGAATCAAAGTAATGCTGGCTTCATAGAATGAGTCTGGAAGTTTTCCTTCCCTTTCTATTTTTTGGAATACCTTGAGAAGGATAGGTATTATCTCTGCTTTAAATGTCTGGTAGAATTCCCTGGGAAGCCACCTGGTCCTGGACTCTTATTTGTTGGGAGATTTTTGATAACTGATTCAATTTCTTCAATGGTGAGTGGGTGTGTTCAGATTTTCTATTTCTTCCTGTTTGAGTTTTGAAAATGTATGGGTGTTTAGGAACTTATCCATTTCTTCCAGGTTGTCCAGGTTTGTTGGCAAATAATTTTTCATAGTATTCGCTGACAATTGCTTGTATTTCTGAGGGATTGGTTGTAATAATTCCATTTCATTCATGATTTTATCTATTTGGGTCATCCCCTTTTCTTTTTTGAGAAGCCTGGCTATAGGTTTATTAATTTTGCTTATTGGTAAAAAAAAAAACAACTTTGGTTTTATTGATATGCTCTACAGTTTTTTTTTTTTAGATTCTATATTGTTTATTTCTGCCCTGATCTTTATTATTTCTCTTCTTCTGCTGGGTTTAGGCTGTCTTTGCTGTTCTGCTTCTATTTCCTTTAGGTGTGCTGTTAGATTTTGTAGTTGGGATTTTTTCTTGTTTCTGAGATAGGCCTGGATTGCAATGTGTTTTCCTCTCAGGACTGCCTTCGCTGCATCCCAAACATTTGGATTGTTGTATTTTCATTTTCATTGTTTACATATATTTTTAAATTTCTTCTCTAATTGCCTGGTTGACCCATTCATTCTTTAGTAGGGTGTTCTTTAACCTCCATGCTTTTGGAGGGTTTTCCAGACTTTTTCCTGTGGTTGTTTTCAAGCTTCAGAGCATTGTGTTCTGAAAGTATGCATGGTATGATCTCAATTCTTGCATACTTATGAAGGGCTGTTTCGTGACCCAGTATGTGATCTGTATTGGAGAATGTTCCATGTGCACTTGAGAAGAAAGTATATTCTGTTGCTTTGGGATGCAGAGTTTCTAAATATATCTGCCAAGTCCATCTGATCCAATGTATCATTCAGGGCTCTTGTTTCTTTATTGATCATGCGTCTAGATGATCTATTCATTGCTTTAGGTGGGGTATTAAATTCCCCGGCAATTATCACATTCTTATCCATAAGGTTGCTTATGTTTGTGAATAATTGTTTTATATATTTGGGGGCTTCTGTATTCGGTGCATAGACATTTATAACTGTTAGCTCTTCCCTGTGATTATTATATAATGCCCTTCTTCATCTCTTGTTGCAGCCTTTAAAGTCTAGTTTGTCTGATATAAGTATGGCTACTTCCAGCTTTCTTTTGACTTCTAGTAGCATGATAGATAATTCTCCATCCCCTCACTTTCAATCTGAAGGTGTCTCATGTCTAAAATGAGTCTCTGTAGACAGAAAAATAGATGGGTCTTGTTTTTTTTATCCATTCTGATACCCTATGTCTTTTGCTTGGAGCATTTAGTCCATTACATTCAGTGTTATTATTGAAAGATATGGGTTATTGTCATTGTGATGTCTGTAGGTTTCATGCTCGTAGTGATGTCTCTGGTACTTTGTGGTCCTGCAACATTTCACTCAGAGAGTCCACCTTAGGATCTCTTGTAGGGCTGGTTTTAGTGGTGATGAATTCCTTCAGTTTCCGTTTGTTTGGGAAAAAACCTTTATCTCTCCTTCTATTTTGAATGACAGATTTACTGGATAAAAGGATTCTCAGGCTGCATATTTTTTTCTGTTCATCACATTGAAGATTTCCTGCCATTCCTTTCTGGCCCTGCCAAGTTTCAGTAGAGAGATCCATCACGAGTCTTATTGGTCTCCCTTTATATGTTAGAGCATGTTTATCCCTAGCTGCTTTCAGAATTTCTCTTTATCCTTGTATTTTGCCAGTTCACTATGATATGTTGTGCAGAAGATCGATTCAAGTTACGTCTGAAGGGAGTTCTCTGTGCCTCTTGGATTTCAATGCCTTTTTCCTTCCCCAGATCAGGGAAGTTTTCAGCTATGATTTGTTCAAGTACACCTTCAGCCTTCAGCCCCTTTCTCTCTCTCTTCTTCTTCCAGAATTCCTATGATACGGATATGTTCCCTTTGATTGCATCACTTAGTTCTCTAATTCTCCCCTCATACTCCTGGATGTTTTTATCTCTAGTTTTCTCAGCTTTCTCTTTTCCTTAATTTTACCTTCTAATTCACCTATTCTCTCTTCTGCCTCTTCAATCCTTGCTATGGCCGCCTCCATTTTATTTTGTACCTCATTTATAGCATTTTTAGCACCTCATGACTATTTCGATGTCCCTTGATCCCTGTAGCAATAGATTCTCTGCTGTCCTCTATGCTTTTTTCAAGCCCAGTGATTAATTTTATGACTATCATTCTAAATTCTTGTTCTGTTATGCTGCTTAAATCAGTTTTGATCAATTTGTTATCTGTCACTACTTCCTGGAGTTTCTTTTGAGGAGAATTCTTCCGTTTTGTCATTTTGGGTAGTCCCTGCAGTAGCTCCAAACTGCAGGGCCCTTCCCCTGTGCTGTCCGGAGAAACATGTGTGGTGGGCGGGGGTGACAGTCCGACATGATGTCTTCCCGTAGCCCACTGCTGGAGCCACAGTCAGACTGGTGTGTACCTTATCTTCCCCTCTCCCAGGGGCAGGGCTCACTGTGGGTGGTGTGGCCCCTCTCTGGGCTGCTTGTACACTGCCAGGCTTTGTGGTGCTAATTGGATGGGATCTTGCCAAGGGCGTATTAGCCGTAGTGGATCCGCAAGGTGCAAGCAGGGCAGGAGGAGCAGGCCTAGCTAGCTTTGCCATCAGTAGTTCCCCTGCAGGAGGGACTCTGCAGCACCAGGAGGGAGGCATGCCCATCAGAGGGATGAATCCACAGAAGCACAGTGTTGGGCAATTGCGAGGTGCAGCAAGTTCAGTGATGGAACTACTTCCCTTTGTAATTTCGGTTGGGATATGGAGAGGGAGATGGCGCTTGCCAGCACCTTTGTCCCGGCACAGAAGCAACAGCTTGGGTGTTGTGCAGTGCAAGCAAGTTCCGTGATGGGAACTGGTTCCCTTTGGGATTTTGGCTGGGGATGGGCGAGGGAGATGGGGCTGGCCAGTGCCTTTGTTCCCCGCCAAGCTGAGCTCTATCCTTCCAGGGCTCAACAGCTCTCCCTCCTAGAGTCCTCTCACCCTCCCTGCTCGCCGAGAGTAGAGCTGTCGACTTTTACATTCCAGATGTTAAAGTCCTGCTGGCTGTCAGAACATACTCCGGTCTGCCCCTCCACACTTGCCAGCCAGACTTGGGGGCTTTGCCTTGCCAGGCGGCTGCCCCTCTACTGCCCCCAGCTCCCTCCAGCAGTCCGTTTAGTGCACAACACCTCTCTGCCCTTCATACCCTCTTCCATGGGCCTCTTGTCTATGTTTGGCTCCAGAGAGTCTGTTCTGCTAGTCTTCTGGTGGTTATCTGGGTTATTTAGGCCAGATGTGGCTGGAATCTAAGTGATCAGCAGGAAGCGGTGAGCTCAGCGCCTCCTACCCCCCCCCATCTCTCTCCATATTTGAACTTTTTTTTTTATGTTATAGTCTGTAGTCCATTATATAAAGATATATCATATTTAATTAACCATTGCTTTATTATGGGTTATCAAGCTGTTTACAATATTTTCTGTTACAAAACAAATCTATATTTGCAGGGGCATAGACTCAAGGTAGATTATCAGAAGTAGGATTTGCTGTGATAAGTTGTAAATTGTTATACAGAAACAGAAAGATAATCTTGGTAGATGTCAAATTCATCTCTGCAGGAGTTGCTAGAATTTTGAACTCCTCCTGTAGAAATTTGAACTCCTCTGACAATAAAGTGCTCTGTCCATGCATGGATTGTGCCAACATGATAAGTAAGAACTCATATTTCAGAGTATCAATTTGCATTTCTTTATTATGAATGAGTTTTGAGTATTTTTCATAATTTAATGTTAAGAATATCATGAATAGGCCAATAATTAAAAAATAAAACATACATAAAAAGTCTTTAAATTGGGTGGTCATATTAATTCATGTCACGGAAAGATTTCATGATATATTGTTAGGTGAAAAAATCTTATAAGAAAAATAAATATTTTATTTTAATAGAAAAACAGAGTGTTAGAATTGATACCCTTGACCTTGATTATTTTCTAAGATTTGGAATTTAAATAAACTATGTCATATTTTAGTGTTCTGCTATTTTGTTTTAATTTTTAAATGTTTATTTATTTTTGAGAGAGAGGCGGAGTGGGAAGTCAGGGAGGGGCAGAGAGAGAGAGACACAGAATCCAAAGCAGGCTCCAGCTCTGACTGTCAGCACAGAGCCCAAAGCGGGTCTTGAACACACAGACCACAGATCATGACCTTAGCCAAAGTTAGACGCTTAACTGACTAAGCCACCCATAAGCCCATATTAATTATTTTAAAAATTATTTTACTTTACATCTTTAGAAAACATGACCATAAACATCGACTAAACTTAGAATCTTTTTCTAGAATTAATCAACAATATGCTAAGTTTGTACTATACACTGTCTTGCTATTTTTTCCAATTTGCTTCTGAAGTGTTTAGAACATGAATTACTAGTTTAACAATTGTCTTTTAATTTTCTTCTAGCTTCTTGAAAGTAGGGTTAACTTGTTTCTATTTGTTTCCTAGAGCCTAGCTAAATATGTCAAAAATAGATATTCAATAAAAATTACTTAAGTGAAGGAATCAATACCATAAAAACACACAAATTGCATTAAATCAATTAAATCATTCCAACTTCTCCTACCGATTATGAACCACTAAAAGATTAGATAGCATTGCTTTCACATATAAGATTTTTTTAAAAAGCTAACTCCAGTAAATTCTATGTGTCAAATACAAATACATTTTTTTACAAAATAATTATTTACAAAATATATTTACAAAAATAAATTATTTTAAAACACATTTTGACTAGTTTCTATAATCTGATTTTGTACTGGAAACTGGACATATATATTGAACAAAACAGATGTGGTCTTGCCTTCTTAGATCTTAAATTCCATGAAAAAAATATATTATGAACAAGTAACAAAGGCTAATCACAAAAAATTCAAATGTGGTAAAGAAAACTAATGCTTTACATTAAAACAACACAAATGTAGATAATTTAGATGGGATGGATCATGAAGGCCTTTGAATTTGAGGATGGTATGTTACACAGCAATGTTTACTGATGCAAAATTTCTTTGAGTTTTCTTACAAAAGATAAGTGAACAAACATACAAATTTAGGAATGAAAAGAAGGCATAGCTGAAAATACAGAAAGGTTTTAAATTGTTTATTATGTAATACATGTCAATTTAAAGGCAATACATTTTAAAAAAATAGATGTAATAATCATCCAGCAAATATAAATTGCCCAAAAATAGCCAGCAGAAAATAATTTTAAAAAATTTACAATAAACAGAGTTTTAAAAAAGGATTGAGAACTATTAAAACTTGTGGTAGGAATAGTTTTTTCTAATTTGTACTTAATTATAAAGAACTGATAGGCCCAAAGTTATTTACACTTTTCTTGATCGGAGGGAGGGATCAAATTCTCCTTTTAAACATGCTTTCAAGCACAGCTATAATCTTTTAAAAAATTACAAAAGGATAAAAAAAATCATAGGTTGTTTCACTAATGAATATTGATATAAAATTCTAGGTAAAATATTATCCATATGAGCCATCAATGAATACAAAGAACTTTTTTTTAATTTTTTTTAAATGTTTATTTATTTTTGAGACAGAGAGAGGACAGAAGCAACAAATGGGGGAGGGTCAGAGGGAGGGAGACACAGAATCTGAAACAGGCTCCAGGCTCTGAGTTGTCAGCACAGAGCCCGACACAGGGCTCGAACTCACGGACTGCGAAATCACGACCTGAGCCGAAGTTGGCCGCTTAACCAACTGAGCACCCAGGCGCCCCACAAAGAAACTATCTTTATTGAATACAGAGTATTCATCTAGGAATCCAAGATGTTTTAATATTAGGAAAAATCAAAATAATTTAGTGTAGTAAATACCACATACACACACACACAAACACATCTCATATAAATGTTAAAATCTTGATAAAATAAAAATTAAAAAAAATCAATGTATTTATTAATAAGAAAAACCTAAAATTATAATCATGATGAGCTGTAAAAGTGAAAATAAATCTTTAAACATTAGAAGTAAATTCAGCAAGAAAGAGAAATATTAAGAAAACTAAAATCTTATGGATTCCTTAAAGAGTTTCAGAGTAAGTAAACAATATAGTTTGTCTCGGTAATGGAGTTTTTTAAAACAGAAAATTGCCAAATTTTCCAAATAGTGTCTGTATATATATATATATATATATTTGTGTAGATTTATCTCTATTATAATTATAACCCATAATAAGATTCATTTTGTTTTATTTGTTTTAATTGTGTTCTGCCTCCATTTGAAGGCCTGGCTACAGTCAGGTCAATTCTAGTTAGATCCACATGCCAACCACTTCCCTTATCAGGTTCTCACATCCAGAGGCCACATTACTCTGGCCCTAATTGCCCAGGTTTCTGTACCAAACAACTAAAGACGGCCTCTATGCCCAGAAACACAATTATTAAAAATCAGGCAATTTGAGGGACCTGCTTTAGTTCTGTAAGTACAAACACCTCATTTTTGGAGGTGGATTGGGACGATAGGGTGAGATACATACAACTGCCTGGGGAAGCAAGTTACAAGGGCTCTTTACCCCTTTCAGGATAGGGTATGAGCCTATCAAATGGGAGACATAGTAAAAATCATGTAGGGGCATCTTGGGTGGGCTCCGTGGTGAAGCTGCCCATCGTTCACAATCATGATCTCACTTGTTTCTCACAGTTTGTGAGTTCAAGACCACGTGGGGCTCAGGGCTGGTAGTATAGACCCTACTTAGTACGAGCCTGCTTGGGATTCTGTCTCTCTGTCCCTTTTTGTGCGTACTATCCCTTTGTCCCTCTCAAAAACAAACAAAAAAATTAAAAAAACAACAACACAACAACAAACTGCGGTGTAGAAGTCCAAAAAGAGGGGTCGTGTGGGAACCACCCACAGGGGTGAGAAAGGGCAAGGCTGCAGCACAGGGTATTTCAATGGCCAACCTTAGGTTGTAAACCCAGTGGGATGCTGCTGCACCATGGAAGCCATACCTCAGGGTTCGCAAGGGACATATACCCATGGTAAGTCTGTGGCACAGTGAAGGGGATAATCCGAACCAAACTTAACCTGGGGTTCCTTAAAGCATACACCCATTGCCAGGGGGGACGTTTTAAAACACTGACAAAAGTGATTTGAAGCCATCTAGGGGAAAAAATACATAATGTGATCTGGATGAAGAGAACCTCTCCTCCTCCCTGCCCCCACATCAAAGCATTTTCAGTGATAGGAGAAGAAGAAGAAAGAGAAGAATTTAAAACACCTAGTTGTAGATTGAATAAAAAAATGAAAAAAAAACATATTCAACTATTTATATATCATTCTTAAAAGAAATTTCCATAATTTTACCCAAGTAGAAATCCAAAATTACTAAAACAATTTTAGTAAAAGGTAAAATGGTGCTGATGTATGTGTTTTTGTGCTACCACATAGGTCTTAAATTACCTTTAACAGTTGCTATAATGTACCAATTTGTAAAACTTCATGTACTTAATTAATACTGGTGCTTAAGTTACAGTTGGAGTTGGAGTTACACTAAATTTAAACATTATACCCTACAATCCTAGGAAAGTACTGAATATAAAGAAAAAATAGATGAACTTCACTTTATAGCCTTGACTTAATTTTCCATATTCCTAGCACCCATTGCCTTAAAATTCCATAGTAAGCATAGGAAACTCTGACACATGCATAATAAATTAAAATTTAATTAATCTTTGACACTTCCAAAGTGGCTTGACAAAATAGAACCCACAAACCCCCAGTTAAAAAGGGTAATATGGTCTAATGCAAGCTAAAACAAAGTCTTCAAAATTAACTTATTATTTAGGACCTCATTAATAAACAGGTTACTTTCTCTTCTACTTTATCACTTCACAAACATTTTTTTCTTCATGTTCTTAAACCTAACATACAAGAATAATATTGATAATAATGACAAATACTACTTATGCTTCATGGTAGTTTATTATAACCTTAACGCTCTGGTCTCATCCATTAAAGGCCCCACGCCAAATACTCATATTATTAAAATTATTAACTCTAATAAATAACAGATAAATATTTTGCATTTATACATTTGTCTAATATGTTCTATTCAATGTCTACCCCAAACAGCCTTTTTCATCCATAGTTTACTTTCACCTTTGAAAGACAATGCACACCTTTACTAGGCTACCCTTAGGAGATCTCAAGAAGTTTGCCATCACACAAAATCTTTTCAGATAAGATCTTAACTACCTTCATCTTCCTATGGAGCAAAGGTATGACATTATATTGATGACACTCTTCTAAGAAAGATTTGTCTGAAAAACTCATTAAGACATATTTAGTCCTTTTTGAGTTCTAGAGGCAGTGTATTATTCAATTATACTTAATCTCACTGATGCTGCTAAATACAAATCAGCCCACTTAAAATGGCATCTTCTTCAGTAGAGGCTCTAAAATATATCCAAATTAAAAATTAGGGTCTCACACTGTGTGCTTCAGTCGGTTAAGCGTCCGACTTAGGTTCAGGTCATGATCTTGCCATTTGTGAGTTTGAGTGTCATGTGGGAATCTGTGCTGACAGCTCAGAGCCTGGAGCCTGCTTTGGATTCCGTGTCTCCCTCTCTCTCTGCCCCTCCTTCACGCACACTCTGTCTCTCAAAAATAATAACATTTTTTTTTTAATTAATGCTCCTGTTAGTGCCCTTGGAGACTCCTTTATTATAAGCTCTGGCAGCACTTCTCATGGCTCTTAGACTTTCTGGGTCAACTGTGTTGGCCAGAAGTTTCCCATGAGCTTCTAATACAAATAACCATTTTACTAGTCCCCATGCTATAACGCCATTGGAGCAGCAATTACTGGTCACATACTAAGCTTTTTTAAATAATGGAGGCTCTCACAGACCCTAAGTCTTTAAGCCTCCATACATACTTGCCCATTATGTATTGGGTCATGAAAGCAGCACCTATTTGCTGGACATGCTACCAAAGCCTCCCTTGATATAAGATAGAGTCAACTTCAGGCCATCTGCCATGTTCTATCTGTAGGCAGTGCCCTGACTCCACTGTCCTCAGTTTCCTGCCAGATGCCACAGTGGGAAAGTACCCCTTTCTAAGATCCTTGTTTACCTAGGGGAGTACCTTGATCAGCTGAGTGAGCAATAATGAGAGTTCATAGACTCTATGGATGGCATTGCCACCATCATAAGTGATGGAACTCAGTAGAATGTTACAACTTGCCATCCCCTTACCAAAATGTACTTAATAAAAGACCCTGGGGTGAAGCCAACTGGCCAAATTAAGACAGTCATCTCAATGCTAGATGCCTTGGCCAAAAAATGGCCTCATTTATACATCTTCACAAATGTGGGGCATTTCCTAAGAGTTGTCTCCTGCAGAGTAAATAACCTAGTCGGATGCTTAACCAACTGAGCCACCCAGGCATCCCTAGATTTTTGATACCTTCCTTACCACATATGACTAGATGCCAGATGAATGATACATACTTTCCTGAGATCCATTAATCATAAATTGTCCTATGGTCCTAGCACCTACCCATTTGCTGTGATACCCATTTGAGCCTAAATTTCTACCACCTAAAACACCTTCCTTAATACTTAGTATAGATAATAATCTGTGTTCTTCCTTTGATCCCCTCCAAAATATTAAAATACCCCTCCAGGACCATTCCAGTTGTGTGAACTAATAAAAAGAAGATTAAAGAACAATTTAAAAATTAAAAAAAAAAACCCATTAGGTAATTAACCACATTCGGAGAAAATTTTAAAAGACAACATCATATCTATAATGATAAGCTGACAACTCATCCTTGGTAATAATTCATGTCAGAAAAAAATAAGTATCAGACAAAAACCTGTCAAGTACAGCTGTGTACTCTTCTGTTGATTGTTGGTCTTATTATTACTGGTCTGTGTGCTTTCATTGGTTTGAAACTCAAGGATTTAAACTCTCCAGTAAGCCATCATTTCAGCCAAACATGACAAATGTTGAAGCCTCCATGACATCAAGTTTGGCTCATACCAAGCCTTCAGGCCAAAAGCTCTCTGACTTGCCCATTGCTATATAGTATAAGAGTGTCCAATTAAATACTGCACTGAGGATATCATTGGCAAACATGGCAAGATGAGCATCAGTGGGATTTTAAGGCATAAATTCTATTCAGTGTGTAGAGTAATTAATGTATCAAGAGTATACAGAGTCAGGGGCGACTGGGTGACCTCAGTTGGTTAGGCATCCAACTCTTGCTTTTGGCTCAGGTCGTGATCTCACTCTTTTGTGAGTTCATGCCCCACATCAGGCCCTGAGTTTACAGAGCAGCAATGTTTAATCTTTTGAGAAGCTTACAGAAAGGTTAACATATTTGGAGAAATAACTTGGGCTAACAAAGAGTTTTTTGAAAAGAGACAATATTAAGTATGAATGTAATTAGAAATGATTGCATAAATTGTGGGGGCAGATGATGTGTTGAGAAACCAGAATTAATGGTAGAAGCAGGGTTCTGTGGAAAGAAAGAAGGATTATGTCCAGAGTGGTGATCCTATGTGAGGAAACTGATTTGAGAAGGAGAAAGCCATTTCCTCCATTCTAAGAGAAGAAGAAGTGTATGTAGATGCCTGTCTGTAACTAGATTGATGGTAGAAAAGCGAAAAACATATGAAGAATTTAATTTATTAAAGACTAAAGTAACACATTAGCTAGACGTGTATGTGTATGGAGTTTGAGATTATAGAAGTAGGAATAATGGGGAAGCACCCACAGTATAATTTGTCATTTGGAAAGTGAACAGAAATCTAAAAAAAAAAAAAAAAAAAAAAAAGAGGAAAGAAAGAAAGAAAGAAAGTTCTAAAAAGCCTGAAAATAGTAAGGAAATTCCAATCCCATGGAAATATGCATAAATGTATACACAGGTATCACTCAAAAATCTATATCATCCTATTAAATGACTTTATGAAATGACTTAGTGAGATGGAGTAGGAAACGCTTTCAGTGTTAAACATTGTTTTTTGTTCAAGCAGACCTGTTGTAGCCATATGGAATAAGTACAAAGTTAGAAATTTGATTTTTTACATGCTATAGGTGTAGAGACAAAAGTTAAGAAAACGTTTATGGCATGATTGAATAGTTTTAAATTGTCAAGTAGTTAACGTTAAGATATGTATGTACCATACCTATGAGATAAGTATCCAAAAGTTTGAATAAGGAGTTTTAGCTATAATAAATTTGTCATTTTTCGTCATGAACAATGTTAAAGTCTTCAAGTCATTTTCATTGTGAGGAATGTTCCATGTGATTTTTACTTCAGAAAGTTAAATCTTTGAATATGCAGATCTGATTTGCATTAAAATACAGTTATCTGCATTGCTATTTTTGCCAATCTTAACTGTCAAAAGTGCATCATACTAAATGGCTATTGTTTTTAATTATAATTTTAGTGCATAAGCTTTGTGTAATTTTAATATAATTATATCCCTGATATCTAATGTCCAATACTAGATCTTATGGTAACTGTGGATCAACTTATACTAATACAATTACACAAGTTGACATAGAAATAATTTATAAGATTGTAATTTATTTTCAAATGGTAGGGAATCTATGGGAAACAATTAGGAATTGTTAGGAATTAGAGATAACTAAATTCAAAGGAACACAAGATAAATTAGACTGCTAACAAGTAGAAATTATTTAGCTCTCTATGAAGGACTTTTCAAAGTATACTTGCAACAAACGGAATTCACACAGGATTGTTACCTTGAGAGCATAAAAGTATGAATTCAATATGGCATTAACGGCAGGTTATTGAGTTAACAAAATCACTACTGTATAAAGAATATGTGTAAAACACGTATTAATGGAAGTATTTATTCTGTAAATAGGTTTTACATACATGACATAAAAGGGCGATTTTTTTCAGGAAATATAAAGTTGACGTGATCTCTGTAATAAACTCTCTTAAACCTGTGACTTTGAACTTGATTACATTTCTTTAGGCATGTGACTCATTCATCAAATATTTTTTGAGCAATCTACTATATGACAGTAACTGCAGGCGCAAGGGATACAGTGGTGAACAAAAGAGACAACTTGCCTTTCTTCACGGACCTCGTAATCCAGTGTGGCATTCAGAAGATGAAAAATACATGTCTCAGGTGATGACAAGTGATAGGAGAGTTAAGGAAATTCTAAAGGGAATAGGGAGTGACATCGGAGTATATCAATCAATACTTAACATTGTGCCAGTGAAACTGCACAGAGATTGAAACTATTGGCAGCAAATCAGGGTTTGTCATATGTCGAAATTACTGCATTGCCTCATTAACTGAATGGTTGGACAGTGAAAAGAAGGTAGGTCGAAGAAGGAAAAAACTACTGAACTAGACTCTTGCAAATGAACAATCATATTCAAAGGTCATTTAATCTATTCTGCAGCTGATTCTCCCATGACCCTGATAGTCTCAACAACTATTATCATTTTATAATATTTAAGTAAGTAAAAGCTACATATTTTGTACAATTCACCCTAAATCATGATAGAATGAATCCTCCCTTTGGTCTCAATATGCATGCTAAATGATAAATATATTGAAAGCAGTTTTATAGCATTTTGGCTATTCTGCCCAATGTATGTGTTTAAAATACATTACTTTACACTTAAATCTTCCCGCTTCATCAGCTAGACAAATGAGAATTGATTATTAGCATCACATACATTTAGGAAAAAAATATTTAAAGATAAGATCAGGTAAATTATGTTAAAGTGATAAAATCTGTAAGAAATTGTCATGAATTGATTTATGAAGCAACATTTTTTCCTTGTATTACAAACACAAATATATTATTATTTCTGGGTAGGGAAGTGGGGATGAGAGAAGAAGGTTGGAAAAGGAAGACAATCATTTTCTTTAATATTATTATGGGAAGTAATTTGTGTTCCTACTACCTTTTACCTTGAGAAATAAGGAATTATTTAACTATAAATGATTAGCTATTGAATTCCATTTAATTATACCCTTCTTAAGGGAACTCACATTATGATTTGGACATTTTTCTTTTTATTAAGGTTTGGTAAATGTGATATAAAATCTTCCTGTCTCTTCTTATAAATAGTGTGTGGCAGGCAGAAAAGTTGCCCACCAAAGATGTTCACATCCTAATTACCCAAACCTGTGAGTATATTACTCTGCATGGCAAAACTGACTGTGTAGATGTGTTTATTCCTTTTAATTTGTTTAATGTTTATTATTTACTAGAGAGAGCACAAGCGGGGGAGAGACAGAGTGGGAGAGGGAGACACAGAATCCAAAGCAGGCTCGAGGCTCTGAGCTGTCAGCGCAGAACCAGACGTGGGGCTCAAACTCACAAACCATAAGATATGACCTGATCCAAAGTCAGATGCTTAACCGATTGAGTTACTCAGATGCTTCTATAGATGTTTTTAAATTAAGGACTTTGAGCAGGGGATCATCCTGGTTTATCTATTTGGCCTGATCTAATCACATGAATCTTTAAAAGTTGAGGATAGAAACTTAACAGAAGACCATAGGGGGAGGAGAAGGGGGAAAAAAAGTTACAAACAGAAAGGGAGGGAGGCAAACCATAAGAGACTCTTAAATACAGAGAACAAACTGAGGGCTAATGGGGGTGGGGGAGAGGGGAAAGTGGGGTGATTGGCATTGAGGAGGGCACTTGTTGGAATGAGCACTGGGTGTTGTATGGAAACCAATTTGACAATAAAGTATATCAAAAAAAAAAAAGCTGAGAACATTTTGGTCGTGGTCAAGAGGGACATATGACCATAGCAGAATCATCAGAGAGATACAACCTTGCTGCTGTTGACAATAGAAGAAGAAGCCATGAGTCAGAGAATGCAGGTGGTTTCTAGATGCTAGAAAAGGTAAGAACACCGAATCTCTCAAGTCTCTCCAGAAAAGAACATAGCCCTAATTGACGCCATCATTTTAGCTTTGCCTGACCTGTACCTGACTTCTAACCTTAGAGGAGCTAACAAGTTTGAGTTGTTTTAACCCACTAAGTTAGTGATAATTTGTTGTCACGGCAATAGGAAAATAATACATTTGATTGGAGGCATTTTATATGTTTTCCATTCCTTTAGGAATATGGATACAAGGAATAGAAGAACAATACTTAGTAAAAGATACAATAGTTTCTATAGAAATAATGGAAATTTATTTGAAAATTAATATATTTTTTCCTATTTCTTCATGAATCTTCCCCATAAAAAAAAACGTAACCATAAAAAAGCATATAAACATACTTTGGTACAATTACACCAGAGGAAACAAATATATTTTCATTCAGTGTCATAAACGGGTAGTAGATGGTTCATTAACTGTCTTATAAAAAATGATCTAGTGTGCAATAATATCAGTGTTTGTTGTTTTACAATTAATGGATTGGGTTAAAAATCCAATGAAATATTTTTTGAGATGTCCCTTTCATACATTTTCATTATGTTATTAAATTTATCACAAACTATAAGAAATGATGAAATTTACACTAGACCTAAGCAAACAAGATAAGGAGATAAGCTAAATTAATAACTATGTGTTGAAATTCCACATAATATCATTTATTTTCTAGTTAACTACTCAAGTATACTTATTTGTTATCCAAGTTAAAATAGACAATTATTATGTATTTAATTCCTCGCTGATATTCCTTTTAATTTGCCCTATGGAAATGGAAAATTCTTAGTGAATATGAATACAGCTCTGAAGCAATAATTCTTCATTATGCAGTGGAATATTATCTATAAAGAAAAGACTCATAAATTTGGACTCCCCCAATCCCCTACCTAGGAAGTAACTGACCCTTAGTAACATGGTACTCAGGCAAAAGTCATTCAGCTGGTGAGTGTGGGAGGGAAAAAGAGGACATTTAGAGAATGGAAAGGCTGAGGTATTGTGGTTTGATAAAGGTTTGCAGAATATCTAGAAGAAAGCATGTAATTGACAAGAATTAATTTACATCATTTAAGAGAGATTTTCTGAGCACGGCACCAGTAAAAATTGCTAAGGGATGGAAGTATAAAAATGTCAAATGAAACCAAAAAAACATAAAATAGGCAGATGCTTATATATGTCGGCAAAGTGCAGTTTCAAACCAAAACTGAAAAAAGTAAGCAGGGACAGAACAAATTAGAAGATTTCTTGGTATGGATCAATCTGTGGCACGAAAAAAAATTCAAATGCAAAAGCATCAACTCAAATTTTTGGTAATTTCAAGTTAAGCCAGGAATCAACAAGCCATGGAGGCTATATACCCTCCATTTCCTCTGTATGAATATTGGTCAATGACATTATAAATTATACATACTGGATAGAATTAAAGAAAGAAAAATAATTCCTGTCAAATTCTGTGGTAGTGAAAGGAGCTGCTAACATAAGAAATAATCCTATACCAATCTGTCAGGGTATCCTACTAACTATCCAGTAATTAAAGCATTTCTCAGGTATTTGTAACAATGCCTCAAAATCTGATGTATATTGTTAAATTTCTGCTCATTTTTTAATGCTTTGTTTTACTTTTACTACCTATTGATTCAGACTCGGGACTGCTTTGAAGTTAGGCAAGTATTGTTTGTCTTGATGTTAGTAGCTGTTCCTGACTTAACTCAGCTCCATAGAGGCAAGGAACAAAGAGAGAATCAGAGTAGATACTTTAATAAAAGAGGTTCTCTGTATACAAGTAAGGTGTAAATATACAGAAGAATATCAGAAATATAAAAGAAATGTCAAGCCAGATAGAACAACTTTTTGATGTAGGTATCACAGATCAAATCTTTGTTGGAGAAAGTGTTGATGAAATGTCTCCAAATCCTCAAGAAAAACATATCTGTTCACTCACAGATTTATTAATAAAAGTCCCTTGATATCACTCTATATTTCCAACAAGATTTCTACAGTAGACAAAGAACCTGTAGGTTTTATAACTCTTCTGGGTTTAGGTTATGTGATTCTCTTGAAAATAAGTATAAGCATAGTATATTTTAAACTATACTGTTGGATTTTCTTAAAATTATGGTGTAAACTCTTGTATAATATCGTAGTCTTGGTGAGATATACTGTAAGAAGTATTTATTTCCGTGTAGTTATGTTTAAAGAAAACATCAGTCTGTCAAAATATAGCTAGAGAATACTGAGGTCCCATTTCCTCTGGTTCTTAACCACATCAGACCTGAGCGCCTTAACATAACCACTCATTTTTTTCCACCATCAATTCTCTTGTCCTTCTCTGGTTTCATCATATGTTGGTGGAAAAAAGTTGGAAAACGAATACAAATTATTTGGTTAAATCCTACCTTTCTACTCTGCACCTGACTGACTTTAATTTATTCATGCTGACCACTTTGAAGGACTTAGTAATAATTTCTAGGGGATGTGTATTCCTGCAATTAATCCCAGTATATTATCCAAGTTCATTTGCTTCTCACGCTCTTACCACTTACTTCATACGTTCTCTCCTCTCCTTAAATTTTTAATATCTCCATCCTCTCTCTTATTTGATTAACTCTGCTTTATATTTCATTGAGAAAAACAGAGGCAATCACAAGAGAATTTCTGTACAATTTCTCTGAAAAAAAAAAATCCCACAAACCTCTCCACTGTTGGAAGTAAATACCCTAGTCCATTTCATATATATTGAGCCTGTTACTCCATTTTTCTATCATTTCATCTATGACTATTCCCCCTTTTCTCCAGCCAAGGCATCATTGATGATCCATGAAAACATCAGGCATTTGACTATGCAGATATCTGAAAAGTTTTGCTTGGAAAATCCCCAAATATCTGCATGGTCAAATGTCTCCTTATCATTGAGGACCTGCCTGGCCATCCTCTTTTCAAGGAGCACCTCTAACGCAGACCCTTCCTTTCTCTTTGCCCAGTCAGATGTTTCTCTATAGCATTCGCTCCTCTCTACCCAACTATTAAATGAGTTAGTTTACATACAGCACATACAGTAGTTGTCATGCATCAGAAACTTTATGAGTGTTGCCTACAATTATCATTATCATTATTATTAACATTATTATGTTATAATAATATAACTATTATTAAAAACACCTTTATATTCCTCTATATTCTAGTGTAAATTTTATAAAGGCAAGGTAGTTCATTGTGCTCACTGCTGTTTATCACCAGTATCTAGCAAAATGTGTAGTATATCATATGGGCTTGATCAGCGTTTGTGGCAATATAACTAAATATTTGAACTGCTTTCAGAGATTTTCTACTAATTTATTATTCTTCAAGTGAGAGAATCTTATTCAAAACCTAGTTGAAAATAGCCATTTTCTATCTGAGTTTTATGTGATGGGTGTGTTTCTATATTCTTAAGAAGTATGTATATTTTTAAATACTTACAAGGTCCTTGAATAGGAACTATAATCTGCTGCCCCCAAGCTTGAAGAGTCAAATATTTTATTTCTAATCTTTTTTGAGCTAAGTGCTAGAAAACACTTTTTAGAAATGATTCTATCACATATTAACTAGTGGCTGGTGCACATTAGACTCTTGAAATTAGTTCTTTAGTCTATTTCTCTGTCTTTCAAAGTCCTGTTAATAAACAGCAGGTAGGAAAAGCAATTTATCTTCATAGATTTATTTCAAATATATGCTTGAATCATGCATTCATATAGCACTTATCATATAGTAATATATTAATTATTTAATCATCTGTCTTTTCAATTAGAGATCAAACTACTTCAATCTATAACATAATGCCTAGAACACAGAAGGTGTTATTTTTTGTTGAATCAATTGCATCTACTCACATCTATCAATTAATCAATAAATGAAAGCTTTTCTATGTTCACATACATATGCTATCTACTGGAAAACTTTTCGACAGTTCCCCAGTGTTCATTTGTGTTCTGAATATTTACTTTTCTCTATACATGTTTTTTTTTAGTAAGAAGAGTTCACTTATACAGAAATAATTCTATGTATGTATAGATATAATACCTAAATATAAATTAGAAGTACCATGATGCCATGTCCGGTGTAAAATATAAACTATTATAGACTAATATTCATGTTAATATATAGAAATTTACTGTAATAGTGGGAAAGGGTAAAAGTAAACTATATTTGAAAATATAGACAATGGAGTTTTTGATTCCCATAAAAATCCTGGAGTAACACCTGAATTTAAGGTGCATTTTGAATGTGAGAAAGCTTCCCACTAGATCACAGGGGGGTGTATTAATTTGAACAACTATTCTATCTTTTTCTTTTTTTTTTTTTTTTTAATTTTCTTTTTTTTGAACGTTTATTTATTTTTGGGACAGAGAGAGACAGAGCATGAACGGGGGAGGGGCAGAGAGAGAGGGAGACACAGAATGGGAAACAGGCTCCAGGCTCTGAGCCATCAGCCCAGAGCCTGATGCGGGGCTCGAACTCCCGGACCGCGAGATCGTGACCTGGCTGAAGTCGGACGCTTAACCGACTGCGCCACCCAGGCGCCCCTTTTTTTTTTTTAATTTTTTTTTTTATCTTTTTCTTTTTTAATTACCATGCAAAACCCTTCCTGCACATGGTACAGATTTCAGCACTTTTTTTTTTTTTTCTGGTGCCTATGGAGAGTAATAAGTGTGTGAGGCATCACCAGGTCCCTTTATACCACAGCAACAGTTTGCTAAGCGTAAGGATCTGGAGTGGGGCCTTGGTCAGGGCTGTGGGTACTCCTCCAGTCCTCAGCTGCTCGGTGTGTGAGATAGTTGTTGGATCCCACAGGTGCCAAGACTCTGCAAGGGGGCGTCTGACTGACATGAAGATATTTGAGTCTGTCAGCCTCCCACTCAGCAACCCACAAAACTTCCTGGAAAGCAGACATCTAGTAAAAATTTTAGGATTTTGCTATAGGCATATATGATTTCCTTGCTGAATTTTCCCCCAGGACAGAAAAATTGTGGTGCTCAATGGAGTGCTGAGGTTAAATTTTTTAAATATTACTTAGTATGAAGTGGTCCCTGGATTTGGTTCAAAATATGTATCCAAATATGTTTCCTCCGTTAAGAATGATGGCTTAAGACCCACCAAAGCAGACCATAATGTCATTTTGTTTACAGCTGAAATGTTTTAATAAACAAAAGTTTTGTTATAGCATGGATTTATAGCTTTTCCCTAATTAGATATTTAGATATTTAGAGATATTTAGAGAATGGCCTAAATTCAGCAGAGAAAGATCTACATATATAAATTTATCTTCTAGTGAAAGCAAATGGGATTTCCTTAAGGGATTCACTGCTTATGCAAACTGAAAAAAGCATTCTTATAGACAATCTTCTAGTGAAGTTATAAATCTTTTAGAACAGTCTAAGAGAAGGATTCTCTGGATTCCACTCTCAAGTAAACATCTAATCATAGATGCTAAAAGGGGAAAAAAAAAAAAAAAAAAAAGGAGTGCCCGGGTGGCTCAGTCAGCTAAGCATCCAACTCGATTTCATCTCAGGTCATGATTTCACACTTCATGGGATCGAGCCCATGTGAGGCTCTGTGCCAACTGCATGGAGCCTGCTTGGGGTTCTCTCTCCCTCTCTCTCTGTCCCTCTCCTTCTCATGCTGTCTCCCTTTCTCAAGATAAATAAATAAACTTAAAAATAAATACATTTTAAAAAAGGAAAAAAAAGAAAAGTAGCTCTTTTAGCTGCTGGGCTGTTTTTCTCTATTGCAGCACTATTCACAATATCCAAAGGTGGAAACAACCCCAATATTCATCCACAGATGAATGGGTAAAGAAAAGTTAGTATATAGATACAATGGAATTGTATCCAGCCTTTAAAAAGGATATTCTGGGGGCGCCTGGGTGGCTCAGTCAGTTAAGTGTCCGACTTCAGCTCAGGTCACGATCTCGCGGTCCGTGAGTTCGAGCCCCGCGTGGGCTCTGGGCTGATGGCTCAGAGCCTGGAGCCTGCTTCCGATTCTGTGTCTCCCTCTCTCTCTGCCCCTCCCCCGTTCATGCTCTGTCTCTCTCTGTCTCAAAAATAATAAACGTTAAAAAAAATAAAAAAAAACATTAAAAAGGATATTCTGCAGTATGTGTAATATGGATGAACTTAAGTTTAAGTGGTCAAATACAGCAGGATTCCGCTATAGAAGGAAACTAAAATAGTCAGAATCAGAGGGTCCAAATCGTGTGACTTCCAGGGCTTGGGGGAGATGGAAATTTGGAATTACTAATCAAGGAGTATAAAGTTTGTTTTGCAAGATTAATAAGTTCTAGGCATCCACTGTATAACATTGTTCCTCTGGTTAACAACGCTGTATGGTACATTCAGAATTTGTCAGGTAGGTAGGCCTTATGTTAATTTTCCTTACCACAATAAAATACAATTTAGAAAGGAGAAAAACAATACCTTTATCTAGAACTTGACAAAGTTCGATTATGGATTACAAGAAAAAGACCATTTCAGGTCAAGAAGGTACTTCCTATATCCTGTTTGGGTAGTAAAATTTACAGAGTAAAATTACTGTTTCAAGTTTACAGGCAGTGGGATGCTTTTAGCATTTATCCACTAGGCATTGGGATGCTTTTAGCATTTATCCACCCAGTGGGAAAATCAGAGGTTTTCAGGATATGCATTTTTAAAATCACATGAGCTCTGGCATAGTAGAAATATGGTGCCAACTAGACCATCAGTTTTTATTGTATAGATTCCCCTTCAGTCTTTGGGTGTTTTGCAAAATGTCTTCAATACGATCCTACTGCCACCGGAGGAAACAAAAGAGAACACCGTTCATTGTTCAACTGGCATCTTGGAATGTGTCAGAAGAAGAAAATACAAAATCCACTTGTCTTATTCTGAACTCTCTTCCCTGAGTTCAGTTTAATGCATATCTCTAGGCACTTTATGCCTAAGGAAGAAGGTTCCATGTCCCTAAAAATATGGAGCCTCAGACACATCAATCTATCCCATTTATGTAATAAATATAAAAATTCTTCTAATGCTGCTAAAGTTAAAAAAAAAGGTTTTCTTAAGTTTAAATGTTGTATAATGAATTAATCTCATATGCACTTAACATAGACAATAATTTCAATACTGCTGGAAAATTTTGTAATATTTTAGATTTTCTTTAAAGAAAGTTCAACTTCTTTGCAGTTGTCTTGGCATAGAGAGCACCAACATTATTTCAGTTATAAGTATCTGCCAACCTTTAAACACCTACACATAGATTTTAGTTATCTGTGATGGTGTTGAGACTCGTTCCAATCTGTAATTTTTAATTAATATTCTACTTATGGATTTAAAACCACTGAAAACTAAACAAGATTATATGACGCAAAACACAAATGTCACATCAAGTTAATAAACAAAGCAAAATGCTATAGAAATAGTAATAAAAAAAACACAAAGAATCAATTTAGATGAGCCGAAATGTATTACAAAAGGAAACACTGAAGATAATAGAGATTTATTATCCCAATCACTGTGTGCAGCAACATATTCCTTGGCACAAAATGGATGCATGATTATTTTAGACTATCCCTGTGTACTTGGTTATGAGAAGCATGAGCCACTGTGTGCAGTAGGAGACTCAACATCACCATACCCTTGCTGTGTGGGACGTTACAAAGGGGTCTCCAAGTGAAAAGGTCTTCTCGACTAATGACATTATAAGCTAGCACATTCCCTGTCAGGTATGACTATACATTTCATACCCATACATCATATATTGAAATTCCAACCCCATCTTCCACCCATGTGACTATATTCGGAGATGGGACCTTGGGAAGTAATAAGGGTTAAAGGAGATCATGAGGGGAAAGCCCTCATAATGGGATTAGTGGCATGTAAGAGGAATAGAGAAAGGTAGGTCTCTGCCATGTGGGGACACAGGAAGAAGATGACCATCTCAAGCCAAGAAGGGAACTCTTACCTCAAACCAACTAACTGGACTTTTATCTTAGAATTTCCTGCCTCCCAAATTATGAGAAATACATGCCTATTGTTTAAGTTGCCCAGTCTATGGTATTTGTTACAGCAACTCAAGCAGACGAATATAGGTACTTGGAGACAAGTGTTGGCTCCAAAAACTATGAATGGTTTTTGTCCTGTATGAATAGGACTTCCTAATGCACTCTGAATTCCCCAAGGATTATACTCAGAGAAATTTTGTAAGGGTGCTTGGGACTGGTTTCCCTAATGCTGAGTGAGAGGGGAAAGCCCCATCCCAGTTCAATATGTACCACGGGGTAAGTGATTACTTAGAAGCCTTGAGCTAGTCCCATGTGGGTTTTTTGAGCCATAAGCAGGACCTGTCCATACCGCAGGCCCATATTTCTTGGATCTTTCTGTTTCCTATAGCTAATGACTCCCACTGTTATCTGCATCTGTGGTCTGAAGGCTTTCTTTCTTTTTTGCCCTGAGCCATATAAGTCATTCTGACCCACATGGAACCAGGGAATCAACATCCCTCGGAGAAGCCTTCAGCCAATGATATAAATACTTAAGCTCCTTCACCCTTCACGGGGAGATATTTCTGAGATGTTTTACACAAAATCTCATAATTTCTCTGTGAAAGTGAACTCCATTTTCCTATCCTTTTAGTTGACTTAAAAGTGTGTTCTTTATTGGTTGTGTTCTTTGGCCATATCACTACCCACATCCTTGCAGGTAATCCCGGCCGAATAAACTCATGGTACGCAAATCCTCATATCTGACCTTATCTCAGACAAAGAAAACTAATACACCCAGACACCCTGAGGAATAATGTATCGTCTGACAGATACAAGATGAAAATTATATCCAAGCATATTTGTGCCTAAGAATCGGAATTTTTCTCATTGTAATAGCTGGGTTCTGTGTTAAGCAACTGAGCCAATAGCTATCAGACTTTCTGTCTGAATGGCTCATTCAATGTAAGCTCTTCATAGTCCAGATGATGGACCCAATGTGGCAGTAAAAATAGTAGTATCTAAGCTTTAATGAATTACTAGAATACTTCGACCTTGTCCTAAGAGTTTGATATATGTTACCTCATTTTGTTCTAACCGTTCTAGGAGTTAGATGCCATAGTGTCACCCAAGTGTACAAATACGTAAACAAACAAACAAACAAGAAACAATCTTGCAGAGAAGACGGTGTAACAATGGTTTTCAAAGTAATATTGCTTGGGAAATAGCTGAGTCATAATGTAAACTCAAACAGTTGATTCCTAGAATCCCATTTTAAACACGAGACTCTATTATCTCATTGACGATCTCAGATGACCTCAATTTTTTGTTTCCAAATTGGTAGAGAGTAGGCCTCATTTTATCTTCAGATTTCTCTCATTTGAATTAGTCACTGTCTCCCCTAGAGAATTTACTTCCTTATTCACAAATAGGTACTTTGGCCTTTCGTAAGAATAGGCATACAGCACTGGGAGAAGGACACCTGTAATTGGTTCTCTTACCACACGGAGGAAAATAAAGCCTGAAACAGAAGAACATTTCTATTTTTCAATTTAATTTTTCATTCAGTATTTAGTGATCACCTACTGTGTTGTAGGCACATTCGTAGGCCAAGCAGATAGCATAGTGAGAAAAAAAAAATAATGTCTCTTCACTCCTAGAATTTATATTTTCATGGGTGATAAAATATATAATCATACAAAAAAATGAATAAAACATTTCCAGATATTTTAAGTGTTCTTTAAACACACACACATGAAAGACAGAATGTCTGGGGTCTGAGTTACTGCAAAGAAAGTCTTGCTGAGGGTGAAATAATTATGTTGAGACCTAAAAGAAAGGGAGTCAGGCATGCAAAACTCTAGGGTTGATGTTCTGAGCAGAAAGGATAGCAGGTTCAAAGCCCACGGGAACAAGAAAACAGCCATGATGGCTAGAGAATAGTGAGCAAGGTGGGTAGTTTGAGACAGGCTTGAAAAGTCAGGCCGAAGTCCAGTCGTACAGAGTTTGGTACGAGCGGAAGATGTTTGGATTTTTTTCTGAGTGTAGAGACAGTGGAATAATTTAGACATAAAAGACACAATCTGTTTTGTTTTTTAAAAGATAGACTTAGCTTCTATGTGGGAAACCAATTAATGAGGTTGAGGGAGGAACAGAAAAAACACTTTGGAAGCTACACAGAAGTTTAGCCTAACAGTGGGTTAAAGAGATACTGGTGAAGATGAAGAGGCATAGACGGGCACGGGGATATGTTGTGCATGTGTATCCAATAAGACTTTGTCACATACCTCCTGCTGAATTCCCTAGCTGACTAAATTCTAAAGCCTTACAAAGTAAGAAAAGAGGTTAATGTAATGCCAAGAGCCGAGAAAGTGTCCCCCAACAGGAGTGTGGACTTCCTCTATCATTCAAACACCGCTTAATTATAATTTCTGTATCATGGTGGGCCTGGACTTCCTCTAGTGTGCACATGTCTAGCCGCAGGGTCAAATGCCAAATATAAGAATACGGACAGGCAAAGAGAATGAAAAGTGCTAGTTCTAAAGTGAGTGCCTTTTTTGGAGACTTATATATTGTGTTGGGACATAAAAGCAAAATTAAAAAAAATTGACATGCCACTCTAATTAATTTTTCTATAGTGCTTCAACATCTAAGATGAATACATTATTACTAAAAAGTAGTAAAGCAAAGCAACATTTAAATTTACCTGTGATAAGCGTCCGACTTCACCAGGTCACGATCTCGCGGTCCGTGAGTTCGAGCCCCGCGTCGGGCTCTGGGCTGATGGCTCAGAGCCTGGAGCCTGTTTCCGATTCTGTGTCTCCCTCTCCTCTCTGCCCCTCCCCGTTCATGTTCTAGTCTCTCTCTGTACCCAAAAAAAAAAACGTTGAAAAAAAAAATTAAAAAAAAAATAAATTTACCTGTTAAATTAGAATAATATAACAATCCAGTTAACTTCTCTTTTAAAATATGGATCTTGAAATCCTTGTGCTATAATTTGAGCTGAGGTCAAAGTCTCATAGTGCAAGATGAGAAGCTCATTTTCATACAAATGTCACTCACTAACCTTACACCCACACCTATTATTTCTAGGGATTATTATTTAGTTTCTACAACTGAAATACTTTAATCAGGAATGAACTGGAAAAGTAAAGAATGGCCACATTTGGGAAGGACTAAACTTGAAAATGCTATTCATTACAGGATTTACCATAACTCCTGTGTATAATACAGAATATTACGCCAGACTAAGGATGTGATTTTTATAGATTCATGACTGATGGGAAAATTCCCACCCTTTCAAATTAAACTAGAGAGTAGCAGCCATAACATAAATGAATACATTCGTGCTCAGAATCAATGAATACTCACTCCTATGTTATTTTCACTTCTGTAGTAATTTATCGCATCGGCTATTGATTTTTTTAATTTAGTCTTCAATTTATATAAACTATCTTTAATATTGATTGCTGTGCAAGAAATGATATTTGTCAGTATTTGTCGGATCCTACAATGATCCAGGCATTATAAAATTTAGAATCTGAAATCATATTTTTGAATCATGAGTACATGTAATGGGACCGATAGCAAATCAAGAATATTTTATGAAATATACTCGTTCAACCAAGTAATGTAGATCAACACAATTCTTTTTTTCCCTGTCTTTTCTACAAATGTCAGGAAAGAGGCATGACTTAAAACTATTCTTATGATCTGTGATTCCAGTAGTGAAATACATCTCATTTCAGTAAATGCCCCTTCATTTCTCTCCCTTGTGTCCTAAATTCATTGTATGATCTTTCTGACTTTCCCATTTTTTCTTTAACTTCTAGTTTCATTACATGAAATAAGTGTCATCTGTACTACGTCTTCTGGTGATTTCTTGAGGGTTTTTTCTGTCGTCAGTTTTTGTTGACATATCGTGGACTCTGTTTTTTCAACTCTATTAAAATATAACTGACACATAGCATTGCATAAGTTTAAAGTGTACAACACAATGGTTTGATATATGCAACGTATACATTCCAAATGATTGCCACAATAAGGTTAGTTAACTTATTCATCACCTCACAAATTTACAATGTGTGTGTGTGTGTGTGTGTGTGTGTGTGTGTGTGTGTATGCACATGTACACACAATGAGAACCTTTAAAATTTACTGGGTGAGAAAAATAAATAAGTAAATAAACAAATAAAATCTACCAGGTGATAAGCAGATGATTGTCCCTCCTGACCTACAGTTAGAAGATCTACAGTAGCCTGACGCTAGCTGCAATGTCCTTCACTTCATCTCATCATGTAGGTATTTTATCTTCTCATGTCATCACACAAAGAAGGGTGAGTACAGTACAATAAAATATTTGAGGCAAAGACCACATTCACAAAACTTTCATTATAGCATATTGTTATCATTGTTCTATTTTATTATTGCTGTTGTTAATCTCTTTTTGCCTGATTTATAAGTTAAACTTTATCATAGGTATGTATGTGTAGGAAAATCACATAGTATATGTAGGGTTCCTTATTATCTATAGTTTCAGGGATCCACTGAAGGAGGAGGATCTTCGAATGTATCCCCAAAGATAAAAAGGGGCTACTAGAGAGGCCTTATATTTTCTTTTATTTTAATGTTTATTTACTGTTGAAAGAGACAGAGAGAGAGAAAGAGACAGAGCGTGAGTGGGGGAGGGGCAGAGAGAGAGGGAGACACAGAATCCGAAGCAGGCTCCAGGCTCCAGGCTGTCAGCACAGAGCCCGATGTGGGACTCAAACTCATGAACCATGAGATCATGGCCTGAGCCACAGCTGGGCACTTACCCAACTGAGCCATCCAGGTGCCACAAGAGTCTTATAGTTTCTAAACACACAGAAGATGTTTACATCTTACTCCTGTTTTCCCCTCTTTTCAAAACACTAAAATGAAGAGGTTAGGTTATGAATCAAAAACCAGGAATAATTTTGCTGTTACATGAGTCACCTATCTCAGATGAAAAAAGATGGTGCCCAAGGGGCGCCCCCAGCCAGGCATTAGTAGAGTTGGTTCCACACAGTCATACTGCTAGGATTCATAGTGAATCGATGGCCCTACCTGCTTGATCTGCTGATCGAGAGCCCTTCACATGATGAAACCAGATACCAGTCCCTACATATTACAGTTGTCTTTGCTTTGTTGTTGCTGTTGTTTACTATGAACTCTCTTCTAAATGGCCGATTGTGTGGCACAATTGTAGGCCTAAATAGATAAGCATGGTTATTGTTGAGTAAAACATTCCTACAGCTGGAAGAAAAAAATCATAGCATGGATGTCTGTTAAATCTCCATCTAAACAGGGTACATCATTTGGCAAACCTGTGCTAATTTAATCTTGGTGAATAAAAGCCTCAAGTGTATTTCTAAAACTGAATCAATATGCTTAAAACATTTCTGGCAAGTAAAACTTCTATACATGGTGCATGAAATTGAAAATTATTTATAGCCTAAGTTCATACATTTGTTTCTGGGAAATTTCAGTCTTTTCCTCACTTAAAACCCAACACCCAGAAGCTATAATATGATGTTCCATGTACATCTTTTTGAAAGCATCTCTTCCCTTAGTATTAATTTTACATCATTCTCATTCACTCAGTGAAGTGGTCTCAATGTATTCAAAGTTAGGCCCTCATGCTCAGTTCTTCTCCACACTCACTTATACATAGGCAGATTCTGTCTTGTTTTCTATTATTGTAAGTATCAAGCTAAAAATATAGCTATGCATTAATTCAACTATGTTGACATTCATAACTACGTTTTTACAGAGTTGCATAGAAAGCATATTACCACTGAAGAACATATTTAACATACATGCTAATGGAGAAACGATGTAGATGACTCAGTAAGCATTAAAATAATTTATTTCATCCTACTCTTTCAGGGCTCTCTGGTTAATGAGTAGATTACAAATTCATGTGTTATATAAGTTTCACATGATGACAGAGCATTTTCTTTTAAAATATAAATGAATCTTCTAACTTAAATGTCAAGGAAGTCGTCACTTTTTAAGCAAATTTATAAAAGCACTACAAACAACAGTTTGAATGGAGAAATGTATGTAACTTTACTGATTGAGAGACCATTAAGTATCTCTCAAAGCAGTTGATAACATCTTAGCCAAAGGAATTTAAACAGAAGGGAAAAGTGAATACATACATTTGTTAGAAAACCTACTTATAACATTCTCATCTCCAGAATAATTTGCTACCAAGGGCATTTAATGCCCTTGACTCAAGTAACAAAAATTACAACCAGTTTCAGGTATATTTTAAAACATTCTCTGGTATATAAATTTGCAAGCATATCTGTAATCATCTCAGGAAACAACGATAATCTTTAAAAATTCCTTTAGAAAACAATTTGCTAGAAATTGTATTTGGATTATTCTAATGTTTATAAGCATAGAAACTTAAAAACACCAATGGTGAATAAATCGGAGAACCATTTTATAATGGAGGTAAGCAAAATCTTTATATCTTCAAAGGACTTCTTGAAAGTTCTGTTGGTAATTTGACTAGGTGATCGAATAGATATTGTCAGAATTCTCGTCTACTTGCTTAAGATGAAGAGTAATGACAAGTACTAACCAGAATGTTGGTTATTATAACCACACTCTTCTTGAAGAGCCCAGGATACCATATTGGTTTTTATGATCTATCTGTGGGGTGGCTATGTACTTTGTACCCATCAGAAGATTAATGTGATGGCCCTAGAAGCTATTTGTATGCACTCCATGCTTTAACTCAAACCTTAGATGCACTAAGGAGACATGACAAGTTGAGCATTGTGCTCATATAATATATCTAGTAACTCAAAGAACTTTTTTTTCTACTTATGTGACTAAAAAACACATTTAGATCTGAGACGACAATAATTAAACACAGATCAGGTTTTGTTTGTTGTTGTTGTTGTTGTTGTTTTCGCCAATCTTGCTTGATACTGACATACGAGCAATGAGTTCCATGACAGAGAGGCAAATAGAAGTATGAAAGATTTGGAATGTTATTTAAATATTCCAGGCAATCAGGAGTCAAGAGAAAAAAAATAATTTACTCAAATTAAGTGATAGTTTATTCTCATAAAGCATGAGAATCAAACATAAACTGTGTTAGGTAACTTATTTATGCTTTCTCATTTAATAATCAAGACAACTCTATTAACAGATATTAGAATATTCATGACTTCGTCCTGAGATTGAAAGTGTATACCCATGAGCACGTGCATGAATTTAGAGCCCAAGCTTTTTATGACAATGAACTGATGTTTAGTGCAGCTAAATGAATGTTATGAAAAGCTAGGTAAAAAGATCCTATCTAGGACCCCCCCGGTTTGGGTATCCCACAAACATACTTTAATGAAAGCTCAGTGACTTGAAGGAATAATAAGAATTAAGGGCATATATTTTGCAGTAGTAAATGTCTTTGAAAAAATACTTTTCTATGTTTAGGGTTGAATTATTCTAATCAAACAAGCCACTAACTGGTAAAGGCTAATATTCCTGAATGAAATGAATATGCAACTCGCCTCCACATCTTTTTTCTGGTTGAAGATGTTATATGAATATTGAAGGTAATGATAAAATGAGTGAACACTTTATTATTCACTATCTAGAACTTACTTGATCTTTACTGCCCAGTTTTATCTTTTTCATTATTGAACTTTTATTGGTTAAATATGGCTCACTAGATTTGCAAAACTACTGCCCAGCTATATCTTTGTAATAAGTGATATACCATTAAAATTGCATACAAGCTGGTATGTGCAACATTGTAGAGATCCATTGTGTAATTTAATAAAATACCTGAACATTTTATAAATGCTATGCTGCTTTTGCTTTAGGGTCACTATTGGAAGGAATATGAAATTGACAGGATGTGAAATATATTTAGGCTTATACCAATTTTACTGTATGTAAAAGAGAAAATAATTGTTACTTTAACTTGACAAATTATATATATAGTTTACTATGTATTACATTTTAGATAATATGCTAAGAGCTGGACAATGTGAATGTGACCAAAATAAAAAAGGAAGGTCTTCCCTCATGAATATATTCAGGTATGGGGGATAAGACAAAAATAGGATCAATAATTTAGCTATATCATATTTTAGAAAATACAAATCTTGCAAAGAATATTTTAAAGGAAAAATAGGATAGGAAATGCCATGGATACAAATTCAATTTGTAAATGGCTGCTCAGAAAAGGGCCCACAGAGAAGGTAGCAGGAGCAAAGATTGAAGGAGGCAAGAGTAATTCATTGGTCTTTCCAACAACAACAGGATGAAGGCAGAGCCCCAGAGGGGATGTGTGCCTGGCTTGTTCAAGGAATGCCGAGTAGATCAATATGGCAAAAGTGAGGAACGAGTGAGGAGAATGAGATTGAAGAGGGTGATGAAAAGGAGAGGATACAGGGTCTGACAGGCAGTTGTTTTTTATCTTGAAGTAATTTGAAAAGACATGGAGAAATCTGAGCAGATATGCCATAATTTGATTCACAGTTTAATAGGGTCATTTTAGCAACTTTGTTGAGAATAGAATGTAGGAGTCAGGAACAAGGGTGGAAACAGGGAATCTAGGGATAATACTGTACTGGTTTAACCAGAGTAGCAGTAAAGGTGGTGAAAACTATCTGTTTTCTAAAACATGCAAAGCACTCTTGAAAGAGAACAATGTGGAGAGAAAAGTCAGGCGAAAAAAAATATGGACAAGCATTTATAGAAGAGGATAAGCAACAGAATAAACAAGCCTCCAAAATATCCTCAAAAGCGCTGGTAATCAGAGAAGTACAAAATTTTGAAAATAAACTATCACTTGTCCCAGTCGCACTGAAATTAGAGAACTGTAAGATGCCCAGGGTATTGTAATGTGGGGCCATCTTAATTCTCTAGTGCAGTTGGGACTGTGCAATGGTATAGCTATTTTGAACACCAATCTGATGCCAGAGACACAAATTAATTATTTGTGTTAATAATTAATTGTTAACTCCTAAGACCCAGTAATTTCTCTTCTGGATACATATCCCAGAGAAATTCTCATGCAAGTCCATAAGGGAACATGATGGAGAATGGTCATGGAAGCATTCATTGTTATAAATGGGAACCTAGATGAAAATAAAATATCTTAAGGGACTTGTAGGACAACATCAAGTGGACTAACATTTGCATAATAGGTGACCCTGAAGGAGAAGGGGGTAAGGGTGGCCTGAAAACGTATTTGAAGAAATATGGCTGAAAAGTTTACAAACCCGAGGAAATAAACAGATCCTGATCTGGGAAGTCCAGAAAGCTCCAGCAAAAGATAAACCCAAAGTGACCCATACCAAGACAGATTGTAATTAAAATGTTAAACGTTAAGGCAGAAGAGAATATCAATAGCATAAAGAAAAAAAAAAACTTATTACACACAAGAGAACCCCATAAGATTATCAGCAGATTTTTCAGCAGAAACTTTGCAGGCCATAGTGGAAGAGCATGGTATATTCAGAGTGCTGAAAGAAAAAAAAAAGAAAATCTCCAACTAAGAATACTCTACCTGGCAGATATAAAGTTAGAATTGAAGGAGAGATTTAAGACATTTCCAAAAAAGCAAAAGCTAAAATTTTATCACCACCAAACCGGCCTTACAGAAAATGTAAAAGGGGATTATTAAGCTGAAAAGAAAGGGCATTAATTAGTAACAAGAAAATTTGAAAGTATAAATCTCACTGATAAAGGTAAATATATAGAAATATATAGTAAAAATTGTGGATTGATCACTTATAAAGCTAGCATGAAGGTTAAAACACAAAGTAATACAAATAACTGAAACTATAATAATTAGTTAAGTGATACACAAGGCAAAAACATTTAAATTTGACACCAAAATATAAAACATAGAGGGAGAGAATAAACATACAGAGCTTTACAATGCATTTGGTCTTAAATTGTTATCAACTTAAAATAGACTGCTATAAATATAACTTTTTATATGTAGCCTAATTGTAACCTCAAAGCAAAAACATTAATGAAAAAAGGAATCTAAAAATACCCCCATGTTCAATGTATTGTTACAATAGCCAAGATATTGAAACAGCTTGCATATCCAACAATAAATAAATGGATAAAGAAAATGGGATACACATGGGAGCCTGGGTAGCTCAGTGGGTTGAATGTGTCAGACTTCGGCTAAGGTCAGGATCTTACAGTTTGTGAGTTGAGCCCTGTGTCAGGCTTTGGGCTGACCGCTCAGAGCCTGGAGCCTGCTTCTGATTCTGTGACTCCCTCTCTCTGACCTTCCCTGCTTGTGCTCTCTCTCTCTCTCTCTCTCTCTCCTCTCAAAAATAAACATTTAAAAAATTAAAAAAGGAAAATGTGATACACAATACAATGAAATATTCAGCCATTAAGAAAGAAAGAAAGAAAGAAAGAAAGAGAAAAAAGAAAGAAAGAAAGAAAGAAAGAAAGAAAGAAAGAAAGAAAGAGAAATCTTGCCATTGTGACTCCATGGGTGACTTAGAAGGCATTATGCTAAGCAAAATAAGTCAGATAGAGAAAAACAAAGGCTGCTGTATGATACTACTGTTTGTGGAATCTAAAAAAATAAATACACACACACACACACACACACACAAACTCATAAAAACAGAAAATAGATAGGTGATGGCCAGAGGTATGGGTTGAGAAATGGGAAAAATGAGTGAAGGAAGTCAAAATGTATCAACTTCCAGTTATAAAACAAATAAGTTATGGTGACTATAGTTAAAACTATATTGCATATTGAAAGTTGCTAAAAGAATAAATATTAAAGGTTCTCATCACAAGAAAAAATGTTAACTGGACTTATTGTAATGGTTATTTCACTATGTACACAAATATCAAATCATTACGTTGTACACCTGAAACTAATAAAGTGTGTGTCAATTATACCTCAATTTTGAAAAATGGGCAAAGGACTTGAATAAGACACACATATTGTCAACAAGTGTATGAAAAAATGCTCATCATCACTCATCATCAGGGAAATGCAAATCAAAACAACAACGAGATATTACTTCCATGTCAGGATAGGTCACAAATGCAACCACTATGCAAAATGGTTTGGAGGTTTGTCAAAAAATTAAAAATAAAGTATCTACCATTTGATCCAGCAGTCCCGATTCTGAGTATATATCCAAAAGAATTGAAATCAGGATCTCAAAGATATTAGCACTAACGTTCATGGCAATACTATTCACAACTTCCAACATTTGGTTTGGAAACAACCAAAACAGGGTTACTCACCGGGCTGGGGGTGGGAGCCGGGCTCCCGCTGGGCTCCTGTGTTCTGTGCCTGCCGGCGGTGCTGAGCCCTCTGGCTCCCGATTGTCCTTTGTGGCTGCTGTGGTTGCTGCGTCCTTGTCTCCTGACCTGGGGCTGCAGGGGCCAGAGTGATCGTGCCTCTCACCAGCCACAGCTGCCCAGAGCAGAAACGGCCTGCGCGATAAACCTTGGTCGACAGCTTGGCTGTGGGCCACAGAGCTGGACTCCCCTGTGGCTTTCTAAGTGGAGAGCGTTTGGTGTGCGTTGTGCCAGCCTGCGGCTTGCGTCATGCCAGTGTTGTCAACAGGATCTGGTAGTGACACAGTTATCAACAGAAGCATTTTAAAAAGTTTCCCTTGAGAGACTTGTAGGGAAGATGGCGGCGTAGGAGGACGCTGGGCTCGCTGCGTCCTGCTGATCGCTTAGATTCCACCCACATCGGCCTAAATAACCCAGAAAACTGCCAGAAGACTAGCAGAACAGATGCTCTGGAGCCAAGCGCAGACGACAGGCCCATGGAAGAGGGTAGGAAGGGCGGAGAGGTGGTGCGCGCTACAGGGACTGGCGGGAGGGAGCCAGTCTGCAGAGGGGTAGCCCGCCTGGCAAGGCAGAGCTCCGGGGTCTGGCTTGAAAAAGCGGAGGGGCCAGACTGTGTGAGTTCTGACAGCCAGCGGGACTTAACATCTGGAAGGTTATAAATTAACAGCTCTGCTCGAGAGAGCCGGAGGGCTGGAGGACAACGGGAGGGAGAGTTGTTGCGCCTCGGACACAGAGCTCAGCTCAGTGGGGAACAAAGGCGCTCACCAGCGCCATCTCCCTTGCCCATGCCCCAGCCAAAATCCCAAAGGGAACCAGTTCCCCTCACGGAACTTGCTGCACTCCGTAAACACGCAACGCTGTGCTTCTGTGGATCCATCCCTCTGACGGGTCTGCCTCCCTCCCAGTGCTGCAGGGACCCTCCGGCAAGGGACCACCCACCGCAAAGCAAACTAAGCCTGCCCCTCCTGCCCCTGTGCACCTTGAGGATCCACCCCTGCTAATACGTCAGATCCCATCGAAGCAACACCACAAGCCTAGCATTGTGCAAGCAGCCAAGAGAGGGACTACACCACTCCACAGTGAGTCCTGCCCCTTGGAGAGGGGAAGATAGGTACACACCAGTCTGACTGTGGCCCCAGCAGTGGGCTGGGGACAGACATCAGGTCTGACTGCGGCCCGCCCACTGACACAAGTTACTCCAGACAGCACAGGGGAAGTGTCCTGTGGTTTCAATCCACGGAAGGGACTACCCAAAATAACAAAATGGAAGAAATTCTCCTCAAAAAAACTCCAGAAGTAGTGACAGCTAACAAATTGATCAAAATGATTTAAGCAATATAACGGAACAAGAATTTAGAATAATAGTCATAAAAGTAACCATTGGGCTTGAAAAAAGCATAGAGGACAGCAGAAAACATATTGTTACAGAGATCAAGGGACTAAGAAATAGTCATAAGGAGCTAAAAAGTGCTGTAAATAAGGTGCAAAATAAAATGGAGGTGGCCATAACACGGATTGAAGAGGCAGAGGAGAGAATAGGTGAACTAGAAGATAAATTATGGAAAAAGAAGAAGCTGAGTAAAAGAGAGACTAAAAAAATTCAGGAGTATGAGGAGAGAATTAGAGAAGTAATGCGATAAAATCAATAATATACGCATAATTGGGATTCCAGAGGAGGAAGAGAAAGAGAAAGGTGCTGAAGGTGTACTTGAGGAAATCGTAGCTGAGAACTTCCCTGAACTGGGGAAGGAAAAAGGCAAAGTCCAAGAGGCACAGAGCTACGTCCTCAGACGTAACTTGAATCGATCTTCTGCATGACATATTATAGTGAAACTAGCAAAATACAAGGATAAGAGAAAATTCTGAAAGCAGCTAGGGATAAACATGTTCTAACATATAAAGAAGACCTATAAGACTCACGACCGATCTCTCTACTGAAAGTTGGCAGGCCAGAAAGGAATGGCAGATCTTCAATGTGATGAACAGAAAAAATATGCAGCCGAGAATCCTTTATCCAGCAAGTCTGTCATTTAGAATAGAAGGAGAGATAAAGGTCTTCCCAAACAAATGAAGACTGAAGGAATTCGGTCACCACTAAACCAGTCCTACAAGAGATCCTAAGGGGGATCCTGTGAGACAAAGTACCAGAGACATCGCTACAAAGCATAAAACATACAGACATCACAATGATGCTAAAACCCATATCTTTCTATACTAACACTGAATGTAAATGGGCTAAATGCACCAACCAAAAGACATAGGGTATCAGAATGGATAAAAAAACAGACCCATCTATTTGCTGTCTACAAGAGACTCATTTTAGACTTGAGGACACCTTCAGATTGAAAGTGAGAGGATGGAGAACTATCCATCATCCTCCTGGAAGTCAAAAGAAAGCTGGAGTAGCCATATTATATCAGACAAACTACACTTTAAATTAAAGGCAGTAACAAGAGATGAAGAAGGGCATTATATAATAATTACAGGGCCTATCCATCAGGAAGAGCTAACATTATAAATGTCTATGCACCGAATACAGAAGCCCCCAAATATATAAAACAATTACTCACAAACATAAACAACTTTATGGATAAGAATGTGGTAATTGCAGGGGACTTTAATACTCCACTTACAACAATAAATAGATCAGCTGGACACAGGAACAATAAAGAAACAAGGACCCTGAATGATACATTGGATCAGATGGACTTGACATATAAATTTAGAACTCTGCATCCCAAAGCAACAGAATGTACTTTCTTCTCAAGTGCACATGGAACCTTCTATAAGATAGGTCACATACTGGGTCACAAAACAGCCCTTCATAAGTATACAAGAATTGAGATCATACCATGCATATTTTCAGAACACAATGCTATGAAGCTTGAAATCAACCACAGGAAAAAGTCTGGAAAACCTCCAAAAGCATGGAGGTTAAAGAACACACTACTAAAGAATGAATGGGTCAACCAGGCAATTAGAGAAGAAATTTAAAAATATATGGAAACAAATGAAAATGAAAATACAACATCCAAATGTTTTGGGATGCAGTGAAGGCAGTCCTGAGAGGAAAACACATTGCAATCCAGGCCTATCTCAAGAAACAAGAAAAATCCCAAATGCAAAATCTAACAGCACACATAATCAAAATAGAAGCAGAACAGCAAAGACAACCCCAAACCCAGCAGAAGAAGAGAAATAATAAAGATCAGAGCAGAAATAAACAACATAGAATCTAAAAAAAACTGTAGAGCAGATCAACGAAACCAAGAGTTGATTTTTTGAAAAAAATAAACAAAATTGACAAAACTCTAGCCAGGTTCCCAGAAAGAAAAGGGAGATGACCCAAATAGATAAAATCATGAATGAAAATGGAATTATGACAACCAATCCCTCAGAGATACAAGCAATTATCAGGGAATACTATGAAAATTATATGCCAACAATTTGACAACCGGGAGAAATGGACAATTCCTAAACACACATACACTTCCAAAACTCAAACAGGAAGACATAGAAAGCTTGAACAGACCCATCACCATTGAAGAAATTGAATCAGTTATCAAAAATCTCCCAACAAAATAAGAGTCCAGGACCAGATGGCTTCCTAGGGAATTCTACCAGACATTTAAAGCAGAGATAATACCTATCCTTCTCAAGCTATTTCCAAAAAATAGAAAGGGAAGGAAAACTTCCAGACTCATCCTATGAAGCCACCATTTACTTTGATTCCTAAACCAGACAGAGACCCAGTAAGAAAAAAGAACTACAGGGCAATATCCCTGTTGACTGTGGATACAAAAAATCTCAATAAGATACTAGTAAATCAAATTCAACAGCATATAAAAAGAATTATTCACCATGATCAAGTGGATTCATTCCTGGGCTGCAGGGCTGGTTCAACATTCTCAAACAATGTGATACATCACATTAATGAAAGAAAAGATAAGAACCATACGATCCTGTCAATCGATGCAGAAAAGGCATTTGTTAAAATTCAGCATCCTTTCTTAATAAAAACCCTTAGGAAAGTTGGGACAGAAGGAACATACTTAAACTGACAAAAGCAATTTACGAAAAGCCCACAGCTAATATCCTCAATGGGGAAAAACTGAGAGCTTTCCCCCTGAGACCAGGAACATGACAAGGATGTCCACTCTCACTGCTGTTGTTTAACATATGCTGGAAGTTCTAGCATCAGCAATCAGACAACAAAAGGAAATCAAAGACATCAAAATTTACAAAGATGAAATTAAGCTTTCACTTTTTGCGGATGACATTGATATTACACATGGAAAATCTGACAGACTCCACCAAAAATCTGCTAGAACTGATACATGAATTCAGCAAAGTCTCAGGATACAAAGTCAATGTACAGAAATCAGTTGCATTCTTATACACTAATAATGAAGCAACAGAGGAGACAAATCAAGAAACTGATCCCATTCACAATTGCACCAAGAAGCATAAAATACCTAGGATAAACCTGCTGAAAACTATAGAAACCTTATGAAGGAAATTGAAGAAGATATAAAGAAATGGAAAAACATTCCGTGCTCATGGATTGGAAGAATAAATATTGTTAAAATGTCAATACTACCCAAAGCTATCTACACATTCAATGTAATCCCAATCAAAATTGCACCAGCATTCTCTCGAAGCTAGAACAAGCAATCCTAAACTTTGTATGGAACCACAAAAGGTCCCAAATAGCCAAAGTAATTTTGAAGAAGACCAAAGCGGGAGGCATCACAATCCCAGACTTTAGCCTCTACTACAAAGCTGTAACCATCAAGACAGCATAGTATTGGCACAAAAACAGACACATAGACCAATGGAATAGAATAGAAACCCCAGAATTAGACCCACAAAAGCATGGCCAACTAATCTTTGACAAAGCAGGAAAGAACATCCACTGGAAAAAAGACAGTGTCTTTAACAAATGGTGCTGGGAGAACTGGACAGCAACATGCAGAAGATTGAAACTAGACCACTTTCTCACACCATTCACAAAATAAACTCAAAAGATAAAGGACCTGAATGTGAGATGGGAAACCATCAAAACCCTAGAGGAGAAAGCAGGAAAAACCCTCTCTGACCTCAGCTGCACAATTTCTTACTTGACCCATCCCCAAAGGCAAGGGAATTAAAAGCAAAAATGAAGCTATTGGACTTCATGAAGATAAAAAGCTTCTGCACAGCAAAGGAAACAATCAACAAAACTAAAAGGCAACCGACAGAATGGGAAAAGATATTTGCAATGACATATCGGACAAAGGGCTAGTATCCAAAATCTATAAAGACCTCACCAAACTCCACACCTGAAAAACAATAATCCATTGAAGAAATGGGAAGAAAAACATGAATAGGCACTTCTTTAAAGAAGACATCCAGATGGCCAACAGGCACATGGAAAGATGCTCAATGTCACTCTCATCAGGGAACTACAAATCAAAACCACACTCAGATATCACCTCACGCCAGAGTGGCTACAATGAACAATCAGGAGACTATAGATTGCTGGAGAGGATGTGGAGAAATGGGAACCCTCTTGCATTGTTGGTGGGAATGCAAACTGGTGCAGCCACTCTGGAAAACAGTGTGGAGGTTCCTCAAAATATTAAAAATAGACCTACCCTATGACCCAGTAATAGCACTGCTAGGAATTTACCCAGGGATACAGGAGTACTGATGCATAGGGGCACTTGCACCCCAATGTTTATAGCAGTACTCTCAACAATAGCCAAATTATGGAAAGAGCCTAAATGTCCATCAACTGACGAATGGATAAAGAAATTGTGGTATATATACACAATGGAATACTATGTGGCATGAGAAAGAATGAAATATGGTCTTTTGTAGCAACGTGGATGGAACTGGAGAGTGTTATGCTAAGTGAAATACAGAGAAGTCATACAGAGAAATATAGATACCATATGTTTTCCCTCTTATGTGGATCCTGAGAAACTTAACCGAAGTCCATGGGGGAGGGGAAAGAAAACAATAGAAAAAAAGAGGTTAGAGTGGGAGAGAGAGCCAAAGCATAAGAGACCCTTAAAAACTGAGAACAAGGGGCGCCTGGGTGGCGCAGTCGGTTAAGCGTCGGACTTCAGCCAGGTCACGATCTCGCGGTCCCGGAGTTCGAGCCCCGCGTCAGGCTCTGGGCTGATGGCTCGAGCCTGGAGCCGGTTTCCGATTCTGTGTCTCCCTCTCTCTCTGCCCCTCCCCCGTTCATGCTCTGTCTCTCTCTGTCCCAAAATAAATAAACGTTGAAAAAAAAATTAAAAAAAAAAAACAAAAAAAAACTGAGAACAAACTGAGGGTTGATGGGGGGTGGGATGGAGGGGAGGGTAGGTGATGGGCATTGAAGAAGGCATCTTTTGGGATGAGCACTGGGTGTTGTATGGAAACTAATTTGACAATAAATTTCATATAAAAATAAAATAAAATATTCAAGAACTTAAAAAAAAACAAAACTGAGAACAAACTGAAGGTTGATGGGGGGTGGGAGGGTGGGTGATGGGTATTGAGGAGGGCACCTTTTGGGATGAGCACTGGGTCTTGTATGGAAACCGATTTGACAATAAATTTCATATTAAAAAAAAAAAAAGGAAACAACCAAAACAACACATGAATAGATGAAGAAAATGTGGTATACACATACAATGGAATTCTATTCAGCTTTAAAAAAGAAAGACATTCTTAGATATGTGACAACATGGATGGACTAAGAGGACATTATATTAAGTAAAATTACCCCGACACAGAAATTACTGCATGACTCCATTTTATGTAATCTATCTAATATAGTCAAATTCCTAACATCCAAGTCCAGCATAGTGGTTATTCGGGAGTTGGTGGGGGTAGGAAAATGAAGAGTAATTAATCAGCAGGCACAAAGTTTCAGTTAAGAAAGATGAGTACGTTCTAGAGGTACACAGTACCTATAGTCAAAAATAATGTAGTCAATGTATAGTCAATGTATAGTCAATGTGTAGTCTATACAATGTATAGTCAATGTATAGTCAAAAATTTGTTAAGAGGCCAGGTCTCATTAAGTTTTCTTATCACAATAAAATAAATAAAACCAGGGGCAGCTGGATGACTCAGTCAGTTTAAGCGTCCTACTCTCCATTTCAGCTCAGGTCATGATCTCATGTTTCATGAGATAGAGCCCCATGTTGGGCTCTGCACTGACAGTGCAGAGTCTGCTTGGGATTTTCCCTCCCTCTCTCTCTGACCCTCCCCTGCTTATTCTCTCTCTCTCTCTATCTCTCTATCTCTCTCTCTCTCTCTCTCTCTGTCTCTATCTCAAATAAGTAAATAAAAACATTAAATACCTATAAACAAAATCAGAACTGACAAAGATTGGTGTGTGTTCATATTCCTATATCATTTAAAATAAATAGTTATGAAGCTTTATGAATATGTACAGAAGTCAGATTTAGATGACAGTAGAAAATATTCATGTTAAAGGGTGTGTATGCACATGGACGATTTTAATTTAGTCATACAACAGAGGGATTGTGAGGAATCTCGGATGTAAATTGACACTAAAGGGGAGAAGCTGATTAATCTGCCAGTGCCACCCACAGAGCTCATGACAGAAGTGGCGCTAAGTGGACCTGAACGCCTCCTAGGGCCAGAATGCTGCCATGCCGTGAACAGTGGAAGAGGATATTATTCAAGAGCCTTTGATAAGGACCGTGGTTCCAAATTTTTTAGTGCTCTCCATTTCTATTTACGTAAATCCAGGAAAATGCCAGATTTCAAGTTTGTGTACATGACAGAATGTGTGCCTGTCACAATAATTTGTTTGTTTCAAGAAAAATGAGAAAGGACTCTGGTGGCCATTTCAGTGCCCTAGTGATTTACTCTGGTTTATATGCTAAGTATTAACAGTTTCATTAAAAAAAAAATGACACATTTTAATTGTTCTGGTACAATTTCATTTTAAACTTTTGGCTTCATTTAAATGTAAGAAACTCTAACTCGTTTGAAGTTTCTGTAAATATTTTTCCTCTGGGGCATCTGTAAAGGTATGTCATTGTATAGTAATTTAAATATTAGATCTTTCCCATTATAAGCAAACAGATCAATTATGTACATAATTCTGATTATTTACAGTAAATTATTTATTCAAGCATCCTTTGAGTTGCATTTACTGTTTTCTTTCTATTTTTGACATTTAGCTTTACTGTATTTCACTGAACTTTGGTCACTGTTTATCATCATAGAAATTCTATTTCACTCCATTGCAAACATTTCTAAAGTCACTAGCAATTCACATCGGTTTTCATTACTACACTGATTTGTCTGTTATAAAACATTTTTAATTGCACTACTTTGTTGAATCTCTTCTAGGCTTTATTTTAGCCAATACATGGTGAAAATTTGATTAAATATTTAAAGAGCATTAGAGAAAACTGATGTTCTCCAAACAGCCCCCAAAAATTGCTTCTCCTAGAAAAATAAAGTGGATATTGTATTCAAAATTCGATGGCAACATTACAGGATAAATCGCCATTTTCCTGTAACCTTCTGTTATTCTATTTACTGGTTACCTAACTCTCCAATTATGGGAATTTATTAATCATAAATCAAGTGAAGGCATTCGTTTCATTTTCTCCTGTCTTTTTCTTTCCCCAGTTGCCAGTTCCAGAGACACACAGGGAGCAGCCAGCCGCTCTGGGCGGGGTTGACTGACTGTAACTGTGTCTGAACTGGTTGTAGTGCTCAGCAGGGAGTATATGTTCCTACAAACGTTCTGAAATATTAATATACAAAATTGTACTGAGGTTTCTGATAGCAGTAGGCCGGCTGCTGTGCGGTTTTCTGATTAGGGTTCTATTGGTGATTCCGAGAAGTCAGTGGCGCCTAAATGGGTTAAGTCTAATGAGGTTTGGAAAGCTGATAGCATAATTTAAGATGACTTTCATCTCAAAGCTGCAGACCTGGCTGACCCCAGCAAATTACAGTGTTTGTTAATGCTCTGTTATAGACATCTTCTAGTCAACCAAAACCAGATATATTAAGTGTAAAAATCGAGTTGCGGTTCTCTAAGAAATGTTCCTGGCTGTATTTTGACAGATCTTCTGATGACACTCTTTTTTAAGGCATCCGATACTTCCTAAATTTTTAGAGGTTGAAATCATAAACAGATAGGTGTGCACAGTCATTTTACTTCTTGCTGAAGAAAACATAATTACCTTAAAACTTTATCATCATAATCTTATGCAATATGTTCTCTTGGGAAATTTAAAAACAATTTAAAGAATCTATCAGAGATAGAAGGAAAAGATAAAACCACAAACTCCCCATGCTAAAACAGGCAGAAAACTAAACTAAACAAACAATAACCCAGACAGTGGGCTTAAACTCTGTAAAATGAGAATGTGAAGAAAGGCTGTCATTTTTTAATTATTAAAATATATTTTTCTTTATGGATTCAGTGTTAAAGAACTAGTGACAAGATCCAGTGACACTTTAGAAACTATTATTCTCATGTATATTAAATATTAGGTCTAAAAATTGCATGTGAAATACATTTCTGAAACAATAGTTCAAGATAGTCATTTTTTTTTCACCTTAAGGCAATTAGTCATAAACAGAGCACCATAACAGATTTCCAACATATGAGAAACTATACAAAATCTTAGTAGTTTTGGATATTTCTTTTGAAATGAATGTTTTCCAGTCTTTTCTAATTGTGGATTTTCCAGAACTGTGGAAACTTTTTTCTCCTGTCTTTTGATAATAAAAAAAAAATTGTTTAGAGATCCAGAATACTTTTATCATGTAAATCTTATAATGGATTTCTAATAAATCAGAATTAGTAATAGTTTTGAACTAAGCATAAGTTTTTTGAACAAGCTAATGGTACAAATATTATTAAGCAAATGTTTAATTATTTTAAGTAAAATATTTCTCCATTTAAACTTTGTAATTCAGTGAGTATCAAAAAGTGTTTTCCCTCCAGTTAACTGAAATTACAGCCCCTTTTAAATTGTAATACTTTAAATAATTTTGCTTTCTCTTCTAATAACTTTACAAATTTTTATCAAGGTAAAGCACTTTTATAAAAACTTTAGTTTCCTATTATGAAAATTTGGCTCAAAGTAAAAAATTAAAAAAAGGTCTTAGAAGAAAATAATTTTATAAAATGTTTAATATTTTAACATAATAGTGTTTTGTTTTTGTTTTTGTTTTTTTTTTAAGGATTGTATTTGAAGTTAATCTCTACACCCAGTGTAAGATCAAGAGTCCCATCCTCCACTGGACTGAGCCAGTCACGCGTCTCTTAAAATCATAGTCCTTTAAAATCATATTAAAAAAAAAATTCCAATACTTTAAAGCCAAGAATTTATTAACATTTCCTTCTAGTAATTAATATTCAATTAAAATCTATTTGTATTTTTTTTTAATTTGGAGTAGGGTGGTTGCTTGTACTCTTCAAAAGTACAAAATTCACTTTCTGTAAAACATGAAATATTTTAAAACTCCTTTAGTAAAACTGTGATATGAAATATACCAAACATATGTAAGATATTTTTTAAACAAATGTATATAATTTTATGTTCTAAAATATCTATTGCACTTCAAATCAGTTATGGTAGATGGTTACATACGTATTCAACAGTGCAGTCAATTCTCTAAACATTCTTATATTCTTTTAGAATTTACTTACATTCTGACTCTAACGTACATAATTGAACACATAAATTACTGTGGAAGTCCTTGATTTCACTCCAAAAGCTTTTTAGTGATCTATACAACTTTTAAACTTGCTTGTTTCTAAAACTAACAAACAAAAATACCTAAATCTTTTTTTTTAAAAGAATTGGAGTTTAAGGTACTACCAAGAAGACAGCAGAGTAATTTAAAAATAGTTTCATTAGAAGAGGGATTATTTGGGGCGCCTGGGTGGCGCAGTCGGTTAAGCGTCCGACTTCAAGCCAGGTCACGATCTCGCGGTCCGTGAGTTTGAGCCCCGCGTCGGGCTCTGGGCTGATGGCTCAGAGCCTGGAGCCTGTTTCCGATTCTGTGTCTCCCTCTCTCTCTGCCCTCCCCCGTTCATGCTCTGTCTCTCTCTGTCCCAAAAATAAATAAACGTTGAAAAAAAAAAAAAAAAAAAAAAAAAAAAAAAAAAAAAAAAAGAAGAGGGATTATTTAAAAAAAAAAAGAGGGATTATCAATTTAAATGGGAACAATATTTGAAGTAGACACTTAAATGTTTAACTCATGCTCACCATTATTTACAATTGAAACAGCGTTACAACATATATGTTTAAGTATTCTACAGCATAGTATAAAATAAAAGTCAAGATGATTTATATTATTACAAATTAATCCCAAGAATTAATTTTACAAATATCAATTCCTAAAATAATATGACTTTGGTAGTTAAAATGTAAAACTGGGACAGGTTTTCTTTGACTCTTAACTGTTTTTTTGGAAATGTTTGTAGAAATTATAGATAAAAATTCCGTATTGAGTTATCTGTGTATTCCTAATCTTTAATGGTTGTTTTGCATGAATTTCAGATGAAATTATTTAAATATTTGTTGCTTATGAGGGCGCCTGGGCGGCTCAGTCAGCTGAGTGTCTGACTTTGGCTCAGGTATGATCTCACAGCTCGTGAGTTCAAGCCCCACGTCAGGCTCTGAGTTGACATCTCGGAGCTTGGAGCCTTCTTTCTTCTTCAGATTCTATGTCTCACTCTCTCTGCCCCTGACCCACTTGCATTCTGTCTCTGTCTCTCTTAAAACTAAATAAACATTAAAAAATTAAAATAAAATAAAATAAATTTGTTTGCTTACACACTGCCTATGAGCAACATTATCTAAAAAACAAATAAGAGTTAAATTGAACAGGTTTGTGGGGCAGGAGTGGGCTGGTGGGGTGAAAAATACTTTGGATCTATAATACTGCTTAGGTCATTAACCAACATCTCAATAGAACACTTTTCAGGAGGAAAGGGAGATGGATGCTGTCGTCTTCCTCTCCATTTATTTTTTTATGGTTATTTATTCACAGATGATGTGGGCAGACTGTGTGCAGAGAGAAAGCATGGGTAATTTACAGGCAGATGTAACCCTCAATTGGCTAGGATATTCAAAGTGCTCTAAAGAATTAAGAGGGAAGTAGGTCATTTGAATCATAAACGTTTTTAACATTTACTTCATAAATGAAGCTAATATGTACTTGTTCTAAAAGTAAAGGAAAAACCTGGCTTCAAATAGGATAAGGAAGAAAGTAAAACAAAACAGAATTATTAAACCATCCCAGTTTCCACACCTCTATGAAAGTCAGTAGGAGGTCTACTTCTGACAGTGTACGAACCAGCAGGAGAGTTTACTAATGAAAGACAAGATACATGTGTTGACATAGCATTAAATGACTGGTTTGTCACTCCCCCAGGATGTGAATTGTGGATTCTGTGTTGTAGTAGCACAAACTAACTGCTTTTATCCTTTTGTTTTCTTAATTTTAACTTCTCACACAAATTAACAGCTCTTTGTTTGCCATTTGCATGTTTATTTCATGTCATGCTTGGTTAAAATTAAAATTGGCCCACTAGCTATGGCACTTCAGAATATAGTACTTCTTCAAAGACCTGCAGGATGACTTAATGAGTATGCAATGCAATTCTCTTAAGTCAAATTAAATTTAAGCTGTCTATGTTCCATACTGCAATAGTACATCGTATATGATATAAATTGAGAGTGCTCAAAAAAGGAAGGTTGTATGTCTTCCATATGTAAAAAAAATGCAATATAATTGGCTAGCTATGGATTTTTACTCCTGCCACCGAGAAATTTCTGAGTTATAACATTGCAGATCTATGGCATTGTGTCCCTGAATATGAACAGCAACAGGACCTGAAAAGATCAAAGCTCAAGTTTGCCTTTGAAAAAGAGACTGTTGTAAGAAAACAATTTTCTCCTTGTTATCACCATGGGATATATCCATGGGCTGGAGAGGTCACATTGTCATTTAAATTCTTTAAAGTCAGCTTTTCGGGGTAAAAGAATAATCAAAAGTAAAGCATGCTCCTGAGGATCCTGAAATTTATTTAACTCTGGCAGCAACATTAGCAGGTGGATGCCAGTGGCCAGGGAAGAGGACCTATAACCAGATAAAATCAAAAGCAAGGAATTTATTAGTCTTAATTTTTTCTTTTAATATCAACATCACAAGAATTACTGCAGCTAGTTAGTTTTACTAGTACTTTTGATTAAGAGATTAATTAAAGAAAAGACTGATCGAATCTGAATTATCAATGCGTACATATTTATTGCAGACGGAGGTCGATAGGAGTGCACGAATCATGATTTGACAATTACTGGCAAGAGGCATTTTCCCTCCACAAAATCAGCAGCATATCCTTAATCTAATTGAGTGTGTGCTCACCTATGTTGGTTTAGAAATAGAATACTTTAAAACTTCAACGCTTCTATTTGTTTCAGATGTAATTTTGTTAAAGTGAGAAAATTTGGTCAGTTTGAAGAGAGCCAAATTTTAGAAAAAAAAAATACTGATGTTGAATATTGCTTAAAAACAGTAGGGTGTGTCTAATTACTGGAAATCAACAGTTTCCAGAAAGAAGTCTAATAAATATGTTTTAAAATTTATTCTCTTGGTCTTTTTAGCCACAGCAGGCCTGGTAATTACCTGCCCTAATTTTCTAAAACAGCGCAGAGAATTTTGTGAAAATATTTGGAAATGTTTCTTCCATAAAATATAGATATAGATAGAGTATTCCAATCTAAGAAAACATATCAGCTAAAAGAAAAAAGAAAAAAAGTAGTATCTGATTTAAATACTTGGTGCCTAGGATATCAGTGATTAGATACAGCAATTAACTCATTTTTTAACCCTTGGCTGCAGAGTGAATTTATTTTTCAAGTATGTGTAAGGGTTTTCTTCTTTCCTTTCTTTTTCCCCTTCCTTTCTTCCTTACCCTTTCCTTCCCTTTGTCTTATTCCAGTTTTTTATCCCATAATCATTATTTTTACTCTTTCTCTTCCTGATAGTCTCTAATTGTATATCAATAACTGTCCTTGAATGTATAGGCAAATTTGAAAAATAAAATATGTGTATTACATTAACGAAATACTATTGTTCTAGACATTATTCTCTTCACTTTTTTCTAAGTTTTTTTTTTTTTTTAAGTTTTATCCATGTTACTGCACATACTTTGAAGTTTCTCTTTTGACTACTCTTTTGGGTTTTATTCTATAGTAGCATCCATGATATCATTTACATCTTGTTGATAGATTGTCTAATAGGTATTGCATTGTGTTCACTCTCTAGTATTCAAGCATTGCTATAGTAAAAACCCTTGTACTATGTCCCCTTAGGTACGAAACCCAAAGTTTTTCTAGAATGAATATCCAAGTATGGATTGTTGGATCATCAAGTATAACTATCTATAATTTCACTAACTTTCTCCCTGTGTATTATGAAGATTGTTTTCCCACCCTCACAATCATTTGCTAATACTTCTACATTTTGTCAAGTAGGTGGGTATAAAATGGTTTTGCATTGATTTTAAATTTTCAGCAAAAACATCAAGTTTCACATATTTGTTGATCATTTGATTTTTGCCTATACATTTGCTTTTTATATTCTCATTCAATGTTGTTCTTTTTTTAATTTTTTTTTTCAACGTTTATTTATTTTGGGACAGAGAGAGACAGAGCATGAACGGGGGAGGGGCAGAGAGAGAGGGAGACACAGAATTGGAAACAGGCTCCAGGCTCCGAGCCATCAGCCCAGAGCCTGACGCGGGGCTCGAACTCACGGACCGCGAGATCGTGACCTGGCTGAAGTCGGACGCTTAACCGACTGCGCCACCCAGGCGCCCCTCATTCAATGTTGTTCTAATGAACTTATTTTATATTTGTAAGCGGCCATGCATGTTATCTATTATCCCATTTGTTTTGTCATTCTATTTATCTTCCACCATGGTTACCAGTTTGCTTTTTCTAAAGAGAAATTCACCACATTTTTAACTTATTTTTTTATTTTAGGAAGTTGCTTATTTTAGGAGCCCCTGCCACACTTTAAGCGGCAAGCATATATTTTGTCCTCATTTTAAGGTCGCATGGTGAAAAGCAAGTACAGAAAAATTAAGGACTTTGGTCAAGTTAACTCAGTCAACAGCAAAACTGGGTATCCATCCACAAATGTGTGTCAAAGGAAGAAAATGTCCCTTGTTTAGTGCCAAGAGATTCCACCCACACCGTTGGATGAGCAAGCATGAAAACCAAGAGATGCCTGGCTCAGGACTAGAGATCTGCAGCCTGTTTGGAATTTTGTTTAGTTACAAATAACAGACACTATTATTGCTAGCGTAAGTAGAAAACAAGCCTGTATATTAAAGAATAATAAGTGGTAAACAAAGTCCTGGGAAACAAAGACTAATGTTCCAGGAACAATGGCCAGTTCTAAGGTAATGTCAAAAACCATGTTGTTTCTATCAGGATCACAGCTCCAAACAGCAAAACCCAACAACCAGATTTGACTACAGTGGCTCTTTTCCCATCATTTTGGACACTATTATTTAAAGATTAGTTTTCCAATTATTGATTCCTCCAAAAGCAAGATGTCTCTGCTACTATCTGGGAAAGCAATATGACAGATTCATTTATATTCCTCACTTCTAAATTGGAGTTTCAATTTAGTGTACATGATAGGTCACCTCTGTTAAAAAGGAAGTGAAACTCATAATATTGGCATGTTGCCAAACACTGAAAAGTTAAATCAAAGGATAATATGTAGTAACTAATAAGAAAAGTGTTGACTACCAACTACGTTTCATTCTCTGGTTTTCATCTTCCCATACTACTGAAGAGAATTTTTGAGTCAATAAATCAGAGGTAGTTTGAATAATTAGCATATTTATAAAAGTTATAATTTATAATTTGATTATTCATCTCAAAAACTACCTTATTTGTTCATTGATTCATTCACCTATTTAAAAAAAAATGCTGACCGATCTATTCACTATCAGGATAAAAAACAAACCAATAAACAAAAGTTTACATAATAATGCCTTAAAATTAAATTAATATCAAAAAAATTTATTAACAGTTTAATACATTAATTTGGGGAAACTTTTTTCTATTATAGATTAAGGTCAGAAAACTGAAGCCTCCAAGATTAATTTATATTATAAAGGAAATTTTAAGATGCTCTGGTCTACCTAGTATAAACAAAGATAAAAGCAGGACCTTTTCCTCAAAATTAATCTTATGTACCCAGAAACTCTAATGACCACATTCTAATTTCCCTTTACTAAAAACCACAAATTTAATTTAGCATTTACCTAAATATAGTTTTCCAGGGCACTAACCCAAAAGGAATTACTCAAAATGTCTTCTATAGCCAATAATCTCGTAACATGTTATGTATCAAACATACTACTTGCATTTTTTATTTAACAAGTGAGAATATTAAAGATCTCAAAGTATCTTACCTGCAATAATAAAACCTTTAAAACTGTTAAAACACGTTCTCTGACAGATGAATAGTACCTTGACTAGGTCAGCATTTTGGTATTTGTGACCCTTTTCTCTCAGTTGTCTAGAAGTGCTTCTTCTGCTTTTGTTATAAATGGGATGTCCAATATAAGTAACTCTTTGTGTCCGAATTATTGAAAGAATATTTGAATGAAATGATTTTAATTCCAGGCTAAATACTGCTTATGCAAACCAGTAAAGCCATTTGACTATTTTGGCTCGCATACATTCTTGTTGGTTGGAGCCTATATACGGCAGTTGTTACCCATTTTGAATATTAATCCATTCAGATGGGTGTCTTTTATTGCTAGACTTACATAGAACTACTTGAAAGCTTTCAATTTACACATTCAAGTTTGCCGAGGCATAGGCTATTCAATGATTCTTCATCTATTTATTAGTTCTCCGTACAATTGTTTTTCTCCTCCTAGAAGTACAATCTTCACATGTGAAACCTTCATATTTTCTGAATCTACCAAGCACGTCACTTATATTTTCTTTCATTATGACATTTCATGATCCGTTTGGTCAATTCTTGTTTTGTACTTTAATTTTTTTTATTCCTTTTTTTTTTTTTTTTATTCTAGGGTGCCTGGGTGGCTTAGTCGATTAAGCGTCCAACTCCTTTAGATTCAGGTCATGATCTCACGAGTCTGTGAGATCGAGTCCCTGTCAGGCTCTGTGCTGACAGAGTGGAGCTGGCTTAGGATTCTCTCTCTCCCTCTCTGTCTGCCCCTCACTTCCCACCCCATCTCTTTCTCAAAAATAAACATTTTAAAAAATTATGCTATTGATCTTCCAGGTCACTAATTTGGGTGTCCTCGGTGTCATGCCCTCCTTCAACTTATTTATTGAGTTGTTCAAGTAAAATAAGGTTCTTTGTGTGTGTGTGCTGTTTTATGTTTGTTTTGCTGCAAACTACAAACCCCTTTTTGATGTTGCAATTAACTTTATTCCCTTACTGCTTTTTTTTTGACTTTTCTGTTGTATTGTCTGTCTTTCTAAAAACCATTATCTAATCATGTCTTCTATCAATTCTGACTTACTTTCTGTTATTGTCATGCCAGTCTTTGGTCCACTGGTTGTTAGAGTGCCTAAGTGTCATCAGCAGGCTGCTAAGTGTTGAACGTGAGTGGTGAATATAGGAAACCAGCTAAAAGTTCCCTGCTGATAATTCTGGAGGAAGTCTCTCTGCCACCTTTACTACTTTAATTCCCACAGCCTCCATACTCACAGATATCTCAGCCAACACCCTTAACACCTTTTTATCGCTTTATGAGAGGAAGGCAAACTAGGAACATGAGCTGATGTACAACTTCCCACCATGAATTCAGAATCTACTGCTTTATGGTTCAAGGGCTTTATGATGCTGACCTAATAAGAGCATGCCCAGAACAAAGAAAAAGAGCTCATACAAGTTTTGTTTTCCAGAACTTCCGGAAAGCACAAGCCTTCAATTACCCCTAGATATGTAGACTTTAGTGTACTTACTCAAAAAGAATATTTTTAGCCCCTTAAAAGAGCAGAGATTATACGAACCTTAAAAAATGTGTAATTCAAGTGTCCATCTATTTTCTCAATCAATATGTTTACATGTTTGCCAAAAAATTAGATGCCTACTCTACGTCAAACACAATAGAGTCATAGAGATGCAGAAACATATGGTGACCTCACCCTCACAGAACCTAAGTCGAGGGGAAAAACAAACATCAATTTAAAAATATATAGAAGCTGAAATGTATGCAGCAAATGTAAAATATACATGTGAAATACCACGAGAAGAGGTATACTGAACTCTGGGACACCTAATGGGCAGCTCCCACCTGGGAAGAGATGAAGACAGTTTCATGGAGTAAGAGATATTTGGATCAATAAAGAGGATATGTATGAGTTTCCTGGGCAAAGTATAGAGGGACCAGCTTTGTAGGCTTAGAACTTAGAAGATAGTGAGTAGGCATTTAATGCAAATAACTTTGGAGGGATTAGTAGAAGCAGAATGGGGGGGAGCTTCTTAATTACAACAAAACTTTTGTTTATAGCCTTAGAGCACAATGAGAGTGACTGTGAAATTTTAATCAGGGAGTGGCATAATCAGATTATTATTGTTTAGAGGAAAAATAAGTCCATATATAATATGGATTTGAGCAAGGGAGGCCACCTGAAAGTCTACTATGGTATTCAAAAGAAAACACGTTAATGGCTGAAAGTAAGGTGCTGCTCGTCATGGAAATTGAGTTCAATTTGTGAAATTAGGAGGTAAAATCAACGCGTATTTGATTTAGTGTATGAAGAAAAGGAGGCACCAAGCATAATTCTATGTTATTTTTTTCTTAAGTGGGTGCATATTGGTTCACATTCATGACAAGTATGGAAATGTCATCAAACCAGTTTGGAAATGATAGTCTTATTATCAATTATAGCATTTTTTGGTTAAGTTTAAAATATCAAAAGGAATAGAGAATAAGAAAAAAGAGTACGAGGCTGGAGACATGTATTAGACATTCATCTCTGTATGGGTGGAACTGAAGTAACTGATAAAAGCTAGGACCACTAATTAATTTGAATGATGGCAGAATACAGATTTTAACTACACTAAAGAAGAAAACAAGCTTTCAAAGAGAGGAATTCATATGGATAAAGACAAAGTAGGAGTGTTTGATGTGAATAAAACCAAAGGAAGACAGTTTAGAGAAAGAGATACATTCAAAAATGTGCAAAGTTTCCAGAGTCAAGTGCAAGAAGGAAAAAGTCCCAATGGATTTAGTCACATCAAAGTGAGTTGTGATTTATTGAAATAATAGAACCAGAATCTGCTTTGCAAAAGATTGATGAGTAAAAGGGAATTGAGAAGATAGAGACTGATTTTAGAAAACTCAGTACCAGATTTGAATGAGTCAGAGAAAGGAAGTTCTGTATGATCTCACTTATATGTGGAATCCAAAACAAACAAAACCAAACTCATAGATAAAGAAAACAGGTTGGTGGTTGCCAGAGCCAGGGAGTAGAGTGGGTGAAATAGGTAAAGTAGTCAAGAGTTACTGGCTTCTAGTTACGAAACAAAGTCATGGGATATACATACAGCATGAGGACTATAGTTAATACTACTGTATTGCATATTTGCTAAGACAGTAGAATTTAGAAGTTCTCTTGTCACAAGAAAAAAATTGCCATTAGGTGCGATGATGGATATTAACTAGACTTATTTGGCAATACCTGTACATATGAAATTATTTGTATACACGTGAAATTAATATATGTCAATTTTAACTCAATAACTTTAAAAAAGAAGGTTTAATTCCATGAGCTTGGGCCTCGAAACTCCCACAAGTTAAGTCAAAACAATTATATTTCCCCTCATTTGTCTTCCATTTCTCAGGGATTACTGTCCTTACTTTCTTGAAAGTAAGTCAGTGTCTTGAAAACTGTCTGGGTGTTGTATGGAAACCAATTTGACAATAAATTTCATATTAAAAAAATAAAAAAAACAAAAATGCAATTCTTCAAAGAAAAAAGAAAACTGCATATGCAGGGTTTTGTGTTTTGTGTGTGTGTGTGTGTGTGTGTGTGTGTGTGTGTGTAGTGTTGTTTTTATAAGTCATGTGCATGAGGGTAAACCTTATGTACTGATTCCTGATAATCCACCTTGGCTGAAATGGAAGCTCCTGCCTATAGATTTTTGACAGACTAAAGGTAGCATGTGAAAAGTCAAGAAAACCTCCAAGGTTTTGGCTTAAACTATTATAAATATGACTTTGCTATTAAACTGATAAGAACAGATACTATACTCAATCTTAGCCAAACGGCTGAGAAGTGATATTGACTTTGCTATTAATTGAGTCAGAAAGACTCCTTAGTGATGTTCGTTAAATGGTGTTATTCTTTCCCCACAGTTCTCAAATCTGCCTGAAAATTAGAATCAGCTAGTGAGCTTCTTACAATACTCTTGAATTTCTCCCAAACCCTTACAGCAGAAGTTTTTTAGTGTGGCCCCAGGACACCGGTATCAGAAGATTTCCACATTATTCTCATGTTCAGTCATGGCTGGAAAGCAATGCTCTATACTATTGCTTCTGTCACTTTAATATTTATGAACCACTTAGGGAACTTATAAAATTCAAATTCTTATTCAGTTTTTCAAGATGATAAACTTTGTATTCTCACAATGTCCTAGCTGGTTCCAATGCTGCTGGTGCACATTTTGCACAGCAAGCTACTGCTGCTATTCAAATCCATGACAGAGTGTAAAACATTTGTGTTAGCTATTCTGTATTAAAAAGATGTACGAAGTAAAAGATGTAATGGCTAATTAAGTTCGGCAGACAGTGAGTTAAACAAGGTTAGAGTTTTCTTTATTGCAAGATTTTTCATGGTTAATGCCCTCCTAAAGTTTATTTTTCCCATACTCCGTTTTCATGGAGCATGTTACAGGATTAGCAATTTGCAAAACTCACTATCTTGTACTAATGCAGAAGTTGAGCTATCTTCAAATAATCTTTGCTACTTTCTTAAAAGCTTACAATTTACTGAGACATCCGTTTAACTGATTTGTTTTCAGTTTCCTAATCTGATTCACAACTTGATTCTAATTTATTTACAAATGCAAGTAGGTTTTACAAAAAAACAAATTAATCGGGCTTTAGATTTTAAAGTGATAATGTACATACACATGATTCTTTGTTATACTTAAAAAATGCTTTACAAATGAATATAATTTTTCCTTTGTTCTCTTCTATAGCTTTCCATGCACACATTTTCCTATGGTTTTCTTTGCATAATTTCATAGCATATTGTTTGTTGATGTTTTTATTAACCAATATTTGTGTGAAACATGAGATAAGAGAAAAATAATCTTGGGGCACCTGGGTGGCTCAGTGGGTTAAGCATCCAACTTCAGCTCAGGTCATGATCTCATGATTTGGTGGGTTCGAGCCCCTTGTTGGTCTCTGTGTTTACAGTTCAGAGCCTGGAGCCTGCTTTGGATTATGTGTCCTCCCTCTCTCTCTGCCTCTCCCCCACTCATGCTCTGCCTCTCTCTTTCTCTCAAAAATAAATAAATGATAAATGTCATGATAACATGACAGCCCCAACCTGTGGGATGCAGCAAGGCAGACATAAGAGGGAAGTATACAGCAAGACAGGCCTTCCTTAAGAAGGAAGAATGGTCTAAAATTCATTGCCTCTCAGAAGCTGAGTGATAAAAACCCAAGGTTGCCAGGATTACGACCTAGAGGTAAACATAAACTCATTTACATAGATGCTCAAATGACAATGAGTCTTAGTTTCTGCTGCCTTCTGTAGGAAGGACTTTGGCATCTCCCCTGATGCTCCTCATGCCACGATATTAGGGTCATAAATATTTTAAACATCCCAAGAAGTTTATGTCTCACAAATACTCAGGTTCTTTTTTTTTTTTTTTTTTTTTTATGTCCAAATCTTTTCTAGATGTATTGCTCATCGCATGGATTTGCTGCTCTACCCAGAGGCAGAGATCCAATTAAGGGACATCATCAACAGATGGATCAAGCTGTGGTATGAAGGGGGTGTGGATCCTGATAGAGAATTGGTTAACTGACACCAGAGATACATGAAATGGATGGAAAATCAAAATGAATGTACATTAACTTAAATTTTCTATCCCATTATCTTCATTAATACGAGTTTACTGTGCTAAAACACTCTTGTTCAGCAATGTAAAATTCCAAAAAGTTTCATTCCAGGAACTTTTGAAAGATACAGCAACTCTTCAATGGGAAGCATCAAATAATAGTTTACACCTTACAACTCTTTTAATCCCTTACTACAAATCTTTGCCTGGCTGTTCTTACAAATTCTAAATTATTCCATCACGATTCTTATCCTAATTGAGCCCCTCCTCTGAAGTATCCTCTATAAACAAGACATCAAAATCTTAACAAATATCCCAACTTTGTCATTCTCTCTCAGAGATGTTGCTATGGCACTGTCAAAGTGGTGTCTCATGTTAGAATGTGAATATTTTTCTTCTTCTGCACAAACAGGACTTTCTAACAGAGATAAGAGCGCTCTATAATGATAAAGAAGCTATCTTTTTTTCCTAAAATCATTACTTCTCATATTCTAAGGTGATAGTTTGGAGCCATGTGTTTATATTTCAAATGGTAATAAAACCCATGCCAATGTTTACATTCTAAAATGTGAAAACCTAGGTGATTTTCCCCTTCTCTCCTAAAGAAAGGATTTGTTTACATTCCAAACTAAAAAAAAGAACCCATCTATCTCTACACAGACTGGAGTGAGGATGTAGGGTTACTATGCCAACACCTATATATTAAGCCTCTAATTTCAAAATTTTGATTCTTCTCCTATAGTATAGGTCCTCTCTACTCCCCTCCACATGCAGGTCTGTTTGACTCCACCATGTTGCCTCCTGGAGGAAACTGGAGCATGGACAAACAGTACTAAGATATTCTATAATAAATAATCAGTTTTGCCTTTGATCCAGAAACCTTGTATATACTGTCAGAATAAAATAAAATATAAATATATATTTACTCCTTATCATATAAGCGTTAAAATTAGCCTCCTGTTACTAATAGGCTGTTTTGGTGACATTTTTGAGAACCAGTATTCTATGGTGCTGAATTTCACAATGGTTTTGTAAAGAAAAAAGGAAAAGAGGAGAAGAGAGGAGAGGAGAGGAGAGGAGAGGAGAGGAGAAGGAGAGAGAGAAGAGAGAGGAGAAAGAGAGAAAAAAGTGAAAAAGAAGAAAGAAAGAAAAAAAGAAAAGAAAGAAAAAGAAAAAAAGAAAAGAAAAAGAAAAGAAAATCACCTCAGCTATTCAGTCTTTGCAAGCTCTGAAAGCACCTTGATGGTAGTAAAGCTTCAGAAAGCACCATGCTCCTTCATTGTTTGCTTCCTTCCCCTATTACCCTACAAAACCCCACATAATCCACAAGCAAGACATAGATATCAAGTTTTGCAAACTAATGCCTAAGGGATTAATCGATCCATTTATTACAGTAAAACTCCAACTAGGGCTCAGTAAAGACACCCTACTATAATCCGAAATATATCTATGGCCCAAATACCCCTACATGACACACAAGAGATTCAGGGCAATGAGTGACTCTCTACATCTCCAGTAAAATGTTAAGTTTTTTTCAAAGCTTTTCAGATGGAACCATGTGTTATACTGTTATTCCTGCCTTTGCCAAAAAATTTCAGTCAGCCTCCAAAAGTCTGTCCTATATTCCCTGTTCTCACTTCGTCCTCCAGCCTCTCTGCTGTCCTGCTATAATCCTAAATTCCCAGTATAAAAGTCATCCAAACACGGAAAGATCGCTTCCATGCTAATCATTCTGGTTTGAAATTTCATAGATTTTAATGCGGTCTTATTTTTAACATGTAAAACTATATAAATGTGGTGCTTCTTAAGTATTTATGTGTCTTACCAAATTACTTTGGGTCTTGTCACATTGCAGATTGTGATTCAATAAGCCCAGGTAGGGTTTGCGTGCCTGTATTTCCAACAAGCTCCCAGGTGATGCTGCCATTGATGGTCTAAATACTCCACATGAGGTAGCAAGGTGTTATAGGAAAACAAGCCTCCAGGAGAAGAGTTTGCACATTTCAATAAATGTAAGGAAGACCTTCTAACACAGATGAGCTATTATTGATTAAAATGCGGAAGCCAACTGTGTAAAGATGTGAGAATTGCCCTTCAAAGGGAATTAGTGATAGCTGGATACTAAATCCTTGCCTTTACCTTCTCTTTTCCTCGTGTTCTTTTCCTTCTTCTCTTCCCATTGTGTCTAAGTACCCATTCTTGTTTCTTCTTTTGCATTTCTGTACTAATATTTATCTCCTTTTATCCCTTCCATTCAACTTCTAAGAAATGATTTTTATATTTCTGCTTATTACTTTCAGGTTAATTTCCAAATTGTCTTGCTAAGCTCTGCATGGTTCCATCTAACTCGCCCACATTCAGGATGATCTCATAAAGAAATGGGCTATCAATATTGCACAATCATTTTTGAGGGGCATTAAAAAGATCATAGCATTGTGAGTATGCTAGACCAAAAGATACATAATATTCCTCTAACAGTAAGCTTCCCCAAGTGTAGCTTAAGCAAGTCTGTTGTTTTATTTTGTCTAATGTTTTTACTTAAAACAAATCATTGTGCCAAGAAAGAGCTGACTTTCCCCATTCCAAATTAAAACACACCACAAGAGGGGCAAATGTGGTGTGGTAGGATTGGTCCACTATGTGAATGGATATCCTTCTACTCACTGTGGTTGGGGGCAAACTTAATTCATCAGGCAGTCATTCTTACACAACGTATCAACCCCAAAGTATTAATGTCACACAAAAGGAAGTGGTCTTAATATCATGAATGGGGCAGTATGTTCTACAAATGCTAAAATGTAGAAGCACGAACACAAAAATTACATAGTTCAGATAATTTTCCATTTCTGGCTTACTCCTGTAATAAAAAGTAGTGTTGGGGTCTGACACCTAGATTTGGTTTTATTCTGGCTATTTACAAAGTGTTTCCCCCATCTGACTTGTATCAGTAGGGTTATGGATAAAAAGTTCATTAACTTTAAAAAAAAAATAGTGTTATTTACTTTTGAGAAAGAGAGAGAGAGAGAGAGAGAGGAGAGGAGCGCACAAGCAAGGAAGGAGCAGAGAGAAAGGGAACACAGAATTCAAAGCAGGCTCCAGGCTCTGAGGCTGTCAGCACAGAGCCCGATGCGAGGCTCAAACTCGTGAACCGTGAGATCATGACCTGACTGAAGTCAGACGCTCAACCGATGGAGCCACCCAGATGCCCCAACTTTTTTTTAATTTTAGAGAGAGAGAGCATGTGAGTCAGGGAGAGAAGTGGAGGGGGAGGGAGAGAGAGACAGAGACAGAGACAGAGAAGGAGAGAGAATCTTAAGTAGGCTCCATGCTCAGGGCAGAGCTTGATGTGGAGCTCTATCCTACAACCTTGCAATCATGACCTGAGCCAAAATCAAAAGTTTGAACACTCAACCAATGGAGCCACCCAGGTACCCCAAAAGTTCATTCACTATGGAGAGAGGTGTAACTACTCCTTCCTCCTCTACTTGTTTCATGCTCATGTTCTTTGGGGTGGTTGCTATCTGAGTCTTTTATAGCCACTTGGCTATTTGGCTTCTTCCAAAAACTTGTCCAAATCAAAAGGACCTTCCTCAAACTGAACTGGTCCTTCTCGGCCTCTTTGTCTGTGGTCCAAACCAGAAAACTCTTTATTGAGAACAACTCTGTTGGTCTTTATTCTGGCTTCTAGGTCATCACCATACCTGACCTTGTCCGAATTTTACTGGCCTGTAATATTCTACACATTATCTTTGACACCTCTGCAGACTTGATCACAAAACGTTGTAAATTTCATTTTTACACCTGTAAAATACTGTCCATACCCTTGGATTGCTTGAAGGGCACTTGGTCATACTGAACGTCATTGGACATCTGAGGATTGGGCACATGAAGAGCGATGACGTCACTGATACCTCGATTTTCATTTGTCTGTAGTTTTGACCTCTTATTAGAGCTTCCCTGGAAGATTCCAGTCATGTGGTCTGTCTTTTTACCTGTCATGCCAGATTTCATCCCTCCCATGGGCCCTCCCAATCTCTTTTTTCACATGGGTTTTGATCCCAGCTCTTCTCTCACTGGCTTTCTGGGCTGTTTCTCTAAGATTCTCTCCATGTTTCTTCTTTTCTTTTTGAGCCATCTCTCTCTCTCTACTTGAGAGTGCATTTTTACAGCTTCATGAACATTCTGGCCAGCAATATAGTGGGCTTCTGCCAGCTTGGCAATGTTCTCATTGAGACGAAATGTCTGCAACCCTCTTCTGCTCGCAGCCAAACATTTGCCTAATGGAATTGTACAACCCTTTGCATTTTTCCGGTTTGAAATATAAGGAGGAATCTTCCATTCTTATGGCTCCTTCATGGTCATCTTTTGGCTAGGAGAATGCATGACAGGCACAAGAGGAGAAGGTGGTCCTTGGGGAGCTTTCTTATTAATCTTGAACCTTGGGAGGTTCCACTGTATCTTTCAGCATTATCACCATCCAAATAACTCTCTGTTTAGCTCCAGAGTCGAAAGCCACTCTTGGTTGAGATGGTGAGTATCAATACACGGAACAGCAGCTAGTTTATTAGCTGCTCACACTGGCATGGCTGCAGCAACCTTCTATGATACAGATTTTTCTAGGGCTACCCTTGTCTTTTCTGTTAGCTCTTAATGGCTTCTTCATCAGGTCTTTGCAGGTCTGGATCATCTGCATTCATGGCTTCCTTGGGAACCAGGTCAGTGTACTTGCCATAAATGACCTTGTTGTTTGACTGTCCTGGATGAGCAATTGCATTATATTTAAATTTCCTTCAGGATCTACCTGAATGGCCTGTGAATTTGACATTTTTTTTTCTTTCATCACATATCTGGTGGATACTGGGCAATATAGGTCTCTGGAAAAGTACCTCCAGCTCCAAAATCCTCTAATAATCACAGTATCCAGTTTTTTCTGGTACCCCATATGGTCTTTGAGAGACCAGAGAGGGTCCGTCGTGATCTCTGGGATCTTCCCTTTTCTTCAGCCTCAAGCTGGTCCTAAGATAGCTGAGTAGGTGAAGGTAAAAAGCTGGTAAACATCTTGTTCTTCTTCCAGAGTGAACCGTAATGATTTTTTTTAGATGTTCTCTACTGTATCATCTTACCTACTATCTTCAACACATACACATACACACATAATTTTATTATAAACATTGTATTAGCTTTACTGAAGCCATTTACAGGTATAAAAAAATAAACATTCTGAACTTATTGCTGTTTTGATCTTTTATTTCTTTTCTTGTGGTTTCTTCTTTTATTTTAATGTATTTTATACAGATACAGGGGCAAGAGTTAAAATGTGAAATAAATTTTCTGGAAATAGATTGTCTTGTTTGGAGAGCATAAATAAATCCGAGTACTATAATTTCTTTCTAGTTGAAGTAGAAAAGGGGTATATAAGTTAAGGTTATGAGATAAAACTAGTTTTTTATGGTATTAAATTTTTTTCTTATTTTGGGCTTTTGCTACATTCCTGTCTTGTGACTAAGAAGAAAAGTAGAGGAAGCTTGCAAGGAAAATCAGCTATAGAGACTGTGAGATCATCAGTATAGAAGATAAAGCAACTACCAGGTTTAAAAAGGTGGAGAGGGCAACACATGCTTAGAGAAAAATAATAAACTAGTTGAATAGAACTAGGTTCTAGAGAAGTGAAAATTTAGGAGTAGCAGATATGCAACTGATAAGAAAAATTAACATATACTTAATTTTAATGTTATTGTTCGTAATTTTCTACCTTTCTTCTTATAATTTTTTTTTCTTGGCTAATATTCAAACTGAAACAGTTTCCTACAGTGAATTAGGTGCTATGCATAGCATAGAACTGGGGATGATGTGCACTGGTTCATTGAATTTACAATCCAAGTTAATATTATTGTTGTAATGCTTCAGGAGTGTGGTATACCTAAGAGGCAAATAAACTCTATCAGGCACCAAAGTGTCATTTGCTGTACCAGAAGCAGTAACAGAAATGGAACCCCAGTGTTCTGGAAGAAGATGTTTGCCTCTCGTGGGTGATCATGAGAAACTAATTTGCTCACAGTAGGATTGGATGATGATTGTGCGATTTGTCTTTACTTCTTTTTATTAAGGCACAAGATCACAAAATTACCATTTGTATACTTGGGAAAACCAAAGATAACGTTCAATATAAAAAGAAAACACACATATCTACATACACTAACACATGGTCAGAATAATGCATTGTCAAGCCTCAAACTTAGTGTTTTTCTGATGTATTTTAGTTTTTACTTCAGTATTAGAGTTCATCAGATATATTAAAGACATATATGTGAAAGACTAACTGTTTCTTGGAATGCCTAAATCAAAAAAAGAAAAAGAAAAAAAAACTATGAATTTATGAATAGGAACAAGAAACTGTAATCTACTTGACTTTGGAGTTGACATCGGGGATGTATAGATAAATCCAAGGGTATGCTTAATTTAACTCAAAACAATATTATTTAGATCCATCAAATGAAGAGGTTTGATAATTAAACAATAATTTACCATGGGAAGTATGTATACTGTCTGTTTAATTGTGAACCCACTACTTATAATATTGTTTCACTGATTTCTGAGACAGAGATCCCCAAATGCTGTGGCCATTTATTGTTCTTTTTGTATACCCTGGGATAGGTAGCAATAAATGAGGAGTACACCTCTTAAATCATTTCGCAAAATGTTCAGATAATTTCTACCCAGAAATAAAAGGTCAGAACTAACATGCATAACATAAATACTATTAGATAGCAACTCTGATAGGTCATTTACATATGATATCTTATATAATTGCTTAGAAGTAATTAATATGCACATTATCATTTTGGAATGTGAAGCTTAAATAATCATTGAGCTGGCATCTGTATGTTGTGTGAACATGCTGTTCACACTTGGTCCTGTCTACTACTCTTTTTCCTTTAGATATATTATAGATATTAAGAATAATTGCAACTAAAAACAAAAAGATAGATGATAGGAAACATGAGTGTGCAGATGAGACCACAAAACATATGAGTGCAAAAATTTCAGAAAAGTGTATTTAAAAGGCAAATAAGTTCATAAAATATTATTTCTTAAATGGATTATATTATCAAAATTGATTGAGCAAAGCTCACAAAAGTATACTTAGCACATTTTTCATTAATTATAATAGCATAGCCCCTTGTCCTCTCTCTCTCTCCTCTCTCTCCTCCTCTCTCTCTCTCTCTCAATAAACATTTAAACAAAAGATGCAAGAGGCTGGTTGTTAAAGGTGCCAAATGGCAATGGGCTGCCTGGGTTTGAATTCCAGATCTTTCTCATAGCATCTGTGTGACAGTGGGCATGATAAGAATTCCTGTCTCCTCAGGTTACTGAATAGCCTGGATTAAACGGGTTAAAACTCATGAAGCCCACAGATCAGTCACTGACACATAGCAAGTGGTCAGTAACAAATAACTGCTGAAATGTGCTAACAGCCGTCTGGCTCGTCGACACAGGGTCTGCTCCAGGACCCCCAGAGCATGCATTTTTTTGAAATATAATTTCTTATTTTCACTTACATAAATAATGCTTTTTGAGGGATTTCAAGGATTTAAAATATATATATAATTAATGATTTATAGTCATTTTACTTTTCAATGTTATCTTTTATAATATATTTCACACTGCTCTAATGTTTTATATGAATTAAAACTTGATTCTTGGAATATCATACAAATGGCCTTTAAATGTTTTTTTTTAATGTTTATTTATTTTTGAGAGAGAAGAGACGGAGAGTGAGAACACAAGCAAGGGAGGGGCAGAGAGAGAGGGAGACACAGAATCAGAAGCAGGTTCCAGGCTCTGAGCTATCAGCACAGAGCCCAACGTGGGGCTCAAACTCGTGAACTGTGAGATCATGACCTGAGCTGAAGTCGGACACTCAACCAACTGAGCCACCCAGGTGCCCCTAAAGGTTTGTAGTTTCAAGATGTATTTATTACAAAGTAAATTAAAAGAACTTTGTAAATTGCACATAAACACGATTGTTTAATTTGTCACAGCACATTTAAAGCATTCAATAGCAGTCAGAAAAGCTCTAAAATTACTGCAACTGTAGATATACAGATACCATTGTTCTAGCAAATAATTCTAAATCAGCGTATTTTATTACTTGCCAATCTCAATAGCTAAATTTTATAACAAGTATTTTTCTTTCCTACTACCCGTATTTTAAACTCCTAGTAAAGGAAAATACAGATTTTATAATTTGAGAGTACACCTTTTTACTCTGATGTTTAACCAAAATCATTAAATGTTCATTTCCAAGTATACTTAATGAATACTTGAGTAGAAATAATGAGTTCCTTAAATATGCCTGACTTTAAGCGGCCGATTTTTACCATTTCTGCAGTTGCAATAAATATCCATTTCTGTTCACCCAGAAGAAATAATTTCTGGCAAATCTCTTCTAAATTCAAATGTATGTTGATCTTATTTACTAAATCTTACTTAACAATAAACAGTAACAACCAACACTAACAACAATAATAAAATTTATGACTTGGCTGCCCCACCATTTAATTGGATATAATCTTTAATTATTGAAACTAATCACCGTCTATACAAAATCCATTATATTTTTTGTTTGTGGCTTCTGTATTTTACTGCATTATTCAAGCAATCTATCATCAGAACTAAAAGAAGTATGAATAAAGCACATACATTGTCTCATTGAATGGATATATTGAAAACAAAATTTAACTCAACTTTGATTTCCTTTCATATTTCAAACAAATGAACCAATTCATTGCTGGCTTAAGTACTTCTATGAATTAAACCACAATTATTAGCATATGTTGCCTGACTGAGGAGTGTCGGTTGATATAGGAGTATCATAATGAATCCAAAATAAATCTAAAGGTATTTGTAAAATACTTATAAACTATTACCATCCAGAATTGTTGCTAATTATCTTCTATTATAAGAAAAGCTAATGGGCACTTTTATCAATTATCTGTGATGTTTCCAAAAATTCTAACATATATAATTCTGGGTATCAGAAATGTTGCTTAAATTGTTCAAGTTTTAACCATTTGCAGGTGGAGGGGTCAGACATGATTCCAAACTTCTCAGGATGTAGTATTTGCAAACATCTGTGCATGTGTTATGCTTCTGCAGGGTTTCTCATTCTCCTGATAAGTACACTTAGTACTTAGTCATCATATAGCACAAACACGAATGTATGTAGCCTAGATGTCTATGAAAATTAGCCTTTTATCTATCCATCTTTACATATAGTGCTCTAGTTTTCATTTCTGAATTTCATCTAGATGCTTTACTGCCTCTATTATTTCTTTGAAAAATATGCTATTAAAGAAATGAAAGTATATGTATATTTGACAAGTCAAAAGTTAATTCAGAGTTAGATGGTGGAGTAGTAGGGGGACCCTGGGCTTGCCTCATCCCTTGAATACAGCTAGATCAACATCAAATCATTTTGAACACCTAGGAAATCCATCTGAGAATTGGGAGAAAGGTCTGCACAATTTGAGAGAGAGAGAGAGAACTTGGCAGGTATGAGGTGCAGAGGCATGAATTGGGGGAGATAAAAGCCTCAGTGCCACAGAGGGTAGGGAGCTCTTTTCATGAAGAGAAGCAAAGAAGGGGAGAAAGCATCACATTGGATTTGTGCATGAAAAGCACCGCCCCCCTCCCAAATCACTGACTGGGGAATAGGGAGGAACAGACTACCACAAGTTTTTGCAAACAGTTGAGCTCAAAAACTGTTTTGAGGTTTTGAAAGTTGGTGCCATTCACTGAAGTTGATCCAGGCAGACAGTGGTGTTCCTGGGGAGAAGGAGGGCTGAGGCCCGGGAGTGGACAGTAGACAGTGTAGTGTGGGGATCCACTGGGTGGCACTGGGAGACAATATTCCTTTTCTTAGAGTGCATTTGGAAGAGGGTATATTGATTCTCCAAAGACAAAAGACCTGGCTGAGTCTTTGAATAGCACTTCAAAGATAGGGGACCGAGGTGTGCCCAGAGGGTGGATAACCTGATCACAGCTTTTCGCTGTGCTTCACCATAAATTCCAGGCACTGCGCAGCCATGTGATTGCTTTTCTGGGACAGAACAGTGCCAGCACAGTGCTGAAAAGCTCTTCCCCAGAGGAGGGTAGTGGGTCCATACCTTGCCAGTTCCCTTAAGAGTTAGAGTCCTGAATTCCCACAGCACTCCAGAGAGAAAACACTGTGGCACCACGTTAAAAGCCCAGACACAGGAGTTGAGAGTGGGGACCTGACAGAAACTGTCAACTCAGAAAAGGAGATTGCTCACTCATCTGTGAGGGTTTTCTGGAATGGCAGCTGGTGAGAAATCCCTGCCCTGGGGATGAGAGAGAGGGATGGCGCCATCTTCCCCCAGTTCACAAGCACTGTGGGAATTCAGTGAGCAACACAGTGCCCCAATGGAGGCTGGAGGCCTCCCTGTGCCCTGCAGGGGCATCTTTACTAGGGAAGGTCTGACTACCAGCCAGGATAGCGGGCCTTTCCCCCAGAAGACCAACATAGGACCCCCACATGCACCAAGACTACTGAACATAGAGTGCTCCAAAGTGTTGGCTTTAGTTCTTTATTTTTTTTATTTTTTTTTTAAATCAGGCTTACAGTTTTTTGTTTTGTGTTTATTTGTTTTTGTTTCTGTTTTTTTCATTTCCTTTCTCTGTTTTTTGGGGATCAGGCTTTCTTTCTTTCTTTCTTTTCCTTCCTTCCTTCCTTCCTTCCTTCCTTCCTTCCTTCCTTCCTTCCTTCCTTTTTCTTTGGAATAAGGCTTATAGTTTTTTGTTTGCTTGCTTTCTTTTGTTCCTTTTCCTTTTCTCTTTTTTTAGAACAGGTTTTGTTTTGTTTTTGTTTTTTAATGAGGCTTATTTTAACAAACAAGTCAAAGCACACCTAGTTAAAGGTACAAACACTGCCCACTACAAACAAGGAGGAACTCTGCAGAGGACTGACATGGAGGAAAGAACAGCCAAATCACAATAGCAGAGTGCACACAGCATACACCAGAAACACTTCCTGAAGTGCCTGGACCTGAACAGTGTATGGCCCCTTAACATAGCATTACTCTCAGGAACAGGAAACATAAGAAACTTTAATTACAGACAAAAGACAGAAGCCTAGATAAAATGACAAGATGGAGGAATTCTCCCCAAAAGAGAGATCAAGTAGAAACCACAGCCAGGGATTTTCTCAAAAGAGATATAAACCATATATCTGAACAAGTTTTAGAACAGCAGTCATAAGAATAAGCTTGAAAGAAGATTGGGCTTGAAAGAAGCATAAAGGACAAGAGAGGAACACTTGTTGAAGAGATAAAAGACTGAAAAACTAGTCAGGCTGAAATAAAAAAATGCTATCCCTGAGAAATAAAACTGACTGATGTAATTACAATGAGGATGGAAAAGCAGAGGAAAGAATAAGTGATATAAGAAGATAAAATTATAGACAATAATGAAGCTGAAAAGAAGAGGGAAAGAAAACTATTGGATCATTAATAGAGACTTAGGGAACTCTGTGTTTCCATGAAGAGCAATAATGTCCTTACCATAAGAGTCCCAGAGGGAGAATAACAGGAAAAGGGAGTAGAAAGTTTATTTAAACTTAATTATAGTTAAGAACTTCTCTAATCTGGGAAAGTAAACAGGCATTCAAGTCCAAGAGGCACAGAGAACTCACCCTAAAATAAATACAATAAATAAATAAATAAATAAATAAATAAATAAATAAATAAATGTTAAAACAAAGACATATCATAGTGAACTTGCAAAATACAAAGACAAAGAGAGAATTCTGAAAGCACCTATGAACAAAAGGCCCTTAACCTACAAGGGAAGACAGATCAGGTTTGCAGCAGACCTCTCCACAGAAACTTGGCAGATCTGAAGGGAGTGGCATGATATATTCAATATGCTAAATGGGAAAAATATGCAGCCAAGAATATTTTATCCAGCAAGACTGTGATATAGAATAGAAGGAGAGATAAAGAGTTTACACAACAAACAAAAACTAAAGGAGTTCACGAACACTAAACCAGCTCTGCAAGAATTATTAAAAGGGACACTTTTAGTGGGAAAGTGATGCCAAAAGTGACAAAGACTAGAAAGGAACAGACACAATCTACAGGAACAGCGACTTTACAGGTAATACAATGGTACTAAATTCATAATTATCAATAACTATTCTAAATATAAATGAATAAATGGACTAAATGTACCAATCAAAAGACATAGGGTATCAGAATGGATAAAAAATACCCATTGATATGCTTCTTGTAAGAGACCATTTTATAGCCAAAGAAACTTCCAGATTGAAAATGTGGGGATGGAGAATCATTTATCATGCTAAGAATATGAAAAGAAAGCTGAAGTAGCCACATTTGTACCAGACAAACTCGATTTTAAACCAAACACTGTAACAAAAGATGAAGAAGTGCACTGTATCATAATTAAGGGGTCTATATAACAAGATCTGGCAATTATAAATATTTATGCCCCCAACCTGGAAGTAGTCCAGCCAAATATATAAGTCAATTAATAACAAATTTAAAGAAACTCATTGAAATAATACAAAAATAGTAAGGCACTTTAACAGACAAATCATCTAAGCAGAAGATCAATAAGGAAGAAATGACTTTGAATGACACACTGGAACAGATGTCCTTAACAGATATATTTAGAGCATTTGATCGTAAAGAAGCAAAATACACATTCTCTTTGTGTGCCCATGGAACATTCTCCAAAATAGACCACATACTGGGACACAAATCAGGCCTCAACCAGTACAAAAAGACTGAGATCATACCATGTATCTTTTCAGACTGCAACACTATAAAACTAGAAGTCAGGGACAAGAAAAAACTTGTGAAGGCCACAAATACATGGAGGTTAAAGAACATCCTACTAAGGAGGGGCACCTAGGTGGCTCAGTCCATTAAGCATCTGACTTCAGCTCAGGTCATGATCTCTCAGACTGCAGTTCATTGGCAGCTCAGTGCCTAGAGCTGGCTTCTGTATTCTGTGTCTCTCTCTCTTCCTCTCCAAAAATAAATAAACATTAAAAAAAAAGAACATCCTGGGGCGCCTGGGTGGCGCAGTCGGTTAAGCGTCCGACTTCAGCCAGGTCACGATCTCGCGGTCCGCGAGTTCGAGCCCCGCGTCAGGCTCTGGGCTGATGGCTCAGAGCCTGGAGCCTGTTTCCGATTCTGTGTCTCCCTCTCTCTCTGCCCCTCCCCCGTTCATGCTCTGTCTCTCTCTGTCCCAAAAATAAATAAACGTTGAAAAAAAAAAAAAAAAAAAAAACATCCTACTAAGGAATGAATTGGTAAACCAGTAAACTAAGAAAGAAATCCGAAAATACATGGAAGCAAATGAATATCAAAAGACAACAGTCCAAAATCTTTAGGATTCAGAAAAGGCAGTCATAAGGGGGACATAAATAGCAATACAGGCCTTCTCAGAAAGCCAGAAATATCTCAAATACACAAACTAACTGTACACATTAAAGGATCTGGAGAAAGAACAGCAAATAAAGCCCAAAGCCAGCAGAAGAATGGAACAAACAAAGATTAGAGCAGAAATAAGTTATATGGAACACTTCAATAAACAAACAAACAAGCAAACCTAATAGAACAAATCCACAAAACTAGGAGCTTGTTCCTTGAAAGAATTAACAAAACTGATAACCCCCTAGCCAGACTTATCAAAAAGAAAAGGACCCAAGTATATAAAAAAAAAAAAAAAATGAAAGAAGGGAGATCACAACCAACATTGCAGAAATACAAACAATTATAAGAGAATATTATGAGCAATTATATGCCAACAAACTGGGCAATCTGGGTGAAAGGAGTAAATTCCTAGAAACATATAAACTACCAAAATTGAAACAGGAAGAAACAGAAAATTTGAACAGACTGTTAACCAGCAGAGAAATTGAATCAGTAATCAAAAGTCTCCCAACAAAGAGTCCAAGGCCACATGGCTTCGAAGGGGAATTCTACCAAACATTTAAAGAAGAATTAATACCTATTCTTCTGAAACTGTTAAAAAAATAGAAATGGAAGGAAAACTTCCAAATTATTTCTATGAGGCCAGAACTACCTTGATTCCCAAACTGGACAAAGACACCACTAAAAAGAATTACAGACCGATATCCCTGATGAGCATGGATGCAAAAATTCTCAACAAGATATTATCAAATCGAACCAAATACTACTTTAAAAGTATTATTCACCACAATCAAGTGGGATTTATTCTGGGCTGCAGGGGTGGATCAATATCTGCAAATCAGTAAATGTGATATACCCCATTAATAAGAGAAAAGATAAGAACCATATGATCCTCGAAATAGATGCAGAAAAAGCATCCTCAAGAACATAAGGATAGAAGGAACATTCCTCAATCATAAAAGCCATATATGAAAGACCCACTGCTAATATCATCCTCAATGGAAAAACCTGAGAGCTTTTCCCCTAACGTCAGGAACACGACAGAGATGTCCATTCTCATCACTGTTGTTCAACATAATTTTGCAAGTCCCAGCCTCAAATCTTATAACAGAAAGAAATAAAAGAAACAAGTTTTGCTATTTTCAGATGACATTGTATATTCTATGTAGAAAACATGAAAGATTCCACCAAAAAAATTGCTAGAACTGATATGTGAATTCAGCAAAGTCATAAGATGTAAAATCAATGTACAGAAACATGTTGCATTTCTATACACCAATAATGAAGTAGCAGAAAGAGAAATCAAGAAATTGACCCCACTTATAATTGCACCAAAACCCATAAGATTCCTAGAAATAAACCTAACCAAAGTGGTGAAAGATCTTTATTCTGGAAACAATAGAACACTTATGAAAGAAATTGAAGAAGACATAAGGAAATGGAAAAATGTCCCATGCTCATGGACTGGAAGAACATGTATTGTTAAAATGTCTGTACTATCCAAAGAAATCTATACATTCAAGGCAATCCCTAGCATTTTTCACAGGTAGAAGACATACTTCTAAAATTTGTGTGGAACCAGAAAAGACCCCCAAATATTCAAAGTGATATTGAAAACCAAAGCAAAGCAAGAGGCATCAAAATTCTGGACTTGAAGCTGTATTACAAAGCTATAATCATCAAGACAGCATGGTACTGGCACAAAAACAGACACATAGATCAGTGGAACAGGACAGAGAATCCAGAAATAAACCCACAACTATGTGGTCAACTAATATTCCAACAAGCAGGAAAGAATATCCAATGGAAACAAGACAGTGTCTTCAACAAATGGTGCTGGGAAAATTGAACAGCGACATGCAGAAGAATGACCCTGAACCACTTTCTTACGCCATGCACAAAAAATAAATTCAAAATGATGAAAGACCTAAACGTGAGACATGAAACCATCAAACTCTTAGAGAACAGAGGCAATAACATCTTTGACCTTAGCCATAGCAACTTCTTACTATACACATTTATGGAGGTGTGGAAAACAAAATCACAAATGAACTATTGGGACTTCATTAAGGTAAAAAGCTTCTGCACAGTGAAGAAACCAATCAATAATACTAAAAGGCAGCCTACAGAATTGGAGAAGATATTTGCAAATGACATATCAGATAAAGAGCTAGTATCTAAAGTCTGAGCTTATCAGACTCAACACCCAAAAAATAAGTAATCCAAGTAAGAAATGGGCAGAAGACATGAAAAGACATTTGTCCAAAGACATACAAATGACTAACAGACATATGAAATAATGTTCAACATCACTCATCGGGAAAATACAATCAAAACCACAATGAGATAGCATATCACAACTGTCAGAATGGCCAAAATTAACAACTCAGAAAACAACAGATGCTGGTGAGTTTGTGGAGAAAGGGGAACACTCTTATCTTACAGTGTTGGTGGGAATTTAACTGGTGCATCCACTTGGGAAAACAGTATAGTGGTTCCTCAAAAAGTTTTAAATAGAACTGTGTTATGACCCAGCAATTGCACCTCTAGGTATCCATCCAAAGGATAGAAAAACACTGACTTGAAGGGGCACATGCAGTCCAATGTTTATATTAACACTATCAATAATAGCCACATTTTGGAAAGAGCCCAAATGTCCAATGGTTGATAAAAGGATAAAGAAAATGTGGTTTTATATGCAATGGAATATCACCAGGCCATCAAAAAGAATGAAATCTTGCCATTTGCAATGATGTATATGGAACTAGAGTATATTATGTTAAGCGAAACAAATCAGTCAGAGAAAGACAAATACCATTTGATTTCACTTATATGTGAAATTTAAGAAACAAAACAGATGAACATAGCAGAAGGAAAGGAAAAATAAAATAACATAAAAACAGAGGGAGACAAACCATAAAAGACTCTTAACTATGGAGAACAAAGTATGGGTTTCTGGAGGAAAGGTATGTGGGGGGAATGGGCTAGATGAGGGATGGACATTAAGGAGGGCATTGTTGTGACGAGCACTGGGCGTTAAATGTAAGCAAAGAATCACTAAAATTTACTCCTGAAACCAATACTATACTATGTGTTAACTAACTTGAATTTCAATAAAATCTTAGAAGAAAATAAAAGTTACTCCACTATATCTAAACTTCATTTCACCTCTATATTCAGAAAGCATTTGAAAACTAATAGTAAACTCATGAGATAAAAATGAAGCATTTAGTGAATAAACGCTAAGTAATTATGAAATTTAATTTAAAATTTTTAGATCAGTGCACACATACAGTTGATATACAGTATACATTTTTCTGTCTATATCTATCAGCATGATATATATATACATGATAATTACTGTTGTTAATTGGTAGATTTTTATTATCAAAAAACAACGGTTTTGATTTTTTTTTAATTAGTTGTATTATTTTTTGAATGGATGAAAAGCAAAGAATATTATTTCTGATATAAACTTACCTTTCAAGTAGATGATACTACAGATGTTCATAAGAGTACATTGAGTGCTATATATTTTAAAAGAAGAGGTGCTTTCCAACTTGAAAATAGTATAACAAAAAAACTTAGCGTTAAATATTATGAGGAATTGAAGAATTATAGCAACTGATATATTTAATTTAAAAACTTGAAATAGGGGAATCAGGAAGATGGTGGCGTAGGAGGATGCTGGGCTCACCGCGCGTTCTGCTGATCACTTAGATTCCACCTACACCTGCCTAAATAACCCAGAAAACCACCAGAAGACTAGCAGAACAGAGTCTCCGGAGCCAAGCGCAGAGGAGAGGCCCACGGAAGAGGGTAGGAAGGGCGGCGAGGCGGTGTGCGCTCCACGGACTGGCGGGAGGGAGCCGGGGCAGAGGGGGGCCCGCCGGCCAAGCAGAGCCCCGGAGTCTGGCTGGCAAAAGCGGAGGGGCTGGTATGAGTGTGTTCCCACAGCAACCAGGACTTGACATCTGGAAGGTTATAAGCTAACAGCTCTGCTCCGAGAACCGGAGGGCTGGAGGACAATGGGAGGGAGAGTTGTTGAGCCCCGAAGGCAGAGCTCAGCTTGGCGGGGAACAAAGGCGCTTGCCAGCGCCACCTCACTCGCCTATCCCCCAGCCAAAATCCCGAAGGGAACCAGTTCCTGCCAGGGAACTTGCTTGCTCCTTGCAAACACCCAACTCTGTGCTTCTGTGGATCCATCCCTCCTGCTGGTCTGACTCCCTCCCGGTGCCGCAGGGCCCCTCCCAAAGCAGATCTCCAAAGGAAAGGGGAGCTGAGCCTGCCCCTCCCGCCCCTGTGCACACTGCCGATCCACCCCAGCTAATACGCCAGATCCCCAGCACCACAAGCCTGGGAGTGTGCAAATAGCCCAGACGGGCCACACCAGCCCACAGTGAATCCCGCCCCTAGGAGAGAGGATGAGAAGGCACACACCAGTGTGACTGGCCCCAGCGGTGGGCTGGGGGCAGACATCAGGTCTGACTATGGCCCCGCCCACCAAAGCAAGTTATTCAAGACAGCACAGGGGAAGTGCCCCACAGTCCCACACCACTCCAGGGACTATCCAATATGAGGAAACGGAAGAATTCCCCTCAGAAAAACGTCCAGGAAATAACAACAGCTAACGAACTGATCAAAAACGATTTAAACAATATAACAGAAAGTGAATTTAGAATAATAGTGATAAAATTAATCGCTGGGCTTGAAAACAGTATAAAGGACAGCAGAGAATCTCTTGCTACAGAGATCAAGGGACTAAAGAACAGCCAGGAGGAGCTAAAAAATGCTATCAACAAGTTGCAAAATAAAATGGAGACAGCTAGAGCTCGGATTGAAGAGGCAGAGGAGAGAATAGGTGAACTAGAAGATAAAATTATGGAAAAAGAAGAAGCTGAGGAAAAGAGAGGTAAAAAATCCAGGAGTATGAGGCAAAAATTAGAGAACTAAGTGATGCACTAGAGAAATAATATATGCATAATTGGTATCCCAGAGGAGGAAGAGAGAGGGAAAGGTGCTGAAGGTGTACTTGAAGAAATAATAACTGAGAACTTCCCAGATCTTGGGAAGGAAAAAGGCATTGAAATCCAAGAGGCACAGAGAACGCCCTTCAGACATAACTTGAATCGATCTTCTGCATGACATATCATAGTGAAACTGGCAAAATACAAGGATAAAGAGAAAATTTTGAAAGCAGCTAGAGATAAACGTGCTATAACATATAAAGGGAGACCTATAAGACTCGTGACCAATCTCTCTACTGAAACTTGGCAGGCCAGAAAGGAATGGAGGGAGATCTTCAATGTGACGAACAGAAAAAATATGCAGCCGAGAATCCTTTATCCAGCAAGTCTATCAATTAGAATAGAAGGAGAGATAAAGGTCTTCCCAAACAAACAAAAACTGAAGAAATTCGTCACCACCAAACCAGCCCTACAAGAGATCCTAAGGGGGATCCTGTGAGACAAAGTACCAGAGACATCACTACAAGCATGACACCTACAGACATCACAATGACTCTAAACCCATATCTTTCTATAATAACACTGAAAGTAAATGGACTAAATGCGCCAACCAAAAGACATAGGGTATCAGAATGGGTAAAAAAACAAGACCCATCTATTTGCTGTCTACAAGAAACTCATTTTAGACCTGAGGACACCTTCAGATTGAGAGTGAGGGGATGGAAAACTATTTATCATGCCATTGGCAGTCAAAAGAAAGCTGGAGTAGCCATACTTATATCAGACAAATTAGACTTTAAATTAAAGGCTGTATCAAGAGATGAAGAATAGTGTTATATAATAATCACAGGGTCTATCCATCAGGAAGAGCTAACAATTATAAATGTCTATGCGCCAAATACGGGAGCCCCCAAGTATATAAAACAATTACTCACAAACATAAGCAAACCTATTGATAAGAATGTGGTAATTGCAGGGGACTTTAACACTCCACTTACAGAAATGGATAGATCATCTAGACACATGGTCAATAAAGAAACAAGGGCCCTGAATGACACATTGGATCAGATGGACTTGACAGATATATTTAGAACTCTGCATCCCAAAGCAACAGAATATACTTTCTTCTCGAGTGCACATGGAACATTCTCCAAGATAGATCACATCCTGGGTCACAAAACAGCCCTTCATAAGTATGCAAGAATTGAGATCATTCCATGCATACTTTCAGAACACAATGCTATGAAGCTTGAAATCAACCACAGGAAAAAGTCTGGAAAACCTCCAAAAGCATGGAGGTTAAGGAACACCCTACTAAAGAATGAGTGGGTCAACCAGGCAATTAGAGAAGAAATTAAAAAATATATGGAAACAAACGAAAATGAAAATACAACAATCCAGACGCTTTGGGATGCAGTGAAAGCAGTCCTGAGAGGAAAATACATCCAATCCAGGCCTATCTCAAGAAACAAGAAAAATCCCAAATACAAAATCTAACAGCACACCTAAAGGAAATAGAAGCAGAACAGCAAAGACAGCCTAAATCCAGCAGAAGAAGAGAAATAATAAAGATCAGAGCAGAAATAAACAATATAGAATCTAAAAAAACTGTAGAGCAGATCAACGAAACCAAGAGTTGGTTTTTTGAAAAAATAAACAAAATTGATAAACCTCTAGCCAGGCTTCTCAAAAAGCAAAGGGAGATGACCCAAATAGATAAAGTCATGAATAAAAATGGAATTATGACAACCAATCCCTCAGAGATACAAGCAATTATCAGGGAATACTATGAAAAATTATATGCCAACAAACTGGACAACCGGGAAGAAATGGACAAATTCCTAAACACCCACACACTTCCAAAACTCAATCAGGAGGAAATAGAAAGCTTGAACAGACCCATAACCAGTGGAGAAATTGAATCAGTCCTGAAAAATCTCCTAACAAATAAGAGTCCAGGACCAGATGGCTTCCCAGGTGAGTTCTACCAGACGTTTAAAGCAGAGATAATACCTATCCTTCTCAAGCTATTCCAAAAAATAGAAAGGGAAGGAAAACTTCCAGACTCATTCTATGAAGCCAGTATTACTTTGATTCCTAAACCAGACAGAGACCAGTAAAAAAAGAGAAACTACAGGCCAATATCCCTGAAGAATATGGATGTAAAAATTCTCAATAAGATACTAGCAAATCGAATTCGACAGCATATAAAAAGAATTATTCACCATGATCAAGTGGGATTCATTCCTGGGATGCAGGGCTGGTTCAACATTCACAAATCAATCAATGTGATACATCACATTAATAAAAGAAAAGATAAGAACCATATGATCCTGTCAATCGATGCAGGATTGAATTTTGACAAAATCCAACACCCTTTCTTAATAAAAACCCTCGAGAAAGTCAGGATAGAAGGAACATACTTAAAGATCATAAAAGCCATTTATGAAAAGCCCACAGCTAACATCATCCTCAATGGGGAAAAACTGAGAGCTTTTTCCCTGAGATCAGGAACACGACAGGGATGTCCACTCTCATCGCTGTTGTTTAACATAGTGTTGGAAGTTCTACAGCAGTCAGACAACAAAAGGAAATCAAAGGCATCAAAATTGGCAAAGATGAAGTTAAGCTTTCACTTTTTGCAGACGACATGATATTATACATGGAAAATCCGATAGACTCCACCAGAAGTCTGCTAGAACTGATACATGAATTCAGCAAAGTTGCAGGATACAAAATCAATGTACAGAAATCAGTTTCATTCTTATACACTAACAATGAAGCAACAGAAAGACAAATAAAGAAACTGATCCCATTCACAATTGCACCAAGAAGCATAAAATACCTAGGAATAAATCTAACCAAAGATGTAAAAGATCTGTATGCTGAAAACTATAGAACGCTTATGAAGGAAATTGAAGAAAATATGAAGAAATGGAAAAACATTCCGTGTTCATGGATTGGAAGAATAAATATTGTCAAAATGTCAATACTAACCAAAGCTATCTACACATTCAATGCAATCCCAATCAAAATTGCACCAGCATTCTTCTCGAAGCTAGAACAAGCAATCCTAAAATTCATATGGAACCACAAAAGGCCCCGAATAGCCAAAGTAATTTTGAAGAAGAAGACCAAAGCAGGAGGCATCACAATCCCAGACTTTAGCTTCTACTACAAAGCTGTCATCATCAAGACAGCATGGTGTTGGCACAAAAACAGACACAGAGACCAATGGAATAGAATAGAAACCCCAGAACTAGACCCACAAACGTATGGCCAACTAATCTTTGACAAAGCAGGAAAGAATATCCAATGGAAAAAAGACAGTCTCTTTAACATGGTGCCAGGAGAACTGGACAGCAACATGCAGAAGGTTGAAACTAGACCACTTTCTCACACCATTCACAAAAATAAACTCAAAATGGATAAAGGACCTGGATGTGAAACAGGAAACCATCAAAACCCTAGAGGAGAAAGCAGGAAAAGACCTCTCTGACCTCAGCTGTAGCAATCTCTTACTCGACACATCCCCAAAGGCAAGGGAATTAAAGCAAAAATGAATTACTGGGACCTTATGAAGATAAAAAGCTTCTGCACAGCAAAGTAAACAACCAACAAAACTAAAAGGCAACCAACGGAATGGGAAAAGATATTTGCAAATGACATATGGGACAAAGGGCTAGTATCCAAAATCTATAAAGAGCTCACCAAACTCCACACCCGAAAAACAAATAACCCAGTGAAGAAATGGGCAGAAAACATGAATAGACACTTCTCTAAAGAAGACATCCAGATGGCCAACAGGCACATGAATAGATGCTCAATGTCGCTCCTCATCAGGGAACTACAAATCAAAACCACACTCAGGTATCACCTCATGCCAGTCAGAGTGGCCAAAATGAACAAATCAGGAGACTATAGATGCTGGAGAGGATGTGGAGAAACGGGAACCCTCTTGCACTGTTGGTGGGAATGCAAATTGGTGCAGCCACTCTGGAAAACAGTGTGGAGGTTCCTCAAAAAATTAAAAATAGACCTACCCTATGACCCAGCAATAGCACTGCTAGGAATTTACCCAAGGGATACAGGAGTACTGATGCATAGGGGCACTTGCACCCCAATGTTTATAGCAGTACTCTCAACAATAGACAAATTATGGAAAGAGCCGAAATGTCCATCAACTAATGAATGGATAAAGAAATTGTGGTTTATATACACAATGGAATACTATGTGGCAATGAGAAAGAATGAAATATGGCCCTTTGTAGCCACATGGATGGAACTGGAGAGTGTGATGCTAAGTGAAATAAGCCATACAGAGAAAGACAGATACCATATGGTTTCACTCTTATGTGGATCCTGAGAAACTTAACAGAAACCCATGGGGGAGGGGAAGGGAAAAAAAAAAAAAAAAAGAGGTTAGAGTGGGAGAGAGCCAAAGCATAAGAGACTGTTAAAAACTGAGAACAAACTGAGGGTTGATGGGGGGTGGGAGGGAGGGGAGGGTGGGTGATGGGTATTGAGGAGGGCACCTTTTGGGATGAGCACTGGGTGTTGTATGGAAACCAATTTGACAATAAACTTCATATATTGAAAAAAATAAAAAAAAATAAAATCAAGGATGGAAAAACAAACAAAAAAAATAAAAACTTGAAATAAAAAAAACTGGTGTATATGTGTGCATTGTGTGTAAGTAAAAATAAACAAACAAAAAAAAAAAATCAAAGCACCAGTCCCAAGAACACCAATCCCTAACGTTTACATGTGTTTCTCTCTGTGACCTAAACACTGCTTAGTTCAAAAAGACCAATTTGATGTCTCATAGTCAACACAATGTTAAATCACACATCTATAATTTTTAGTCATTGTTAATAAAACAGCACTGACATCCTTTGTCCTTTGAGATTATCCAAGGTAATGTGTCCTCTCTCATTTTGTTTATATTTGTAGTCCCTGAAATTATCATTCTTAACTTAAATATTCCAAAACAGTGATACAGAAAAGATAAAATATTCAGAAATCATCACTGGTAGGTTGTAAACGAAAAAATAATTAAGTTGGGTAGATTTAAAAATAATAATTATTTTTTAAAAATATTTATATTTTAATAATTTAATTTATTTATTAAATAAATTATTAAATAAATTATTAAATAATTTATTTAATTTATTTAATAATTTAAATAAATTATTTAAAAATAAATAATTTTTAATAATAATTAAAAAAAATAATTAAGTTGGGTAAACTGGAGTGGCCGGTTTAGTACCTTCATGGGTACTAAACGCTCTAAGTTTTTATTATGGCATGTCCTTAGTAAAATCACTGATGTGTAATTAGGCCTCAGTAGAAGCAGGTTTAGAAATCACTTTACGAAACTACTTGGATTCAGCTGTGTAATATGACATAACCTATGTGCCCTAGAGTAATTATGAGCAAGTGCCTTTTTGAAGTGATGTGCACACAAAACAGCTTCTTTGTATGACCTGCTCTGGGAGCAATATAATAGTTTCATTGGGAGTAGGCCACATGAGTCACACAATGACAGAAACCTGCGTTGGCTGTTCTACCAATTATCTTGGTGGGCAGCGAGCCTCTGAACGGTCCTCAGCCCTGCACTAACCTTCTGCAGAAGGTCACCCTGGTGCTTCTTGGTTAGGATGAACGAATGGTCTGACTTCATTCTGCCAAGCATTTCTTTACAATAACAGGAATTTTCAGTTATCTGCTGCTCTTTTGGTCCAAATTATTGGGCTTTCCTGAACATTTCTCTTCAATATGGATGACATTTACCTAATACCGTTAGGTAATTATTACTTCATAGTTTTGAGGGCTTCAAATTTTTACTATAGAGAAACTGTCAGCAGTAGTTTTCAAAGTTTTGACTGGCTTATTTATTTTTAAGTCACACACCTTTGTGTTCAAAAACTTAAAGGATCTCATTATATAAAGATATAAAGACAGGTTTTTCTCAGGTTGATAGGGCTGGCAGTAGAATGCAGAACTTCTTCCTTTCTATCTATTCTCAGTCACATCCCAATCAGCAGAGAAACCTTGGTGGAACTCATGAAATCTTACACAAAAAAGGCAGAGAGAAAATAGTATGCTGACATTCATTTTAAATATTATGAACTTATAAGAAACCACCAGTTTATAAAAACATAACATTATGTGAAGAGCGACCAAAAAAGCAATACTTAGTTTTGTATATCTTTGTATATCTTCATACTCATGTTTCTCAAAACTTTCATTAAATCCTATCACTCCGATCAATTGTCTATTCTCAGCAGACTTTATTTTTTAATTTTTTTAGAGTTTTTGATATTTCAGCTTATTTAGCTTTTTTTAAGTTTGTTTGTTTATTTATTTATTTACTTATTTAGAAAGCAGGCGTGAGTGGGAGAGGGGCAGAGAGAGAGAGAGAGAGAGGAAGAGAGAATCCCAAGCCCTCTCCGCACTGTCAGCACAGAGCCTTGTGCTGGGCTCAACCTCACAAGCCATGAGATCATGACCTGAGCCAAAATCAAGAGTCAGATGACTAACCGACTAAGCCACCCAGGCACCCCAATTCCCAGCAGACTTTAAAGGAGCCTTCTCTAACTTATCTTCAGCATCCATCACAGATAATCACAAACATACACATGTAAGACCCACAAACAACATAGACATGCATACTTACAAAGACCATATTTGATTATAGCAAAAAAAAAAAAAAAATTTGGTTGTCTTCATTCACATTTCAAACAATCCAGTACATACAAATCTATTTTGTATATTCCTACTTAGATGAAAATACATATAATATGTAATTAGTTATAATATATACAATATAAATACATATAAATCCCATTCCTGCTGAGTTCAAAAACCTCCACAAATCTGGTCCAACTATCTTGTGAGTCTTACATTCCTACTTTTTAAAAACATTTTTTAAAATGTTTATTTATTTTTGAAAGAGAGAGAGAAACAGAGTGTGAGTCGGGGAGGGGCAGAGACAGAAAGGGAGACACAGAATCTGAAGCAGGCTCCAAGCTCTGAGCTATCAGCACAGGGCCCGATGTGGGGCTCAAACCCACAGACCATGAGATCATGACCTGAGCCAGGTCGGATGGCCAACCAACCAAGCCACCCAGGTGCCCCCATCCTACTTTCTGAAATGTATTATACAGGTCAAACAAGTTGGATCTTTTGATATTCTGTTCTACGGGGAATGCCCAACATCCAATTAGTAAAATCTATTCCATTGTTGTAGGTCTTACTCAAAGGGCATCTTTAAATTCATACATTCACTGAAAAGCCCACTTGGAAAAATTTATTACTACTGGAAATCCTATAAAATATGATATAATTTTCATTGAAATTGGCATACTTTCTTTATATTATAGTTTTTATCTCCTATACTTGAATTAAAGATCACGAAATTTTGTAGCTATGAGTTATTTATCCTTATATCCTGGATTTTCTGACAAAAACTAAATGTAAAAGAGTAAAAAATGTAAATGTAAAGAAGTAAAAGAGAAAGTATTCCTTAATTGAACTCACAAATACACTAATTAGTATTAGAAATTAAATGATTGCTTTGGGTATAACAAAGGTAATTGAGTAGAAAAGTAAAAAAAAAAAATCTTTAACAATTTTTGGCAATCAGTTCTGGAAAATAATATTTTAATAAAATTTTTACCTCACTGTCAAATATGAAAACATATGAGTGTATCAGATATTGCTTCTTCTCCTTTATATTCTATAAAATGTTACCATACATTTTTATTCAAAGTCACTTTTTATTGCACATGTACAATGATGCAATAATGTTGCATTATATCTCTAACCCTAGCAAAAGAAAACACAGACATGCATTTGTGTAGGAGTTTAGAATGTGAAGTGAGTGGTAATAGAGAAGATGGAATTAATACACAAAAGTCTTATTCCATGGTAACAGATGTAATTAAGTATTTACCTTCATTTTTTGCCTTTTTATTATTAATAGTCTTCAGAAGAATTTGCACGTGTTTTATTGCTCTTTAGGGCATAGATTGGTGATGTAAAAGTTATTTTTTTATGACACTATGAATTAATTGCTAGAAACATGTTCTAATTTAACTACATGACCAAAGTATAGTCAGGGATATTAATCATTTTCACCTTTTAAGCACACATACAAAATCAACTTTATCTCCATGAATAGTTTCCTGTACTAAAGTTGGTTAACTCAAAAACATGAGCCGTAGTTCTTGTGGGAATAAGGATCTTATTCAAATAATTTGTCTTCTTGGGTAATGACTTGTGACATTGTTATCAGTTTGTGTTCAGGATTACAAAGCTGGCCCTCAGAAATTTTAGAGCAGTCTTTGTGTAGGATTAAACCATGTTTCTCTCCACCGATTAGCCATTATTTGGTTATTTATACAACACATTCTTTGAAAGTAAGATTTGAGAAATCTATGAGGCTAAAAAAAATATTAAACAATGTTTTATTTTTAAATCATAAAGTCCATCTTGAAAGAGATATAAGTTTATTGGAAAACTTTTAAATACTACAAAGCAAAATATATGAGAGAATTGAAGCAAACACTGAGGAAAAATCTATATGTATCATTTCTTATTGAAGTTACTATTACTAAGTAGCCCCTTTTTTCAAAGTGCTTTGGATCCAGATTGCTTTAAAAGTATAAATAAAAACATTAAAAAATAAATTAAATAAATAAAACAAATTAAATTCAATAAATGCAAATTAAATAAAAAATAAAAACAAATTAAAAGCTTTGTATTAAAAAATGGTAAGTCATGGATTGATAATAGTGTGCATAGTGAATGGCAGAAGTTATAAGGAAAGGTCTAGAAATCTCATATACTATGTGTCAAATATCGTTTCTTTGCACATCTATTGGTCAATAAGGGTAAAAAAAAAAAAAAAGAGTGCTTACAAGAAAAATGAGACCTATGCATCATTCTTTCCATAAAATATAACCAAGAATCAAGGCTTTCTGGCAAAATCTAATTTTAGCTTTCTCTATGATAACATTTTTTAAGAATTTTTTTAAAGTTCTTATTTATTGAGAGAGAGAGAGAGAGCACAAAAGGGATAGGGGCAAAGAGAGAGGAGAGAGGGAGACTCCCAAGCAGGCTCCAGACCATCAGCATGGACCCCTACATCAGGTTTGAACCCACAAACCACAAGATCATAACCTGAGCCAAAGTCAGATGCTTAACTGACCGATCCACCCAGTGGCCCCCATTTTTATTTTTTACCTTCTCTTTAGTAGTCCTGTTTGAGGTGAGGTCTAGGGGAAACATGAGGTCATAGGCTGTTCTGTGGGATACTGGTCAACTACCTCTTGGCTTCATATTCTGTAGTGCTTGGTCTGTGTCAGTCTAGACTCTGCCTAACACACACATTTACACCTTACGTTTTCTCTTTATTTTCAGGAAGGCTGTCAACCTCTCATCTGCAGGACATACCTAAGGCAGTCGATATTTTGAACTAAACAAGACTCATGGGACATAGTTGGTAGTTCTTACCCTGACAGTGAATAAAATCTCTCATATGCTCGTATCTTTTCTGGTCATTCATAAGCAATTCAGAGGCCTACAGTCAATTTAAATTGCAAATATATTCCCAATTTAGAAAGTAAATTTTTTCAGAACTGATAATCAAAACTCCTAGCTTGAATTTAAATTAATATCTCCTTTTTTCCCCACTTACAAACCATACTTCCTGATACCTCTGAAGTTGAAGCATAGAGAAGAAAGAGAATAATCTAAGTCTATGCACAATGCCCCCTTCTCAACAAAGACTTATTTAAAGATTATAATCTATCTCATGTTAATGTATATAGTTTCTTCACAGACTTTCTTGTTGGACCTCTCCATGATAAGTTCCTAGACAGAAGCAGTGCTAGTGTTTTCGGCTAGGCAATTGCAATTCTACCTAAGCTTCCGCCTCTGTTGGTACACCCCATAGCATCTAAATGCTGTGGGGCGCCTGGGTGGCTCAGTCGGTTAAGCGTCCGACTTCAGCCAGGTCACGATCTCGCGGTCCGTGAGTTCGAGCCCCGCGTCGGGCTCTGGGCTGATGGCTCAGAGCCTGGAGCCTGCTTCCGATTCTGTGTCTCCCTCTCTCTCTGCCCCTCCCCCATTCGTGCTCTGTCTCTCTCTGTCTCAAGAATAAATAAAAACGTTAAATGCTGCATTGTCCTGGCTTTTTCTTTGTTCTCCAGATGGACTTGCCATGGGGGCAGAGTTGGAAGCTATTTGGCAGCTCAAAAGCATCAGCTCTTTCACCAAAATTGATTTGGTGACTGCCACTCCTGACCTACAACCAATAGAGACATACACTGAGTCCATAAAACCAAACTTCGAGAAGACCAGCCAACCATTTCGTAAAAGTGCCTAACATCAGTCACCTTCATCCCTAGAACTGACAATGTTTATACTGACTAGGGTAAAATATGGGTTTGCCTTTCCTTCCCACAGTCCTTCAGCCGGCACCACTCTCTGCAGATGTAAAGAGGATCTTCTGATATGGGATGTTGCATAATATTTGCTAGGTGTGAGGGAAAAAATTTAAAGCTAAGGAAAGGAAGCAGTACCTTCAAAACATGGGGTGAACTGGTGCTACTACATATTATACCATCCAGAATCTACTAGACAAAAATATGGGTGCAAAAGAATGGTCTCTTAAAGACACAGCAAGGGATCAGCACAGAGACAACACTTTGTAAAAATGCAACACTATCTGATTTCAGCCTCTGAGACCTTGAGCAGAGAACCCAACCAAGCTGTGCCCAGACTTCTGACTTACAGAACCTGAGATAATAAATGGGTGTAGTTTTAATCTTATAATTTTGTGATAATTTGTTACACAGCATAGAACACTAAGACAACTCTTTTATTGAAAACACCCCAGCGATAAATCACTTGAACAAGAATCTTCATCCTAGATTTTTCTTCACAGGAACATAAACTAAGACATCATCTTAAGTGAGATTTCTTTCCATTTCTACTAGGATTGCTCATCTGGTCTCCAGGATTCATGTGTACTTGACCCGCTGTCATAAGGTAGTGCAGTTATTTCCCTGACACCGGCTTTTACTCTGTTGATGCAAATCATGTTCACTTTTCTAAAATGTGACTGCTGTAACCGTCTCCTGGATTAACCACCCCCCCCCCCCCGCCACACACACACACCATTGTATACCAAAGTCAATGAGTGGTCCCTTTGAAGCCTCTCTCACTAATATTTAGTTTAAGAGTTACTACCCCTTATATTTTCCTGTTGAGAGGCAGAAAAATGAGATTCATAGCACAATTCTTTGGAAAGAAATCTTCCTAATCAAACCCACTTCGTCACCAATATTTCAAAGCATTGATATGCTTGATACAGAATAACAATGGGGTCTATAGTGGCTTTGTACTCTGTTTATCTAACTAAACTGCATCTAAAATTACATGTTTTTTAAAAAGTACATGTTTTTTTTTTTTTTTTTTTCCTTTGTGGTTCTGTGTGCAGGGTGGTCACAAGAGAAATTTGCGGGAGATTTTTAAATTGGAAGCAAAGCGGCAGCCTTTACACTATGAAAAGTATTGCAAAACCCGGTGTCGCAGTAACTCTAATACATTGCTGCAGTTGTACCGGCTCACTTTGTCCACAGGAGATGATAGTTAGGTCTATAGACAATTGACCTTATCTTTTAGGTAATCCAAGTTCTAGGTTGGGCACTTGTGTAACTCTATATGAAGTACGCCAGCTTCTTCTGCGGGTCGAAAAATGTCATTGATATTTGATGCAGTTAAAAAAAAATTCACTTTGTCCTTGTAGGTTTTAGTTTGTCCTCTGGGTTCTAATTCTCCATTATTTCACACTCAACTTTTTTTCCCATCTGCCAGCCCTGTGGACTGAGGCTTTAGCCTCACAGGCTTTTTTATCGACTCCCTCAACTATATAAAGTCTAACCTTTTTAATAATTCAAACATTAAATATGTATAATTTTCATATTGTGAAAAATTACATAAGAATCATACTGATTCTACTTTCCTAATCATACTCTCAGTTATGGACATCTACTGTCAAATTTCTACATGATATGAAGCTGACATTGATAATATCTATTTATATCTTGTAATGTATGTCTTTTACATAGGATTCTAATTTCTACTGTGTTTAATCATTAGCAATAGAGCATTTATTTAGTGCCTGTTTGTAGCATTTGTCAGTGTTTTTATTTGCCATTAATGCTACACTTCTTCAGTCACAGGACACTCAAGGGGCAAGCGCAGACTCTCACAGGATCTGATCATGTGCACCTACATACACCTGGCTCATCAGCTACCAGGTTCCACCTCCTCTTAGGCACCAGACTGAGGCATAACGCTTCACTTGAGGCCTGTGAAATCAATCACCACTTCCAACAAATCACCACCTCAATACATGTGGAAGGGTGACCTTCGAGGGATTGCAACCTCCATAATCAACACCTGGATCAAAGGTCGGCAAGAGGCTCACCAAACATACTGTGGCACTACCACACCAGGATGGGGATGGCCAATATCTCCTCCTTGAGATGCCATGCTGTGTACAGGCCTTATCCCTCCCTTCCTCATCTTCAGATCGCTGCAAGGGATAAAGGGCAATAACAGAACACAGGCTTTCTCCTTTCTTCCCCTCTGCTTACACAAATAAGTCAGGGGTGGAGGATGGCAGAAGTGGTGGGACAGAGAAAAAGAGGGGTAGGTCAAGAAAATCCTGGGATATAAGGGGGTGGAGGAAAAACATGAAGGATACATCCTGGTAAGGCAACATGTGGTTCTGGAAAACGTGAGCCCAGTTGCTAAGACCTGAAGTATGCTTCATTATTCCATTGAGCTTCATTTAAAGAAATCCAAAGGCAAAATTAAGAATTTCAATACAGTGGTGGGCGCCAGGGTGGCTCAGTCAGTTAAGCTTCCAACTTTGGCTCAGGTCATGATCTCGTAGTTCGTGAGTTCAAGCCCCACGTGGAACTCTGTGCTAATAGCTCAGAGCCTGGAGCTTGCTTCAAATTCTGTGTCTCTTTCTCTCTCTGTCCCTCTCCTTCTTGCACCCTGTGTATCTCTCAAAAATAAATAAAGATTTAAAAAAATTAAAAAAAAAAAGAATTTCAAGACAGTGGACAGAAAGCATTTCATCACAAACATGGGGCTGTTTTGACTGTGGGGCCCTGTGCATCTGCTCTGTTCACCAGCCATTGAAGCCAGCCCTGATTCTTAGGTGTATGTGGCTAAGAGCAAATATTTCACTTTATTTAACTTTTAGGAGAAATGAATCTCCATAATGTAACTCATGTGTTATTTGGCCCGAAAACCATGTACACTGGCCTGATGTTCTTCTATACATGGTGAAACACATTTAGAAAGAGAGTTTCCATATTTAACAAAGTGTAGAATTAAAACGATGCCAAAGTATAATAGAATTCAGCATAAAGTGGAATTTTATAAATTTTTTCTCTGAACTCAGCCTTGAAGTATGAATGATAGAATTTCAAAGTTGAAGTTCATGAAAGGCAAATGTACCTTAGGCCACTGAAGGTTCTTGCATTAATTTAGTGACTACTATACAAATCCCAATGCAAATATGCTCATTTTCAAAAGAGATATTTGAAAACAACCTAGTTGTTGTCAAGACTAATTCCTAAGGTAATTTGGCATTGCCGTTACAGGAATCTAAATCCATATTCATTCACATTCTCAGAAATTCTCACCATCATAACATACATATAATGTTGGGTTTCAGTTCCATAAAAGGTTTGAGTTTGGTTTCCATTTTGTTTCAGGCTGACCTATTTAACAAAATACTGAAATCACCTCTGAGGGATAATCTTTATATAAGCAAGTTTGACAAAAGATTTAGGGAGGGGCACGAGTCCTTTAGATGAAGCAGGGAAAAGCTCATTTAAGAAGATCAATCAGGAAAATAATTAGCCTCAGGATATTTGAAAGTGAAATCTCCAGTTTGGGATTAGAGGTGAGAGAGAAAAAGAGGGTCAAGGTTCCTGAGAATATTCTTATCTCTAACAATCCCCATTTATTCTCTAAGGAGCAGGACTTGTCTATCATCCTAGTTTTTAAGTCTTCATCAGATGCAAAATTTTACTTTTCTTTCTCTTCGTTACAGAAGCAAAAATGAGCTCTTTTATGACCTGACTGATGTCAATAAAATGGCATAACATATTTCCTCAATTATAAAGCCTATCATTTTACATGAGGAATGAATGTTATAAATCAAGATAAAAGAATATCATCAGTTTAAATTTTATATGACATTTGCCAAAGAGAAATGAAATAGTTTAAGAAATAGTATTACCCTAACAGCTAACATTGCCCATAAAGGCAATCTGGATAAAAGTTGAATTTATGTAAAATCGGATATAACACATCTATTCAGATGCTTCAGAGCTTCTCAGGATCTCATCTAAATGGACTTTGGTATACCACTTGGCATTCTTACAAGTTATGTATGGCCCATCAGAACGTGCCAGATCATCTTTTTTTCTCTTTTGATATTTCATTCTTTTTTCATATGCTCTTCATTCTTTTAAACGTTCTCATGTCTTTCATCTAATGCTCTTTGTTATTCTTCCTTTTCGTCATTCCTCCACTATTTCTTTTTTTAACCAAGTGCAAACTAACTGCCATTTGATCAGAAATATACTTTAATATTAGCCGCTAATTTTCTCTTATCAGCTCCTTTGGTTGATTCCCCTTTATGTTTTGTTGCTCTGGGTCCTGTCAAATGATAGTCATGTTCCATGAGACAGTAAACAAAAAAACAAAAAAACAAAAAAACAAAAAAAAAACAACAAAAAAAAACAAGCATTGATAATACATTTTAATTATGATCAAGTTTTTGTTCCTATACTCTTTTGCATGCAGATCAATTTGCCCATTCGTATCTATAACACATTTTTAAGGCTTTTTATGCATTGGTATTCTTTTCACATTTCATAGTAAAGGTAAAAGTTTTGCTTCAATTTATCTTGCTGCTTTCTCCTCCCCTCTTCACTTCTATGAAGCCAATGACCAAATTTAGTGCTCAAACACAGCAACCATATTAACCCTGTCACAGTGTGCCTATAGCTTTCTGAAATAAAATCCAATAAATATATATTAAACACATCCTATTTTCCAAAATGAGGATGAACAGAAAATAGTCGCTCCACTCGAGTGGTTTATGGTCTATCGACATAGCTGAAAATGAGTCCATTATTGTACTGTGCTTTATGTTCCCAAATAGAGGTAAGCGAGTAGTGCCATCATAGTCAATAAGAAGGGCACCTGTCACTCAAGAAAAAAGATAATGATATCTTGGCTGACTCCTGAAACACTTGTAACAGTTTACCAGCTGAAGAAGAGAGAAGAGAATGTCACCCAGGGCACCCAGGACATGCAAATGCTCCAATGTGAGAAATAGAATGACAAGTTGTAGAAATTAATGTGCCTGGAAAATAGTAAAGGTACTTGGTGGGGAGATGAAAAAGAAATATTGAGAAGAGAGGAGGACAGGAGGAGTCAAAAATTCAAGGACCTACCGGGGTCAAATCTTAAAAGCAATAAATTTTTCTTTATTTGGGTGGAAACAAACTATGAGAATATAATGGGAACCCATATGAGACTATAGCTTAGGAAGCTATTGCTTCTAAATCTCAATTCCATTCTTTGCTTTGTGAGAGCTGAAGCTCAGATTCTGCAAACGACAGGTCTAGTTTGACCACTGACTTCTTGTTAGATTGTGCTAACACAGGGGATTTAGAGTGATTGAAAGGTGAAAGGAGAACAGAGGAGCCTTGCTCCTTATTTGCTTGCTGTTGGTCCCACAACAAATCTCCTCAGCAGTCTTTTGGTCCTAGCCTGTAGCTTCTTTTGACATTCCTATAACCAGCTTCACTGTACTCCCTCAAAGGGCCCATGGCAGCCTGAGCTCCAGCCAGGAGCGCTGTTTTCCTTTGTCCCTCTAAAATCTGATCAACTCAACGTTTTCCCCTTATATCCTCCAGACTTGGGGCTATTAGCTACTCCATTCAATTACCTCTCGTGTACCTCTGTGTTTTTGTTCTGGTCTCAATTCTATAACAGGTGCATACCTTATAGTCAAATGATATACCTTCAGTTTAAATATTTGTCATGTGTTTTGATTCCTGGCTGATATAGTAACTGTAACTTAAATTTAACATTTTAAACCCTTCACATTTAAAATATAGAAATAAACCATTGTCAATGATTACTTCTATAATAGCTATGGACCAAAAATATTATATATTTTTTTCTGCACAATGTCAGTATCAATTCTTACAATTAGCTTTTTTTTTTTATTTGCAGGTTAGAATTTATTCTTCAAATTTTCAGTTGAAATTAGTGCTTCATGTGCTGATTATTTTTGTTTGTTTTGTGTTCTTCATAACTTACTTAAGTTTCCTAGTGGAAAATGGCTCTCGGAAGTGTTTCTTAAAATACAACCTGCCATGTGCTCCACTGCCAGAGTTTTATTGTCACATCAATTAAGAGGCTATTATAGTCCAAATTTGAGCAACAGAAATGATATAATAAAAATTTTGTAATAAGGAATTGTGATGATTTATTAAAGTTTGTTATTGCTTTAATACTGTTAATAAAGTTTTACGAGAGCTACAAATAACTATTTAAATAGCATACCATCAACTATGATTGCGTATATTACCTTATTTAAGCCTCATAATAACTTATTAAAGCCTGAAAATATATTAAAATGTCCTGTAGTGGATTAAGAAAATGGTCCCTTACAGATGGATGTTAAGTAACCGGTCTACTCAACCACAAGGTACAGTTATCCCTTTCAATCGTGTAGTACGCTTTTGTCTGACAAGTAATCTGATTCTTTCAGTTTCAGACTAAAATGTGATTTTAATTAATAGAAATGGTACTTAATACATTGTTTAAAATTTGTATTTAACATTATTATGTAATACTTAGAACTTTCTAACAAAATGTGGCATAGCTTTTCATTATCTTTAAGCTATTATTTTATTATTTTTTCTCTTTGAAGGGTAAAAGTGACAACTTCAACGTTTAAATTATTTTTAAAACCATAATTTAGATATTTATTTTACCAGGATGAGACTGATATTGCTCATCATAAATTAACTCATTTAAGTATTTTTGTATAGGTGCACCTGGGTGGCTCAGTCAGTTAAGTGTCCAACTTTGGCTCAGCTCATGATATCGCAGTCTGTGAGTTCAAGCCCCACATCAGGCTCTGTGCTGACAGCTCAAAGCCTGTAGACTGTTTTGGATTCTGTGTCTCCCTCTCTCTCTGTCTATCCCCTGCTCACACTCTGCCTTTCTCTCTCTCTCTTTCTCTCTCTCTCTCTCTCAAAAATAAATAAGCATTTAAAAATAAATATATATATGTATATACATATACACTGACACTCATATATACATATATATATATATATATATATTAATATGTAGTAAAGCTAATGGCATCTCTTCTAGATCTGTATCAAAATGGTAGGTTGGTGGGTGGGGCAAGATCCAATTTTCATTATTGAGAAAGAGAAAAATCTAAGGAATAAATTATTGTCTGTTAGACAGTTATGGGAGGTATTTGCCTGAAAACAGATTTACTATGTATTCACTTCATACCTGGGCACTCCTGGGAAATTATCTTTTTTTATCCACTTGTTCTTCTGTTAATAATTTGTTCATTTATTTATTTTCATTTTGTATATATATAGAGAGAGAGCATGAGTAGGGGAGAGGGGCAGAAGGAGAGAGAGAGAAAATCGTCAGCAGGCTTCATACTCAGCATGGAGCCTGATGTGGGACTTGATCCTACAACCCTGGCATCAAAACCTGGGCTAAAATCAGAGCCTGATGCTCAACTGACTGAGCCATCCAGGTGCCTCCATTCTTTATATTGTTTAGAGTTGATCATTTCTATTCCATATGACTCATTTTACTCATATATATATAAATCTAAAAGACACTTTGGACATCTTTACCAGGAAATATATTTGAGAAAGTTTATGGCAGTACTGTTCATAATACTGAAAATCTAGTCTTAACTCAAATGCCATAAAATACCAATTTATTTCTGTATATGAAGGATGAATATGAACTGTAGTAAAGTCACACAAGAGAATATTATTATAAATGAACTACAACTAATTGCAAAATATAGATGAATATTAGCAATACAATATTGAATAAAAAAGTCTAGGAAACATACATATCTTTTCAATAAAGTTAAAAAAAACTTTTAGCAACACATATCATTTTCAATACATATACAAATATGTATATATACAAATATATATATACAATATATACAAATATACATATACAAATACCAATACAAATATATATATATTTGAATACATATATTTGAATATATATATATATATATATTTTTTTTTTTAAGCAAAAGTATGATAAAGCTAAGGCCCCAGAAATGGTCTTCTTGGTAGAGTGGATGAGAAGAGTGAAGGGGTACAAGGTAGAGGTGAAGAGAACATTCTGGGCGGCCAAGATGAAGCAGCTTGTTCACAAAGATGATGACTAACTGAGGACAATTACAGATGAGAAATTTGGGCATGACAATTTGAAGAAACATACTGGTAAGCATAGGTACTGTATTGTTTTGACTTTGATGGAAAATTGATTGAATGAGATTAACATAGTAGATACTGCAGACACAAAAGCAACGTGATTCGTTTTATAGTCAATAAGATTAAAGCATGACTGAAATGATGATTGGATTGATTTATAGCAAAGTTTGTAACCATAAGTTATCTGAAATATGTATAGTAAGGTCAATGTAGATTGAAATAAATTACACATTTTTATTAAGCATATCCAGAAAAGCTATCAAAAATTACACAAGTATCATATTTCAATATATTTATTCTGTATACAACTATGTAGGTATCTATCATCTATCTACTTACCTACCAATTATCTATTATTTAATTATTTCTATTTTATCTTTCCAGCTCAAATTTATGAAAAACAGATTGTAGATGGAGAGCATGTTGACCTGAACATCCTACTGATGACCTTGCAAAATTCCAATATGTCCTTTGAAAAATCACACTTCAGATGTAAGTTATTTTTAAAGTGTATTTATCTAGTATTATTTAAATGTAAGCCTATTTTTCTGCAATATATAATAAATACAGTTCACCCAATTTCTTCTTGGAAAAATAAAATTATGTACACTTGCTTTTACAAACATGGGTAGATAAATAAATGTTCTAAAGAGCCACTGATATATATGAACTAGAACACAGGGTCTAGAGCTTAAGGAGATTATTTTGGTTATTGCTTTATCCACGATATTACCTGGAACATAATAGGGGCTCCACAATTAGTAGTTGAAATAAGTATTGAATGAACAGAAGACTATGAACATCTGTTATCATGCCAGGTAGAGATTTTAAAAGAAACTATTGCTTCAGGTATGGAAATTTGCTATTTTAATTGCTTTACTTCAAAATTGTGATTTTAAATGTACCAGACTATTTCCCAATTGAGACTTAAAATTTACTTTTATGTATTAAAGTGCTGTCTATTTTCTTTGCTAATGCAACAGATTGTTTTAGTCTCATAATTACATTATTTACAGAATGTATTATGCAAATGTTTTAAAAGTTGCAAAATTTCACCCAAACTTAGTCTACTGCTTACATAATGATGTAGTATACCTCCATATGCCTGATTTTTAAGACAGTTTGGAATAATTAATTCTTGTTACCTGTATATCTAGAATTTTCTTCATGACATCTGAAAAAAACTTTTAATTCAAAAATTCTTTATCTTCTTATGACAATCTAAAGAGTAGGATTAGCGCTAAAATTTAAAACATACACAATAAATTGGAATATCCAACTTATGTCAGAATTTTTGATTTATATTATTTTTCTTTCCTCATATATTATTCACAAAGTTTCACCATATTCTACTCGGTATGTCAACCAGCAAGCACATTTTAAATAAGGCAAATTTCTATGTTCTAAGAGAACATTCTATGAGGTTGAATAGCACAGAATTTTATAAATAGGTGCTTGAAAATTGTTTAGTATCTTCAATAGATCATAAAATACATAGCAGTCTATATACAGTAGATTTAAGTAGCAAAGTGAAGTAAAATATGACTAAAGATAAGCAAAGATTAGAAAGAAAAAAAAAACTTCAACTGGAAAACTGGAATTTACTAAAATACTTTTTCTTCAATATGTTTGTATGCTTTTATTCTGTGGTATATACGTGAGTATGTCAGATTTTCATGGACCATCTTACTCCCTAGATAGTGTTCACAAGAGGTTACTAGGCAAAACAATTTCTAAAATTTGTCAGACCCTATGAAGGAGAAAATAAGTCATGTGTGGTTTCTAAGTAGTTTAACAAATAATTCTAAAACTTACTTGCTTGGGAGTTTTTGAGCCAATACAAAAGGATGAGATGTTCAGGGAATTTTTTTTAATGTTCACTTATTTATTTTGACAGAGGGAGAGAAAGAGAGCTTGCACATGAGAGCAGGTGAGGAGCAGAGAGAGAGGGAGAGAGAACATCCCAAGCCGACTCTGCACTATCAATAGCTAGACCCGAAGCCTGATCTCCAAACTGTCAGCTCATGACCTGAGCGGAAATCGGGAGTCAGACGCTTAACTGACTGAGCCACTGAGGCATCCCAAGGAAAATTTATTTTATTTTATTTTATTTTATTTTATTTTATTTTATTTTATTTTATTTTATTTTATTTTATTTTATTATTATTTTATTTTGTTTTATTTTTTATTTTATTATTTTATTTATTTTTTTAACTACTTGTGTATGCTATTTTTTCCTCCAAGGAAATCAGAAGCTTAGATGATGTTGTGGCCAATTGCGGTGAAACCAGGGGCTATAACCCAAGGCTTAATGGGACCATGAACTCCCTGGTCTTGCCAAAAAATTGGAGGCAATGAGCCGATCGAGAAGCCAGAATATGAGGGATGCTAAAATAATCTTTCATTTCCTCAAGGAAATGTATTTTGGTGTGTGAGTTTACCCCTTAATGCCACCTTCTGATACCATTTAAAAACCCTCAATACTAATATCCATATCTAAATACTTAAGCAAGTTCTTATATATTTTTAGCTGTTCATATGAATGATAATCTTAATAATTATAAATGAATACATAATACTGTTTTAGCAGATTGTAGGAAATGTTGGTATTGTGATTATAATTATTATCACTTACAAATAGATATATCTGTATGACTCCTCATTGCTCAAATTTATTTCATTTTTCTTTCACAGTTCTACAAAAGGCTTAAATAGTATTTTCAATATGTATTCAATACTATTTTCAAAATGCCTCAAAATCTTTATGATTCAATTTTAAAACAAAAAGGATAGTCTGAGTATACATTTTCTAAATGCTTTCTAAACTCCATTTTCTAAAATTTTAGCTAATCTTAGGATGGGTAAATGACCAAAAGATACATTGTATGAATATAAATGCAGTGAACTTTATGAAAGCAAGTGGAAAATTATTTAGATATTTAAAGAAAAGTCTGCAAATAAAGTGATCAACCTAGTTAAGAACTCATTTTGCCTATATCTTTTATATTTTCATGTGGGTAATTGAATCAGAGCTCCTTAACTTTCTCATAAAATGTTAATATAAACATTGCTCAAAATTCCTGAGCACATATCTTTTCTAACCGGGAGATGTGTATTCTGTGGTTCTTACAATAGATAGAGGGAACAAGTGATTTTTTTTTTGCCTAGGAACCAAGAAAGGAATAACATTCCTTAAAGCATTTTAATAAATAAAATGCAAATTATGAAAGATTTTAGTTTTTCGATGTTGTACTTTATTTAGAGACCATAATCCCAGCCATATCTTCTTCAATTGGCACTACTCTTCCCAGTACAGTATGATTATTATTATCTTTTAAATGTTTTGATTGTTTATTTTTGAGAAACAGAGAGACAAAGCACAAATGGGGGAGGGGCAGAGAGAGAGGGAGACACAGAATCTGAAGCAGGCGCCAGGCTCTGAGCTGTCAGCACAGAGACCAATGCAGGGCTCGAACTCGTGAACTATGAGATCATGACCTGAGCCGAAGTTGGACGCTTAACTGACTTAGCCACCCTGTTCCCCTGAGTATGATCATTTTTTAAGTCACAGAGCTTGCACCAATAAAACTCTTCTCTATCTTATCATACTTATTGTCCACTTTTCTAAAATGTTTAAAATATCAAACTTATTTCATAGGCTACAATTTTCTGGTTTCTCTTGTGTTCAAATATGTGTATGTGTCTCTGAGTATTTTCCATCCCATTATCTGTTAACTGTTCCTGTCACTATTTGGGCTTTTTATTTTCATTGTGATAAGTATTTACTTTATACTGCTAGCATGTGTCTTGAAAATGTTGGAGTAATATACATTACTGAAAATAATAAAATATTTTCTACTATTTTATACTAGATATTTTTTGATATTTTTATTTTTAAAAAGTGGTACCTCAAATTAACAAATCATTACAGTCAAAAAATAAAATGGCTAATAAATACACTGAAATTTTTGCCAGTAATACAACATTATATAGACATAGATACATCCAACATATTGTAACCTAATATTTGGCAACTGCCAGTGAGAAATAGAATAAAGGAAGTTCATTTAATTGAAGACATTTTCATGTCATTCTTGAGAAAAAAGCCACTTAAAAATAACTGCTTTGAGCATTTTAATTTTTTCTCTTAGTGTATTTCCTGTAGCTAAACCACTTATCCATTGGACATATTCCAAATCATTTTATTATAAGTAATAAAATCATAGAAATACCATGTACCAGCACTTTAGAATTAGACTTGATTTCTTTTACTTGAGTTTTGCAATTGTCTCCCAAGTTGTTTAGTCATTGAAACAGAAAAAAAAAATGCCAAAAATACTAGTATATAGGACACTGTCTCCTATTAGAAACCTCACTAGGGTGCCTAGAAGGCTTAGTCAATTAAGCGTCTGACTTTTGATTTTGGCTTAGGTCATGATCTCATGGTTTTGAGTCGGAGCCTTGCATCAGGCTCCATGCTGACAGGTACACAGCCCTTCTCTCTCTGCCCCTCCCCTGCTCACTCTCTATCTCTCTTTCTCAAAATAAATAAATAAGAATTTTCAAAACAACCCCCACAAATCCAAAATGTTAATACTATACTGTAAAGATTGAATCAAGCTTAGCCCGAAAGAATGAAAACTGCTAAAAACTGTTTCTTTATGTGAACATCCTGAAACAGCCAATTTGTAAATATAGTAAAAGTTATGATAAATGGCTAAAGTTGATTTATTAAATAATTATTGGGAAAAAAGGTTATTTCAAAGGATTAATTTGCTCACAGAATATTCCATATTTACTCTTGTACCTCAAACTAAAATATTTGATATATGAATCTCAGAGAATGAGGTCTTCAACATAAACTTGATAATATAAATTTGTAAGCCCAAATCCAATTACGAGTATCTTTGTTCATTAAAAAAGAAAATCATTGGGGCGCCTGGGTGGCGCAGTCGGTTAAGCGTCCGACTTCAGCCAGGTCACGATCTCGTGGTCCGTGAGTTCGAGCCCCGCGTCGGGCTCTGGGCTGATGGCTCGGAGCCTGGAGCCTGTTTCCGATTCTGTGTCTCCCTCTCTCTCTGCCCCTCCCCCGTTCATGCTCTGTCTCTCTCTGTCCCAAAAATAAATAAAAAACGTTGAAAAAAAATTAAAAAAAAAAAAAAAAAAAGAAAATCATTGACTTGAGACCTGGGATTTTTAGCAGTGAATTACACGAAGTTCATTCCTTTTTTCATGAAGCTTTATAATCTTGCAGGACAGAAAAATATTAAACAAATACAAATTAGGAGCACATGGGCAGCTCATTCGGTTGGGTATATGACTTCAGCTCAGTCCCTGATCTCATGGTTCTTGTGTTCAAGCCCCATGTCAGGGGTTCTATGCTGACAGCTCAGAGCCTGGAACCTGCTTTGGATTCTGTGTCTCCCTCTCTGCCCCTCCCCTGCTTGCTCTCTGTGTCTCACAAATAAATAAATGTTAAAAAAAAAAAATTAACAAATACAAATTATTTATTTAACAGTGATTGTGATAAAAGCCAGTTATAAGACACATTAAATGTATATTATAGGGTGAAAGGGATGGTTAACTAGTGTCTAGTAAGAAAGATTGCCTAGTAATATTGATATTGAGAGGAATACAATGAAAGTAGAAGCCTACCAGATAAAGAAATGAAAAAAATAAGTAACTCATGTGGAAGAAACCAAATCTGTGGAAGTGCTAGGAAGGAAGAAGCTTTTCACCTTGTAGGAACCAAGAGAAGCCAGAGTCCCACAAAAGACCCAAGAGATAGGTCAAGACCATATCATTTGAGGTCTCATATCATATAGAGTATGTTCAGCTGCTGTATTCTGGAAGCAAGTGAATGATATTGTGGGATTTTTGAGTAGGAGGGTAGCATGATCTTATCAGTCATAATGAAAACTGATTGAGGAGCAAATTAAGAATTTGAAGAATTTTTTTTCAAAAATTAAATTTACTTATTTATTTTGAGAGAGAGAGAAAGAATGCAAGGTGGGAAGGGGTAGAGGGAGAGAAAATCTTAAGCAGGCTCTGCACTGTTAATACTGAGTCCAACAGGGAGCTCGAACTCACAAACTGTGAGTTCATGACCTGAGCCACAATCAAGAGTCAGATGCCTAAACTAATGAGCCAGCCAGGCATCCCAAGAATGTTAAAGGAGATCCCAACCAGGAAACTACTATGATATCAAGAAAGGCAAGATATGTTGAGGCTAGTGGGTGGTAAAAGAAGAGACAAAATATTAGATTGTTTGGGTGCCTGGGTGGCTCAGTAGGTTGAGCTTCTGGCTCTTGATTTCGGCTCAGGTTATGATCCCAGGGTCCTGGGATCCAGCCCAGCATTGGGCTCCCTGCTGAGTGTGGAGCCTGCTTAGGATTCTCTCTCTCTCTCCCTCTCTCTCTCTGCCCTTCCCCCCGTCTCTCTCTCTCTCTCTCTCTCTCTCTCTCTCTCTCTCTCTCACAATAAATAAATCTGTTAAAAAATAGAAGAATGTTTGTTATTGTGGCTTTTATGTTATGTGGGAAAGAAGGGGGAGTCAAGACGGCAATCAAAATTCTGGCAGAAATGCAGGAGAGATCTTCTGTTAAGTGTTCTTATGAAAATAAAATGTGATTTAAAAAAATGAAGCGTGAAGTATAACAAAGAAAAAAGTTACTGAGATGAGTAACATAAAACTAGTAATAGATTACCTTGAAAAAATTAGATTTCAGTTTCAGACGCATTTAATTGCAGATGCCTGGAAATGACAAGACAAGGCCTGTGAATGGTAAAAAGAAGAAAGGCTCCAGAGGAATCAGAGACATGAGGAACAACAGAGGTTAATTCCCTCCCATGTACCCCAGGTGATGTGCTGTGGAAGCCTCCAACCAGAACTGCTGCTAGCTACAGGGAAGAAAAGATTTAGGTACAGTCTGTTTTCCTAGTCAAATCCCTGGAAAAGGATGTCCTAAAAACAGAAAACCTGTGTAGCAATATTCACTTTGCTTCAGTCAAAAAACAAAGAAAAAAACCACCCAGAATGTCAATGGAACTCTAGCCAAGCTAGAAGCTGATCTTCCAGCTCATGTACACTAGCATCTTATATATATGTATATAAGATATATATATGTATAAGATATAAGATAAGATATATATGTATATAACACATATATCTACATGTATATAAAGAATTACGTACCATGTGTAATTATACACAACTGTGAAGTATACACCATGACCAAGTAAGATTGATTCCAGATATGCAAGACCGATTCAATACTCAAAAATCAGTCAATGTAAAAAAACAAAACAAACAAACAACAACAAAAAAATATCAAATAAATAAGCAAACTTGAACAGGCATTTCACAAAAGATTACAAATGGTCAATAAGCACATGAGAAGATGTTCAACATTATTAGTCATCAGAGAAATGCAAAATAAAACCACAATGCTATTCCATTTCACACCCAGAGCGTGACTAAAATTTTTAAAAACTGGCACCACGGGCTAGAGAGAAATAATAACTGAAACAGTCATACATTGCTGATGGGAATGTATAATGGTACGTACACTTTAAAAAACTATTTGACAGTTCCTTATAAAAGAAATGCAGAAATTCTATTTCTAGGTGTTTGTTTATCCAAGGGAAATTAAAAAACAAAGTTCCATTAAATCAGTCAATATAATCACAGCAGCAGGCCAGAGGAAAAAGTAACGTGTTCATATCAATGGATGCACAAAAATTTTGACAAAACAAAACAAAACACCTTATGCATGATAAACATTTTAAGCAAAGTATAAAAGAGGTAAATTTCCTCAGTTAGATTTAAAAATCTGCAAAATAAATGAACTCCTATAGCTAACATCATATTTAATGATGAAAGGCTGAATATTTCCCCTCTATATTTCAAAATAAGGCCAAAAAAAGGAGGGGGCAACACAAGGAATTTTTGTGATGATGGAATTCTTTTGTATCTTTATTCTATCACATCAGTATCCTGATGGCTATTTTACTATATTTTTTGCACAGTGCTGCTGGAGGCAGGGGGTGAGTGAGTAAAACGGTACACTAGAGTGTATTTCTTTTAACTGCATATGAGTCTATAATTATCTGAAAATTTTAATTAAAAACAGAACATAGAGATAACATTAATTGTTTTAACAATTTGAAAACAACTATATTTTTAGGGCCTTTCACAATTTAAGTAACAAAAATATTTGTTAATTTCCAGTAGAGTTGAACAGAAAAATAAAAGGAAAATAAATATTCTACAATGCTATGGAGGACTTTCCAATACTCTGTGTGTGTGCATGTATATAGGTGTGTATATGTGTGTATATATATATATGTATATATGTATGTATATATGCGTGTGTATATGTATATATATGTGTGTATATATATGTATGTATATATGTGTGTGTATATATATGTATGTATATATGTGTATATATATGTATGTATATGTGTGTATGTATATATATATACAAGTATGTATATATATATATACAAGTATGTATATATATATACAAGTATGTATATATATATATACAAGTATGTATATATATATATACAAGTATGTATATATATATACAAGTATGTATATATATATACAAGTATGTATATATATACAAGTATATATACATATATATATATATACAAGTATGTATATATATATACATACACACACATATATATATACACATACACACACACACACATATATACATACATATACACTAGCTTTTTTGTTGAATAAATACTTTGAAATACATTTTAGAATAAGAATTGAAATCCCTGGAGAAATTCTTGGGGAATCATTAGTAGAATTTTTTTTTTACTTGTTTTCTTTTTTCTCTGAAATAAACTGTTCAACAGAACAGGGATTGCAAATTAATCTGGGTGTAGGACAAGGAACTAAAAGATAGGTTATGATTCATTTAATGTCAATTTTAATTAATATCTTCACTCTAGGATGTTTTGTTGTAAACATTGCCCATCTTTTCACATGCATATGTCATACACAAATGCACATATGCTACAGCAAAATTTACAATAGTGGTCTTCTGGGACCAACAAGATGGTGACCTACACATTCTGAAAACTCATCTGCTTCAAAATGCTTTAGAAATCCTGAGTAAAATGTAACAATTATCTTTTTAGTGTTGAGTTTACAAAAGAATAAAGAAAATCCTGAAGGATGTTGGTTTTCAAGAAGCTGAAAATGAAAGTTGAAACATCATCTCGATGCTTCAGTTGTCTGCAGCTAAGAACCTTGGCATACTGGCCACCCAAACTCAGAAAATAAGGCCTGTGGGTTAGAGCTAACTCTAAATAGGGCTAGAAAGGGGCACAGACTCAATTAATGAAAATACCTGCCCAATTTCTAAAATTGATCCCAATCTAGGCTCTATACAATGAAACTTTTTCTGAAGATATATAACCACAGGTTAATTATCACAGAGGCTTAGATTTCTAACATGTATTATCTTCATAGTGTGGGTAAACTTGGTCTAAAAAACAGCACTTAAAATGGTACCACATTGAAAAAGTTTTGGGGTCTGAACACACCAGGTATAAAAACAAATCTTTCTAGATTATAAACAGTTAACTCAGTTGTATTCTACAATAAATTCAAATACAAACCAACAAAACACATGAGGCATCAAGCCTCGTATATATACATACGTATATATGTATAAGTGTATACATATGTATATATATGGGATATTACATATATATATACATGTATGTATATACGGGATATTACATATATATATATATAGGTATATGCATATATATATATATATATATATATATATATATATATATATATATATATGGGATATTATTCAAGCATCAAAAAGAATGAAATTTTGCCATTTTCAATGATGTGGATGGAGCTAGAGTATATTATAATAAGCGAAATAAGTCAGTCAGATAAAGACAAATACTATATGATTTCACTCATGTGGAATTTAAGGTGAAAAAAACAGATGAACATAGGGGAAGGGGGAAAAACAGAAAGGGAACCAAACATAGGAGACTCTTAACTGTAGAGAACAAGCTGAGGGTTGCTAGAGGGCAGGTGGGCAGGAGATGGACTAAATGGGTGAGGGGTACTAAGGAGGGCACCTGCTCTAATGAGCACTTGGTATTATATGTAAGTGATGAATCACTAAATTCTACTCTTAAGATCAGTATTACACTATATGTTAACTAAAATTGAAATAAAAATTAAAAAAAATAAAAACATAAAAACAAACAAACAAATAGTTAAATAGAAAGAAAACACACAACTTTAGGTTGAGAAAGTACCACTAGTCTCACATGGGTTATGGAAAAATAAGTCAACCTCTAAAAACACCATAGTTAATCTTTCAACAACCAAACTTATTGCGAATAGACCACTTAAGACCTTCAAAGAAATGACAATTATTTGACTTATCAATGGCAACAATTTAGGTCAAAGATAATGGAATAATGGCTAAGTGATAGAGTTTATCAATTTAAGTCCAATGGACTAAGATTTAAGGATAAGAAAGAATGAAGACACATTTCAATTGTAAAATGGAGGGGATTTTGCAACTGATGGACTCTCACTGAAAAGCCTTTTGGGAAATGTGTTTCAGGAAGATGCAAAAGAAATAATAAAAAGAAAGGATAATAAAGGAAAATGTAAATAATGCTTCCTTAAACAACCATATAAAACAATAATTATAGAAATTATATATTATGGGGCTTAAGATAACAACAAAGTAAAATAGTAGACAACAAAGAAGATAGGAGAGTGTGATAAGTTAAATTTTTAGGGGTGGTATTTTAGAGGAAGAAAATAGATATGTTGATTTATATTAGATTTATATTAGATTTTGTTATATTAGTTTTGACACCCTTTCTTTTTTGCACTGAAAGGATACCACTCTTAGAGGGAAACTACAAAGTCATCAAATTTCAAAAAAGGGATGAAGACTAAAAAGGAGCAAAATGTGAACATAGTAAATAGCTCTCAATAAGGTGGTAAAAGCAATGCAAATACATTGCATCAAAACAAGCATACGTATTCTTTGTTTTACACTTAAAAATAGGTTGATTTAATTTTCTTCTGATCTTTTACGAAGGACATTCTGCTTAAGATTGGTGCTGCTAAAAATACAAACAGACTAGGTTTAAAGGAGGAAGACTGAAACAGCATTGGACAGTAATTGAAAATAGAACATATTAAACTTTTGATATGTACCTAACACGTGCTTAGAGATAAATCCATATTCTTAGTGAATGTATATTTTTTGAAAGATAAAAATTGATGATCTAAGCAAGATGCTAGAAAAAGAATAGCAAACAACCTGATAAAGCCAGATCACTAAAGAAATAAAAAGAAATAAAATTGAAAAGGATTACAAGGGAAGAAAAAGATGTTATTACTTGAAAACAACATGACTGTATACTTATATGATAAAATAGAATTATATGGATTATCATAACTAATAAGTGAATTTAGCAATACACTGAATATAAGATCATTTTACAGAAATAATTATAGATAACAAAATAGAAATTATATTAATAAGTTGCTATTTACTCTAGCTATAAAAACTAGGAATAGTCTAATAAAATATGCACAAACGTTGCAAACTGAAAACACATAAATAGGAGAAATAAAGGAAAACCTAAATAAATAGATAGAGCATGTTCATTGCTTGAGAGACTCAGTTACTAAGGGAGAAATTTATACGTTAAACATACTAAATTTTAAATTCAGTGGGATATTTTCTCTGTGGAAATTTACAAGATGTTTTGATAATATATATGGAAATACAATAGCTTAAGTGTAGCCAAGGAAATCTTGAAGTGCAGTACTGGAAGAAATATAAGATTTCAAGATTAATTTTGGTAATTAAAACTTTTATTTTACAAGCACATAGTGGTGAGTTTAGATTCTGCAGGACATAGAATACTGTCTGTGTATTTCTCTTAAAAGTTTCTCAATTTTAATTTCTAATTTTGCAAATGTCAATAGGTATGATGAAATAAGCAAAAACTTTGAGGTTAACAATTTTTAAGACTGTGAAGGGCTCCTCAGGCCAAATATTTTGAGCACACGGCTGTGAGATTACAATAGGTTAGGTTAGGAGTCAAGAGATTTCAGTGCCAAATACAACTATTTTAGTTTTCCTCTTTTCAATTCCAAACCATCCACAAAATTTTCCTTAGCCACAATATCACCTCTTCCCATCCAACAGTGATCCAAAAGAGAGTTTCATTGTGAAACTTCAGCTTGAACTTCAGCTGAAATCCTGTTACCTCTCCTCCCAATGGGTCATACCTGGGCAACAATAGGTAATAGTCAACAGTTTACTTTCCAAGGTATGAGTATGCCAGTTCAGGGACATGAAATAAAAGTTATTGGAGAGCCAAAATAGGGGATGCATTTGATAAAAGACTTGGAAAAATACAATAGAAAAGAAATGTGTGAGAATAGAAATATCTTATAAGAATTTTTGTTGTATTTTTTTCAATCTCTGGTTTACAGCAAATTACTTTGTTCTCTAATAACAATGGCAGCTCAATCTAGGCATTGAATACATAGTAATGAACAAAACGAAGTTCCCCAGTCATTTGATTATTTTGTGTACATGTTCTCTCTCATTCCCCTAGATTAGAATTTGAGAGAAAACCTTGTCTGCTGTTTGTCACTTGGTCATTAGCACTCCCAGTAATGTCTAACATGTAGTAGAACCAAATGTACAAGGTGACTGAGGAAATGGATGGAGGAGGTCTCCTCCAGTAAATTATAAGACCCATGAAGGCCAGGATTTTTTTTTCTCTTTTGGTTATTAATGTATCCCAAGAGTTAATAACAGTGCCTAAAACATAGAAATTGGATATATATTTGTTGAGTTAATGAATCCTGTATTATTTATTTCTGAATTGGCCTTGTGGGGTCTTAGAAGAAAGTAATATTGAGTGAGCAGAAAGGCACACGTTCCCTTTTGTCAATGGGACTTCATGTGTCCTGTTCACTAAAAATTATCAGATAACAAAAGATAATGCATTGTAATCTAGTTGCTAGATCACTGAATTATGAAACGGACAACAATGAAGATCACAAATGTTTTACTTAGCAACCAAATAAAGATGCACTACATACATAGTCTGAAATTTAAAATAAGAACTTAATCTACCTCATAAATTGATATCAAGGTTAAAGGAAATAACATGTGAAGGCACAAAGCATCATCTTACCCATAACTGGCACCCAATAAACTTCTTTTTCTTTCCTGAGTAGAGGAAATGGTCATAATTGCACTTTAGTTACAGGTTACTTGAAAGATTATGAAGTTAGAAAAAGAAATAAATTGAGAACCACAGCTCTGAAAAAGGGTCAAGTGACAAAGAAGTGAAGCTATTTATACAGAACACGGAGAATGGTATGTTGCAATCTGGGACTATATTTAACCTGAAATGTTGTTTGAACTACAGAATATATTGAACAGAGCATACTAGGTACTCTCACTTCTGAGGAGTCCCAATCATGCTGATGTGTCTCTGGTTACAACTTTGTTTTATACACTTTATTCTAACACCAACAGAAAATTAATTATTTTATGTTGAATCTTCAACTGACAGAGACCTTTTGCAGAAAGACAGGCTAGTATGGACAACTGAAAGCTAATGAAAAACACTGCAACCACATTGGTAGAATGTTAATTTAACTGCCCTCATTTTCTCTTGAAAAAATAAAACTTTCACAGGTAAAACAACTCTGCCCTTGTCAATATGTTATATTTTCTAGTGCCCAAAATTATTTGAATATTCACATTTAAAATGTATGCTTAGAGGGGCGCCTGGGTGGCGCAGTCGGTTGAGCGTCTGACTTCAGCCAGGTCACGATCTCACGGTCCGTGAGTTCGAGCCCCGCATCGGGCTCTGGGCTGATGGCTCAGAGCCTGGAGCCTGTTTCCAATCCTGTGTCTCCCTCTCTCTCTGCCCCTCCCCCGTTCATGCTCTGTCTCTCTCTGTCCCAAAAATAAATAAACGTTGAAAAAAAAAATTAAAAAAAAAAAAATAAATAAAATGTATGCTTAGAGAAGGAGCCAAGATGGCGGAATAGCATGGAAGTCTGTGTGTCCCGCGTCCATGAAATACACTCAGACCAACACTAAACCATCCTACACACCTAGAAAACTGATTGTGGGATTAACACAACAATCTGAACAACCATAACCACAGAATTCAGCAGATATGCAGCATGGAGAGGTGAACTTGGGGAGCGAGCAGGAACAGGAAGGGAGGTACTTTTACGGGTGGAGAGAGGACAGAGACTTGGGGGAGGGGGAGAATATAGGAAAAGCACCCCTCCCCAAAAGCAGCTGGAGAGAAAGTGGAAAATGGGAAACAGCCAAGGGGACTAAACTAAAAAAGGAGAAAGAAGAAAGGAGAGGGTTTAAATTCCACTAAGCCTATAAACAAGGGGAGCACAAAGGCTGCAACTCTGCAGCTTGATACCTGGTTGTGCTCTGGTGGGAAGGACGAATCCTCAGGAACAGAGTGGGGTCTGGAAGGTTCTCAGACCACAAGGGGAAAAGCGGTTCCACTGCTGGAAGGACATTAGGTAGAGACTGTTGAAGCCACCTGGTCCCAGCAGACCCCAGAAGGCAGCCACATTCCCTGGTGCTGGAACAAGGTCGTTAAGGGTGAAGCCTGGTGCCAGATGTGTGTTGTGATTCTCCATAATCCCTGAAATGCTGCTGCTACACTATCTGGTGAACTTTTTCTGGGGCTGGCTGGCATCTGGCCGCAGTCTCGGGGCACTGGCAGCAGCAGGGTCCAGCAAGCGTTCCTGGGTGCAGCTGACATTTGGCCATTGCTCATTCAGCCATTGCTCTGTGAGACTCTCCCTCAGAGGGGTGAAACAGGTCAAAGCCACAGTCTTTAAGAAGTAAGGGGCTGGGGAAAACAGCTGCATCTGAGACAAAACTCAGGAGAGAGGTACTACCTGGGGCCTGGTCACGGAGAGTGGAAAAGCGGGGAGTGGACGAAAGCTGAATACATAGGATGGGTGCACAATTGCTGATCCGAGAGAACAGACTGGGTAGCTGGGTGGCACCATTTTCACCACTCCTGCACATGAGCATATGCACCTATGAGCACCACAACGCTCCACTACAGTCGGCTAGCAGTGCCATCTAGGGGAGAGCTGAGCTGTCACACTGAGCCCCGCCCAACTGGGCCAACCTTGCTCTTCAAGAACACAAATCTCTCCGCCTCATTAGTTTATGGACTATAAAGTGCTACATAGTCTGACTCCTAGGGGAAAACAAAGTAATTTCAGTCCTACTTCAATCTGTTAGCAGGTCCATCTATTCAATTCTCTTTCTTTTTTTTTCTCTTTTATACTTCTTTTCTTTTTCTTGAATACAGAAAGAGAAAAGATTCATTTTTATTTTCAATTTTTATTAAAAATATTTTTCTTTAATTTTTATTACTATATTTTTTACTCTTGTGTACATTTCTATCAAATCCTATTTTATTCCATCATTTTATTGTAGTCTACTTCAGTGTATTCACCTTTTCAAATTTTCAAATGATTTCCTTTTTTATCTTCTTCTTTTTTCTCTTTTTCATTTCTTTTCTTTCTCTTGAATGCAGAAAGAGAAAAACTTCCATTTTTATTTTCAATTTCTACTAAAAATATTTTTATTTAATTTTTATTATATATTTTGCTTTTATGTAAATTTTTTCAAATTCTATTTTGAATTCCAAAAAATTCCATAAAATTCCATAAAAATTCCATAATTTTATTTTAGTCCATTACAGTGTACTCACTTTTTCAAATTTTCAAACGATTTCCTTTTTTTTCTTTTTTTCTGTTTTTTTTTTCTTTTTCGTTTCTTTTCTTTTTCTTGAATACAAAGAAAAAATTCATTTTTATTTTTTAATTTTTATTCAAATATTTTTCTTTATTTTTTTCTACTATATTCTTTACTTTTATGTATAGGTTTTCAAATTCTATTTTACTCATCCTCTCATTTTAGTCTAGTTCAGTGTATTCATTTTTTCAAATTCTCAAATGATTTCCTTTTTTTTTTCTTTTCTTAACCCCACATTATTTTTTCTCTAATCTGTCAAACCACTTTCAACACTCAGACCAAAATACACCTAGGATCTAGCATCATTTGTTCGATTTGTGTGTGTGTGTGTGTTTAATTTTTTAATTTTAATATTTTTTTTATTTTAATATTGTTATTTTAATTTTTCTACCTCATTATTCCTTTTCTCCCTTCAAAATGACAAAACAAAGGAATTCATCCCAAAAGAAAGAGCACGAAGAAACAACAGCTAGGGATTTAACTAACACAGATACAAGCAAGATGTCTGAAACAGAATTTAGAATCACGATAATAAGAATACTAGCTACAGTTGAAAACAGATTAGAATCCCTTTCTGAAGAGGTAAAAGAAGCAAAAAATAGCCAGAATGAAATGAAAAATGCTATAACTGATCTGCAATCACAGATGGATGCAGTGGCGGCAAGGATGGATGAGGCAGAACAGAGAATGAGCAATATAGAGGACAAACTTACAGAGAATAATGAAGCAGAAAAAAAGAGGGAGATGAAGGCAAAAGAGCACGATTTCAGAATTAGAGAAATCAGTGACTCATTAAAAAGGAACAACATCGGAATCATACAGGTCCCAGAAGGGGAAGAGAGAGAAATAGGGGTAGAAGGGTTATGTAAGCAAATCATAGCAGAAAACTTTCCTAACCTGGGAAAAAGACACAGACATCAAAATCCGGAAGCAGAGAGGACCCCCATTAGATTGAACAAAAATCGAACATCAGCAAGGCATATCATAGTCAAATTCACAAAATACTCAGTCAAAGAGGGAAACATGAAAGTAGCAAGGGAACAAAAGTCCATAATATACAAGGGAAGACAGATCAGGTTTGCAGCAGACCTAGCCACAGAAACTTGGCAGGCCAGAAAGGAGTGGCAGGATATACTCAGTATGCTGACTCAGAAAAACATGCAGCCAAGAACTCTTTATCCAGCAAGTCTGTCATTCAAAATAGAAGGATAGATAAAAAGTTTCCCAGACAAACAAAAATTAAAGGAGTTTGTGACCACTAAACCAGCCCTGAAAGGAATTTTAAGGGGGACTCTCTGAGGGGAGAAAAGATAAGTATATATCTACATACATATATATATATATTTACATAAATATATACATAAATATATACATATATATGTATATATGTACATAAATATATACACACATATATATACATATATATACATATATACATATACATATATATACATATATATATATATATATATATATATATATATATATAGACCAAAAGCAACAAAAGATTAGATAGGACCAGAGAACACCACCAGAAACTCCAACTCTGCAAGCATCATAATGGCAATAAATTCATCTTTCAGTACTCACTCTAAATGTCAATAGAGTCAATGCTCCAATCAAAGGACATAGGGTAACAGAATGGATAAGAAAACAAGATCCATCTATATGCTCTTTATAAGAGACCCACTTTAGACCTAAAGACACCTTCAGATTGAAAATAAGGGGATAGAGAACCATGTATCATGCTAATCGTCAGATAGCCAGAGTAGCCATACTTATATCAGACAATCTAGACTTTAAAATAAAGACTGTATCAAGAGATGCAGAAGGGCATTATATCATAATTAAGGGGTCTATTCAACAAGAAGACCTAACAATTGTAAACATTTATATACCAAATGTGGGAGTACCCAAATATATAAATCAATTAATCACAAACATAAAGAAACTCATCGATAGTAATACCATAATAGTAGGAGACTTCAACACCCCACTCACAGCAATGGACAGATCATCTAAACAGAAAATCAACAAGGAAACAATGGCTTTGAATGACACACTGGACCAGATGGACTTCACAGATATATTCAGAACATTTCATCCTAACACACCAGAATATGCATACTTCTCAATTGCACATGGAACGTTCTCCAGAATAGACCATATAATGGGACACAAATCAGCCCTAAGTAAGTGCAAAAAGAACAAGATCATACCGTGCATATTTTCAGACCACAACACTATGAAACTCAAAATCAGCCACTAGAAAAAAATTGGAAAGGTAACAAATACTTGGAGACTGAAGAACATCCTACTAAAGAATGAATGGGCTAACCAAGCAGTTAAAGGGGAAATTAAAAAGTATATAGATGTCAATGAAAATGGTAACACCACAACCCAAAACCTCTGGGATGCAGCAAAGGTGGTCATAAGAGGAAACTATGTAGCAAACCAGGCCTTCCAAAGAAGGAAGAAATATCTCAGATATACAACCTAACCATATGCCTTAAGGAGCTGGAAAAAGAACAGCAAATAAAACCCCAAACCAGCAGAAGACAAGAAATAATAAAGATTAGAGCAGAAATTAATGCTATTGAAACCAAAAAAAAAAAAAAAAAAAAAAATAGAACAGATCAATGAAACCAGAAGCTGGTTCTTTGAAATAAAGGGACCTAAATAAATAAAATCAAGAATGAAAGAGCAGAGATCACAACCAAAACAGCAGAAATAAAAACAATAATAAGAGAATATTATGAACAACCATATGCCAATAAAATGGGCAATCTGGAAGAAATGGACAAATTCCTAGAAACATATACACTACCAAAACTGAAACAGGAAGAAATAGAAAATTTGAACAGACCCATAATCAGTAAGGAAATCGAATTAGTAATCAAAAATCTGCTAAAAAACAAGAGTCCAGGGCCAGATGGCTTTCCAGGGGAATTCTACCAAACACTTAAGGAAGAGTTAACACCTATTCTCTTGAAGCTGTTCCAAAAAATAGAAATGGAAGGAAAACTTCCAAACTCATTCTATGAAGCCAGCATTACCTTGATTCCAAACCCAGAGACCCCACTAAAAAGGAGAACTACAGACCAATTTCCCTGATGAACATGGATGCAAAAATCCTCAACAAGATATTAGGCAACTGGCTCCAATAATACATCAAAAAATTTATTCACCACAACCAAGCGATTTATACCTGGGATGCAGGCCTGGTTCAATATCCACATAACAATTAATGTGATTCATCACATCAATAAAAGAAAGGACAAGAACCATATGATCCTCTCAATAGATACAGAGAAAACATTTGACAAAATACAGAATCCTTTCTTGGTGAAAATCCTCAAGAAAGTAGGGATAGAAGGAGCGTACCTCGAGATCATAGAAGCCATATATGAATGACCCAACACTAATATCCTCCTCAATGGGGAAAAAATGACAGCTTTCCCCCTAAGGTCAGGAACAAGACTGGGATGTCCCCTCTCGCCACTGTTATTCAGCATAGTATTAGAAATCTTAGCCTCTGCCATCAGACAACACAAAGAAATAAAAGGCATCCAAATCGGCCAGGAGGAGGTCAAACTTTCACTCTTCGCAGATAACATAATACTCTGTATGGAAAACCCAAAAGATTCCACCAAAAACTGCTAGAATTGATTCATGAATTCAGCAAAGTTGCAGGATATGAGATTAGTTGAATTCCTATACACCAGAATCAGTTGAATGCACAGAAATCAGTTGAATTCCTATACACCAACAATGAAACAACACAAAGAGAAATCAAGAAATCAATCCCATTTACAGTTGCATCAAAAACCATAAAATACTTAGGAATAAATCTAACCAAAGAGGTGAAAAATCTATATGCAGAAAACTATAGAAAGCTTATGAAAGAAATTGAAGAAGACACAAAAAATTGGAAAAAGATTCCATGCTCCTGGATAGGAAGAACAAATATTGTTAAAATGTCGATACTACCCAAAGCAATCTACATATTCAATGCAATCCCTAATAAAATAACACCAGCATTCTTCACAGAGCTAGAACAAATAATCCTAAAATTGGTATGGAACCTGAAAAGATCCCGAATAGCCAAAGCAATCTTGAAAAAGAAAAACAAAGCAGGAGACATCACAATCCTGGACTTCAAGCTTTACTACAAAGCTCTAATCGTCAAGACAGTATGGTACTGGCCCAAGAACAGACACTCAAATCCGTGGAACAGCATAGAGAACCCAGAAATGGACACACAAACATATGGCCAACTAATCTTTGACAAAGTAGGAAAGACTCTCCAATGGAACAAAGACAGTCTCTTCAGCAAGTGGTTCTGGGAAAACTGGACAGCGACATGCAGAAGAATGAACCTGGACCACTTTCTTACACCATACACAAAAATAAACTCAAAATGTATGTAAGACCTAAATGTAAGACAGGAAGCCATCAAAATCCTTGAGAAGAAAGCAGGCAAAAACCTCTTTGATCTTGCCTGTAGCAACTTCTTACTCAACACGTCTCCAGAGGCAAGGGAAACAAAAGCAAAAATGAACAACTGGGACCTCATCAAAATAAAAAAAATAAAAAAATAAAAAATAAAAAAAAATCAATCAAAAAAAAAAAAAAAAAAAGAAAAGAAAAAAGAGAGGGAGGGAGCCAAACCATAAGAGACTCTTAAAAACTGAGAATAAATTGAGGGTTGATGGGGAATGGGAGGGATGGGTGGGTAGGTGCTGGGTATTGAGGAGGGCACCTGTTGGAAAGAGCACTGGGTGTTGTATGGAAACCAATTTGACAATGAATTCCATATTAAGAAAATAAAAATGAAAAAAAAAATAAATAAAAACCTTCTGCACAGTGAACGAAACAATCAGCAAAACTAAAAGGCAACCAACAAAATGGGAGAAGATATTTGCAAATGACATCAGATAAAGGGTTAGTATCCAAAATCTATAAAGCGCTTAACACACTTAACCCACAAAAAACAAATAACCCAGTGAAGAAATGGGCAAAAGACATGAATAGACACTTCTCCAAAGAAGACATCCAGATGGCCAACTGACACATGAAAAAATGCTCAACATCACTCATCATCAGGGAAATAGAAATCAAAACCACAATGAGGGGTGCCTGGGTGGCTCAGTTGGTTGAGCAGCCAACTTTGGCTCAGGTCATGATTTCACAGTTTGTGAGTTCAAGCCCCGCATCAGGCTCTGTGCTGGCAGCTCAAAGCCTGGAGCCTGCTTCTGATTCTGTGTCTCCCTCTCTCTCTAACCCTCCCCTGCTCATGCTCTGTCTCAACAATAAATAAACATTAAAACCACAATGAGATACCACCTTACACCTGTCAGAATGGCTAACATGAACAACTCAGGCAACAACAGATGTTGACGAGGATGGAGACAAAGAGGATCTCTCTTGCACTGTTGGTGGGAATGCAAGCTAGTGCAGCCACTCTGGAAAACAGTGTGGAGGTTCCTCAAAAAACTAAAAATAGAACTACCCTACGACCCAGCAATTGCACTACTAGGCATTTATCCACGGGATACAAGGGTACTATTTCGAAGGGACACATACACCCCCATGTTTGTAGCAGCACTATCAACAATAGACAAAGTACGAAAAGAGCCCAAATGTCCATCGATGGATGAATGGATAAAGAAGAAATGGTATATATATATATATATACAATGGAGTATTACTCGCCAATCAAAAAGAATGAAATCTTGCCATTTGCAACTATGTGGATGGAACTGGAGGATATTACGCTAAGTGAAATTAGTCAGTTAGAGAAAGACAAAAATCATATGACTTCACTCATACGAGGACTTTGAGAGACATAACAGATGAACATAAGGGAAGGGAAATGAAAATAATATAAAAACAGGGAGGGGGACAAAACAGAAGACTCATAAATATGGAGAAAAAACCGAGGGTTACTGGAGGGGTTGTGGGAGGGGGGATGGGCTAAATGGTTAACGGACACTAAGGAATCTACTCCTGAAATCATTGTTGCAGTATATGCTAACTAATTTGGATGTCAATTTTAAAAAATAAAAGATAAAATTAGAAAAATAAAATTAAATAAGATGTATGCTTAGTTACTCCTTGAGATATGGTTATTGTCCCACGTGTTTTCCTAAGATTTAGAAGTTCTGTGCCTTTTTTCATATAAAAGACAAAAGAATGAAAAATGATCATGAGATTCTGCCACACTGCATATGTGTAACTCTCCCTTTCAACTTCGCTTGCTAACTAGAAGGCCTAATATCCTTCATAGTAATACGTGATGCATGGAACCTCCACCTGGTATCACAACTTACCCTTTATTGTAATGTAAAGGTTAAAGTTTAGACACTGTTCTTGGATAATGACAGTTGTCTTAGACCAATGAAAGGTGCACTGCATTTAATGGATTAGCAGGACTCTTCAGTTTATTTTCGCTTTCTGGAAAATCAGGAAAAAAGTAATGTAGGTGACTCATGTTGAATATTAGTTATATTACAACCATACTATGATAGTAGGTATAGAGTTAGGTGAATATAACTTTTGAACATTGAGTGTAATTGTAAGTTTACTGGAATACTTCCAGTTAAACATTTTTTACCATGTAAAAAGTTTTATGTATCAACTGAATAAAGATGTGTTCTCATGACTTATTTCTATTTATTTGTCTTTTCTATTTATTTGATTTGGGTCTGATATATTAAATACTTTTTTCCCTTCAACTATAATAACTCTCTTCAGGAATTCTATCATGTCTTGCTTCTTTCAGTTTTGATGTTGAAAACTTGCCATCACTTGAGTGATCTTTCAATTAACACCTCTCCACTAATGCAATCTTCCATGAATTTGCTTGTCTGCCTTGTTGTTTACTAAAAACAGGATTAATTAATGATCTCTGTGATATTTGTTATGGGTAATTCTTTTTTATCTTAATTCAAACATGCCTGGCATGTGATGATGCCAATCAGTAAAGTTTTTGTCAGTGTTAGACTAAAAAAGAACTACAAAAATTGTCAAAAGTCAACAACTGCAGATGAAATATTAATGTTATGATGAGCTGTCAGAATCTCCATTAACAGTACCCTCCTATTTTGACAAATATTCTAATAGGTCAGCTGGAGAAAAATTAAAAAAAAAAGGAGACTGTGCTTGTCGTTTGTGACTAAATGAACAAATACAAATCTCCATTTGAACTTGAATAAATATAGAGGCAGACATAGCACTGGTTTTTTGAAAAGTTAACTTTGTTTATAAATATATTAAGGTATTGTTAGAGATGTCATTTTGAATTCTCATTTTAATGTAAGTTAATGTTACTAACGAAATTCCGATAGAGTCAGTTATAGTTGCCTGATAGATTTTGTTATGTTTCAAGTAACATATGAAGACAAACATAAGTGCTGATATCCCTAAATATATTGAGTTGAATATTGTAAAAACTTCATTTAGGTTGACTGTGCTCCTCTATCAAAATATAAAATCAGCATTTAAATTTTCCTTAGAGAAATACATAATCATCTATTTTAATATAATATCATTATTTTCACTGTATGAAAAGGGGACAAACTTTGGTGGGGGTGTGATGTTAATGAGTATATCAGGCTTTGCCTAAATGCCCTGTGCCAACCAAGTGAGTGAAAGAGGAAGTAAAAGAATGTTAGTTTTCAAAGTTCTTGCAGTTGAAATGACATGCTCTGAGAGGGTGGCAGAAGCATCCATAGAAAGAAAATTGATTTTTGTTGGGAAAGAAAACATACTTTGATTGGCTCTTTGGCAATGAAAGGCAAGACAGCTTTGCTATTATTCTCATGAGAGATACTTAGATAAATAATAATTAAATTGATCTGTAAAATGACATAAGAGGGAATTTTTGTGTTGGACAGGTGATGCTCTAACAATGAAGTAGGGGGGTGCCTGTGTGGCTCAGAATTAAGTGACCGACTCTTGATATTGGCTCAGGTCATGATTTCACAGTTCATGGAATCCAGCCCCTCTTCAGGCTCTGTGCTGACAGCATGGATCTTGCTTGGGATATTCTCTCCCCCCCTCTCTCTCTACTCCTCCCCCACTTGCACTCATGCATGCTCTCTCTCTCTCTCAAAATAAATAAAAATAAATAAAAACACTTTAAAAATGGAGTAGGTACCTTGGGAAAAAGTATGGGAAGAAGGCTGAGGTGAGGCTGAGTCAGGCAAGGGATGTGGTTGGGGCAGAGTGAAGTCAGCCATATTGACGGACAACTGAGCCTCTTTCTATCTTCCTGTTGTGGAATGACCATGAGAATTTACAAATAATGATATAAAGCTTTCAGTGTGAACCTATTTGGTTCCTGTGTTAAATTACCTTATTTTACTGTCATAATATTTGTAATAATCTATCACAGAAATACTTTTCATTGATGCTTTGATTCCTTTGGAGGAATTGAGAAAAGAACTAGGAGTTTCTATTAATGTTCGGCAAAACTATGAAGAGAGGCTTACCATCAAATGATGAAGATAGTGATTGAGTTATTTCCTATTGGGGAACAGGGAGAAGCACCCACATTTCAAGGTTAATAAAGGCTTTCGCCCAAATGTATAACAAGCCTAAGAATGGAAAACCCAGAAATTATAGTCTAGCAATGTCTGAGATAGTTTCTAGAGGTATTAGCAATTTTAAATAATTAATGATTTAATATTATACCATTTGAAGAACTATCTTTTCCTTTTTTTTTTTTTTTTTTTTTACTTTGAGAGAGACAGAGAGAGCATGAATAGAGGAGGGGCAGAGAGAGAGAAACAGAATCCCAAGCAGGCTTTGTACAGCAAGAGTGCAGAGCCCCACGCAGGGCTTGAAATCATGAAACTGTGAGATCATGACGTGAGCCGAAATCCAAGAGTCTTTCACATGATGGGGTTCGTAATAGATTTGTAATTAAATTACAGATATACGTATGGTTCTTAATAATTTAGAAGTCGAATATACACACAAAAAGCTGGATATTAAGAGATGTTTCAGAGAGGTATGATAATATATTTTCAGAAACCCGGGTCAGGCATGGCCTTAATGATTCTCATGCACTTTCAATTTAAGCTTTCAGAAAATTAATCACTTTAAACTGTTTTATGTGCTGAAATAACATGGCTTTTTTATGACATAATTATTGGGCATGACAGGGTAAAGTTGCCTCAGCACTTTCACGACTCTCAGGTGTATAATAAATTGGAGCTCTGCAGAGAGGCTGACTACAAACAATGATGTGCTTCTTTGTCTCGTCAGAAGTTTCCTTCACAAAAGTCCTAGAGAATGTAAGAGAGCTTTGGTGACAACCTGAGACATTTCCAATGATAAGGCTAATGGATCTGTGCCTATACCACCAATAATTTGAAATATAAAGAACTCAAGTCTCCTGATTTGAAAGCATCGTCCTACAAATAGGGATAGTTTATCGAAGAACACAGACAAGCAGAGAGCATTAGTGAAGCTGACTTAAATCTTACTAGGAGTATACAATATCTAATAATTCTCAAAATCAAATGCATAAATGTTGGTTAGGAAAAGAACTTTGATCTCCAGGCACCTGCCACCGTTCGTTAACAGCACAATAATTGGGATTAATGGTTGTACTGCAATACTTTCTAGTTTAGACTTAGATTTCACAGGAAATAGGAAATTGATTGCAATCTTTAGACGTTAGTCTGCTTTCCCATCCCCCAAAATGGACATTTGCTCATCTTCCTTCACTTTAATTTGAGTAATTATAGCTAACTGATATGTAGAGGGAAAGAAATGGTATAGAAAAATGCATTATTTCAGGATGTAGGTCAGCATGAGTGAAAAATAGAAATCAATTTCTAGTACAAGAAATGTCTAAAAAGAAAGGAAACCCCTTCAAAATGCCTTGAGGGTTTTTCTCTGTGTGTTCTAAGTGGCATAGTGAGTGTTGTTAACCTAAGAAATAGTGGTTCTGTTGTATTGATTGATCAGTCTCCCTAGGAATAAAGCATATAATTGTGTAACAAAGATGATATGGTTACTAGTCTAAATGAAATTTGTTTCCAAAATATAACTAAAAGCTAAAAAATTAGGGAAAGTTGTTAACATTTTTCAAAAATAAACTGTGGGTTCATGCCAATTCTATAATCTACTTTCTTTTCTTTCATTTTTTTTTAACATGTAGGTGATTTCCAGTTAATTTGATTTCTTAAGCAGCCAATATTCTTTACTCAACAAATTAGTCAAAAATCAGTAACTCTAGTAATTGATAGAAGGATAATATCTGAAGTCCTCATCAAGTGATGGTAGATAGACATAAATATTAATTTTGGTGGCAACTGAAGAACTATAATGTTTGTAAAGTTTGTTTCTGGGGCTTATGGTGTATAATGTTTTCCCTGGATGTTAAAGTAGTTGAAACTCATTCACCCATTATTTATCACTAGTAAAACACATTAACCCAAAAAGAAAGTTGTTTCGGCAGTTGAAGAAAGATTCTCAAGTGAGCAAAGTCATGGAGGACAATAATGCTGTGAACAAA